>NC_090180.1:10624506-11250756 GCF_024679245.1 Pseudorasbora parva
ATACCTGCTCTTCTGTTTTAAGATCTCCAAACTCCTGCATGAAGGTAGACTCTGAAGGAAACCTCTCTGGCTCGAGAAAATTAAGGAGACTGAAGAGCTCCTCCACTGTGTTTTGCAGTGGGGTCCCAGTCAGCAGGACTTTGTGTTCCTATGTAAGATAAGAGTCTTAAGTTAGAAACAAGAAAGAATTCCTTTAAAATCTTTTCATCATGTTGACCAATAAGGGTCCTTATAACTGGAAGCATTATTGGCCGTTACTGATCACAAATACTCAAGCTGGCATTTTGGTATATTTCCATGTGTAGTTTAGCATTTAGGCAAAAAAATAGAAGCCCAAAGTATACTTTGCTTCTCTGCATTCTGCGCACAGAAACCCTTTGGAGAACAGAACCTTTTACAGCTTAAAGCAGTTTTAAGAACCATTTATCATCAAGCTCATTCAGCCGTTTAGCTAAATTAGACTGCATTTTACGATAATCATTGATCTAGCCATTTTGGACGTTAAGTTTTGGCTTTTTGAAATTAACCAAAGCCGCAACACGGTAAAAGAAAGAAATGCATTAAAATCGCACAGCTCTGGTTTCTTGCTGTCATTGCAACGTCTCCGCAAAGACGTTGCAAATTTATTGTCCTTTTCAGACATCTTGGTAGAACTGCCAGACCGGTTAATGTAGAAGTCATTTTAGCTGTGCATTGTCGAGTATATCATCTGATCAGCCTATATAGAGAGCACCAATCAAACTATATAAAGCTATTATCGGCCAATTACTATCAGCACCGAATCCAGTGCCGAACCCTCCTTAATATTGATACCAGGGCTATCAATTGATTAAATTATTTAATCGCGATGAATTGCATGATTGCCATGAGTTAACTCGCGATTAATCGCAATTCAATTGCACATTTTTATCAGTTGTAAATGTATCTTAAGTTTAAAGGAACTGTATGTAAGAAAAATATTTCAATTAATCATAAAATGACCCTGATATGCCACTAGACATTAATAAATCATGTTCATTACAAATACTAATATCACTGAAAACAGTAGTCCAGCCAGTATATTATTTAAAATTGTTGCTGGAGCCCTCAACTGATGTTGACACGATTTTGGCCTGAAGCGCCACCCTCAACCTATCGACCAATTACAAAGTCAGTAGTGTTTTAAGAGCTGCGCTTTCCCTATTGAACTGCCGGTATTTTGCGTGCGCCAAACTGTGCCGCGATTCACGCAAACAGTGTGAGAAACACAAACTTGGGAGCACTCTGTTCAAAAAAGTAACCTGTGTATTGTTTTAGCTGATTGTAATGTATTTAGTTCAATAAAACACATGTACTGCAAGTGGAGATGGTGTTAATGATTTACATCAGATATGAGCAAGAGTGAGCTTGCAGTGCATCATGCTCGGACTGCAGAGAATGTGTTGTGTGTAAAAACACTTCTTTCTAAGTGAAGTGAAACAAACGTTAAACAGAAAATATGGTAGCTTGTAGGCAATAAATGCACTTTTGGTTTAGAATAGTAATATTAAATGTTAACCCTTTTCTTTCCCTATTAATGTTTGCTGCTGCATCCTTTACGTCTATTGGTTATCTCAAGTTCTCCAACTACGGGCTACTCCACGGGTCAAACAGAAAATGCTGTGTTAATAAATTTAGTGCCGTTAAAATGTATGTGTTACCGTCATAATGCGTTAATTTTTACAGCCCTAATTGGAAGCTAATTTTGATGTAGTTTTAGTCAGTCTTTTGACTAAAATGGCATTTAGTTTTAGTCATCTGAATTGTTTTAGTTTTTGTTGACTAAAATATAAGATCTATCTACTCAACTAAAATCTAATGGGTTAAGTTAAATTGTAATGCATCAATGAAGCATTTCTCAAATATTTCAAAACTAATTACGAGGTACACAGTGCGAGTGTTTCACTCGCATTTGGTGTTTGAAAACAGTAAATGTATTTAGGCACACACGTGCGAAAACAATTTCTTGAACATCATAAATGGTATAAAAAGTGCCTTATTTTAAGAGGTCTTCAATTTGGTTATGGAAAAACAGCCTAATGTGATTATTACATTTAAAAATGGCCATTATTTGACTATTTAAATAACACCGAAGTATGGCGGAAAGCCATAGATGAGCTGAATGAAAATGCACATTCACTCTGACAGCAGATGGTGCTAATGGAACAGCAGATATGCAGCAGTTACCCCTGGTAACCTATGAAAACAGTGCAGCTGCACTACTTTCTGTTTCTGAATAGTATTTATAAATGTCTTAAACAGTCATTCAGATTTTCTTTATTCGCAATGGTGTTCCATCACAGAACCAAATAGATTGAATAGGCTACATAACATGCCCTAGAAATTTACTGAAAATGTTCTGATTATTTATTATTCTTCAGTAACACTTTACAATAAGGCTTAATTAGTTAACATTAGGATTAATAAATACTTTAGAAGCATTTTTATTGTCAGTTTGTTAGTTTTTTTCAGACATTAAATAATGCATTATTAAAATCAAAACCTGAGCTAACAAACCAACAATTAGTTGTATTTCTTTAACTGACGTTACCAAATAATATTTGTTGGTAACACTTTAGAATAGTTGTCATTAGTTTACTACATTAGTTAACATGAACTAATAAAGAACTGCACTTATAAAGCATTAATTTATCTTTGTAAATGTTAATATTACCATTTACTAATACATTAAAATCTTGTTAACATAAGTTAATGCACTATGAACTAACATGAACAGCTGTATTTATATTAACTAACATTAACAAAGATGAACAAATTGAGTAACAAATGAACTGCTCATGGTTAGTTCATGTTAGTTATTACAGTAACTAATGTTAACTGATGACCATTATTCTAAAGTGTTACCACATTGTTCATTGTTAAATTTTGATGCATTAACTAACATTAAACTAATGAGACCTTATTGTAAATGGTTACGTTTTGATCTTAATTATTTTGAAACATTTGTTTACTTCATACATTTGTGTATTGTAGTGCATGTAAAGGTTCAGTTTTAAGAAAAAAAAGTGATCAAACCTGTTTTGTATGGCATGACAGCAAATATCCTGATAATAACAAATAACGTGATAAAAGCTTCAGCAATTATCATAATTTGATAGTCGGGTGCCTACTGATAACAACTTTAATAAGGATTCATCTGTATCTAATCTTACTGTAGTTATTATAGTCAAGAGCAGCGAGTGATATTCTCTTTATTTACTCTGTCTGTGTGTGCGCTCTACAGATGTGTCAGCACAGAAAATTTTTCACACAGCACCCGAGTACTAGACTGGGTAAACTCAGTCTGGAAACCTGCACATTAATTTCTACTGCTTCCGTTATACTTTTGCGGAAACCAATCATAGACTGGCTTGTTTGCCGTGCCTCTTGTGCAGTAGTAAAATCCAGAGCAGACTCCCCAGACCAATGTTCAATCTTAAACTGAGCTTAAACTTAAACTGAGCTTGTCGAGCCTTGACAGGTGAGTTAAAATGAGAATGCACGTGTTGGTAGGCATTTAATTATTATATCTATCCATACAGGTTTTCAGCACCAGGGGAATTCTGCATCTAATAAAAGTGAAAGCTATAGCTGCATTTACAGCTGGTTCTTTTCAGAAAAAAAAAGAAATAAAAAGTTTAGGTGGAAGGGGAAGCACTAACCATGTCCATCATCTTTAGGCCCTCCAGCAGCTTACAGTTCCTGTTCTTGAGTCTATGAGCCTCATCAATGATCACACAGCGCCACGGCACACTCCGTAGCTCGGGGCAGTCTGTCAGGATCATCTCAAACGTGGTGATGATTGCATGGAATTTGTAGGCTCCCTTTATTACACGACCCTTTAGGAAGATAGATTTTGGTTATGATGAACTGCTCTTGAATGCACAACCTTATGTATAGATTCCTGCAGAAATCTTGCAAAATATTAGGATCAATAGTTAGTTATATAAAATGATTGTGAATATCTAATGAAGAATAATGTACCTGTGTGTCTCTGTAGTACATCTCATAAGCCTGAATAGTTTTTCGGCTAGCCTGGCTACCGTGATAGACCACTACGTTTAGCTCAGTCCATGTCCTGAACTCCCTTTCCCAGTTGGGAATGGTGGAAAGAGGTGCAATCACCAAGTAAGGACCGTGGATTCCCTTCAGGTATATCTCATAGAGGAAAGTGATGGACTGGATTGTTTTTCCAAGGCCCATTTCATCGGCTAAAATGCAGTTTCGTCTGAGAGGAGAAACAAAGAAAGTGCAAATTTTCATGCAGCAGCTGCAATTCATGACATCCCTGCATTTAAATGGCATCAAAAATGCACTTCAGTCCATGTATGAGTGAGCAGTGCAGCTGGACGGCTCAGTAATTGCATACATACGTGTTGTACCAGTTGAAGAGCAGCCAGTTGACTCCCTCCAGCTGGTATTCCCTGAGCGCATTGCCGTTTTTATATTCTCTGGAACACTCGGATTTCTGCCAGTCACTGGTGGGAGGTCGCTCCTGTTTCAAATAAAACAATTCCCGTTAGTGGTTTCCGTGCAACCGCAAGAACGTGGCCCTCTCCCCTCACTAGCTCAGCACTCCAAAGCAAAAATAAAGAGAGCTAAAGTGCCAGCTCTTACCACGCGCTTTGGCTCTGGCTCACGCGCCATCACTCTCTCGAACTCCTCAATCTTCCCTTGGTCGATATCAGCTTTTAACTCCCACGTGCTGTCCTCGTAGGCCAAAGAGCACCACTTCACCAGGTACAAAGTTACAAGCTGGAGGAACACAAAAATCAACAACAGTTTTCTAAAAGAGGGTTCTCATATCTTTTTAAATTTTCTGGGGGTGGTCTGACTGACATCTTCACAGCTATCATAAGAGCTTTAATCAAGGTTTTCCATGTTGTTTTGAAAGACAGATGGTTTGAGAATGATTTAAGAGGATGGATGAGAGAGACATGTCATACCTCTCCATTTTCATCGGTGCTTTCAGACACATCCAGAACCCTGTCCACCTCCACATAATCTGGGTTGAAGGGCTCATCATCCATCTGTCAATAAGAGTGTGATTGATTGGTTAGTTGGAGCACTGTAGAATGGCGGTTTCACTGGCGCTTGAGCCGCAACTACTATGTGCCTCTAAATGCGAATATACCAGGTGGAATAATTTCAGAGCTTTCTGATGTGGGTGGCATAAATCTAGCTGGGAAAACCCCACATGGTTTTGATAGAGTGAAAAGCCTTTTCAAATGGTAGTGTGAAGTTGCACACCAGAATTGAAAGTCTCAACATAAATTTCAAAGCAACTACTTGAATAACTTTAACTTGTGAATCAAACTCAGCAGAATGTGAAGGGAGATTGCGTGCAACTGAGATAAGGGCTTGAAGTGAGGCGTTTTATTGCCTTAGCATGCATGACATTGTTCGAAAAGCCACTATAATACCAGCACAATACACCACTGTTGAGCATACATACTGCCACCATTATCTGTGAGGGCCATAAAATGAGGGGGGGAAAACAGAATGGGAAAAAAGACAAAATGGTGGATGACAAGGAAAATGGAGGGCTGATGCTAACCTCAGTAAGGAAGTTGCTGAGGGCTTGCTTGGCCTTGAACCTCTTAACCTTCTGCTGGATTCTCTTATCCTTCTCCAGCTCTTCGATGTCTGCCCACCGACAATGTAGGTAGGAGCTGAAGAATAAAAATACAACAAAAAGTCATGGATGAACCATCATTCAAAAATGTCAGATAAATAAGACTTAGAATGTGTACGTAGGAGCACAGTAATAAAGTGTTCATAAACAACAACTTAATAGGTGTATTGTCAGGTCATGATCCATCTGCGCGAGTAGTATTAAACTTATTTGAGAAAATCTGATTTAATAGTTCAGTAGCTTGTTTAAATCATTTGGATAATTCCATTAATGTTTAACTAATTCTCCAATTACTTTCATTATGCAAGAAAGCCACATTAGATGGAAGCAATGTTAAATCAGATACTTACAAGCCTTTGAATTTGACATAAAACTCCTCAACTTCCACCTCTTCACCAGATGACAACTGTAAAATAAGCAAGAGGAATAAAATTGTGATCAAAGCGTGTTTGTAACCTGTTAAATCACTACTCTGCAAAATTTCCACCATCACACGTGCAACTCATTTCCTGTGACAAACAACACTGTTTTAGAATTGCTCTCAACTGTAATGCCCCAGGACAAAAGCAGTATGACAACAGCAATCCTCCTCCTGTTCTCCTTCTCCAGTTAGTAGTACGCTGTGCGGCTGAGTCATGAATCACTTCGGCTCCTCTACCACACACAGCCCCATTCACAGGGAGCTGACCCAGGGCCTGGCTTCCTGCCAAAACCACAGCGCTACGGCAGACGCCAAACCTACCATTTCCTCGGGCGGGAGCCCATTTGCAGCTGCGCTACTAAAAGCCATGCACGGCGTATTATTTTTGGCCAGGCTTTGTTTTGTGGAGTGGTTTCAAAGGAGTAACATTGCACGCTGCCACGGCCCATCTAAGGGTCTGAGATTAAACACGCTGAGAGACAGTTTATTCTTACATGGCTTCATCTCAAAACCTTGCACAGGCTTTGCTCTTAACCGGCCACGGCCTTTACTGGATTAATACTACTACTGTCAGGCCGAAGACAATATCAGCCCACTCAGGCATCTTCCTGGCAATCACAAGGTCTGCAACAGGATTTGAGACAGCTGTTGGGTGTAATCTGCCTTTATCCAGCAGACAGCAGCGGTTAAAGCTCATGCGAGAGGCTTTTGGTGGCTCAGCTCACCTCTTTCTTTCCAATGCGCATCCCCATGATCTTCTCCACCACAGGGCCCTCCGCATCTGGCAACTCCTACAGCAACCACGGTAAGGTGAAGGACACAGTGTCAGTGTGAGAACATCCATCATGCATAAACAGTGGATTACATCAGCAGTTTCTCAACTCATGATATTGACCTGCTGCTCAGACGTATTTGAAGGAGACTTTGGTCCTGGCGAATCATCTCCATCATCATCAGAAATTCTGAACTCCAGGTCTTCAGTATAGCGTTTCCTCTTCACCTGCCGGCTAGATCGCCTCTTCTGTAGTAAATATAGACAAAAATGGCACAAAAAAGACAACGTCAAGTCTTAAATCTGACAAAAGATGAGCAATAAACCAAATAAAACCAGCTATGACGATGTTTGTCTACAATGATGTCACTTGTATTAAGTAGGATAAAGATGGCATTTTATCAGCATCATCTTGTCAATCTTTAGATATCGGGTTTAGCCACAGTAAAACCCACATCGACCACTGACAAAGAGAGCATTCAAACATTTCTATAATAAGACAATAAGAACTTTATTTGTTTTTATTAACCAAAGTGAAATTTGTATGTTTACCTGAACACCGTCATCTTCCTCCTCCTCTGGTGAATGTGGCGGTGTTTTCTCCACATCAGATGTAACTGAGGGCTCTCTTTTGCGCTTTACCTCTTTCTTGGTGCTGTTATTGGACTCTACATCAGATTTTTTTGCACTGTGGGTGAACAGGGAGGTTTGGTTAATGTAACAGTTTCACCAATAAACCACAGATTTGTCAGGGCCAAATGTCACTTTAATCACACTGAAAAGCTTTAGATAAAAAAAAAAAAAAAGAATAACAGCAAAACTGTGCTCATACCAGTCCATAAACTGATGATTTTCAACTTGCATACATGTATAGAATGTGCACACTTTTGCTGATGTTTTTATTTTTAAAAATCACCTGTTAGCTTTAACAGTTCGATTAAATGGTAAATGAACAAGTGTTTGAAAGTAGTAGCAATTAAGAGATTGCAGAATAAATTACATGTATAACTGCAATAATTGAAAATTGCAGTTTAAAGAAGCTTTATATGCTGCATATAAAATAACACTCCACAAGACACTGCTATTATAATGTCATGTGAACCTATATGAGCAACTTTAATGCAAGAAAGAAAAAATTATCTCAGGCTGTCCACACCTGTGTTTTTCTGTAGTTAATTTCAATTCTACCTTGCATTCACAGAGACCAGAGAGAAAGAGAGAGAGCGAGAGAGAGAGAGGGGAAAAAAAAAGAAAAAAGGATAACACTTTAAGGCCCTTCCCCTCTTAAGTTCAGTTTCAGACACATAAAAGAGAATGAGAGAGGGAAGACGAGAACTGGTTAACTCCACTTCCAGTTCAGTCGTACTCTCTCCCTGCCACAGATTACACAATGCCCTGGAGGCTCTTGCGCTCTCGCTCTGGGGCCCCCCTCTCTCTTTTCATTTGCACGCCAAGAGCAATCAAATCGCCCTGGTAACCGGCGGTCACGTGACCCGCACCTGTTCCTCTGGCTGGACGCCACTGGCTAAAGCCATCTGCTTGCCTCAGTTAGAGTCTCTCTCTCCAACACTCAAGCACCTGCAGCCGCACCGCTCTGTGGCTTTTGGTTTCATACTGTCACTGCTCAGCAAACACAGCCAGAAATAAGGAGAAAAAAAGGCACATACAAAAGGAAGAAAGAAAAAAGGGACAGGAGGAAAAAAAGCCACGAGGGCAGGAAGAACACTCAGTTTAGGGGGAGGGATGACAGACAGAGACTTCCTTTCGATGGCTGACCTTTTTGAATCAAAAGGCAAAGAGCTGCTATAGCACATGCACTGAAGATCCAGTTGAACGGGCCAGTGGGGTGGGCCATGGCATGTGAGCAGAGAGAGAGAGAGAGAGAGAGAGAGAGAGAGAGAGAGAGAGAGAGAGAGAGAGAGAGAGAGAGAGAGAGAGAGAGAGAGAGAGAGAGAGAGAGAGAGAGAGAGAGAGAGAGAGAGAGAGAGAGAGAGAGAGAGAGAGAGAGAGAGAGAGAGAGAGAGAGAGAGAGAGAGAGAGAGAGAGAGAGGCTAATTGCCATTAGAAGGGGGAGGATGCAGGCCCTGCTGCAGGTTTGTATGAGCCACACTGCTCCAGAGCTGACACTCGGGAGGAGGAGAGAGGGCCAGGGGGTTAATGGGACACCTGCCGTCGCCAGTGAGATGACTCATCTTCAGCTGGACCCCCGCACGGTGCTCTCTCTAACAGCAGCTGCTCTCACACACACACACACTGTTTACCCTCAACAGCTCTTTTGCAGTGTCGCACAGGCGCAAATGTAAACACGCATACATAAACATGGAGATAAAAACGCAGAGAACGAACATGCTACGACAAGTTAACAACTGCAAATAAAAATGTGCATCTGTGTCCTTCAAAGCAAGCAGGCTAATTAGGAACAAACCAATAAAAGGTCACTTAGAAAAGAAAAAGAAGGGGGGGGCTAAAAAGTGGGACAGAACCCTAACACACCCTGTTAGACAGAGTGCTAGCAAGTGAAATCAACAGAGGTGGTGCAATTAAAATCACGCTAAAACATGCCTGAATTAGGGAAGGGGAAATGCCTGAGAGTGCCGGACTGTGAGGGAGAACGTGTGGAAAGAGGATGTGAGTGGGTGAGTTGGGATATGCGAGAGAAAGAACACAAACTGTGCTGTGGAATGAGAGGAAAGATAGGGAGGGCTAGAAAGAGACTTGGCAGAAGGACTGCAAGCGTGTGATAATAGGTGGAAAAGGACAGTGTAGGCATGCAAGAGTGTGTAAAAATGTGTTAGGGGCCCAGTCGAGGATAAACACAGGAAGAGTGTCTGGGAGGGGAAGCAACGGTGTCGTGTCTTGTGCTCTCATAGCAAGGTCATCCGTGCTGTGGAGCCATTCAATTCCTCAGCATCACTGAGAAGGCTGGTTTATTACAGAACATGCACATTTTGTGTTACTCAGACTTGTTTCGTTGCACTTCTACAAAATAATGCAACATACATCTTAAGGTAGTTAAATTGCCAAGAGACTATTCAAGCTACCTTTTTAAAGACATTTCTAAGTGGAGAGCCTTTCATTCGCATAGCGTAGGGGCTGGCTCTTTGTTTTAAATGAGGGAGGCTTTGATGGA
The DNA here is from genome assembly GCF_024679245.1 of Pseudorasbora parva. Taxonomy (NCBI): domain Eukaryota; kingdom Metazoa; phylum Chordata; class Actinopteri; order Cypriniformes; family Gobionidae; genus Pseudorasbora; species Pseudorasbora parva. The sequence continues at coordinate 10,634,483 of NC_090180.1, forward strand.
AGTGGGTAACACTCGTGATGTCTTCCCTCTTACTTGTCCCCCCAGTGGCTGCGCATTTAGTGTTCGGCACTTCTCAAATCCATTCACTGTACTCCCTTACTCGCTCGCTCTTTTGAGGCGGTGGCCTGTCTGATCACCAAAGCAGCAAACTTAAGTATTTTTACAAGAACTGAAAACTCCCAAGCTCTGGTGGGACAGGCCTGCCAGTCTTAGAAAGATAAAATAAACAGGAAGGACAAAGTTGGATGCTCGGTCATTTCCTTCTGTTGTGGCATCCACCTCTCTGCACTTTGTCTTTGAGGTTTAGTCACATAGAATTCAACTTTTTTCCCCACTGGAGCCTGGAGGCAAGACAAGGTGGAGCGCTTATTTGAGGACAAATAAGCAAGGAGTCTGGCATAAAGGTGATGTAGTCAGACTCAAGCAAACAGGCATGCTGGTCCCGCAAGCAAAGAGCTTTGAGTACACACATTGCAGCACTTCCTATGCAACCGCGACTGTTGTGGTTTTTGTATGTGAGCGTACAGGATGTAGCTAAGATAATCTGCGAAAAAGAAAGACTCTGCTTCGACATGTAAAAAAAAAAAAAAAAAAAAAAAAAAAAAAAGGGCTGACAGAACTGCCCACCCAGGTTAGGTGGTTATGCAGTTAGAAAAAAACCCCACCAACTAAAATGGGGGCTTTGCTGTAGTTGCTTGGGAACCTGCCAATAAATTGAAGGTGAGAGGTTTGTATTTGCAATGCAAAACAGTCTTCTCGTGGGGGAAAAGAGCCACATGCAATGCAGCACTGAGGAGGGATCTTTCTGAAGTGTTTGATGGCTGTGTGTATATGGAAAACAAACCTGGGTACACAGGCGCTCATATTTTACTCTGGGTGCGGCCTGAGAATGACTATTTATAGTTGGTCTTGTATCTGTTGCTGTTCTTATCTGACAAAGAAAGTACAAGACTTTTAAATGTCCAACCTAGTTCTCTGTACTCCACTTGCATGATCAAAACTAGCAACTAAAGGAAAACATTAAAAGAGCTGATAAAAACTACAAAAAACAAATGATGGGGGAAGGGAAATGAATGACATACTCCCATCAAATGTGAGATGTGCTATATGTAGCCCACTTTTCGAGAAATGGGGCCGCACAGTTTAAAAACTATCCACAGGGACTCACCAATGCCACACATCTAGCACTGTAGCAGATTTGGTCAAATTCAGGCCGGCATGATTAATGAGACAGCATTGTGGACTAACTAGCATTAGGTGCCATTTTGAATGGAGACATTCCCCCTCCCCTTTTCCTTTTTCACAAACACACACTCTTTCATCCCTCCTCCCCCTTCAGATGACCTACTGCTCTGGCACTGTGCTGCAGATGCGCTTGCTTTGGCCCGGCCCTTTTCCTCTGGATGAAAGGGACGCGGCGGTGGAGTGACGGGCTTTGGATAGGCAAGGGGAGGAGGAGGTTAAGGGGGAAGGCTGACATTCCTCAGTCGGATCATGTTACTACCTCAGCTAGAGAAAAAAAAAATGGCCATATAACCTTGCTGCTCTACATATTCATGATGGATGCATTTTCTTTCTTTTTTGAGGGGGATGGAAATGGGGCGGGGTGTCAAAAGGAAAAAAAAAGTGGTGGCATCATTTAAAATGTGATGAGCACTAGAAGTGTAACGGTTCAAATTCAAAAAGGTTCAGTTTTCATAACCTTTTCAGTAAGGTTCAGCGTAGACCGTGTCATGTTCACGATCAAAGAAAAATAAAGGAAATTGCTAACTACAAGCAACAGCACAAATAATTACAATAGAGCAAATATACAAAAATAAAGTGCTTTTCAGGTTATTTAGGTATCTAACAGAAGTTTTCAGCAACAGAAACTGAATAAAGTAATCAAATGTAAAATAACATTGCACATCTTCACTATATAAATTAAATAAAAATTAATAATTACAAGGTGATTTCCTTGCTGTTTATTGTTTGATTAACATTAAAAAAGACAGACAGCAGGAATATTGGGCTTTTAATGTACGGTTAGAGTACACTGATACTGTACACATGCGCTGTCCTTCTCAACTGTTAATGTTCGCTTAAGACATAACCTATGTTTGCTAGGACACTCGCTATGATGGGCACAAAAAGTGCATTCGCAAGGTCTCTTTTGCATTTTCTTGTGCTTAAATATTTACAAGACACGGCTTAAATGAGTTTAGTTTAAACACAGATAGCAATGTGTGCTGTTCAGGTCTCACCCATGCTTGTGAGCGATCAACAACCAGGTTATGATGGCATGACTGACTAGTCATATTAGAGCATAGAGCACTCGCATGACTGTTTTGTCCAAGTTTTTGTGATCATCAATTATGCTGTTATAACATATTAGGAAGCCAGAATGTGTCGCTATTGATAGTAGCTTAACACATCGTTATTTTTAAGGATGCACCGATACCATTTTTTTCAGAACCGATCCGATATTAAAAATACTGTGTATCAGTCGATACCGATACTAAACCGATCCGATACTAATCCAGTTTTGTATAAAAATTCTATGTAGAATTTCCTTAGTGTGTTGAATTGAAAAATACTCTTTTGCGAGTTAAACAAAATCAACTAAATACAGACTTTATAAAGAAAAACAACAAAAAATATATATAAAAACCACAATCTATGACAAAATAATACTATAGATGGTGAATAAAGTGCACAATAATTGTATAAAATCTAAACATTTAGTGGGGGGTAAAATAAAGGAAACCACACAAGTGAATAAGTGTAGCTGTAAATCTGGTAAAATGTTACACAAAATATATTCATGAAAACAAGTAAATATATTCATAGAAATAGGGCCTTTATTAGGGCTGGGGGTCAAATCGATTCATTTAAAAAAAAAAAAAAGATTTATTATTATTATTTTTTTCTCCCCCTCGGCAGTATAGCGCAATACATACATTTTGCATTCGCCAAATCTTTCTTCAGGGTTTCCGTTGCACGCTCCCTGTGGCGCATACATACACAAACATGAAACAGCCGGCGAAAGAGAGCAGCTCCTTCCAAAAAAATGCTCTTCGACTTGAGTCGTGTGGAGTTGCAACTAGCACCCCTTCAGAGAGGGTCTTTAGTGTGGGTGGTGGTATTGTCACCTGTAACCGAGCCATAGCTGTCAACCCTCCCGTTTTTCCGGGTTTCTCATGTATTTTAGCTCTTTCCCGCCATCTTCTCGTTTTAGTATTTTTGTGTAAATTGCCCGTATTTTTGCGCTCTGATTGTGTTAACAGAACACACAACTATCAATGTCTGTGAAGTGGCTTGCAGACCAACGCATCTGGTGATAGTGTATGTGAATATTAAACAGCAAAAAGACTATTTAGTCTACGAATCCTTTGTGTCGTGTGTGTGTGTGTGTGTGTGTGTGTGTGTGGTGTGACAGTTTACCTCAAACACATAGGCCTACATAGAATTGTGCGTCAATCACGCGTTTCCATCTCATACGAGGACAAACGCATGTCCGTCATCTCTAGAGCCGCTCTGAGAGTCACTTCACTTCACGTTTAAAGGTGCACTATGTAGTATTTTTGCAGTAAAATATCCAAAAACCACTAGGCCGGTGTTATATATTTTGTTCAGTTGAGTACCTACAATATCCCAGAAGTTTCCAACTATTTGTAAATTGTGAGAAAATTGCTATTTTAACTAAGGACAGGGACGTTTCAGCATTGCATTTGAGGGAGTCGCCTGTCAATTGCGTCATATCTGCGCTACCCTCGGTTTCGGCTTTTATTTGGCAGGAGCGCTTTACTCTTAGCAGTGTGAACAAGTGAACGCACGGAGTAAAGTCATAACATTGTTTTAAACACACTTAAATATATCTAATATGATAAACAGAGCTACATTACCTCAAAATCATAACCGGAAGAGCGGATCTGTGCAGGCGCCTGGCGACTGTGTCCCGTCCCGTCATAATAAAAGTCCCGGTATTCGCGAGGTGGGTATTTGTTTAACAATCGCTCCAGCAGCTTTGCTCAGGTCGATAACACTCGGTCCTGCTCTGCTTTAGACTACAGTAACGTTAATAACCGCATGCATGAACGTGATTTCTGCCCGAGTCCTCTTTTCCACCGGCTGTGATGAGAAGACCACATCTCCCAAGATGCTGCGCTCACACTTTGCGTCATCAAACTACGATTTGTTTTGAATAGGCGCCTTCCAGTGGACGGAAAGCTGCATAGTGCACCTTTAATTTGAGAAAAACCACAGTCATGTCATAAACACAAAGAAACTGAAAAGGTATTCACGACAACCCGTCAAAATAAAAGTTCGGTTTTACTTGAGAAACATATCACTGTTGTACAAATACTAATACACTAATTTTATAATAATTATTTTAATTACCTCAGGATTTTTTGTTGTTTATAAGCTCAATCCAAATACAGTATAAATAATTTGGATGTTTAACAATCTTTGTTGCACACTGCACCGTGACTTAAGTTAGATAAAGGGTTTGCCGTTGCAATTTTATGTTGATGCACTTTAATTAAACATAATAAATATATATACTTAAAATATATGTACAGTTTGCAATTATTTTGTTTTAAATGGGGGGGGGAAAGAAAAAAATTGAATCGTAAATCGAGTTTATTTTAAAAAAACAACAACAACAAAAAACGCCCAGCTCTAGCATATATACTAAGAAATTAAATTGATTTTAAATGTATAGTGCATCTTTTTTAAGGGTCCCATGGCATGGGTTGTTTTATTGTTTTATAATGTATCTTGGGGTGTACTTATATTGTTAGTATGGTTTTTACATCAAAAAATGTCAATTTAGAAATAAAAGGCATTTTTTCTATACTGATATTAGCCCTCTGTTTAGAATGCTCTGTTTCAAGAGGTGTGTCTGCTGTGAGTCTTCAGTGAAAACACCCGCTGTTGTGATCTGTCATCTTTACATTTGAAATGAGATTACGTGCGGATGGGGGCATGGTTTAGTCAGGCACGAGCTTGAGCAGCTGCAGCGCTGCCTGTCGAGAGACAGAGCGACAGAGAGAAACGGACCTGGGGAAAGATTGCTGAGGAAATGTTATTGTACCGAGTTTGAGAGCATATTTTATTTTGTTTGTATCTGAGAGCTCTGAATAAACACGAGTGAACTTTGCAATGTTATTTCTCTCACAAAATGCTTTCACGACAGCTAACAACAAATCCATATGGTAAAGCCTGAGCTGACATCGCGACTGATAAACTGAATCCTTACTCTAATAATTCTCTGGGTGGGCAAAGCAGGGGAAGGGGCGGAAACCTTTCCTGGTATGATGTCATAACAGGAGAATTCAAGATCAGCTCGTCTGGGCTCTCATTTTCTCTAAGGCAGAGAAAGACAGCCAGATCGCGTTTTATACTGATCAAAATTTCTAGCTACTTACGGACAACATTCAGGCTAGGGGAACTCATAATAATGTTGAAATACCTCATTAAATAAATATTTCATGCCATGGGACCTTTAATGAGGCAGCAACATATAGATAGGACAGAACAAGAAAGGCTATTAATAAGGCTTTCATAGCGCAAAAGTATTATAATATAAAGCAGCACAAAGCGCGCATGCGCATCCCGTGCTCAGGATGATGCGCTTAAGCAACAGGGAGTCACAGCGCGCCACGCTCCGTGCCTCCATCCACATCGAGAAGTTCAAAACAAGATATAGACGCGTAGCGTATCCATGCAGTATTCTTATAAGCCGTTTATTTTAACAGTTTAACATTTCAGTTACTGTGTGTGAAGAACAATACAATCTCTAGTTCAGTGTTGTGATCTAACAGACACCCGGTAGAAAGTAACACGATTTACAGCAACAAACACCAGCAAGATAAAGTAATTTTTTGAGAAACTAGTGCGTTATCTACAGATCAAGCATAACAGAAACAATAAATAATCTTGGAGCGAGTTTCATCGTGACAGTTTGAAAGCTGAATGGAGAGTGACTGAGCCGCAGCAGAGAGAAGCATGGATTGACGTGAACCTGAATTTAATGACTTGAATATGAATCTGTACTTGCATTAAAGGTCCCGTTCTTTGCGATTCCATCTTTCAAACTTTAGTTCAATGCCAAGCAAGATATTTTATTTAACAGAAGTTCCCTTTCAAAGCCTACAGTGAACGGCCGGTTTGGACTACAGCAGGAAGTGCAGGGATGTAATGACGTCACTAGAACCGTTTGTTGACTAACCCTCCGCCCACAAGAACACGCAAAAAAGGGGGCGTGGTCTTGTTGCTCTCCCACGTGGAGAAGAGCGCGCATTCAGCGCTTGCATCTCCCCGTTATGGTAAGAGGCGGGACCTTTCCGGACAAAGTGCGCTAAGCTGCTGTCCAATCACAACACAGGAAGCGCTGGCCCAATCAGAACTCGTTACGTATTTCTGAAGGAGGGACTTCATAGAACAAGGAAATCATCAGGCCGTTTTTAGGACAGAGGAAACAGCGCTGTACAGATAAGTCAATTGTGTGAAACTTATGAACTCATGTTATATTGCACACTGTAAACATAATCAAAGCTTCGAAAACACACGAAGAATGGGACCTTTAAACTATGGAATGGCTTCAGGACAATATAGTTCACGAATCGTTGATGATTCTTTATAATGTTTTTGTGACTTTTTTGGGGCACTGGGGCTTAACAATAACACAATATTATGCGCACAGTATCGAATTTGGATCGGTCCTGTCTGCCCGATACCCAATCCGGCAAATAATGGCGGATCGGAGCCGATACAGATCTTGAGTATCGGATTGGTGCATTCCTAGTTATTTTCAACAAACCATATCATAGATGTCATCAAACTGAAGACGAATCGCGGTGCAAGAGCGTGCCGAACGGTACAGTGCATTTTTTACAGAGACGTTACACCCCTAATGAGCACTGCGATTGTTAACGGTATCCAGAAGAGAGATGGATATGCAGTGGCTATAATAGTTTGCCATTTTAGGCAGTGGTTATTAACATATTAACTGACTCTTGACAGAACAAAAGACCAGCAACGATGACAGTACCTCTTCACAGACCTCCGGAGTGAAGTTCAGGTAACCAGGGAGGGTTTATAAGAAAGGTATCAAGTTTGTGGTTTAACACTTGTAGTTCAGAGCAGAAAGGCTGAAGTCTTTTAAAATCTATAGATCATATCAATTTCCTTGTGTCTCAAAAGTGTAAAAACAGAACACCACCCCTGACGCTTCGGAACTCTTAATATTTCCTCTTGTACTAGACCAAGAGGATAACTCGCATAAGGCTTTTTGACTCATCACATACAATATAAAGATGTTGATATCACTTTTGGATATAAATTAAGCAAAGTTTAGCACTAATCAATGATGTCTTGATCTGGGTTTTATTTTTATAATAGAGTTGTGTTGCACAACTTAATCTTAAACACGGATGAACAAATCAATGATTAGTATTCTAACCCACGATTAAAACCTCTGTCATGATGGATTTGCCATTGTAATTAAAAAGCAACAAAGTTAATATTCCATTTCCTCCATTAATGACCACCAGAAACAGTCTCTCTGACATAAGTAGCTGTTTGTAGCAGCATGAGCAGATTTCATGAGTCAAAATATTTGTATACTATCAATTAATGGAGTAATATGGCAGCATAAAGTATGACAAAACAACAGAGATAAGAAAAACAACTGGCACGATTCGCAGAGTGACTATCTTCACTCTTGACAGTGCCTCCCTGTCCATTTGTCCAATTGAGAGCCGCCCAGCAGCCACGCATGGCGAAAGGAGAAACAAGAGGTGCAGAGGCAATCATTGGTGCTTACCTCCTCGACACAGCTGCTGTTAAATGCTAAATACATTCTTCTCTTTTCTTTGTCCAACACCTTGAACCGAGATGAGTGACAGATCCACAAAAGTGTAAACTTACAGGATGCCACAACCCTCACAACTCTGACAGCTCAATAAGCATTTTTTTTTTACATTTTATTTGTAATAAACACCTCTCTGAGACCTGACAACACACCTACCTTTTCTGTCTTTGTTCAAACAGCCACATTTTAATTGACGGTGCACTTTATTTTATTTAATTCTCCTCAACCTTAAATTTAAAGTTAATCCCTAATTGAGACTTAAATCTGAGAATAAAGTTATGAAGCAACACGGTTAAAGTTAATCCAGTATCAAAAATATGGTTTAAATGTAAACCTACTTATTTTAAACAAGGTTTAAAGTTTGATGCAAAAGAATTATTAGATAAACCTGAATTTAATCTAGATTTAAGATTAATCCTTATTGGTGCAACCCACCATAGACTCATTAAAAAAAAATTAAAGGCAAGGTGAATGCTAGAGGAAACTAATATTTTCCATACCTGGTCTTTTTGGAGCTCTTAGGCTTCGGGGTGGCAGTCTTCACTTTTTTTTCCTTCGGTTCTTTGGGTGTCTTGGGAGTCTTCGGGGTTTTGGGAGTCTTGGGCTCTTTCGGTTCCTTGGGCTCCTTCTCCTTTGGCTTCTTTTTGCTCTTCTTTTCAACGGCAAACTGTTCCACAGGAGTCATAAGACTGTCTCCCTGGTTAATCAGAGCAGCCGCCTCTCCACCAGCCTCGCCACTGATGTCGTTACCTTCCTGGCCTTCATTTACCTTGGCTTTCTTCTTTTTCTTCTTTTTTGGCTTGAGCTCGCTCTCCGTCTGCTGTATGTCACAGCTGGCTGGTTGGAGGTTTGGGCCTGAGGCAGGTGCCTTACTGGATGTGATCATCTCCAGGGAAGGGTCTGATGGAGAATGCTGATGATGGGGGACAGAAACAGGGAGATCTGTTAGTACCAAGAATAAAGTAATATAAAAAAAAATTTTTTTGTATTTTTTTAAATAAAAAAAAACAAAACAAGGCAGAGCACAGAAATGGGGGACTTCCTTCTTACATTTCGGCATCTCTCACAGGCACAAACAAGCTAAACAAAACTCATGGCATCACTGCATCATTACATCGATAAACTCCAGATCCATTCTAAGAAGCAAAAAGGCTTTTTTCTCTTTAGACAAGCTATACTAGTAGGGGGTGAACAAAAACCATCTGAACATTTTTATGTACTCAAACAGCTGCCCCTGCTGCTGTTGGCCCTTAAGGCATGCCATGTTACTTGATCTGATTCCCTTTGCTCCCATTAGGGCAAGTGCTAGTTGTAGCTCAGAAGAATCAACGCAGCAATGGTTCTGCCTTTCTCCTTGCAGTTATCTCCGTTCATGGCAAAGAAAGACTGACAGGAAACATGTTGGCAGCTGTGCTAAGCGTCCAGCTTCTCAGAGTCCCTGCAGCAGATGGGACTGAGGCATTATGACACTAATAAATTATTTCCATACTTCATAAACGCCTCAGCTTTAAACATCAGCAAATTTAAATGCAATATGCTACAGCTTTCACACAAAAAACTGCCCAGGTGAAAACGGTTTCCATCCTGGCAGATCAGGAAGATTGTGTTTTCTTTATAAAGCCATGTGTTGATTCTAGTCTTCGAGTTATTGCATTCCATGCACTTCACTTTAAACCAAAAGACTTTGTAAACCACATCATTGTGGTGATGAAATGCATATTTCCTGTAAACAAGGGCATGAGAAATAAGGGTGCACCGTGCATGCCAAACAGTGGCAAGGTCACAGAAAATGCCCAACACCCAGTCCAACGGTGGTCATTAGAGCAGCTGGAACAGTGAGTGTTCTGCTGGCACTTTAACGGATAAATGTCTCTCTTCCTGCCAAGCCCCCCCAATAATCAATTGCATGAATGACAATAGGCCTACCACATGCGCTCTCTGCATTTCTAATTTGACAGCAGCAGTCCAGAATACAATATGTTCAATATAGGATTTCATCTCTCGGAGGGGAAGACTGACGTGTCAGTTAATCTAGCAGGCAAAGTGCTCACTCGAAGAGCTAAATACTCCCTGAAGGAGCACTGAGCTCCAGCTCAGCAAGGCAGGCTTTTTTGCAGGGTGAACCCATGAGTTAACACCCAATTCATCTGATGAAAAGCTGGCTTCCAGACACAGAGCCTAACCCTAGCTAAACTTTATCTTCAAGATTCATTACTGCTGCTGAACTTCAGTCTGCTTCTGGCTCAGAGCAAATCTAATGAGGTACAAATTTATGGCATTAAAACACCTACATAATGTAAGCTAATTACTATCAGCTAAATACCCCAAATAGAAACATTTGGACTTAAGAGAAAGATAAAAAAGCTGCCAAACCGAGACTCTAGAACATTTATACACTTGCCATTTTGTGTCACAACTTCCTTTTACAACATTTAGTTTGCGCAAATTAAAGAGCAGCAAGTGCAAGCATACAACCGTACATTCCTGGCTACATAAGATTAATATTTAGTACTGGTCTGCCTGCATCTGATCCAGAGAGAATGCATCACCACTAAGATGGCTGGCAGCTGCTGTCAGCAGAGTCTCAAAAGGCTAGCACCTTGTATGAACTGTTAAACAGGAAATAAAGGAATCATAAACATGGGTGTTCACTCACCACACAGGGCATGACTGGATTTAAAGGGTTAGTTCACCCAAAAATGAAATTTATGTCGTTAATGACTCACCCTAATGTCGTTCTACACCCATTAGACCTCCGTTCATCTTCGGAACAAAGTTTAAGATATTTGTATATTTAGTCCGAGAGCTTTTCTGTTCCTCCAATAAAGGTGTATGCACACTATACTGTCCATGTCCTGAAAGGGAATAAAAACATCATCAACGTAGTCCATGTGTGACATCAGCTGGTTAACTAGAATCTCTTGAAGCATCGAAAATACATTTTGGTCCAAAAATAACAAAAACTACGACTTTATTCAGCATTGTCTTCTCTTTCGTGTTTGTTCAATCCGCAAACAAAGATTCGAACGGTTATGAAACGGTTATGAATGATTCAGATCGCGTGTCAAACTGCTGAAATCATGTGACATTGGTGATCCGAATTCTGAATCAATATGCTGATTCATAACCGTTCAAATCTTTGTTTGCGGATTGAGTGAAAACAAACACGGAAGAGAAGACAATGCTGAGTCTTAGTTTTTGTTATTTTTGGAACAAAATGTATTTGATGCTTCAAGAGATTCTAATTACCTATCTGATGTCACATAAGGACTACTTTGGTGATGTTTTTATAACCTTTTTGGACATGGACAGTATAGTGTGCATACACTTTCATTGGAGGAAGAGAAAAGCTCTCGGACTAAACATAAAATATCTTAAACTGTGTTCTGAAGATGAACTGAGGTCTTCCGGGTGTGGAACGGCATTAGGGCAAGTAATAAAATGACATAAGTTACAGTTTTGGGTGAACTAACCCTTTAAGCCATGGCTAGGGGTGTCATGGTAAAGGAATTTCCCTTTGTGGTGATGTGTGGCTCAATATTGCGATATGAGATATTGTCGCAAAATTATTTTGCTATATAAGCAAGCTTGTTGGGCTGTTATTTATAACAGTTAGTTCCGATTCTCAAATCTGTATCAGCGCTGGCACTATACAAGTCATCATTAAATCGTCCATAATATGCTTAAAAGGCACACTCGTTTATAAATGAATTGCTGCATTAAAATTAACTTTGAGTGCCACTTAACAATACTCAATTGACAACTGGTTCATCACCTGTTGAATGCGTAATGCTGAAGCTAATACTTCATAGAGATCACTGGCACTGATTCAGAGTATTGAACAGCGCTGACAGCAGTCATGGGAAGTCCTCTTAAATGGTGAAAGGATACTACGTCAAAGATATCGCTTTTAAATTCTGACAAATGTTAGCAAACTTTTCTCCCCCACAAATATAACGACTTAAAGGACAGATAGGTAAAATCGCACATGCTCCGTTCCCTTGTCCCTGTCTGCTCTCTCTGTTGTGTGCGGTGGAGCTGCCTGAGCACCATCTCCACCTCAGATAGCAGACGAGATGTCTGAGGCTGTAATGTTTGTGAAATTAAGTTAATGTAAACAAACATGCAATGGGCAATATACGGACTCAATTTTTTTTCGTTCATAAGTCGATATAGTAATAATGACAGGCATACCCACGACAAAACATCTCATGCATGCATTTCCATCTTCACTTCTATTTTAGTTCTTAAAGCCCAGTGTGATGCAGTGAACACTTGCGCTTGGTACCAGTTTGACTGGAGCCACAATGAAGAGTCTGTTCCTTCAGATGAAGCACTGCTCTACTTAAAGGTCACACACTCTTTTATTTCTCATCAAACCTCACAATATTCAATGAGAGCAACAGCTCTGGCGTTTAATAGTGTGAGGTGAGCACAGTGCTGTCTGAGCAGTGCAAAGGGAGGCTATGTATCTTTAAAAACGAAGCATTCAGCCAAAAAAAAGAAAAAAAAAGTGAACATACCTGACTCACGTCATACAAACTTATGTGACAAAGTATAGGCGGAACAAAACAGAGGACTTGAACTATTGGTTATGAATGCAATTTATATTTCTTGCCTAATAACTCACAACCGCCACAAATTAGATAAGGTTACCCGATGTGACATGGTCTAAACTAGGGGTGCGCAGAATACCCGTACGGGGAAAATACCGGTATATATTTTACCACATGATTTTGCACATTTCGATATATGCGGCTGTTCCGAAGTTCACCGTTAGGTGGCAGTGTGCTACCCAAACTGACGCGAAACAGGCAAATGTGACAACATAGATGAACAAAATAGGGATAAAGGATAAAGCAGTTGAATCTCACACAAGATTACCAAAACTAATTAATAAAGAGAGGAGTAGAAGAGAAATTTGAAATTAATTTGCTTATAAAACTGATGAAGAACCGTCAAACCTAGCCAAGCATTGTCACCATCCCAACTTTAAGACTTCAAGACATTTTTCTTAACACTGATCAACGCACAGAAGATCAAATATCACAAAATCTCTAGTATTTGTTCCAACCAATGACATTTAGATCTCAAAATATTTGCACACGTACTATTGCAACATTTACATTCGCTTAAGACATAACCGACTGTGTTTATGTAAATACTTTGGCTATCACCGGACCCAGCTCAATTTAAAATTGAATATTGGTCTGGGGAGTCTGCTCTGTATTTTCTACTTTACAAGACGCATGATCAACTAGCATTATTTGAATGACTCCGAACGCAATTGGACAGTCCTTCAACCAAATCAGACCACAAGAGGCGTGATCAACAGGCAACGACCCATCGGTTCTCTATCACTATCTGTCATCGTGTTAAACCCACCAATAGCTTGCCAAGTGGATAAGCCAGTCTGTGATGGGTTCCCACAAAAGTGTAATAGAAGTAGTAGAAATTAATGTATAGGTTTCCAGACTGATTTGCGAGGTGAAAGCTAATTGCTGGCAGATCAGGCTGGGTTTACCCAGTCTAGTGAATACATAATTTTGTGTATTTGACCGTTTAATGAAACTTCATTTGGAATGTGAGAGCTCTAAGTTACAGGCTTGCGTGCGCGTGTTGTTGGTATGAGCCATCCCATGTATTAAGAAATGCTATGAAATCGCTTGCATGTTCAAATTTGATTTCCGTTAGCCATCCCGAAACAAACATGAAAATGTTGAATAGGAGCATGCAGATTGCTTTTGAGAGATTTTGCAGAATTATTTCTCACAAGAAAGTTTCCAAAAGACTGATTTGATGTGATCTTTGTTGATTAATTTACTAATATATATTTGGGGTAATTTACCACTTTATAAACTGAAAACTTGCATAATTTTTAGGGATGCTCCGATTGATCGGCATTGACCGTTAATCATGTTTTTTGACTCGATCGGTACTCACTAAACTTGGCTGATCTCACGAACCGATCGCAATTTGATGATGTCAAGCGCATGAGGACGTACATGATGCATGGGGTAGTTGCAAATATTCAAACGAGAGCTTTGAAGGCTGAGAAGGGTGCAATGTGAACAGCAGTTGAACGTGGGTCAGTCCTAAGTGATAGGCGAACAAAGTTCGGAAGTACCGATAGTAGAGATTGATATGACGAGCGCATTTGAAAAATAGCAGAGTACGCAGAAGGAGCTGATGCAGGAAAAGTGCATGACACAATTTGTCCTAAACATGACATGCTTTATATTAAGGGCTTTAAAATATTTGGTAAGATATAGTTGACACATAAGTTATAGTTTAAAACAGCTTGCCCTGTCAGATGCTTTAAGAGATAGGCTACTTGTGCCGACAGAGATAGATACCCTAACATACTTGTGCTGTTTAATGCGTTTGAAATGCTGTGATTTCCTTAGTGCATAACTTACATTTCGCAGGTATATTCTGTAAATGTTAGAAAATCATGCAAATATGTCCATTTTGCTCTCCGGAGATGACAAGCCTCCTATCATTAAATCTCCGTTAAACTTCAGGCTTTGGTTAACGAGCGCCGCCCAGTACATGCGCGGCAAACAGACGAAGCGCAATAGAGTAAGACCGCAATATTAAAATAAACTTTTAAAATATTTGTTGTTGGTCAATAAATGTGCCATATGTAGAATTTTAAACCTACAAGTATGTATATTTTTTTTAAGAAAGTGACCATTAGGGAATTTAAAAATTATTAATAAGGTATGCCAACATTACATTCACCGTATTTGTTTATAGCCTTAGTAACGGCTGCAAAAATCCTGATCAGAGCATCCCTAATAATTTTACTCACTCCCGCGCAATACCCGTGCCAATATCAGACCATGTGGTATCGATTTAATATTAGATTGTGGTACCGTACTGAAGCTATACTTGTGGTATGGAGCCATCCCTAGTCTAAACAGAGATTCAAAGGCAACGCAAAAAAGTATTGACGTTCTTTGTAATGTGTACATTGAGTAAAATGGATTAACAAAAAATACTTTTATTTACGGCAGGGACGTGATTCTATGTAATAGTTGTTTATTGGATAGAGGCAGATCTGATGGCGAGTTTGCAGTCATTGATCAATAACATGGATTTAGAAAATATGGGGAAAATTAATGCTCACTTTAAATCAAAACCATTAGAAAGAAAATATATTAGAATCAAATGTCTTTAGGCAGCTCATGATCCAGACATGAATTTCATCTAGGTCACAAGTGATGTGGATGAATGAATACTGACTGATTTTAAATGTCAACCACAAACTTTAATATCAGCACACAACCAGACACCATCACTGAGATCGAGCCATGACTGTCAATGGTGGTATGAGTGTGAAAGAGACACAAAAATGCTATGTGCAGGATGTGTGTGCTGGAATAACAGCAGCCATTGTGTGTGAATGGGTCACTAGAGAAAGAGGCTTTCAGAGCAAAACAAGCTAATGGTATCAGAAGCACGTGACACTGGCTCCCTCCTCCACCCTCCCAACAGGACGCATCCTGCTGTACGCCATTAACTCACGCATGAGTCCTCCGAGACAGGCAAAGCAAACAGAGAGAGCCGCGAGAGAGAGAGAGAGAGAGAGAGAGAGAGAGAGAGAGAGAGAGAGAGAGAGAGAGAGAGAGAGAGAGAGAGAGAGAGAGAGAGAGAGAGAGAGAGAGAGAGAGAGAGAAATGATGCAGACAGAGGGAGAGCAAGAGGGGAACGGAAGGAGTGCAGACGGGGGAGGAGAGTGATGCTTACTGCGAGCAGGAAGGGAGCGTTTCCCCTTCAGAGTGGGAAGGGGGAGGGGTAGGGGTTAGGAGATTAGCACTGTGGCGCCTGTGTCTTGGGGAGGGCCAGGATATGCAGCGAGGAGGAAACAAACAGCTGTAAAAATCCATTTCCACACTTGTGGGGCACAGCCGGCACCATAGACGGCAAGAGAAACCCTCAAACGGGCCTTCTGCCACCCATTTGCACAACATGGATTTTCCAAAATACTTTTAAATGGCAATGGAATGCATGCTTCCTTTGCACAACTCACCTGCATGTGAGGCACTTTCTGCATGGGTGGAGGCGACTGGTGAGGAGGTGCCCATGCCTGCTGAGATGGAGGGGAGTTCTGGTGGTGTGCACCCAGGTGTGTCTGTGACGGAAGAATAGAGGGAGGTGTGTGCACCTGCTGCAGCTGTTGCTGCTGGAAAGGCAATGGGGGCGTCTGCAGCTGCTGGCGCTGTGCTTGAGCAAGCAGCCTCTGGTCCTGCTGGCCCAGCGGATCTGTATGGTTTGTAGCCAGTCCTGCTGGAGGTCTTCCTTGAGTGTTCGTGGCCCTGTGATTGGGTGACAAAGCAGCATACATCTGTGTTGGTGGAGGATGTGGGTGCGAGGGATGTGAAGGGAGCTGTTGATGCGGATGCTGCTGTGCTGCATTCATTGGGCCAGCTCCTCTCTGGGCATGAGCCATTGGGCCTTGAGATTGATGTGGCACACCAGGATAGCTGCCAACATCGGCTCCCAAACCAGCACTGGGTGGCCGTCCTTGCTGGGGAGGTGGGGTGCCTGCAGGGGTAGCCAGGTTCCTCATGGGCGACATGGAAGGAGGGGAGGCATATGATCCCTGAGGTGGAGTCGTTAGATGTTGTTGCTGCAGCTTCTGCTGGGCTGTAGACTGGTTCTGAGCTTGATGCATAGGCTGGGTGTTGATTTGGTTCACATGAATGGGCTGCTGGTGCATTGGTCCCTGTTGAGCCCCAGCTGGGTAGCGCTGGGACCCTGTTGGGGCAGGGTAGCGTTGCACCTGGGTCACAGGAGCATTAGGGTTGCTGTTGCTGCTGGTAGTAAGACTCAAGTTGGGACTCATTCCTGAAGTGTTGGCTAATCCCTGATTAAGGTTGCCATATGAAGGATAGGGAGGGTACTGCCCTGAGCTGTTTACAGTGTTGGATGGGACTTGTTGGTTGTGCATGTTAAATCCCATGTTTTGGTGGGGTCTTCCACTCATGACCTGCTGCTGCTGTCGTGAAGGGCTTTGTGGGAACTGGGGGTTATGGCTGGCAACAGACTCAGGATGAACAGGACCCTGGCCGGGTCTGTGAAGAAACTGCTGATTGGGTTGCTGATGCTGCTGAGGAGGCTGTGTTGGGTGACGCATGGGGGTCCCCGACATGCTGGGATTCTGAGTTATCCCCACGTGCCCCATGAAATGATTGGCTTCCTGAGGGAGGCCTTGTGGAAAGTGGTTCATTCTGGGAGGTGTTTGGGTCTGGTTGTGACCCTGCAAGGCATAGTCACCACGGCTGATAAAAGGGCCCATTTGGTGGGCGTGTCCTTGTGGTCCAGAAGGACCATGCTGATGAGTGGAGGCTTGTGGAGGTTGCTGCTGGAAAGAGGGTCTAGCTTGTTCGGGCACTTGCATCGCTTGGGCACCCCACACATTTCCACCATCTGGGAATGATTGGCTCCGCCCATCTCCTTGTGCACCCGGGTAGACGTGATGTGCTGCGGTCCCTCCCGCACCAGGCGGAGCGCCATGATAGCGGGAATGAGGGGAGGACATGCCATTTACTGGTCCATTCCCCATCATCCGACCCCCCTGCTGGTCCATTGGATGAATTTTGGGCTGCTCGTATTGATTAAAGTGGTCAAAATGGTGGCCAAGCTTTGCCTGTCCGGGGACAGCAGGTGAGGAGAGGTGAA
The DNA here is from genome assembly GCF_024679245.1 of Pseudorasbora parva. Lineage (NCBI taxonomy): Eukaryota > Metazoa > Chordata > Actinopteri > Cypriniformes > Gobionidae > Pseudorasbora > Pseudorasbora parva. Next base: position 10,652,028 of record NC_090180.1, read on the forward strand.
GAGAAGAGGGGAGCTGCCCATAGCCTTGGTGCTCATGGGGCATCTGTTGACTCATGGGATTTGCCTGACCCTGGGGGTAGCCACAGTCCCCCAAGCCCTCCAACTCATCAGAGAACAGATTTCCATCTTCTCCGAAGAGGTTCATCATGGCTGGGTCAGCCATGACTGCAGTGCTCCTGCTGTGCAGCCAAGCTTCAGGAGCAGGACAGGGAATGTGTGCTCACACAGAGGTGGATGTCCTCAAAGCCGCTAATCCGCTAACTAATCTGCAGCATGTCACTCCATATTTCCTTAATTCTCTCAGAGAACGCAGAGTCAGGCAATGTCAGGTTACAGGACCTGGAGAGGAAGGGAGAGAGAGAGAGGGAGTATTAACACAAATAGCTCTAGGTGAGAGCAAGCCTCATCCATTTTGTTCACTTTACCCGTGCTTTATTAAATTTTCAGTCAGTGAGTCACAACTGGTGAGAGATATGAGAGCAGTTTAAGGGTGGTGAGACTAAGGTTTTTTGTGCAGTTAAATCAGTTGTAACTGACTCTTTGCCAACCTTTGATCCCAGCCCCCACCCTCTGTTCCTTTTGCTTCCAAACAAAAGGGCCAACACACACACACACACACACACACACACAGGCACCAAGCCTAAATTCATTCATTCTTTACAATTTGTTGATGGTGAGGAAAGAACAAAGGAGTTTAGAGTGAGGCAGCAGCAGAAGCAGTGGTAGTTAAACAACAGCAGCTGCCAGACCAGGCAGGCAGATGTAGGAACACAGGCAGGCGGCCCACCTGCTGAAGCCAAGATTTAAAGACAGCCCTGTTGCCGCCTGCAGTTGTGAGCGCTTCTGAAATATTTTGCAGTATGCACAAGGTGTAAATTCATGTGCACATGTACTTAACCAGCTCATCCCAATCGCAAGGTAATCAGATGAGTGGGCGAATTATGTAGATGTGAGATAAACCAGGCAAGGGTGGGGGAAGATGTGGCCTCCTGAAATGGTCTACTCAACCACAACTACCTCCATGTGTGTATACAAGTTAGTGAGTGAATATGCGCATGTGTGTGTGTGTGTGTGCGTGTGTGAGGGGGGCGCTTAGGAATGCATTGCTTCAACTTTAACTACCCCACAAGAAAATTTTCCATCCCAAGCTCCTCCCATGTGGCTCCTCCCTTAGCCCCAACCCCCAATTTCCCTCTTTCTCTAGGCCTCTCCACATGGCTGTTAAAATTATCCTGGTGAAAATCTACACTGACCAGCCTAATCTAAGGATCAAAGAGTCACACTAAAACAAGTTTCAGCTTGTTGCAGTTAAAACATCCTTAAAAAAATGGTGCAGCAAAAGTTCTGGACATGAAACTTCATAGTTCATTGTTATACCCCACTACAGCAACAAATGACAGACAAAAATGGTCATAAACAAGGGTGACAAAGGAGAAAAAGTACAACTAGGTAACTTGACATTCGTAATGAGCTAGTCATTGTGTAATGTGGCAGAAGGGTGTCAAGACTTCCTGTAAGGCAATAATCACAGTATACAGTCACTCTGCTACAAACCACAGAGAAAATAAACGATACACGCTAACTTCATCAAAACCAGAAGAATGGCACAAACAACCATTGATTCAATTTATAAGGATTACATCCGTTTGGGGCAGACAAAGTTTCTTAGTTTTTTTTTTTTCTGAAGCCCTGAAGATGGTGACAAGCTGACCATTACACCCACAGCTAATCGTAATAGAAGTGATCTGAAGGATGAGAGATGCCTGTGGGTGAGAAGCACCACAGCTTTAATCTCTTCACAGCTCTAGTTAAGAGCAGGAAGAGGAGTCTCAACACCGCAGCCATAAATCAGTCCCTATTTACCAGAGTACTTCACTACTCTTGCTGCACTGGCGGGGGAGGATGGGACATCCTTTAGAGCCATGCTGAAAGCCGCAAATTTGAATCCCTATGATCAGATTTGGTGTCTAAGCCAGCAGGCTGACCGTTCACCCAATTCTCTTTGGAGAGTGACAGATGTGGCAGAGTGCCAGAGCGGCTCCTTCTGGAGTGCCACACCCCTTAGGAGGAGCACAAGCCATAGGGCAAGAACACCGTGACATACACACTTACTCATAACGTAACTGCAGTGAGTGGGTGGTCAGGCTTTCCCCTGACCGGAGGGCAGAACAAGAAGTGAAGATGCAGCCATTCATAAATACGAACATGCATAACGTCACTAAAATGACCTTGCCAAGCAAAAACAAACATTTAAGCTGCTTACAATATTTGTATTGTCTAAGATAATAGCCACGGTTTAAATAGTGGAGGTCAAAAAAGGTCAAGAATGTGGATTTCAGTGCTGGATTATTATTATTATTATTTTAAATAAACAGCAATTAAAAGTTCCTCAAATAATTTTCTCCTTCGGATTCTGAAGAGCAAAAAGAGGTAAAATGAAAATGAACATTTGTACATTTTGACATTACTGAAAGAGATAGCAGAATATCATCTATAAAATCAAACAGTTTTAATCTCTTTACAAGAAGCGAGGCCTTTTTGATTTATTTAAACCTTGCCCGGCCACACTAAGACTGCAAATAATGAGGAATAACACCATTCAAGAGTCATAATCCATTTTAAAATCAAACATCATAACTCAATGTAGAGGATTGTGCAAGTAACAAATACTCTACTCAAAATTACAACATACACATTTAACATTACCAGTGAGTCATAGCTCACGTACATAGGGCAAAAAACCTAGAGCATGTGAAAAGTGTGGTTTAGTGTGAGACTACTGTGCTGCATAATAAATCTGAATAAAGGTCCACTCACAGGCAAGTTATTGCCACAATTCCCAACCCCTCATTGAGAATAACTCATGCTGGCATAGCAAAACTGAAATATTCTCAAGAGACAGACTGATCATGTGATCTGCCGGTCAGTTTGTACTTCTCAGCCCATTTCTATGACAATAAGCCAGTTTACATAAGCAGTTATAATCAAAGCACAGCAGATTTTTGCTTAGTCAAGCTAGTGTTCATCTGTATTCAAGTATACATGATGCAAAATAAGCAAATCAAATATATTTGAATCACATTGTGCTTGCCTCTGTCTCTAAACAAGCATATAGCAGAGGCCAACTGTAGACCAATTAGCATACATGAAGCCTAGCTACACAATCGTTTCACTAAAACTGAACCGGTACGATTTCAGGTGGACTTGAGCATTTACTTTCACTGAAAACTTTCTGAATGCATACAACTAGAGCAGCACGATTAATCATTTAAAAAAAAACGTTTAGATGTAAAATGAACACACTGAGACACAATGTTTTTAGTTCATTCATCACAGTAAAACTGGCAGTGTTAATCAAGCAGTGTTACTCTACATTTACTCTTAAGGAGTTGAATTAACAACAAATAGTGAAAGATACGCCCTAGTGTTGGTGAAAATTATCAGAGTTAATTCAGCATCGTTAATTTTACTCTCTTAAGCCCCGCCCTTCAATCGAACTGAACAGAAGTTTCTCGACGTTATCAACGATCGCCATTTTCTTTTACCTCGCAGAGAGAAAGGTAAGCTCATTTTAAGTTCCATATTAAAGCATCACTTTGATATTTTATATTAATAAATGTGCTAGTGTTAGCGCAGGCTGTAGATTGATGAACTTTGTGTAATTTGATAGGTTCAAACTACGAATGGAACTGAGGCCTAACGTTAACCAACTTCGCGGTGAGTTCATATGGAGGCTTTTTGTCACAAAAGATAAACCTTGAATAATGTCAATAATCTTATTTAAATTTGTATTCCTGTTGCAGTTATCTTTGTTATATCACGCTCATTCGTATATTGCTATTTTTAAACGTGACAATGAAGCATTAGCTGCCAAATGTAATGTAACAACGTTAATGGACGGTTGAAATTGCATTGCTTAAACATGTAAGTTAACAGTTAACGTTAAGTTATTGTTTTAGGCACGAAACATTTAACGTGCCATATGTGTAAAACTCTGTCACCTATTACAGAACATGCTGGTTAAGGTGAAACTTGGGGATGTCCAAAAATTTGTTAAAATCACCGAGCTGAGCCTGAAGGATTTTTTGTTTGCTGGTAAGAATTATTTATATAGCCCTGCACAAGTTAATCGTTTAAATATCACATTCTGTATTCAAACACCACGCGATCTCATTTCTAAACGACGACGACGACGATTAGCATGTCTATTAAACGTGTGATAAATTACGTTAGGACCAGAACATTCAAATATGCGTTTGTGCTGCTGCTGACCTACAGAGAGAAGAGTTCCCGTTTAACATTATAGATATGAAGCATCTTCACATTCTTTTCAGCCACACAAAATGTGTTTCTGTGTTGCGGATATTAAAATAATCACAGATGTATTGGGGTAAAAGTTTATAGTCTGGGTAAAAACACTATACGGTAGTGATCTAAATAGAGGAAATCACCTTTTTGAAAATATCTTGGCGCTTCAAATAACGATCGTATCGATTACACCTTTGCGCCACTAGGGAGCGCCAATATACTGTAAAAAGGGTTGTTATTGAATCATTTGTGCAAAATATTCGTTCAAAAAGGCTGATTTATCCAATAAAACATAATGTTTATTTGTCTATTCAGAATCGTGATCTCTGAAACTAAAATCATGATTCTCAATTTATCCAGAATTGTGCAGCTCTATATGTTCCTTATCTTGGTTAAAGTATTTTAATCAATTTGTAGAAAAAAAAAAATCTATTACACTTGTAACTTGTTGCATTATCTCTTATGTTAGTTACCAGCATCAACCTGGTTTTATATAATAACCTTACTCATTAATTTGCATGCCCTTTTTCCAGCTTTTTTAAAGTTTGGTGTCCCGAATGTACCCGAGAATGTGAAGGTTGTTGATGAATCAGGGACTGAGGTGGATGATGATGTTTTTGAGGATGTCGTTAAAGATCCCTCAGTTGGAGTTCTCACCATAAAACATGGTCCAGGTTTGTATTTATTATATTACTTGCTAGAATTTTTCTCAGTGCTTATTTATTAGTATCATCTTGAAGACTTTTCTCACCCTATATGCAACTAGACTTGGAATCTGCCTCTCCACAAGCCTCTCCTGTGGTGTTAAATCAGTCCCTGTCTTCATCCATTGACTCGACTGACTCGCAGGATACACTCATTATTGAAGAAAGCTCTTCAAGCAAACGAATGAGGCTTGATGATGAAGCTAAAAAGGTGGCCATCAAATTGTTAATTTTATGTTTGGGAGGGGGATTTAAATGTGTAATTTAAAACATTTATATGTTTTAAATTACACCTTGTTTGAGGTAAGGTTTTGTACTTGACACGCCATATTTTTTTTATTTTATTTTTTATTTAGTTGGTGGAATCCATTCTTGTCCAGAAACCAGGTGGGGAGAGTATAATAAATGAATACAACCGAACTAAGAGTTTGGGGGATGAAATGAGGAGGAAAATGGTGAACATCCTGGCAGCTGACATGACAGAAAAGAACGGGTACGGTAATCTGCATATAATTAAATGGTGTATATGAGTGCTATCATTTTTGTTGTTTTTCTTTTTTAACCTGGGGCTGCTGAGTTTAATTTTTTTTTTAAATATATAATACAGTAAATCACCACCAAGGCAGGTTAAAGAAAAATATGCCAGAGGAATTGTATCTTTGTTCCCTTACCTCAGTGACCCCTTCTCCAAAAATGGCTATGTAAGTATCACTGTTTTTGAATTTATAGTCTGTGTTGATGTGTTACATGCTTATAATCACACACCTATAATACAGGTGGTGTATTTTGCTCTTGAATTTTAAGACCTGGCATGATTTCTCTTTTTGTTTTCTAAGGAGCATTACTATGATGGTGAGAGTGGCACTGGGTACTTGGCATGGAGAATCAAAACTATACAGCGAAGCTTGGCTAAGGAGCGCCGAGCATCATTTGAAGGTATGGAATGAAATTCAGAAATCGCCTTCCTTTTAAAAAAACAAAACGAATCATAGATTATGATCTTTCACAGCAGTTTTGTTGCTACTGGGTTGTCTTAAAGGATTAGTTCACTTAAAAATTAACGTTTCCCGTTATTTTCCTCACCCCCATCCAAGATGTTCATGTCTTTCTTTCTAAAAATTGAATTTTTTGATGATGATATTCCAGGATTTTTCTTCCCATTATAGACTTTCACAGCAACCAAAATTTTCAAGGTCCAAATCAATGCAGTTTCAAAGGGCTCAGAAGGGCTTCAGAGGTCACGCAAGAAGTATCAGCCCCATGACCCTCTGAAGTGCTTCGAAACTACATTGATTTGTACCTTCAACATTTTGGTTGGCATGCAAGTCTATGATGGGGAGAAAAATAGTGGAACGTTTTCTCAAACTTAATTTCTTTTCTACTTAAAGGGTTAGTTCACCCAAAAATTAAATGTATGTCATTAATGACTGTCGGACTAAATATAAAATGTCTTACGGGTGTGGAATGACATTAGGGTGAGGAGTTAATGACAAATTTCATTTTTGGGTGAACTAACCCTTTAAGAAAGAAAGACATGAACATCTTGGATGAGATGGGGTGTGTAAAATATCAGGAAATTTTCATTTTGTGAACTAATCCTTTAAATGTGACAGGATTAGTTGTACTTTTTTAGTTGTACAAAGATGAGAAATCTTTTACCTCTTTTTGTTTGTTTTTTGTTTTTTTACATTTTGTTATAAGTATTAATTGCATATGGCAATGTTGATGCTTGTAATTTTTCTTTTCTTCTACTTTTTTCTTAATCAGGACCAGGATCGTTTGCTGAAGGGATGTCTGGTGGACCTGCTGTAAGACGGGAGTCAGAGTTTACTCCGGAGACTGTCTTGAGTGAGGATGAATGCAAGGAAGCAATTGCATTCATGAACCATTCTGCTGATGAGGATGCAGTCAAGAAGAAGATGAAATTGACATTTGACTATCGGCGCAACATCGTTCTTGATCCTATGCAGTCAAGTGATATATTGACTGTCTTTCCTCGTTTCAAAGACATTAAAGGCTTGGTAAAGTGTTTATGATCATATTCTTAAGGATTTTTTTTTTTTTTTAAATGCATTGCTGTGGTCTAACAAATCAATTTGTTCAGTGCTTGGGTTAATGTCTAATGATGATTCCCCTTAGATTGAGCAAGACTTTGTTCTGATGTTTGGAGAAGCAGTGTCAGGCAAGCTTCTGGAGAAGTGGACAACTGCATTCAAGAAAAAAGTGATTCAGCAATGCAAAAAACTTCCAACCACTCGTGATATAGAAGAACTCCTGCTAGCAGCTGAATCCCCTGATGACTCAGAAGCGAGCGTTGATTTTGGTAAGATGTTTAAAATTTATTTTAATACTTAGATAATTTTAGTAATATGTGTCTAATATTGTAAGGAACATAAAACATTTAATGGTCTCCATCCATTAAAAAAAAAAAAAAATATATATATTTATTCTTCAGTTTCTGTTTTCATGATTTAAGTTTTGCTAACATCTTTTACGGTCTAAACAGTTTGGGACACTGACCTCTCCTCTATACTGCTACTGCTGCATCTGATCCCACCTTCTGCCCAAGGCCGGAAAAGACCAGGAAAGGTGTCTGCTTCTCAAGCAGAGAAACATCTTGTTGTCTTCAAGAAGGTTTGTTTTTTTCCTTTGTTTTTTTCTTTCTCTCTATTATTTTATATCTCTGATGGTTCTCTACAATATGCTTGGTTTTCTCAGAGTGGAACAAACATTGAGGAGCATCTTCGAGACATCACTAGTGCTCAGCCCTATCTCCTGGCCGTGGGACCTCAGAAGAATTCAGTTCGACAGTTTTTCATCATTCTTGATCAGCATGCCATTCCATGCAAGTCAACCTCTTCTCTCGGTGCTTTTGACGAACTGTTTAAGGCACACTTTGTTTTCGGCACCTCTTACAACACTATGCTCCACAACATGTACACTTTCATTCAGACCACTGTGTTCAACATAGATGTTGGCAAAGTTAAAGAGAGTCCTCGTGTAGCTGAGGTCAGAGCAAGGCTTCTTAGCTAGGTCTCAAGTTTTTCTGCCCTCATGAAGTGTTTTGTTTGTCAGGCTGAGTTAAATGGTTCAAAAATGCTTCTTAGGCACTTCAGATTAGTTCATGGTTTTGTTCCTGGAAAGAATCTTCGCCTTAAATGCATAGAAGCAGGTTGTGGTTCTGTGTTTGGTACTTTTTCAGGTATTAGGAAACACATGCATCTTAAACACGCTGAGCAAAGTGACAGTGCGCAGAATTTTGACACCATTGACAGCTGCGAGACAGCCAAGGCAGATGGACAGAGTAGAGCTGAAATACTTGATCAGATTGGCAGTGGCGCAGAGTTGGCCACAACATCTTTATTGGTTAAGTCAAATAAGAGTACTTTCGATATGTGTGCGTCTGCTGTTGCTCAACTAAAAGTTGCTGGATTAAGTCAATCTGCTATAAATGGTTTTGTTTCATCTATGGAGGAAATGGTTTCTGAGATTCATAGTCAGGCCCAGGATGCAGCTTTGCTCTGTCTGCCTTCACAGGACACAGCTACTAAAAGAAAGATAGAAAATGCATTTGAAAATTTGGAAAATCCATTTACTACGTTAAATTCTGAAACCAAACGAAAGAGACTCTTTACAGAAAAATGGGGAATAGTTGAACCGAGAGAAATTGTGCTTGGCACAAGATTTGACTGCAGGAGAAATAAAACCACAGGAATGTTCGATCAAGTTGTTGTAACTGACAAATTTGCTTATATTCCCATTTTAGAAACACTAAAGTCAATTTTACAAAATCCACTACTTACTGATTTGTTTAAACCCAGGCATGTTCCAAAGGAAGGAATTTATGTAGACTTAAGTGATGCAGCGTATTTTAAAAGTAATCCCTTATTTAATAGAGAAAAGGATGCCTTACAAATTCAGCTATTTTATGATGATTTTGAGACCGCTAATCCTTTGGGATCCAAAAAAGGTATACACAAATTGGGTGCAATCTATTTTACATTAAGGAATTTCCCCCCAGTTTTTAACTCTTCATTAGTAAATATTCATTTATGTGCCCTCTTTCATGCACTAGATATTAAGCGCTATGGTTTTAACTCCATACTTGAGCCTCTAGTTAAAGATTTGAAATCATTTGAGATTGAGGGGATTACAAATCCAGTATCTGGAAATTGTATTAGGGGTACTGTTGTTCAAGTAACTGGGGATAATCTCGGCTTGCACAGTTTGTTTGGGTTTCTTGAGTCATTTGCGGCTCGGTATTGCTGTCGTTTCTGTCTTCTTGAGAAACATCTCTTTCAGTCTGTGTTCTGTGAAGATGATCCTGAGGTTGTACTAAGAACAGCTGAGATGCATGCTCTGCACTGTGAAACTTTACAAACTGATTCTACACTACCTCATATTTATGGTGTCAAACGGACATGTTTGTTAAATTCACTCAACTATTTCAACACAGCCAACAATTTTGCTGTAGATATAATGCACGACATTCTAGAAGGAGTTGCTCAGCTAGAGGTAAAACTTATTCTGCAGGAAAATTCAGCATAATTTTCTGTCCACTGAGGATGTTGCTGGTAGAGTGCATGCTTTTGACTATGGTTACAATCAGCAGAGAAATCGTCCTCCAATGGTCAAATTGTTTGATGGGAGCAATGATTTGGGTTTAAATGCCATCCAATCTTGGTGCTTGTTGCGCAACATGCCCCTATTATTTGGTGATTTAGTGCAAAGAGATGATAAACACTGGTATCTTTTGATTTTACTTTTGCACATTGTTAACATTGTATTTTCACCATTCGTAACAGAAGGCATGACCATTTATCTTAAACATTTAATAATTGAACATCACCAGCTATTCAAAATTTTATTTCCCCAAAGAAATCTTTTGCCGAAGCATCACATCATGATACATTACCCACAGTGTATAAGAAAAATTGGACCAATTCTGCACATGTGGTGTATGCGTTATGAAGCTAAACACAAATTTTTTAAAACACAATTAAAAAGCTTCAAAAATATCACCAAAACTCTAGCCAAAAAGCACCAATTTTGTACTGCAATGCACTGGGAGTCTTTTAGCCAGTACAGATTGTCCCTCGGCCCAGGAAAGATGGTAGGACTCAGTGAACTTAAAGGTGGCCAAGAGATTGCTTCCAAACTAGGAGTGTTAAAATCAGAAGTTGTCTATTCTGTAAAGTGGATCAAGCACTATGGCACAGAGTATCGCCCTGACTTTATTATCTGTACAAATGTAGCTTGTGAGATGCCAGTATTTTGTAAGATCAAGACTATTGCTGTGAAAGATGAAAATGTGCTGTTGTGTGGAACATTGATGGAAACTGTATGTTTTGATGACCATTACTATGCATTTACAGTCAGACTGCATCCAGACAGAGGTTTTAAGGTAGTGAATGTTAATGAGCTGTGTTATTTCAAACCATTTGATCTTCAGATGAAATATGGTACAACAGATGCTGCACTGCATATAGTGCCGTATTGCCATTTAATGCAGATGTGATGTTTGTTAATTATCTTGAGACTGTTTTAATAAATGTTTTAAACATGCCATTGTTGCAATTGTTTTCTTTGTTTTAACTTGCTTTGAGTTAATTTGACATTGTAGGTGAGTAGGTTAATTTTTGTACTTGAAACACAAAAAGAAATATTGACACTTTTTGTTTGAGTGAGATTTGTTTTCACTATTAAAGATGCAAATTAACTTTACACTATTGAAATATTAACACTAATAAAATATGTAAATTAACTCTACACTAGTGAAATATTAACACTAATAAAATATGTAAATTAACTCTACACTAGTGAAATATTAACACTAATAAAATATGTAAATTAACTCTACACTAGTGAAATATTAACACTAATAAAATATGTAAATTAACTCTACACTAGTGAAATATTAACACTAATAAAATATGTAAATTAACTCTACACTAGTGAAATATTAACACTAATAAAATATGTAAATTAACTCTACACTAGTGAAATATTAACACTAATAAAATATGTAAATTAACTCTACACTAGTGAAATATTAACACTAATAAAATATGTAAATTAACTCTACACTAGTGAAATATTAACACTAATAAAATATGTAAATTAACTCTACACTAGTGAAATATTAACACTAATGAATTATGTAAATTAACTCTACACTAGTGAAATATTAACACTAGTAAGAGTTAATTTCCCTTAGTGTTAAACTGTGGTAACACTATGCAGTGTTGAGCAGTGTTAAAGTTTTACTCAAAATAGAGTTAATTTAACTCTGAAAATTTAACACTTTCACAAGAGTCAATTTATCACCAATTCTGAGTGGGACCAAATACACTCGGGCACAGTGTTAAATTTAACTCTTATAGAGTTAATTTAACACTGCAAAATTTACTGTGATATAAAAGTTGAGCTTCATTCTTACACACAAACAAGAAGCTCAACTTCCACAAGAATTAACTGAAAATGATCGCTCTGCTTTGCGCCAGTGTGTACTAGGGGTGGGAATCACAGGTTAACTAAGGCCATGTCAACACTAATAGGTTTTCATTTGAAAACGCACATTTTTCTCTCTGTTTTGGCCTTCCGTCCACACTGAGACAGCGTTTTAAGTCAAAAACGTATCGTTTTGAAAACGCTCTCCAAAGCGGATACATTTGAAAATGCCATCTTAGCGTCGTAGTGTGGACTGTGAAAACGGAGGCTTTTTAATAGGATGGCACATTTTTAGCCATGTGATGCAGTCATATGACCAATTCAGCCAACATGGTGAACGACATTGTACAGCAGTGGTTTTGTATGCATTCTGTTTTGACAGCCTTGTTAAATATTAATGTCAGTTTGTACATACTGTTAAAAAACTCAGTGGCTTTTCTCGACATTGCCGCAAAATTTTAAAGAGTAAATAAACGGAATAGCGGAAATGACGCAAGTCGAAGCGTCTTGGATTTGCTCATGCGCAGTGCGGGGATGTAAGCGTTTTCAGACGTTTTAGTGTAGATTAACATTTTTTGGAAAACGATTGAAAATGATAGTGTGGACGCGGAGCGTTTTTAGACGAAAACTCAGTTTTAAAATGTATCCGGATTAGTATAGACGTAGCCTAAATACAACACTGTCATGATATTTTGGCCACGATAACAATATACCAACACCAGCGATTCGGTGACAGGTGATATATATTGCAAGAAAATCATCCACAACACACTCACCTAAAGGATTATTAGGAACACCATACTAATAATGTGTTTGACCCCCTTTCGCCTCCAGAACTGCCTTAATTCTACGTGGCATTGATTCAACAAGGTGCTGAAAGCATTGATAGGATAGCATCTTGCAGTTGATGGAGATTTGTGGGCTGCACGATGCTCCCATTCCACCACATCCCAAAGTTGCTCTACTGGGTTGAGATCTGGTGACTGTGGGGGCCATTTTAGTACAGTGAACTCATTGCAATGTTCAAGAAACCAATTTGAAATGATTTGAGCTTTGTGACATGGTGCATGATCCTGCTGGAAGTAGCCATCAGAGGATGGGTACATGGTTGTCATAAAGGGATGGATGGTCAAAAACAAATTCTCGGGTAGGCCGTGGCATTTAAACGATGCCCAGTTGGCACTAAGAGGCCTAAAAGTGTGCCAAGAAAACATCCCCCACACCATTACACCACCACGTTCTTATTCTGTGACTCATCAGACCAGGCAACATTTTCCAGTCTTCAACTGTCCAATTTTGGTGAGCTTTTACAAATTGTTGCCTCTTTTTCCTATTTGTAGTGGAGATGAGTGGTACCCGGTGGGGTCTTCTGCTGTTGTAGTCCATCCGCCTCAAGGTTATGCGTGTTGTGGCTTCACAAATGCTTTGCTGCATTCATTGGTTGCAACGAGTGGTTATTTCAGTCAAAGTTGCTCTTCTATCAGCTTGAATCAGTCAGCCCATTCTCCTCTGACCTCTAGCATCAACAAAGCATTTTCACCCACAGGACTGCCGCATACTGGATGTTTTTCCCTTTTCACACTATTCTTTGTAAACCCTAGAAATGGTTGTGTGTGAAAATCCCATTAACTGAGCAGACCGTGAAATACTCAGACCGGCCCATCTGGCACCAACAACCATGCCACGCTCCTAAGTGCTTTAAAAGTGTTTGGAGTTCAGGAGATTGTCTTGACCAGGACCACACCCCTAAATGCATTGAAGCAACTGCCATGTGATTGGTTGATTAGATAATTGCATTAATGAGAAATTTAACAGGTCCTAATAATCCTTTAGGTGAGTGTATTAATATCATTCTGTAACTGAAAAAATGCATCAAAATGTCATATGATCATGTATTTAATTTATTAACAGTTCATCTATTAGTTCAGCAACAATGTGCATATATAGCTATCAAACTGCCATAAGCTTGAAAAATGCTTACTGATAAAGAACAATGTTGTGACTAAATAATGTATAGTAAAGAAAGGTAACATCTCTAACTTATAATTTATAACAGCAACATCTCAAATGTATATTACTAGTACTAGCAGTAATTTAATACTAGTAGTAATTAGGGATGTCAATACCAAAAGCTTTGAGTGTCTCCGTTCATGATATGACAGTTTCTAAAATGAAACGGTAAATATTCATGAAGTGATGGTTTATGCGTTCGTGTCCACAAAGTGACACAGCAGAGGCTAAAAAGATAGTGAGCGTCACGTGTGCATTTATAAACACAGAAGCGACTGTACGGCGCTGTGGGTACCGAATATACTCTGGAGTCAGTACCGGTAGCCTACTACAGAAATGCTAGAGTCACATTTTTAAAATTAGTACCGAATTGGTACTGAAGTACCGGTTTTAATAAATGTTATATCAACCAATTGCCGGGATTTCATAAATAAGCAAATATAGCAGACAATATATGGAGGAAGCATCTGAACTGCTTGTGAACTGGAGTGCTTCTCATAAATGAATCGAAACAGCGTATAAGCTACTTGCCTCACAGACATGAGAAATATGTCAATAGAAAGTTTGAAATGTCTTCCAAAAGAAATATAAATATCTAAAAAAAAAAGAAATAGGCCACTCCGATTACGTAATCTGTATGAAATGTGCATTTCTCTCTTGACGCACTATCGCAGAGATGGTGAGTCAGCATCTTCGACTATCTTTGCAGTTGACACTGACACAGAAAACACTAGTTTGCCTATTAATAGACAATTAAAATGTCTCCTTACTATTTTTGACATTCATAATCATTACTTTTGCTGGTGTTTTGTGGAAAGCTTTATTCGTTCGCTTGAGTGCGTAATAGGCTATTTAATAGCTACTTGAGTCTAAATGGCTTAAATGAACAACTACTAGTCTAGTAGAAAAAATGGGGGCAGCCTTACTTATTTCACATATTTTCAAACCAGCATGTCACAATGGGCCCCTGTCTGTATGCATAAAAAACATTGATACTTGGTGCCTGTGTACTGATAATATTTCACGGCCGGAAATATCACGATTAATGGGCATATCGATTTTTTTGTCCCACCCCCTAGTGTGTACGTAAGGCTAGGTATGAAACCGCTTCACAAACAAACTTGACAGACTTTTCAACTGCACTATTTTTATTTTCATGTTACAAATATTAAATTATTGAAGTACTGGAATAAATCACTAAAGTTGATCAATAAGAATATGGAAGCAATCAAAAGAGCAAATCATCTTTAAGTAACTTGGTGCTTCAAATAACGTTTGTCATAAGTGACTTCAAATATATTTGTTTTGAATCATTAATTCAAGAGATTTGTTCAAAAAACGCTGATTCATCCAGTAATTAAACAAGTGAAGCATTTATGAGTGAGCCATTTATTTCAAATATTTTAAATAGACTGCAGCAATTAACTAGACTGGGAAAACCCAGCCTGATCTGCTGGTGATTTGATTTCGCCCTGCAGCTGGAAACCTGTACATCGTTTTATCCTGCTTCCTTTACAAGTTGGTGGGGACCAATCACAAACAGACTTATTCACCTGGCACTATAGAGTTCCGAAGTCATGACGTCACTTTGTAGGCCAAAACGCGAAAGTGAGTTAGCATTTTAGCACTTCCAGTTCCCTCGCTCTAAAGTCTATGGGTTTTTTGAATGGGTTTTTGCTAAATCGCCTGAAATAAGGTCTGTGGTTAACAAAGCCTATAAATATTTTCACGTTTTGATCTATGAAATAAAACACACTAGCTCTAACCTGCTTGTGATTTTTTTCAACTTTATTGTGTCCTTTGGCCGGGACTTTAGACGTCATCGTGACAAACGTGTAATCTCCCCGGCCCGCGTTTCATTCACTTTTGAATTCTGTAATAAATGTTTAATAAAAATAAATAACTAGCCCGCGTTTCAGCCTCACGTTCTTAGAAGTTTACCTTTCAGTTAATATACATAAAGTTATATATTTAGTCATTTCAAATAGTAGCGTTTCCTAATATTGTTGTACACAGAAATCTGTGATATTAAGGTAACCGATTACCAGTTCTTCATTTCTGTAGAGAGACTGTAGTCGTTTTGTCCCGAGATGGAACCACAAGTCGTCGAATGAAAGCTGCACTGTTCTACATGTCCAGATTTATAGTGGTTCTCTCCGCGATACATGATCAATCGTCTAAGGAAAATTACATACGATTGTAAATTGATACGGCTATAGCTTACGTCGTTAGTGCTTTTGAGGTGGTAAAGACACGTTTTTTTCTTCTGGCGAATTAGCAAATGGTATGCAAACATACAATCAAACATACTACAGTGAAAGATAATCTTTAAAGTCTATTTGGGGCACGATGATCAGGCATAATAGCCTAATCTTAAATCACAAAGAAAATAATATTAAGGTTTATATAAACTAACAAAATAATAAATGAATAAATAAAACATTAACAAATGAGAAAAATCTCAGATTTTTCTCAGAGAGGCACGCAGAAACTCAATTAGTTTCTAACATTTTTGGAAAAAAACAAATGGGCAATATTTCTCATGAAAAAGTGGATAAGTGTTCATACACAGCGGAGATCATAATGAGCGAACGTGTTTTTTAAATAAAGTTGGAGGAAGCTTGATGATGACATAGATCCGTGTGCTGTAGTCCGTTTATAGCCTACCGTTAGCATTTTATATCTGACGGCTTTATTTAGGCTTCAAACGGTATACATTTTGAATTCACTTGTAAAGATTATCTTGATAGACAAAACGTGTAAGGGTCATAACTCTTTATTGAACACAGATCTTATTTTTTGCGATTGTCCAAAAGTCTATGGGAAAAATTCATAGCTTTTGATCGAGGAAGCGTCATGGCTTTGGCACTCTATTGGCGGGTTTAACTAGGGATGGCGAACACTAAACATTTTCTTGACCGACCACTGAGCCTCATTAGCCGGTTGAAACCAGTTAACCGATTAGTTTAAAATATGCTGCGCTATTTCAAGTAACAGCCGGGAGCCTCTCCTGCAATTTCGCAACGCTGCCGCACTGCCTTCCGCTCTCTTACACGCACGCAGACAGACAGACAGACAGACAGACAGACAGACAGACAGACAGACAGACAGACAGACAGACAGACACATGGCTCCTTAGTTTCAAAATGGTTTGGGTACAAGGTGATCGCATTGAAAATAAAATTTTAAACATTGCCACGGCTCATTTAAGAAAATGACAGCTCCGAAGAGACGCCGCTTTAGTTCGTGGTAGTGCTAACAATAATAAAGAAAGACGATCAATACCTTATGTGTTACCACTGAAATGTAGATGTAATATATTTCCAAATGTAAGCCCATCTTATGCGGAATGCACGCTTCATACTGTCGTCTGCCCTGGCTTGAACCTCAAGTGTTTTAGTCTGTCTACTATTTGCAAACCCAAACGCTGTTACCTCGCATCAAATGTTATTATTGGTTTATTAAGTACCAAAATTCCAGTAGTTGGTACCAATACTATAACATTTCTACGGTACTCTGTACGGTACTTAAGTCGTTACATGTACGGTATATCTAAAATGATGTTTGACCATTTAAAAAAAGTTTAAGTTTTTTTTTTTAGATTGTGAAAAATAATCAACCATCTAGGCATAAACATTATTATTAGTAGAGATGTATTGTTATTACACAGACGCATAGCTGTAGGCTAAAACAGTAGCCTAATATATTCTGTCAATTTATTTATTTAAACCAAAATTTATTTTGATTAGTGTCTGTTCATGATATGACAGTTTTCTCAAAAGAAACGGTAAATTCTCAAATTCTGAAGTGACCGTTTATGCGTTCGTCTGGTCATCCAAACTTCCATGCCAACATGTTTGCATCTGTATGAGGTTGTGAAGTCAACATCGCAGCAGCACTCGTGCTCACAGCCGTATGTAGACTGATAGGCTCAAAAATGGAGACAAGCCAGACTGATCGGCCGATCACTGATCAGAACCGATCATGCAGAAAATCGGCCAATTCTGATCCCTGGCCGATCAATCGGTGCATCTCTACTTGGGCTGCACGATTAATCGAAAAAGAACCGCAAATCGCAATTTGGGTAATATGCGATTATGAAAGCTTAAAGGCTGCCATTTTATTAAATAAATAAATGCCCAGTGCCAATCAGTAATGCATTATAATATATTTTATTATTATGAAAATACCCTAGACGGCTAGAAGAATTTGAACATTTTGCTGCAGTCATGTTTGTCTTCATGTTTAATCAAAGCGTTTCTATCTTCTGTTTATTTATCCTACAGCGTTAGAATAACAATAATAATAGTTATATTTATTTTGAGAAACTATTTTTATTTGTAATTATTAAAAATTGTAATGACAATATTTCTAATTTTTAAAAATATTTTTAGCAGTAAAAAAATCTATAATTATTATTAGTCATATTAATATGTATAAACACAAAATGTTATACACACACTTTATTTGTAAAAATAAACAATAAAATAATAATAATAATAATAACAGCATTTTAAAATCACAAACGCAATTATATTTTCCCCAAATCGTGCAGCCCTAATCTCTACCAGAAATGTTTGATAAACCCTGATACTATGAATACATATTTGATGAACATAGGTCACACTGACACCTTTTAATCTTGCATTAACATTACATTGAAGGTCACAAGTCTTAATATAAATTAAAAAAAAACAAAAAAACAGTTGACATCTGGTTAATTCAAACTGAAAAAAGTAGCAAAATCCTTCAGTAGCAGGTGCCAACAAAACATCATTAACTCTGGGATGATGCTAACAATAAGCTCACTTTCATAAGGGTGAACAAGTTCATGCTATCATTCATTAATCGTTCAACATTCATCTTTTGACACTAGCGATAAACATAAAAGCAGTCTGAGCCGGTTTTCAGCCATCTGTGTCAGAGCACCAACCCGCATTGTTTTTTTTTTTTCCTGAAACCAAACCAACCAACGTGGCCTTGCCAAAAGAGCAATGCACAGTGATAGTAGCAGAGAAAAAGACTAAAGGAAAGAAAAAAAAAAGTGGGGGAGGAAAGGCCCACCAAGTGCGTGTGATTGCAGTCATTAACACCGACAGTCTCTTTAATGCACTCAGCAAGCAAGTCACTGATTAACCAATCCTACCTCCCCAATTTTCCCATTTCACAGGGAGCTTTAAAACCTTGTTAAGAGAAGGCAGGTCTATGGCCACCTGTGGTTTGTCTCTTGAGTTTACGTTTAACATACGAGGAGTGCATCATAGCAAAAAGGAAGGAAACATGCTCCTTGCACAAATGCTCTCCAGCAGCATTCCTTTTATTTAATTCCCCTCTTCAACTACCCCCACTTAAAGCTGTAACTGCAGCTGGGCATAATTTATATGTGTGCTCCTCCACAATATATGCATGGGCGGGGGTTTGGAGGGGGTGTATCTGTGGCAAGTAACTGAGCACAAAGACAGTGTGAGGGTGACACAGGATGTGACGGGTGGGCTGCTGGAGAGCGAGCGGGGGTTAGGGCCGTAGAGCTGCTCCGTTTGTGCAAACTGGTTCTTTTACACAACACTGCTGTAATTAAACGGATGAGATTTTTTTACTTCACACTTTGAGATAGCTCACCCCTTTGGGGTTAAAAAAAAAAAACTGGTGTGTGCTGAGAGCTATGCACTTTGAGTGTGATATGATGTAACGCAACACATTTATTACACTCCAAATATGAAGCAGTGCCTAGTTAAACGGCAACATTTCAGTCACACAGATAAAAACAAAAGCTTGAGTGAGCTAAGTTACATACAATCACAGAGAAAGCGGATTTGGAGAAAAAGAAAAAGAGGAAGAGAACTTTGACCTTCACTTCCAGACCTGCTGTCACCCAGTCTGCCTCCGGCACTTGTTTGAGTACCAGCTGAGAACCTGCAGCAGAGGCAAGCAGCCATGAAACACCACTGTTCCTCTAGTAGAAGACAGTTAAAGGCAAATTAAAAGAAAAATTCATCACAACCATGACACTGGCATAGTATCGAGGAACCCTAACAAGATCAGGGCTCCAGACTAACAGTTAAGAGCAGAAGCACTGATGCCACTAGTACCCCTTTTCCACCAAGGCAGTGCTCGTTGTGGTGCGGAGCCAGAGACTAGTTTCAAATCGGTTCTGTCTTTCCACAAAGCTCCAGCTCCGAACCAGAAAAATTGGTTCTTAAAGGGTTACTTCAGCGATTAGCATATGGCTTTGTATCAGTAGAAACCCTGGAGTATATTCAAATGATTGTGCTCTCCCTCCTCATATCGGCTGAGACGAGAGATTTATGCATTTTATTTCTGGAAAAATTCCTCCTATGATGCAAATTGACGATATTTGCATCATAGGAGGAATGTTTGCCCAAAGGCTAAAGACTACAGCCAGCAGAGGGAGCCATTTCCGCATGTTTTGAATCTGCGCATGGGGGATGGAGATCACACTCAGCTCGCAGGGAGAGCTCAGCTCAGCTACAGGCACTCATTTAAACGGAGCTATGGTGAGCAATGTAAGTCTTTTAACTTCTCAAATAAATTTCTATGAAAGTTAAGCTTGTAAAGGCATGAACTGAAACGCGCCAGACTGAACTTGCGTTGTGAATGAATGCCGCGAGTGTAGACGCGATTACCTCAGCTCTCATCACTCCTGCAGTTAGTGCTCAGTGCTGTGATTCTCGCGCGGTGACTCACTCATTATATTGAACAGACACGTTCAGTTTTTAATTGTAGTGTCTTCTCTAACTCCGTCACAGTAATCAAGTTGGTGGCTTTGGGAATGGCTTCACAGGGCAGCGAAGCATTCTGGGAATTGTAGTCTTTCATCCCCATGGGACAAAAATACATTTTCTGTCTTTTCTCGGTCTAGGAGGCACCAAATTCAAAAATAATTTCACATTTCTACTGCATTGATGACCCAGTTTAAATACAGAGTCATCTTCCCAGCGCTGAAGTAACCCTTTAAGTAGCACCAAAACATTGCTGGGCTAGAAGTAAACCCCCGTTCACACTGCCAGAGTGTGTCAATGTCACTGCATGTCGCCAGCGCCAGAGATTCATGTCGCTAGTGGGCGTTCCCAATACGAGTTGCATATAAACATTAAATAGTACAGTTTTTATTACTAGTGTTTTGCAGATCACAGCAAGTTATTAAAATACATACACTCTGTACTGTAATAGGTAGACCATATTGCACGCAGTTTAGTCAAAACTTTATATCTCCACAATCCCAGACACGTTTTTCCATGCATCATTTTTTTAAATGTGTCTCTGTATGTGCCCAGACATTTCATAAAGAACAGGGGAATTGCTCAGCTAAAATCAACTTCTCCTCCATGACACGACACTGCAGACTGATCACGTGCACTCCACTGACTTTACTTCTATTGGTTGTCGCTCGCGAAAATCGCTTCTCATTTGCATAAAGTTTACATTTCTGAACTTTTGTTGCTGGTCTCGCATCGCTTGACATGCCCACATTCTATCGCCAACAGTCACTGTCACTCGTGTCGCAGGAAGTCGCCAGCGCTTCATTGAAATTAATGGGATCATGTCGCTTTGTCGCTGCCGATGTGAACGAGGCTTACGAACTGCTTGTGTCAGTGGCTGTTGGCGGGGTTACCGTGACCAACAAGACGAACACAAACTTCTGACTGCCATTTTTTAGATGGCAGCTAATCAAGCTAATAACTACTCGATTGTAATCTCTGTCGATACAAATTACGGCGAGCTGCATGAATTCATTGGATTCAGTGTTTTGATGCCGATGTAGGATCGTAAAGCCATGAGCATCAATAGTAAAGCAACATTCACCATTGTTGATGTAAGGCTTGTTTGAGAGGCATCGGCGCTGCGTAGACCGAACGCCGTATAACATCAAAGTACAGCAAGATCATATGACTCTGTATGCTTTTGAATCACTTATGCTGTATTTTGATATCATAAGCGGATCAGTCCACGCAGCGCTGATTCATCTCGCTTCCCGCTACCACTCTAGCGTTTCCTGAGAAGGATGAGACGTATAGAGTGATGCAAGACCTGGCACTGTGGCGGCTCTCTAGCCTGTGGAAAGCCAAACCAGTTCTTAAAGTCCTACTGAACGAAGTAGCGAGCGAGTTCTCAAGTGACATATTTCCAAGTGAAACAGAATATTGAATAGAGGGCAGGGTTTTACTTCAGTGCTCCTCCTCTCCATCTCTCGCTCATAGCAGACGAACGGTAGAGGGGAGTGGTTACGCACTTTAAACTGCAAGCCGTCAAACTGACATCAGCTGAGATTCGAGAACGCAGTTTCCAGACCAGAAGTAACTTTTCAGATTTTGATTAAAGATTACTACAGCAAACAATGTATGTGCATTAACTTGCACAGATTAATTGTTCGCCCTAAGAGCTGTAATATGTGCTAAAAAAGTAAATAAGATCGATTTTAATTTCATGAAGACTTTAAAGGCTTGTCAGCCAAACCAACTTAGAACTGGCACTGGCTCTGAACTAGCACCTGGTTCATTCTGGTGAAAAAGGGGTATAAGTTCTACAGATGGTGGCACTGGCCTGGATTTTTTAAATAATAAAAGGTAATTTAAAAATCATAAAATTACTATTGTTTTGCATTAATAAGCAGTTACTAATATTAATGTTTATTTCTTGAAAAAGCACATTTGACATTAATACACTGAGCTTGAGATTTAGATTAAATGAATTTAACCCCAGTAAATGCACAAAAAACACTTTGGGGGAAAACATATACCGTTGTTCTTCTAGAGTATCCTAATATAGTAACACATGGTAATTATTGTAAAATTAGAGCTTTTTAATTTGTGTACTAGTCTCAATTTGAAAAGTTTTTGTTTTTCATTAGAATGTGTAACTTTGTTTACAAATAGGGACAATCTTTGAAGAATTAACAAATTATATTTTGGGCCATAATATTTAGATCTTTGAAGTGCTGAAAAAATGTGTAGCACTTTAAAAAGCCCTTGAAAAGTGCTCGAATTTCACTCTCAAAAGTTTGCATGAATCTTGTAATGAATAATGTAAAAACATTTGACTATTTCTGCCATAATACCAGAAATAGCTAAAGGCTACAGTTAGTGTAGCTACATTAATCAACGGTGAATGTTGGGGATTCGTGGACTGAAAAGACTTGCTCATTCATGGCACAATGCATCTCCTGGTTTCCACATCAGTGCTGTTTGATCGGATAGCTATAAGTGGTTTATAACAGAATTCTGGGCTAATCTAAAATATTCTCACTAGATCTCGCAACTGTTATTAAATCTGTGGTGAATTTAAATGCTTTCTCAATGGATCTTCCAGGAACGGTGTTAACAAAGAATCAGTAAACTGCAATACAGATACATTTTCTTATTATTAAACTTGCACTGCCCTATAACTCAATCCCACCAGGATCTCGCTCTCTTTCTCTCTCTTACTGTATTAATAATAGTCATAAGCATAATTATATGTGTATTTGATCGTTCAAGGGCATTAACAAGCCTAAAAATAGAACATGTTTTTGTACACTCGTGTGAGCGCTGACAGGTGGCAAACGTGTGCACATAATCCACAGTGGTCCGTATGTCAGTACCAAACTGAGTTTACATCACTTCCGTGAACTTTTTTTATTTGGTCATTCATCCACCTTAAACAATCGCTTCACCTGGTCCTTGTCACTTATGCAAGACAACGGGGGGAGAGATTCGCCTTCGCATTAACGATGGCGGACCTGGAAGAAGTGAAGAACTATTAGCTAAAGAAAAAAATCTGTGGTACAATCCGAAAGAGACACACGGCAATAAAATGAAAGCAAGAAACAATATGTACAGGCTGCGCATTGTTGAAAACACTAAACCAGCAAGTGCACTTTTCCAGCAAGTGGAAATTGGTCATTTTTGCATTTTTCTGAGTAAATTAGTTCTTCCTGGTTGAAAAGCAAAGTCAGAGCAATGTCAAGCAAATGTAAGGTAGAAGTATGTTCAAGCGAATTCAAACAACATGCATGAGAACTGTTTCAGCGCAGAATCCCGCAATGTGTTTAACACAACACGTGGATCATATACAGACCGGAGCGAGTGCATTTACAATCTTTTATGGACATATTTCACATACTCCAGTGTTCTAAACATGAACCAGCACCATGTATGCCCACACACTTAATCACGTCGACTTCAACTTAAATATATGCAAATAAGGACATGGATACAGCTGTACGTGATCATGAATACAGTGAAACAATGGCTTATTCTGATACACAGAAGACAATGATGTAGACCAAAATTTCAGAGAAGAATGGGCAAAACAATAACTATGCCTTTATTCTTTTTGTGTTTAACTGACACGTGTCATTTGTTCAGAGACTGTAGTGCTCTTAAATGTACTGAAATTATTATTTGACAGGTTTCTCTCTCGTTTGGCAGTTTGATGTTATACAAGGTTAGATTTTTTAAATGCATCAAAGTGCCCTCAACTCTGCTTTTTCTCTCTCTCTGTGGTCATATTTTATTATTTATGTGTCTGTATAATAAGTGTGCTTGTAGTTCTGCGTTTTATTGGTTGTTGTCTCCCCTCTTCACTCTCAATTTTCCACAGATTTACACGCCCATTTTTAGACAATTTTTGCAGCTCCGAGGTGTGAATGACCAGGCTAAAACAGGGAGGTTTCATGACACCAAGCGCTTTCATTGCCAAAAGAAATGGCAGCTCTTATTTGCTGGGCAATGCAGTGGTGGCACCAGTGCGACCTCTTAACAAAATTGTTAAAAACTGAGAAATTAAAAATACTTGCAAACGCTGCGAGCCTTTAAATTAGAATCTAAGAGTATTTACAGCCTGTATATAGTGTTGTCAAAAATACATATTTCGATATGTATCAGTTCTGAAATGATTCAGATATTTCTTTTCGGGAGTATCGATACACCGACACCAGTTGCGCATTCTCACTCTCCTCTCTGACGAGCTGTAGCCTCCAGCCTCCTCTCACTATTATATTATAAGTGTTCTGAAGCCATTCCATAGTTTAATGCGAGTACAGATAATTATTTAAGTCATTAAATTCAAGTTCACATCAATGCATGCTTCCCTCCGCTGTGGCTGTCAGTCACTCTCCATTCAGTTTTTAAACCGTTAGTTGCATTCAGTTATGACAGTCAAAGCGATGAAATTCTCTCCAAGATGATTAATTGTTTCTGTTATTATGCTTGATCTGTAGATGATGCCCTATGGTTTCTCAAAAAATGACTGCTGGCGTTTATTGCTGTGAATCGTTTTACTTTCTACCGGGTGTCTGTTAGATCACAACACTGGACTAGAGATTGTATCGTTCTTCACACACAGTAACTGAAATGTTAAACTGTTAAAAGAAACGTCTCAACAAAATATTGCATAGATACACACTACGCATCAATATATCTTCCCTCTGTGTTTTAAACTTCTCAATGCAGACGGAGTGCAGCGCACTGACTCTTCAAGCGGATCATTGTTGCTTCAAGCGGATCATCCTGCGCACGGGATGTGCATACGCTATTATTCTTCTACTCTGTTGCTTCAAGCACACCATCCTGTGCACGGGATGCACATATGCACTTTGAGCCGCTCTGTATTATAATACTTTTATGAAAGATATGAATGCATTTGGTGTAACATTTTACCAGATTTAGAGCTACACTTATTCACTTTTATGGTTTTCTTTATTTTTTCCCCACTAAATGTTTAGATTTTATACAATTATTGTGCAATTATTAATTTTTTTTTTTCTTTATAATGGAGTTGTCTGTATTTAGTCATTTGTGTTTAACTCACAAAAGAGTGATTATCAGTTCAACAGACTGAGGTACAGAAATTCTAAATAGAATTTTTAAACAAAACTGCATTGGTATCGGCCGATACCTTTTAATATCGGATCGGTTCTGAAAAAAATGGTATCGGTGCATCCTTAACAGCACCCACAATTATATAGGCCTAATAACAGTCTAGATTTGAATACAGGACAAATCAGTCATCAGACAAAAGGAGCTTTAAAGACCGAATTAAACAATGGTGTTTAACATTTTTTTCCACTGTCATTGATGTGTGGTTAACAAGAAAAATATGAAGCAAATTAAGATATAAAACCTACCCCATCAGCTTGTGTTTAGGTTGATTTGTCATCGCAGCGATAGAAAAAGATCATACAGTTCTCTTTCTCTTTCAGGGAATAAACGAGAGTGTTTACATAAACCGATCGACTCTAGATGTTTGTGTTGTTAATTCAAATGGGGAAGCATCGGCCCTCACGATAGTATCGTGTATCGGTGAGCTCACTGGCTGACCACAGCATGATATGAAAATGGAGCATATCGCCCAACACCAATACACATGCAACTTTTTCCCGGAGCAATTATGCCTGCTGTAAATATACAAATATGTAGTAACTACATTTAAAAATAAAATGAGCAAAACAATGTACAAAAAGAGACAACTGTTAGCTACTCATCCACACCTATCAACAAATTCTTTACTTCTTGAAAATATTTGTTTGACATGTATTTGTGCAACTAAAATGGAGGAAAATAAAAATAAAATTTATACATACAATTGGAAGCCTGCAGCATACCTGATCAGAAAAATGCGCGTTGTGCTTACCTGACCACAGACTACTCAAATGAACGCTTATAACTAAAATAATATCCAAGATTATAGAAAAGTTGGCGTATATCCTGTAAATATTCACATTTTCCCTGTGAGAACATGAATAAGATTTTTTCGGTTGAGCACATTTACACTTGTGTAAATCAACTTGCACCATCAATAGCCATTACACAAAAATAAGAGTTGTGGGGATATTTGACTCGTAGTACAATATTGTGCCGCTTAGACACCAGACAGATCGTTTATGCAACAGATGCTTTTTACTGTAATTTTCACTAAAGTTTATAATTTGCTTGCGTTTCAAGCCTTGCAAAAAAGCAGCGCACATCTCAAACAGCGCACAAATAGACCACTTAATTGTGTCTTTCACTTATTTTGTGCTTCAGTAGATAAAGGTCTATGATTTTGCAAAAAAAAAGGAGAATAGAGCGTTATGAATCATTCTTCACACCGCAACTTAAAACTGTTAAGAGAAAAGGCTGTGTAAACTGCGGCATAGGAGCACTGCACGCTAGAGGTGCTCCGATTTATCGGCAACCGATCTCAATCGGCCAACAATCACTTTGGGATGATTGATCGGCGGTCTCTAAAAAGGACAATCTCATAAACTGATCACATGCTGACGACACTAAGGGTGCGTTCACACTTGTCATGTTTGGTTCGATTAAAACGAACCCTGGTGCGGTTGCTCGGTTAGTGCGGTTCATTTGAACATATGTGAACGCTGCCATCCGAACCCTGGTGCGCACCAAACAAGCGGACCGAGACCGCTAAAAAGATGGGTCTCGGTCCGCTTCCAAACGAACTCTGGTGCGGTTCGATTGATATATGAACGCAACACGGACCAAAGACATGTAAACGGACCAAAAACCGGACGTAATGTCACAAGATGCGACGCATAATGCAGCTGATTTGACGACGCGGAAAGATCGGTGTATCCAAAATGAGTAACTTTAACATTAGAGGGCAAACCTGGAGCAACGAGGAAGAGCCTCGATCATCAATATTTGGTCAGACGAGCATGTTTCGAAAATGCTAAAACACACAAAAAGCATACCTGGCTCTTCTCATCAAAGTTCCTGTGTTGCCCATTATTAGCAGGTGCAGACGACAGCGGCCGTCTCTGTTCTGCACAACGGAGGGAATCCTGCTGCTGTTTTGAATGTTTTGAACATTTTATGAGCTCTTCATGAGTTCTCAGCGGGTAAAAATAATGCCACATGTACACGCATAAAATGATCGCGTTTAATCCAGCACACAGCGTTGTTTTGAACATTTCATGAGCTCTTCATGAGTTCTCTGGTAAGAAATAATGCCAAATGTGTTACACGCATAAAATGATCGCGTTTAATCCAGCACACAGCGTTGTTTTGAATGTTTTGAACATTTCATGAGCTCTTCATGAGTTCTCTGGTAAAAAATAATACCATGTACACGCATAAAATGCCCGCGCGTGTAATCCGCACACAGCATTGTTCTGAATGTTCGGTAAGCGAGCTCCTACGTCATATAAGCCGACCAATCAGGTTGTGAGCGTCTCCCTGTGCCTTTGGTTCGGTAACTTTAGGTTCGCTGTTAAAAATGCCCGTGTGAACGCTAAGCGGACCAGGACTATTATGTTTGTTTTTGTTTTTTGGTCCGGACCAAACGAACCAAACGAACCGAACTACAAGTGTGAACGCACCCTAAAATGCGCGTCTGCCGTGAGAGCAAGGGCATGACATGCGCGGCACCGTCTCCTTCTCTTTCCGGCGCGGGTAAAATAATTATGATGCTGAAGGTGAGGCACAATTCATTTTTCTGTATTAAATAAGTTACAAAGTCATTTGAAAACTTTCTGTGAGACGCAAGTTCACAAACAGCACGAGTGAATCACTGCATACACATGCTCTCTCTCTTACCCTCTCAAATGGCTTCACATCACTGCATCTGCACTAAAATCGAGCTGCAGTTGACACAGGATTTGCCACTTGCACAATCAAGGCAGTGTCGCATAGTCACTAAAGTTTATAGTTTGTATTTAAGTCTTGCAAGTGTTAACTCAGCACTCGCGCACTCTCCAAGCAATCATGATCTCTCTCTCTCTCTCACACACAGCCCATCTCGCAAAAAACTTGTGAGTACAAATTGCACTGCAATTGTCAAATACACACAAAATGTATGTGCGAAATGACCATCTTGACAATTATGCACATAAACCTCATCATGACTCGCGAGTGAACGTTAACATTTGTGTAACTGCATGCAACCGTATATGTATTCGCTCTTAAAGTGAAAGCAGTCGAATAAACTGCTGCTGTCTCAGAGTTTCTCTTTGTCTTGTTTGATTAACCTTAATGACACTCACTGCTCTAACTTTTGCAACTTTGTATGGACTAACTATTTTTGTTGTAATGACTAGCTTTTGCAAATGTTGTAAGGATGAATCTAATTTATTCAGGGAAGACCAATATTAATTTACATTTAAGTCTAAAATTCCCTATAAATAATTATGATAAAAAGAAGGCTTCAAATAGATCGAAATCGATGATCAGATCGGCAGATATTGCTTCCCATGATCGGCTCCAAAAATCCTGATCAGTTCCCTTACTGCACGCTGTGACTGTGTTG
This sequence comes from Pseudorasbora parva, assembly GCF_024679245.1. Classification (NCBI taxonomy): domain Eukaryota; kingdom Metazoa; phylum Chordata; class Actinopteri; order Cypriniformes; family Gobionidae; genus Pseudorasbora; species Pseudorasbora parva. The sequence continues at coordinate 10,680,746 of NC_090180.1, forward strand.
CTTCAAGCTCATCATTCTGCACACAAAATGCGCATAAGTGCTTTGTGCCGCTCTGTATTGGAGATTTTCATTTATTAATACTTTTGCACAATGAAAGAATATTAATAGCATATCTTGTTCTGTCCCACCTATAATTTGTGTTGCTTCATTAAAAATCTGTGCTATACATTTAAAAGAAATGTCTTTTATAGTATTTATACATAATCTTGTAATACAAAAGCTTGATTATATATAAGCTTTCACTTTAAGGGAGTGCCGCTCCAGTATGTATGCGCTTCATGTGATCAATGCAATCAATCTCAGTTCTAATCGTAGTGTCCCAAAATAACTTTTGCCAAACTTTAAAGGGTTAGTTCATCCAAAAATTAACAATGAATGATAAATTGTCATGTGATAACCCCCTCGTCATTTTTCGCACGTCATGTACATACATTACAATGTCCGCATTTACTGCAGTATGTGCGTTAAAACACATATATAACCTTTTTTTAAAGGGGGGGTGAAATGCTGTTTCATGCACACTGAGCTTTTTACACTGTTAAAGACTTGGATTCCAATTATAAACATAGACAAAGTTTCTAACACTAATGTTGGACGTTTGATGGAATATTTCTGTGTTAAAAATTCCGGTTTCTCACAAGTTTCGGAGAGTTTTTTTCGAGTATGGCTCGGCTTGACGTTAATAAGAGCGGAAGGTCCTTGTATGGGCCGTACGGGCTCTTCTCCCGGTAGGGTGCGCGCGCGCGTGACTAGAGCGAGAGGAAATGCACACCCATAAAGACTCTCTCAGGTGCAGATCCACTCGATCCAGGCGCCGCGCTTCACTTTATTCCTATGGGTGACATCAAGAGACTTCAACGCTTCAGCACAGCATTCCGGGAAGGCAGCGCTGCATTTGAACAGATTTGAACGCAGAAATGACGGGAAGCTTCACAACATCGCTTCAGTCGTGTCGCAAAAAGTGGATCTCCACCGTTCACTGCTGTCAGGACTTTACCAAATCATACCAAAGAAGTGTGTTTTTGACGGAGCGGTCCCAGCGATAAAGGTTCAGTCCTGCTTTGGAAGCAGGCCGTGAGTAAAACTGCTTCAAATGTCTGTGCTGTTGGCTCGTCACGTGAGTAAACATCAGTAAACGACATGATTGCGTGCTTCGTCATTCAAATGCGCTAACGGTTACTCTATTGTTGTTCTATGTATAACATTACACTAGTCTGACGTGCAAAACCGTTTTGCTTGCTACTGCTAAGGTTTAGTCGCATACAATAGTCCATAAACCGAATCATGTCCTCATAAACTGCGAGTAAAGACACACAAATGTTGACAGGCCACTAAATACAGTACATACCACAGAGACAGACGTCCTGCTGTTGCTGTTTCTCCCGTTCAATTTATTTCAGCCTCCGAATGTGATTCTGGATCGTATATCTATTAGCTGAGCTCGATAGCCATGAGTTTCTCCACGCTTGAGGACGTCACCGCTTTGCCCTCTCGTCATTCTTTAGCTCCGCCCACACGACACGCCTCCAGGCGCTCATTTTTTTCCGGAAAGACTCGGTACAGCCCATATTTCTTTTATAAATATAATAAAACTAAAGACTTTTCAGAGATATGAAGGATGCAATACTACTCTATAGGTACTCAAGATTGACATGAGATTGACTGAAACTGAGTGTTTCACCCCTGCTTTAAGGGCCTTTTAAACAAAGGGAATGAACTTTAAATGGAGGGTTAGAAATCTCTAAGATTTCATAAAAAGTTCTTATTAATGTTTGGAAGATGAATAAAAAAAAAGTGCAGGTTTGAATTTGAAATGACATGAGGGTGAGAATGTTATGAATAGTTTGAACTATAGCTTATACGGTCTTAATAACGAAACTCATGATATATTGTTCCCATCACCAATACATAAACATTTTATAAATCACAATACATTGATATAACAACACCCTACAGTATATCAAGCAGCACAACTATTTCCATTGATAAGAAGTTTTTCTTGCACACCAAATCAGCAAATGTGACATGGATGTGACAATGCTGCTGAAAATTCAGCTTTGCCATCACAGGAACACATTAAATTTTAAATTACTGTTTTGTACATTACTTTTGGTCAAATAATTGCAGCCTTGGTGAGCATAAGAGACTTCTTTCAACAAAATTTAAAGAAAATATTACCAAACACAAACTTCTGATTAGTAGTGTATGTTTAAACTAATTTGAGATTGAGGACAGACTAAAATATTCCAATGCAAGCACTACATGAAGAAATGGAAAATCTCGATCTCATTAGACAGCATGTCAACGTTAGTGTGTACCACTGATTTTGACATTCCCTCAGGGCTGATGATTTTAAGGTTGTATATCCTGAGGCTCTGATGACTGCCTGTAGCCACATGGGACATAGAAATGGGAATTACTATATTAAATCCCTACTAAAACGCCTATGTATTCAGAGCATGCTTGGCTTTAAGAAATTATGACATAAGCAAGTTTTAAGTTGTTGTATGAGTGGAAAAAGGTTGCTTTGTTTGACAAAAAAATGGGGAAATGACACACACGAACAGAGTGAATTGCATGCAAGACGATATTAACAGCGGATGTGATTATGAAAGCTTTGATGGATATTTTGAAAGATTTGATTAAACACTAACAGAGACCAAGATCACGGTACAGACGCAATATGTTTGCACCACTTTGTTTGTTTGAGTTTATAGAAACTTTATGAAAAAAATAAGGTCCTCACTGAGGAAAGACAATCATGTGCAGAAGGACTCTACATTTGAAAGAAAGAAAGAAAAATCTTAATCTGCTCCACTAAAAGCCATCACCTCTTATTTGAATATTAGAAGACTCATCCATTCCAAGCTATTCATCTGAAACTGTTCCTCCATCTTCTATGTGGCAGGGAAGAGGGGGATGGTCAGCGAGAAGGGAAAAAAGCCTGCTTGTTTTGCAGCACAACAGGCCACTGCAGCCCTCCTGCTAACCCACAGCAAGAGAGGAGGGGTTGGAGGGAAAGGGCCTGCACACAGCGGTGCTGTTCCTGGCGTAGATTGAAAGCATGTTGTCAGATATCTGAAATACCAGCTTTGAAAGCCCCGTCCAATACCAGTGTTTGTGTGCACATGTGTCAATGCAGGGGGTGCCTGACCCACATCTATCGCAGTCCTCTAAATTTGTCACAGCCAGCCCTGGCTAGTTTAGTACTAGGATGGTTTGCATAAATTAAAATGGATCAAATTAGAAACATTACATCTGTGCTTACTGTTTGGCAACATAGAGTTTAATTCAGGTTCATACTAAAGATACGGATCCAGGGACATTAAAAATAGGATTCAAGCTGGAGTGTGTAGGTGTCTAAGGGCCAATGTAAAGCTTTTCACTATCAAAAAACACAGAATCAAATGCATTGGTAAACATAGCTGACCGGATCTTATATATATCTTATGCACTGTATTTAAAAGTACATTTAACAAAGGATGAACAACAGACATGTGCCATGCTTGCATTAAGTCACAAAACTAGGTCAAGGTACAATATTTATATTTGTATGTTTTTTATTATTTATATTTTATCTCATTCACTAAAGCACACAAACTAATCTAAACGACTTTTAGATTGAAAGTTGTTGACTATTTTGCTGGGATATCAATCAAACAAGGTGTAACCATCCCCTTTATTGTTAGTTTAAAGTGCCAAAATTGGTTATGAGAACACGTTGCTATCGAAAATCTCGTTAGTTCAATAAAAAAAGCTGAGCTGACTAAATCGATAAGTAATTCTCTGAACATGAACCGGGACTCTGAAGCTTATGTAACTCATACAAATAATGTTTTCTCTCAGATCAAATCAAACACAGCATTACGATTAGACGAAGTTATGCACTGTAAGCGACTTTACTCTAGATACTAATGTGTATTGGAACAACAACAAGTTGGATTCAAACTTTCTCTGAGGACAAAAGAGGAACAGTCACTTGACTTTTCGATTTGATGCAACTAGTGAACAAGCATCGGCGACCACAAGAAAAGGCAAGCGAGATGAAAAGCCTAAAGCGACTACAAAGCAGTCTCACATATGCTGCGCCATACCGGCTTTATATCTGCTCATCGAGTGGACCGACACACATTAAAAGCTGCCATCTTAGGTTAAGACTTTGAGAGGCAGCGCGACAACGACGATACCATCTTTAAAGGATTCTTTGTTAGACTTTCGAGTTTAAAGGGGTGTTTAAAATAACTTTTATTACACGTTAAATATGTTAACGACACTTTAGTTGATTTTTATCGACAAAATAAAGATATTCTTTAAAAAGGAATAATAAAAAACACTGCCGGTTAAATTATAAATTAGCTTTCCCCCTATTCATGGCTCTACAACGGTGTAAACGAAGCAGGTGCTTTCAAGTTCTCTTTGTGGCTTCAATATGGAGATTGGATAAAACCTGTTCGAGTTTCCAAATAGTACAACATAAACAAAATCGTAAAACTTTTGTAAACACGGAAACTCACAGAAACCAGGTGCATTTTTTTAGTTCCCCTTAAAAGTGTCCGTCCGATCCCCCCTCCCTTTAAAACCCTTCTACCTGTTGAGGGGGAAAGGGGACAAAAGAAATGTGAGATGAGTTGTGTCCAGCTAGCAAGTTAGCTTGTTGTGAGACAATGAAGTCGACGCTGTCCGTCTCTCACAGCAGATCGGCCACTTCCAACTAACGTTAGCTAATTACCTCCGCGCACGGCTCTCCAACGCACCTCTCTCAGCCGACCAAACGATACAAATAAAACACTTTCCCAACCAAGAACACGCGTAAACTCTACTGCATTAAATGAATCACAATCCATAAAGTTGTGACTACTCTAAAGGAAATAATAAAGAAAGCGAGGAATTGACCATCTGGCCTCTAGCAACCTTCCCCAGTATCTATATTGTCCTTTGGACGAGCGCACTTTCCGGCTCGCTTTGCCGTTTCCACATACTGTTTCGAGCACCATTGAATGTTACACGCGAAAAGCACAAGCATAAAACTTTAAAGCTATTCTTACGTGCAGTTCTGTGCGCATAAAGAACTATCTTTAAGTGTAATTGTTGATACGAGGGGTCGGGGATCTCCCTCATTCAGCTCGGCCAATGACTCACCTCTACGTTCAATCCACCTCGTGTCTCAACAATTAGCTTGCTAACGAACGCTTACTTTATGTGGTTTTGAAAAAAATTGTTTTATCAATTCGTGAGAAATGTAAAGGATACGAGTGTTTTTCTAGACCTCGAAAAGAATGAACAGCTTGTATATAATTTAACTAACACATTTCTCGCTTCCACTCCTATGGGGGATCCGTGCGGCTCTATACAATGCAGTGCGCGTGAGCTAAACGAGCTAATGTTAGCATGTGCTCCAGCTAGTTTGAGATTCTTCGATAAGTTAAAATGCGAAGAAATGAAAAACGAACATGCGGTTTCTGTGTTCCCTGTGAAATGTTGAATGAAAAAAACTTTTCGCTGGTTTAAAACACAGTTTATACCGCGGGTACCACTATGGTACAAAACAAGTTAAATGTACACTCAAACACAGTTTTCTCAACTAAAGTACGGATATATTTGTACAACATTGTTAGAAACGAAAGGAACTACCCAATAAGTTTGTGTGCGAATGATAAAGTTGGTTGATTCATATTGTATCATTAGAAAGAAAAGCTATTCCTTACCCTTCTCAACGCGGGTCAGTTTAGGGTTTTCACCAATTAACTCCTCTTCATCTATCCCGAAAATCCGTTTAAATACGTGAATAACTGTCGAAATTCTAATTCTGTTGGTGAACTCGGCGTCTCAGCGTCCCGTCCTCGCCGACTCTGCTTCTCTCCTTTGTGTTAATTTCACTCAATTCGAGTTTAATCCGATCGATCCAGGCAGTCGCGTTCTCGTGTCCTCTCCTCTAGACACTCGCGCTCACCTTCCACAGGCAGGGGGCGCGTGCATGACTTACTGGATAAACATGCGTGCGCGTGAGTGACCTCGCCGGGCTGTGTGTGACGCAAGTGACTTTTTTTTTATTTTACTTTCCAGGTCTTTATAAACATTACCTATTGTTTCGATACTGCGGATTTTCGTTTAAAATCAGTATTTATTTTTTTCACATCGTATTTCGACTTTTGAAACTTGTTAGCGCTCGTTTACATGATATCTAACGTTAAGTCTTTTTAGTGAAATATGCATAGGCCTATGCTTGATATCTCATATTTAAGTTTGAAAGATTGTTTGTGCGCTGAATGAAAAATGAATGAGTTCTTAATGCACTCCTGTTCTATATGTAAATAATATCTGCATGCAATGAAGTATTTGTTGTTATTTACTGGAATACCGTGGCTCATTTTGTCTTTCACAGTTAAAAGAATTAACCACGATAATTAAACATTCTGTGCTTGCTTTCTTGAATCTGAGAAATGCTCCATTCATAACTGTACAATTATACGCAACCAAACAAGCGGAATTTACCTGAATCGTAAAACCACGAATCCCTGGTGGCGTCTGTACCCCGGATGCTCCTGTGTGCTTCTATACAATCTATACGCCTGCTGCACGCAAACATGCACAATCGGGTTGATGCATTCCTCTGGCACCTTCACACACGTTTTATCATAAGTTGTTACACGTTGTGGTTCATGTATTGTCGGATGATTTCGCAGCAACTCATTTTCTAAACTAAAACAACCATGTAAAGCAAGAAAACGGCAAAATACACGTTCTTAGACGCTTTATACATATGCAACCCAACACAAAGCCCGTCCCGTCTTATTAAAAAAAATGCACATAGGCAAACTGAGTTTAGAAGGTTTTATTATATTTTTTTCGTGATAGCATTTCATTTTGAGAACACAGCAAATAAAGTCGAGGGTCACAAAGTTACTCCAGGTTTGGCTTTATCACACCCCTTTCACAACAGACAAGATGTTCACCATATATCTATTAACAACATAGTGCCAAGAGAAAGCAAGTCTTTACACAATCACTCAGACACCTAAATTAATGTGGATCTGCACTGACTTTACACAGCGGACTGCATTGGAAAAAAATAATTTTGAAGAGGAAAAAAAAAAATAGATATATTTATATGCATACAAATGCATGCATATGTGACGACTTTTATGGATATATAAGTACAGGCATGTATGTGTGAGTGTCTGTCTAATGGATAAGTGAGTCTAGCGTTATCATATGCAATATACGACTGCACGTAATTACTGAAATGATCCTGTGTAACATGAATATGTTATTGTTTTGATGTCCCAAAATCTTTTAAGGCAAACAGCAGATCTAGTTCTGGAGAGGTGATCCATATCTGGAGCCATGATTTTAGAACACAGGTAAACACAAATTTGGCATTAAAATAGGTATATAGAGCCAGAGTTTCTATACAGAGAGGAGGATCAGGGGCACTTATACGAGGGGTCAAGATGGCAGGACCAAACTAAAATAAAAGAAGTAAAAGATTACCTTAAAATGGTGTCGAAGCGGTTTTGGAAATATCGCAATACTGTTGTAGTTTCAAGCTCTATTCATACAGTATAGAATTTAAGCAAATTCAGTACAGAATTCTAGCTCGGTCAACGTACATCAAAGCAAGAAATGATAACTATATATACAGAATGTGAATGATAAATACAGATTTAAAACAGTCCTGCTTTTTTTTTCTTCTTTTAACTTCTTCACTTTGATAACAGCTGTTCCTTTTTTTAGACCAGCTCTACGTTCCTTTTATTTTGACTTCAGGGTTCACCACAGTTTTCATTAAATTCACCCACATAAACCGATTAAAATACTATAGATGACTTTGTAGTGTTTAATACAGTTCAGCTTGAAGTCAAATGGGCAAAAAACAAACAAACAAACAAAAAACAATTTGCTGAGAAACAAACATGAATATATTTACCATAATAACTCCAAAGCTCCTGCCTTTTTCCTTACTAGTAACCATATAATGTCTTCTGTAGCCCAAACAGGCTTCAGGAGTTTGTCAGGAGGATTGAAGAGGACCTGGACTTTATAAATATTTTTTTTTGTTTTGTTTTGTTTTGTTTTGGACAGCCATCTAATATAAGATTTGAATCCCGGGCCTGGGCTGTGGGAGGTTAAGAAAATGTTAGTGAGCCCGACCAGTCCAGTAGAAACGTAAGGGGCGGAGAGGGGTGTGGAGGAGACTGGAGGGTAAAGGGTAGTGCTCAGCAACAGCCCCCTCCGGCTTGCTGTCCTCCCTGACTGCCGCCCATCGTGGAGTTAGTGGCAGCATGCTGGGGTCCAATTTTAATGCCGTTAGCCTGCACAAACAAATATAAAGAATGTAAGACATTTAAACATTTGTATCCATTTCAGATGACAAGAGACCACACAATTCGAATCTCTGCTTCTAAAAGTAAAAAGAATCCATGAGAAATGATGGTGATTTTGTACCATCACATAATGCTGTATTAAGCAGAAAATACCAGCCCCTGTAGGCCTGAATTAGCAGGCCGCTTTTGTCAGCACTGAGGCGGGAGAACCTCTGGAGTGTTATTCCAGCGGTAACGCGGAGATGCAGGGAAACCTGCCAGAGCTTAAAACACACACACACCCAAGCTGGTGGCACTTTCATTCATCACACAAAGGCATTCACCATGCCAACTTTTCCCCTTAAGCGGGCTTGTGTTCAAAACAGACATGCCGTAGTGAAGCTGTGCTTTTGTAACATTCTCAGGAAACTCCACATTGCGCCAAATCTGATTTATAGCGATCTGGGGTGAGCTCACATGTGAGCCTTGAGGTTCCTGGCCAGGATCTCTATCAGCTGATGCGGTTTGGATGCTGTGCTTTAACTATTTTTTTTTTAAAAAGAAAACTCTTCCTACTACTCCAATAAAATAGCTGCAGTGGGCTCACCTCCATCCAACCAGCTGTAACTTACAATATGTGAGGAATTTGTGTGTTGGCTACCAGCCAGTAGAGAGAAACTGAAGGGCAGGAGGGCTTGTGTGGAGCTTTCTCCAGAGCAGATCTGCATTCGTCGTCACCTTACTCCTTCCTCTCGCTTTAGGCATTTATGTCATTGTACAAGTATTCACCACCATTACATTTCAAAGCATTTTATGGGATTTTACAATGCCTGAATCACGTGCAGACCAGTACAATAATATCTGATATGCTCCATTGGCTATAAACATTAAGAATTTGCATAGATTTGAGGACAACAATGTGGCTACTGTTGGAAAACATCACCACAGTACAAAGTGCATCAACCATTCAATGTGAGACTCTAGTATATGACTTTACTCAAAGTATCTGTCATATAGCAGCAGCTTTCATTAAAATGAAAGGCAAAGTGTGTAATTTAAATGTCACTAAACAATAACATTAGCAGAAAAACATAAATGCACCTATACACACATATAACTCGCATAATTGGTCAAACTAGTCACAGTTACAATGTTTACTTTTAGGGGGATTCATCCTAAAAATTTCTTACGTAACACTGTATATCAAGTAGGGAAAGTAACAAGTATTTTAGTAAAATTACACATTTCACCTTCCTGAAAAAGGTTTGTACATTTAGTTTAAAGTTACTGAATCCACCCACCAGACCATACATAATAGATTTCAATGTAATGCTACAGGAAGTCCTCTTGACCCAATTACCAAATAAGTTGTAAAAGCAAACAAAGAATGTGCTTCCTTGTCATATGGGTTACCTCGTTGTTTATATCAAAGACTCCCTCCTGGATCTTTTCATAAATCTCCTTGGCCGTGTTGATAAATGCCTGAAACACAAAAAGAACCACATTTTATGCATGTGATTAAAATGCCATCCTTTAACTGCTTAAGATGATAAACTCATACAGAATTCATACTAAATTCATTGAGGCCGATGCGAAACATAAGAAATATTTGAAACAAAACAATACTGCATAAGGAAATCAATATAATTGATGAATAAATTAGTCAGATAAAATCAATAGGATTAACTTGAAATGTTCAAACCGTCAAGGTTTTTACAGTTGAAGACTGGTGCCCCCCTCTGGCTGAAAGTGATGATGTCTATTATTACTTGAGTTGAGCACACATTGGTCACCCAGAGAAAATAAACATGGCCGTGTGCATGGCTCACCTTTAAAGTGTTAAGACCTGCCACCGGCACTTTGTAGTCTAATTAACAGAGCTGCTTTGCTTTTTGGTGCAACTGCCTCTCAGCTCTCCAGAGCAATCAGTCCTCTGTGGCTCAATTACCACCAAGAGAGAAAGAGATGGCTGAGCTAGTGCCACAGATGTGTGCGCTTGTATCTGCGGATGTGTGTGTGGCAGGGAATCTATGAATATGCATGAACCTTAAATAGGAGATTGAAACGTCATAAAGGGGTGGGGGAAGGGTCAGGAGAATTCACACGACACTAATGAGACAAATTAATCATTGAGGCGACTTCGGGTGGGAGGATGGGGGAGGGACTTCCACAATTTAACATCCCCACTCTTTTAAATCCAGCTCTAAGCCCTGCTTTAGCTTCTTGGCTTAGACCACAGAAATCGGAAAGCTTTTCTCCTCAGCCTGTGTGTCCCTAGGGTGTCATCTATATGCACGTATGTGCACATGTTTTCACACAAGAACTCACACATAAATCACGACACAAGCACCAAAGACCTCGGAGCCACACAAGAGCTGTTTTACCTCTTCTACGTTTGATGCAGTCTTTGCAGAAGTCTCCATGAAGATCAGGCCATGTTCTCTTGCAAAGGCCTCTCCTTCCTCTTTCTTCACCTCTCTCCGTGACTCCAAATCACTGGCATGAGGAAACAAATCAGATTTGGTTTAATTCAAAAGAATATTTTGGAACGGGTCAGTAAAGCCCCTTTCACACTGCGATTCCGGCAAATACACGGATAATGCGACCCGGCATTTGTTCCCGGGTCGCTAGATTTGGTCCATTCACACTGCCAGCGAAATAACGTAAAATGTGTGCATTTACACAGAACCCATAACGGTCCCAGATCGAGTTGACACGTGACATCCGAATGTGACGTATAATGGCAAGCAATCTCAGCTTCAGCGCGGATAGCAAGGAGCTCCGTGGTCTCGACTTGTGTCCAGTTTGCGCACATTTCTGCTTGTTTAATTTTAGTTTCTTTTGGATATGAACACTCCCTGCGTTTAAAACACAGACTAGCTCTTGTGGCACTGCAGGGTTGTATTATTGAAAAAAAAACAGCTTTAGGAGAAAAAAAATCGGGAATATTGCGGGTCCGACGTGCAGTGTGAAAGGAGCTTAATAGTTTTTAATGTTTTTGATAGAAATCTCTCACACTCACCAAGGCTGCATTTATTTGATCAAAGATACAGTATAAACAGTATTTCTGTAAATATTATTACAATTTAAAATAAGTTTTCTATTTGAAATTTTTAAATATGTAATTCCTGTGATGGTAAAGCAGAATTTTCTGCATCATTACTCCAGTTTTCAGTGTCACATCCTTCAGAAATCATTCTATATTCTGATTTGGTTCTCAAGTAACATTTCTTATTATCAATCCTGAAACCATGATGTATTTTGTTTCAGGACAATTTAATTACTAGAAAGGTTCAAAAGAACTAAATCAAGCCATGTCAATAGATAATCTTGAAAATGGAAAACTTAAATTAATTGAGTAAAAAAGGATTTGAACCGTTCCACCGTTTACACCAAGGTTTAATAAAAATAGACTATTTCTACTACTACAAACCATCAAGATGTACACTGACCTTTTATTTCCAATGAGCATGATGACCATGTTAGAGTTGGAATGTTGACGAGCATCTTCTAACCAAGTTGTCAAGTGATTAAAAGTGTCCCTTCTGCAAACATAAACATCCACACATAAAAAATACATTGAGTAAATTAAACTAGAATAATCTTTGTAGTGAAGTCCTGAAACTGGAGTAGACACGCTAGTAAAGTAGAGGAGCAGAACATAAATATGACAGTAGTATGAGATTGGTCTCACCTTGTGATGTCATAAACTAGCAGAGCCCCAGCTGCACCTCTGTAGTAAGACCTAGTGATTGAGCGGAAGGACTCCTGTCCGGCCTAAAAACAGACACAGGGATCACAGCACCAGTATAAGCCTGTTTATAAGGAACAATGAGGTGCCAACAATGTCCACTGGGTATATTGGGTTTACACTCGGCGCGTAAACCATCTTCACCACAATCCCTCCAGGCTGGTGTTGCCCTGGGAACTCCAGCTCTAAAAGACCACAGTGCCTTCCCATGCACAGACCCTCCGTCGACTCTCCACCCCACAACGCATCTCTAGAGCGTCACTGACGCCTGTCAAATCTACCAGCCCCCAGTGTACGGCCACCGTTCAGCGGCATGTCATGGTATAAGATGGCCTCTGGTCAACCCAGCCCATTTGACAGCAGGCAAATAAGCCAGGAGCACGTATTTGAATTCAATAACCCATTCCCTGGGGCAGCTGTTAACATTAGAGTTAATGGAGCCCATTGTGAATAAATGATGAATGACACTGTTATGCCTGCCATCTGCTGGAGTGAAAGGTTACAGGAAGGCCAGACATGCAGATTTCTCCTGTTACTTCATCCAACACCCTCCTCCATCTTCTCTAGTTTTATCAGAGAGCTTGTTGAAATAACCTTGAAATAAATTATTTATGGCGCATTTAAAGGCACAGTACAATTTAGGTGACGTCATCATCTAACCCACACCAAACAACCACCGCATGATTACCCCTAATTATCCAGACATTAGATTTTTCATTAGACAGCCTCGCCCTTGCAAACCAGCTATAAACAGGAAAACATCCTTTTTAAATGTTTAATGTGACCTAATTTAAGTTGCAAATAGATGTCTTTACACATACATAACTGGTCTCTTGAAATAAACGAGTCTCTTATCAACCTTCTAAGAGAGTATACAAGCATAAAAAATAAAAACCAAGACATCCGATATAAACAACAAATACTGAAGCTATGGCCACAACATCATTGTTAATGATATGCTGTCTCCCTCTGCTGGCCAAAATGTTCATGTGCAGCCAAGACATTTTATTTTCTTAACATTTAATGACTGCATTTCCTAAAAGTCAGCTCATGATTATCTTAAAATATTGAACGCTATTGTAAAAACATTTATACATGCTGGAAAATAACTGATCCAAGTCAACTGGGACAAGGTTTTTCTGTAAATACAAACAAACATACACCCAGTTACAAGGAATGCCTCTAAAAATCGAGTTCTATTCCAGCCAGGTGGCATATGTGGAAAGACAGAATCATGTTAAACAATTCACCAAAATATTCACCCAAAATTAGTTTGGGTCTTTCACTACGAAAAACTCCAGAGATAAATCTCAGGTGGAAAAAAAGAAAAAAAACAACCGTTCAAAGAAAAAGGGAAAAAAAAGATAGATTAAAAATGACAAAACATTTACAATATTAAAAATAATATAATCAAAAACAAATCTTCTAATCTTACTTTCTATTCATCAAAGAATCTTGAAAATAATAAGAACTGTTTCTTGAGCTGCAAATCATCCTATTAGAATTATTTCTGAAGGATCATGTGAAACTGAAGACTGGTACCCTAGAAATATAGCGGCAGCTATATCTAATTATAATCTAATTTGCAGCCCGGGGCGTCTAGCAACTCTCTGTTGGCTTGTGAGCTGGAAGAACCAAACTCTGTTCAGGCCAATCACATCGTGTATAGAGTAGGTGGGTGGGCTTAACATAATGGCGACAGAGTTGTGAAAGTACTTCGTGCTACTTGAAAACAGCTGGCGAATGGCGGTCTTTCGAATCGGCTTTGGCCGCGACTCTGGAAGACTTGGAGTTAAGCTTTTCTTTGAGAAAAGAACGGCACTGAAGTCATTCTTAAAAAAGGAAGATGTGTTCTGAGTTTTGCCAACCGGATACGACAAAAGTTTACTCTGTCGACTAGCTCTACTTCACCTTCTTCGTTGCTCTGGTTTGTTGTAGCGCTATCCTATTGTGTGCAGAGGGAATTTAAAAGACAACCGTATTTTTATCAAATAAATGCAGCCTTGGTATACATAAGAAACTTTAAATTAAACATTAAAGCCAGTGTTTTTTTTAATGTCCCACAAATATGAATGAAATGGCCATCTTAACTTTTTCCCCGCCAAACATGGAATTTTCTCTTTATTTGTGAGAAAATGCTTTTTGGGCCAAAAACGGCATTTTCCATGTTTCCACTGTTAGACGCTAGGGGGCGCTACTACACATCTCCTGAATGAGTATTGAATCTCCTGATCAAAACACATGCGAGTAAGACACAATAAAACAAGCAATCATATGTAATCATATGCATATGAAAAATAACGTGATCATCATCATTAAACAGCAAATGAATCAAAACTGCCTAATATTAGTGAATGAAATGTGGACCCAAGACGAGCTATAGGACTGTGAAGCCATTAGGATGGTTGATGAACTCGATCTCCTCCATCTGTATTTGATCATCGCGCTTTCACAAAAACATGATTTTCTCAGCGTTTTGTTCAAAATGTTGCTTTTTTTTAGCCTGACGTGGCCATACTCAATTCTAGTCAGAATATGAGTTTGAAACTGCACCATTGGGCTGTGATTATGGGGCGTGTTTCAACCAAACCAGGAAAGACCTCAATTGGATAGACCTACAACCAATCAGAGCAACGAAGGGACGCATTGTCAAATGTCAACGGAGCTCAACTGCACTGTGTTGCCAAGTCCAAGTTTTTTCCGCAGGTTGTTTTCTATGTCCGCGGGTTGAAGCGACTATTATGTGATATATAGACCCATGAGTGCGAATGTTAGCAGGCAACCTTGCCAAAATAACACACATTTTACCCCCCAAACACCATTTTTTTTCTCCAGAGAACCATTCCCAATTCGGCTGGCATTAAGGCTAGGTTTTTTTATGAAACTTTCCCATATTCAAGTTTTGATAAAAAAAGGAATGCAAGAAGCTAGAGTAAAACATTTTTGTTGATTAAAAGAAGAGGGTCAGCTCTTTCTTTTGATATATTGCATGCTCAGATATTAATAAAACAAAATATTCTATGAGCTAATAAATTTGTTTCATTTTCCAAATGAAAATGGTCAAAAACCCTGGCGGTGGCTGGCAACCTTTTTTTTTTTTTAACTGGCAGGGAAAGAGTTAAGAAATCAAACATGTTTCATTCTGTGCAACATATAGGTGCTGCAAAAAAAACTGGTATATGGCAAGGAAACGCCAATTAGAAACATTTTCTCCCTGTC
Organism: Pseudorasbora parva; assembly: GCF_024679245.1. NCBI lineage: Eukaryota > Metazoa > Chordata > Actinopteri > Cypriniformes > Gobionidae > Pseudorasbora > Pseudorasbora parva. The sequence goes on from NC_090180.1 coordinate 10,696,019, forward strand.
AATCATTTTGAAAGAGACGTCAGGTTTGTTGACATGTGTTTGGAGGCAGGACTTAAGAAAAAGAGAGCATGTGGATGAAGCAAGGGATGTCCTGCTGGTTATTTTCATAACTACACCATGTGGCTTTAAAGAGCAACACTTTCTTTATTTACAGCAATCAAAAAATATCTATGGATTCTGAAGAAACATATTTTGCAAGCTTTACTTTTAGGAGATATATTTGGAGGGCTCTTAAAAGGGTGAAATTAACATCAAAGCCCAAGACATTACTATTAAACTGCTTGGGACAGCATTGTCATGACATTATTTTTCTGTGGCTCTAGACTCATTAGTCATGACATTTAGGTTCGATGTCATGTGACTGGCTCAAAGCAGCCTGACAGCAGAACTGAGCTCCCATGAGCAGCCACAGACATATTGCTGCATTGGCAGTATTATATGGCCAAATCTGCCAAATCAGGAAGCACATGTTCCCTCAACACTGTCTCCACTGTCAATTTCATATATCAGGCATAGTAACACTCAAATCATTTACTAAGGGCATGAATTTGACCCAAATGATCACACTGAGAAACAAACGTGTGGTTTCTGTCCAAATAAGATGCATGAAAAAAAAGAAGACTAATCTTACCGTATCCCAGATCTGAAGTTTTATCTGTTTGCCATCTATAGTGATCATTCGCGCTCCAAATTCAACACCTGTCAAGACAAATGAAGGTAGAGATTGATTCATGACTCATGCGACAGCACAGGGCAATGAACACGTCACCTCTGATTTGCATTACCACTACGGAACTTTCATTTTAAAGCATACAACTATTTATAAAACATTGACCGTAGTTACCAAATGGCAACTTTAAATACATTTGTTTACCCAGGTTAATAATAATAATTCATTACATTTATATAGCACTTTTCAAGGCACTCGAGGCACTTTACAAGGAAGTGGGGAATCTCCTCAATCACCACCAATGTGCAGCATCCACCTGGATGATGCGACGGCAGACATATTGCGCCAGAACGCTCACCACACACCAGATTATGGTGGAGAGGAAATATGGGGGTGGTTAGAAGGCCATGATGGACAGAGGGTAATGGGCAAATTTGGCCAGGATGCCAGGGTTACACCCCTATTCTTTTAATCAAAGGACATCCTGGGATTTTTTTTATGACCACAGAGAGTCAGAACTCTGTTTAACATCTCATCTGAAGGACTGTGCTTATTGACAGTATAGTGTCCCCATTATCACTATAGTGGGGTGTTAGGACTAGGCATGTGCCGATATCAATTTTTCATGTTGCGATTAATTGCTGAAGCTTTTATCACAATATACGATATTGAAATAAGTTGCAAAAGTAGTAGTGTCATAGCATAACAGCTTTAAGAACTATTTTTGTAATAACAAAAATAACAATGTTTAAATACAATAATACAATGCACCAAAAATACAGCTCTGGACAAAATTTAAGAGACCACTTAACATTGAGAAATCAATGTTAAGTGGTCTCTTAATTTTTTCCAGAGCTGTAAAAGTAAAATTTTCAAACAGATTAAAGTGCAAAAGAATTAGGTTATAAAGGACAACAGGTAACAAATTACAATAAGGTCTTGTTATTTAATGCATTAACTAAGATTGAGCAATAGCTACATTTGGTACAGAAAGTATAATGTTTTTGGTAATGTTAGTTCAGAAATACTGATCATTGTTAGTTTTATCTTAGGTCCATTAAAAAAGTTATTTTGATTTTAATGTTATTAAACAGTAACTAAGAAATTAACATTACTTAGAATAATTAATTATTTATAAGTATTTTCATTGTCAGTTTGGTAATAATGAATTAACATGTTAACTAATGAAGTCGTATGTCTCAGTTTTACTGAATAATAAATCAAAAAAATTCTAATCATTAAGGCATGTTGTAGTACAGATTAAAATATAAAAATGTTTAAGTTTGAAAATAAATAGCCTATTAAGTCTTTAAGTATTTGGTGCTGTGATGAACAACATTGAGATTACAAAAAAACGAATGGCTGTTTTAAAAACTTCACTAGCGCTTGCTTTTGTTTGCGGGGTTTCCGGGGTAATTGCTGCATTCTGCAGTTCATCAGCGCCCTCTGCTGTCAATGAGCGGCACTTCATCAGCGCGTCTCCTTCACTCGTTAATGTGCTTCTCATTTACTGAGCACACGTCCATTTGACGCAGAATACAGCGGTGTTGAGCATTTATACAGTTGATGGGCAACATATTCTTGAGAGCATTATAAAAAATGTAATTGTTAATAAATTATTATTTACAATGTTTTGAAGCCCACGATAATATCGTGCATATTCATTATCGTGATATATCACATTACCGAAAATCGGCACATGTCTAGTTAGGACCCACACAGAGCACAGGGTTTGCACCCCCCGCTGGCCTAACACCTCTACCAGCAGCTACCTATTTTTCCCATTTGGTCTCCCAACCAGGTACTGACCAGGCTTAACCCTGCTTAGCTTCAGTGGAAAATCTTGGGCTACAGGGTGATGTGGCTGCTGGCTAGGTTTTGTGGAATGTACTCATATGGAATAAACGGAGCCTCAAACACTAGAGCTGCATGATTAATCGTTAAAAGATTGCAATCTCTATTCAAATACCCACGCAATCTTTTTGCTAAATGGCAATGATTAGGCTATGTCTATTTAACCTTTGACAAGTACAATCACCGCGGAACATTTAAATCTGCTGCTGAACCAGAGAGAGCAGTGTTTTCAACCACACAATATCATTATGTCTGTGTTACAAACATTCAAAGCATCACAGAAGTACTGGGATAAAAGTTTATAGTTCTGATATAAACACTGAGGTCTATGGTAGCAATCAAAATGAAGTAAAAGCATCTTTGATTAAAGATTGTATCAATTACATCATTACACCAGTAGGTGGCGACAAGTGATTGTCATTGAATCTGTCATTGAATCTTTCGTTCCAGAGATTTGTTCAAAAACACTGAATTATCCAGTAATTAATAAAGTTTTAATGAGCGAAACCAATTAAAGAAAAAAAAAATATTATTTTTAAATAGACTGCAGCAATAAACATTTTAGAATCTCTAGTAAATTACGTTATTTTATTTGTCTATTCAGAAAAGGTGAAATTCTTAATTTATCCAAATCCGTGCAGCTCCATCAAACACAAAACAAAAATGGCACTATTATGTTTTTTTAAGTTCCTAAGAAAATAACTGGCACCAGTCTGTTTCCTGTGCTAATGAGACCCATTTCTGCTGTTTTAATTAATGAGAGAATATGTGGTTGGGTTAAAAGAGCCTTACCGATAGTGAGATCGTGGACTGGCTGAAAGCGCTTATCTGTAAACTGTAATAATAGGCACGACTTCCCCACACCTGCAAAACAAACACAGAGGGTCACATGTGAATGACCACAATTAGCCTCAGGCCTATACATCTGCTGTATCCCATTGCATCAAAGTCATTTGTTAAGGATTTAATTGAATTTTTTTAAAGCGATAGGTTCATTTCTGTTGTCAGGCTTTAAGCTGGCTTCCCCTTTCACCTCATCATTTTCCAACAATGTGCATAAACAAATGGTATAATTAAAGCCATTGTATGAGCCATCTCATTATTCTACTGCTAAAATTATTTTTTTTTTTAACTCATGCACTGAGATCAATATGAGAAAAATAATTGAACAGTTGCATTAGGGCAGATGAGTTTGAGACTAAGGCATCTAACACAAATTACCTGATGGATGGATTGATAGCAGAAACAAAGACATTTATCACATATATTTTTCTTTTCAATATTCGCTGTATGAAAAAAAAAAGGCAACCTGTTCTCTTTAAACTACATACCTGATTATTCATTAACAAAACATCAGCTCCTAATTTGTGGACTCGATTTCTATATGAAATTAACTACATTAATTGAGTAAAATCATCAGTTCAAGATATTTTATATTACTGGCATAACTAAATTAACTCATCCACCAAAATGAGATTAGAGCATTTGCCATGATACACAAACAGGTAAATGCTTATGACATTAGGAGGAGGCGTTACCATGAGCAACAGCCGTTGCCAAGCAAGCAAGCAGCATTCAAAGAGCGCTCACAAGAGAGATGGAGACAACAACACAATGCTGAAATTACAATGTGTAACTCACCTACAGCAAACATTACACATTACACAGCCTACAGAACATTTAAAAACCAACTTAAAAAACACAGCTTCACAAAAAAAACTTGTGAAAATGGTATTAGTTTAGTATATCTATGCCAGTATAGCCATGGTGAGCATGACTCAATCTTACAGGGATGAGCTTATCATAATTAACTATTTACACGAGAATGCAAACTTTCTCTGCTGTTCTGTACTTGCATAGAAGTTTTAGTGCTCAAGGGAAATGTAAAGTAGCACTAGTTGTATAGTTGGTCTGTTCAAACTAATCACTTACGCTCATTTTATTTTAATTTGTGGGTAACTTAAGTTTAAGTTGTCTGCTAATTGAATGCAAATATAGTTTGCCCAGAAATCAAGCCAAACTTGTGCCAGTTTTAAAGGGTAGCGATTATCATATGGCTTTGTATCAGTAGAAACCCTGGAGTACATTCAAATGATTGTGCCCCCCCTCCCCATATCCCCCTGAGACAAGAGATTTATGCATTTTATTTCTGGAAAAATTCCTCCCATGACGCAAATATCGTCAATTTGCTTCATGGGAGGAATTTTTGGCCAGAGGCTAAAGACTACAGCCAGCAGAGGGAGCTATTTCCACGTGTTCAACTCGCTCGTGGGGAGATGGGAGATCACACTCACAGCTCAGCTCGCAGCTGCAGGCATTCATGAAAGCGGTGCGGCCGGAGGAGCAAAGTAATTTTTTCAACTTCTCAAATTAATTCCTATGAAAGTTAAGCTTCTAAAGGTATGAAATGAAAACACGCCATACTGAACACGTGCTGTGAATCTATCCCGCGAGTGTGGTTGCGTTTACCTCAGCTCTCATGACGAGCTCATTCAGCTCATCACGAATGTATGTAATTTAACTCCTGCAGTTTGCACTGTGAGACTCCCTCGGCTGTTAAATCACACATTGAACAGACACGTTCAGTTTTTAATTGTAGTGTCTGTTCTCTAACTGAACTGATTTTATGAAAGCGAACGCGGTGGAAGTGGGAAAGTGATCCAGTCACAGTAATCCAGTAGCGGCGGCTGTGGGAGTGGCCTTGTAGGGCAGTGAAGCATTCTGGGAATTGTTGCCTTTCATCCCCATGAGACAAAAATGCATTTTCTGTCTTTTCTCAGTCTAGAAAGCACCAAATAAAAAAAATTATTTCGCATTTCTACTACATTAATGAACCAGTTTAAATACAGATTAATCTTCCCAGCGCTGAAGTACCCCTTTAAGACTGAAAACTTGCACCTCAAACATGAACACAAGGCTAGATGCAATCTCATGATGCCTAGTAACAACTAGCTAGATCAAGTTTCAGATGAGCATCAACTGACTTGGGTTGAGCAACATGCAGGCATGAGCCTGTTTACACATACTAACGCATCACTTTTACAACCAAACTAAGTCTGACAAATCCTATTTTACTATTGCTCAGTCTTATAAAATGCATTAGGCACTGTAGAGTTTATATGATGGTTTCTTTTGTCTTGAGCACAGCACAGCTCAAGGCCTGATACAAAAGGTAGAAAACCACTATTGACAAATGTGCATGTGGAAGTTGGGCATTATGCTGAAATATTATGGTACAGACTATTCTAGATTAGGCATAGACTATAGTTAGTTCACCCAAATTAAAATCTCTTCATCATTTAGTCACCCTCATTTCGTTCCAAATCTGAATGACTTTCTTCTGTGGAACACAAAGATATTTTGAGAAATGTCTCAAGGTTGTGTCCATACAATGGACACGTTAACCAAAACTGTTTAGTTATTCTTTTGTGTTATACAGAGTATGAGTAAATTGAGAAAAAAAAATATTTTGGGATGATCTATCACTTTAACACGAGTGTTAGCGGGCACACAGACACACACACACAGTTTAAATAAAAAAGGAAATCAAAATGTTCTTATACACCACACCTATTGTGGGCTTAAATTGTATATATAAACGCACTACTAAAAACTTGTTCTGCAGTTCTGGACTTGTCTTCCAAAAAATTGTGCATCTCTGCTGAAAAGACATTTCACAGTCAATGACTCAAACTTACCTATTCTGTTTAAGAAAAGCTTGTTGGAGGTTACACTTACAACAAAATGCATTTATTATGTATTGGTCCTAAAACTGAATCAAAAGTCTAGACCTTACCAATGTAAAACTACAATTGCGTTATAGGTTGATTTATTTGTGGAATATAAATCACAGCATTTAGAGGACAAAAATGGTCCCAGTCCCACTTTACATTAAGTCTAACTACCACGTACAAAAAAGGGTTAGGTACAATGTACTTATTGCATTTATGCTGTATTACAAAACACATGGAGCTATTAAGATGGGATGCTGGTAAGTTTAGTGATAATTGCTGTAATATATGTATATCTATAAATACAATTTTAGACGTAACTAGAAGCAGAAAGTAGTTACATTGAGGTATTTTTTTAAATACAAGTACAATGTGAAAACATGCGTGTACACAGTAAGTGGATGGGATCAAATGATTATCTTTAAATGTCAATAGAGATTAGTAAATAACACGTAATATAAAATAGATTTAAAAACATGCAAAACAAAAGCAACACGTTCCCTGGAATTTCGTGGAAGCAAAAATCATATGGGGAGTGCTGGGTTAAATTAAACATCAGCACCCTATACTCAGCGTTAAATTAATGTATTAGTCTTATATGGCAATATATATATATATATTTGGAGACCTTCTGTTCGTAACTAAATAAAGAAATGCATTGTCTGCTGATGCCGTATCTCTTGGGGAAAGGCCTACAAGTAACAAGAAATCTGGGAAGAATCTTAGCAGGCCACAGATACACGGGGTTGCCAGCATCGAAACACGCATTGTATGACCCTGGACGATAAATGTAGGACTTAAGTAATAAAACAAAGGGGTTTCTTTTATAGTAATGGCTTATTAAATGTTTTATCCTCTGGTAAAACGCAACTGAGCCAACGCCATTTTCAGAAAGAGTAAATAGCTGCTAGCGATGTCTGCTAACTAGCCAGGTTGTGGCCTTTTAACTGGACTGGAAAAAGATGAAAGCAAAGCAAATGCGAACGGAGTCGGACGTACAGACACGTACACAGCATGTTGCTTTTTCGCACTACCTGTCATGCTAATAGAAAGCAGAAATGATGCTGTTGTTATTGAGGCAGACAGCTGATGTGAAGCAGCGTTTAGCTTGCCTGCTAGCTTCCCCCACCCAGCGGAAAACAAAAGACTGTTGCAGCCTTATAACCACAAACAGCTGCCGTGACATGAAGCACACGATTAGGAATTAACTTTATGTATGTGATAACAGTTAGCATATGAGCTAATGAGGCATATGAAGAGAAAGGCAGAGAAAAAAACACAGGCTGTCAGTCCTCCCACCCCTCGCGCCTCTGCTTGAACCACGTCATTGACTCCAACACTGCGGAAATAACAGACTCGCTGTCGCTGCTTACCCGTGTCTCCGATTATGATGTATTTGAAGAGATACGCGTACGCCATGGCCAACCGGTCCTGTGTCAACCTGTTCTGGCCTTACTAAAATGGCTCCTTGAAGCTAAAACCGCAGGGAAAGTGTGTGTGATATATGCCTTAGCTAAGCCAGCCCTTTTCTCTCCTCGACGGGAAGGAACAATAAACACCTCGAGCTCCAGCCGGTCTACGTCACACGTCCCGCCTTCGCCACGCACACAGAACAGAAGAGGTTGTGGACTTCACCGGAAGTTCACACACCTAACGCTGTGTGTCAGGTCAATGTTCGCCCAGAGGACGAGTTTATTGTCCGCTAGACAGTTTGGAGAAGAATAGTTATCATTCTAAAGATTCAAACCTTGTATTGACCTCTCGAAAAGTGATCGTGAGGGAACTCCTGCATGTTGACACAGCAAAGCCGAATAGTCTCCCATCTAAAACCAATATTAATCAACCACTTTTGAGCACTCTCAAAAAAAGAAAAAGACCAACAATTCCTTGTCCTTGGTGCAGTACAATTAAAGGAATCCTTCCTAATGTAGTTATTTTCTTTTTTATAAAGCAATGTGCAAGACAGACAACAAACTAAGTAACACATAATGAATAAGAACACCAACATCATTTAAAAGCTAAAGAAAACAATTTTTTTTTTTAAAGAGATTTCAAAAGTGATAGGCAGGGAGCAGCCCTTGTGGTGGCAGGCTGTTCCACAACCTAGCCACCACCGAAAAGGCTCTATCTCCACTATTCAGCCTTGTTCAGGAACCATGAGTAAGTTTTAATTACTGATTGTAAGACTCTGGAAGGGCTATCAGGATGCAGCAGTTCAGATTGGTAACATGGTGCAAGGTTGTGTAGACATTTGTACACAAATAGGATAAAAAAATGTTTTATCAAACCTGATATGAACCGGAAGCCAATGAAGAGATATGGCTACAGCACTTTGAACCAATTGTAGCTGGGTGACTTTGAGATGCCACAGTACAAAGAATTGCAATAGACATCCAATCGACATGTAATTAAAGTGTGTATTGCTATCTCAAGGGACTTTCCAGGAAGAAAATGTTTAATTTTAGAAAGGGGATGGAGCTTGTAGAAGCTAGAGGCAGCAACAGAGGAGTTAGCTGACTGTCAAGAAGGACACCAAGGTTCAGTACAGAGTCTGAAATAAAAGGTAACAGACTTCCTAAAATTTTGAGTTTAGAGTTATTAAACTTAAAATTGTCAGATGTGCAGTTAAATCAAAGGCAATAGTTCCTATTACTTGGCATAAAAGAAAAAAAAAACATTTTCTAAATACCTGTAGATCTTATTGTGAATAATTAATCTGTGCATGATTCGTTTTTTATTTTATTTATTTTTTGACCTTGTAATGTTTAATCAAAATGTCAGAACAGTGAAAATGATAAAGTCACAGGTCTTCTTCAGTCAGCAGGGGCTTCTCAATTAGAAGGTTGAATCCTAAATCTACGACCTTCCTTATCCGGTCCTTCTGAGGCTTCTTAGTCCTTCTCAGCATTAGATGGTAGAATGAGACGTCTAGTAAGTGCACATGGCTATGTCAGGTTCTTGCCCATGCAGGTGTCTTGTTCCTTACTTAGTATGGAGAATTGAACCCGTAACCTACAAGTCTGACTCTATAACCATTTGGCCAGACTGCCCAAAGTTACTTTCAGAAATAATACAATACAGTGAATACTGCACAGCAAAAAACATGTTGGGAGATTTATCACCACGGGTGTTAAAATTATCACTTTCCGGGTGAACATACAGGTCCATCTTTGCTAGTGTTAAAACAACACTGATGAAAGTGTTCGTTATACAAACACTGTGTTAGTGTTTCTTTTTAGTCACTCAAGGTGTTGAGAAATGTATTACTCATAAGTGTACATTTAACACTTTATGGTGATTAATCTCACACACCCAGTGTATTTAATGTTTATTTAATGTAAATACTTAAATACTAAAATGGCACTGTGAATGAAATTTAAAACAATTTATATATATTATTTTATTTTTTCCCCAAAAAAATCAAGTGACTACAAATTTATTTGAATATTTATTGAAATTGTAATATATCAATTCCATTACATTTATGTATTTGGCAGACACTTTTATCCAATGCGACTTACACTGCATTCAATACCATTTTTAATTAAAAAAAAAAACATTTTTGTCAGTTCTTGCTTTCGCCGGGAATCGCTACAGTAAAGCCATTGTTGTCACACATACAATTGAATAAAACAATTTCTTGTTATACTCCAATGCTATAATATCTTACCATGATAAATCTCTACTGCGTTTCAAACAAGATTAAACAAAGAAACATTCCTCAAGTAATGTTTTAATTGAAAATACAAAAATTCAACATTGTATATATTAAATCAACCTTAATGTTAAAAAACTGTCTGGTTTGTAATTCATTCTGATAAAAAATACTATTCCTTTATAAATTAATACATTTACATTTGTCAGATGATTTTATCCAAAGCGACTTACATTGCATTCAATGTACGCATTTTTACATTTTGTCAGTTCTTGCTTTCCCAATTCATCGATCCCACGATCTTGGCGTTGATAGCGCTCCTCAAAATGATCCAAACACATAGTATCGTTCCTGTTAAAGAGACAAATTTGGTTAAAACAAACACATTAAAAAAAATCTAAGATATAAAGTTTCAAACATCTTCAATCAACAAGCAGAGATACTTACATAGCCTGTCTTCCTTTCAGGATCGTTTAGGTTTGTAGAGTAAAAATGCCAAGGGCATACATAGATTGTGGCCTTAAGTGGTTTCCTTCTGCAATAATAAACAATATTCCATGAAACAAAAATCCTCCAAAGCAGAAAGCAAACTAAAAGACTCAAAATAATCAGGTCACTTTGTGTTTTACTTCAGGTTATTTTTATACCAATACCATAGACTGTAAAAAAATATGGACGTAGCGTCCGTGACGTCACCCATAGGATTCTGATAAGCCGTTCTGAAGCTGAAAGTATGGGCGAGCTGGGCGTTGCCATCTTGTGAGCGAGTCATCGCGTGTCACTCCCGGATAACAGAAAATGGGCAAAAAGGCGGGATGTGCGCGGAGCTGAGGTGACGCAATAACTATAGACGGCGGATAAATGGCTATCCACTTGTAACCACGCCCTTAATTATGCAGAACCTTAAGGCTTTATATAACGTAAACGAATGAGTTATAAAAAAATTCACCCCCCTCAGAGTTGTCATGAAGATCAACATTAGCCTTATAAACCAAAACCACAATTTGTACCAGGCTGTAAACATGTTTTTTTCTGCTTTAAAGTTGAGAATTTTAACATGGGGCTCAATGAGATTCTGCTCCCTTCTGGAGCCTGTCCCTAGTGGCCAGTTGAGGAATTGCAGTTTATATTACTTCCGTATTGGCTTCAAGAGAAATCGCGGGAGGTTGCCGCTTGACCAATACATAGCAAGAAAACGTTATATTCAAAACATAAGCACTACTGTTACAGATTTACAATGCTACAACTAGAAAAGGCTAGAACTAAGTTGTACAGAAAAAATCGCGCATGGAAGGGCACTAATGCATGTCTGCTCAACTAATACAAAATAAGACGAAAAATGTCAAATAGTATGAGTGTGCAATGTCGTGCAAACAGCGTATCATATGCACGCCAAAATGAGTTTTGGCGTATACATTCCACGACATTGCACACTCGTACTCGATCTTGAGTTTCTATATATTGACTGAAGCAGTTCATGAAGAAAAGCGTGTCCTACGATGTTTTCGACAGAGCGCTGTACAGAATGGTCGGCGTATGTTATCAAAGTACCACGAGAAGATTGCTAGAACACAGAGCATTTCACTCGCAAAATGTTGCAGGCCGATCAGTATGCGCAGCGCCGACAATGATGGACCGTGCTATCCGTGGGTGCTCGGCCAGGGATCGAGCCCCGGCGTCAGAAAAGAAAAAAAAATTAAGAGCAATTAATTCATTCGATTAACGTCTGCTTTCTCATTTGAATGACATTTCAAAACACCAGAATTAACTCGTAGTTACGGGGTGAAAGATATAAACGGTCTTATAAAGGTTGGAAGCCCTAAAGATTTAACGTTATGCCAAATGAGAAGAAATAACTATCCAAGTCCAGAGAGTTAAAAAATGACACATAATGTTAATGCTGCTACATTATTACAAAATTAGTACAACGAAATTAAGTCACTTACGTAAATCTCGTCCTCCATTAACGAATTTAGAGTGTTAGTGGGGGTTATTCAGTTATGTTAAACTGAATGGCGGATCAAAAGCGCGCTAAATTTAAACTGAGGTAAAAAAATAAAAATAAAAAAACGCTAACAGAGTTAAGTCAACCACATCGGCTACGTTATACAAGCTCATTAATAAATCACAAGTTGATAAGATAATAATACTATACTATACCTTGTCCTTGTAACCGTTGTGTGTGCAGGGAAATCCATAAAGATGGAGAGACCGAAGGATGAGCTGGGAAATTTAAAATGCTCTGCACATGCGCAGATGTTGATTGTTAACACCCAAAGGAAACACTGTGCTTTATCACCCAAAGGAAACACTTTGCTTTATCACTAAACAAGTGATAAAGCATATAATATTTGTAAATTAACACCAGATTTTATCACTAGATGCCCAACACCAGGTTTTTATCCCTCAGTAATTTGCTGTGTGTCCGTGGTCTACAAGTGGTTTAGATTTTGGATAGTTTGGCATTAAGTGATCATAGCAAAACAACAGAAAACATAACACCTTCATCTCTAAATTTGTTTTTGTAAGGTACAAAACCCTAAGGTACAAAACCGAAAAAGTACTAATATGTACCTTTAAAGTACTACTATATACCTTTAAGGTACTAATTTGCACTCTTAAAGTAATGATATGTACCTTCTAAGGTAATATGTACCATTTAGGGGTGAGTAAGGTACAAAGATCTACGTTTTCACTTTTGTACCTTAAGGTACCGCCCCAATGACAGCACTGTACCTATTTTTGACAGCTGCCCTAATGACAAGATATCATAAGGCAGGGGTTGTCAAACTGGGGTCTGGGGACCACCAGGGGTCCTCCAGAAGGTTCTAAGGGGTCCACAGAAATTTGTGAAAGTTGCAATTATTGTGAAAGTTGCTTATACAAATCATTTTTAATTTAAAAATGTTCTTTTTCAGGTTTATACATCCAACATTAGCCAATTTAAGTTGGGAAACAATATGTTGTATTTATAATGTCACACTTATATGTATCTAACAGTTTAAATGTTTTTTCCTTATATACAAATATACGGTATAGATGGATTTTAGGAAGGGGGTCCCACATAACAGGTTCAACATATTTGGGGGTCCTTGGCATCATAACGTTTAAAAACCCCTGCCATAAGGTACATAATTCAATGTGTTGACAATTTCCACTGAAGCAGGATGACAGGGCAGGACATATCAAACAGCTCCTCCCCCCTTTTTTAAATAGCCAATAACATTTAGTAATCACAGCTCGGCCAGAGCCGTTGAGCCTAATCTCTAACCATTTCGCCATCTGATCTTCTCTATTTCGCTTTAAAATATAGCATTCTGTGCAGAATTCAAATGGATCTGATGCATTGTCTGGTCTTTGCCAATTCCCGCATATGATCCGCTCTCTGCTTGTGTCTCTGGACCGGAGCAGCTGTGACAACCAGACTTCATTCATCACATTGCAAAATCCCCCTACTGCATTATATGCCATTCACCATATAGAAAATAGTAAATGTGAACAAGTGACCGATTTTATCCGCAGATTCAGCATCAATTTATCATGTAGGGGTGTGCTTCTATATAGAACATTTGATTGGACAGGAAACCTGATGAGAAGCTGAAGAAAAGGGTAATGTCATCATTGATCATTTGATTTCACCCTGCAGCTCAGTCTGGAAACCTGTACATTCATTTCTACTACTTCTGTTACAGATTGGCGGGAACCAATCACAGACTGGCTTATCGGTCAGGGTATATTCTGGCAAACCGTTTGCCAATCACGTCTAGCAATAGGCAAAGCAAACAGTTGTACACGCCGTATACGAACACATGATGGATAACTCGGCAAGCAAATCATTCGTTTACTTTTTCCCAGCGCGATTATTGATGAAGGAATTAAGTATAAGAGAATGAAGCAGCAAGAGGCGTGGTCAACAGTTAATAATTTCAAAGTTAAAGTTCGTAACTCAGCAATATACCATTATGCCACCTGAGCACGTGCAGCTGTAGCAAAGTATTATTGAAAGTATTAATTAAAATAAATAAATAACATTGAAGAATATTCTGTTTACTCCATTTATGACCATTTTTAAATGCCCATACTTTATTTAAACAAAATTATTTTATTCAAGTAACCTAGAGGTTTTAATGAATATGTAGCTATCTATCTATAAAAATAGGATATTTGTTATGTACAACTTTCTTATTGAATTATTGAAATATATATATATATATATATATATATATATATATATATATATATATATATATATATATATATATATATATATATATATATATATATATATATAGCTAGCTACAACAGAGTGCAACAGTTTGTTCTGGAAGTAAAAACTAATTTTCTCCATAGGGAAATAGATTTTTAATAATATATTTGAAGCCTTTAAAGATAGGTCTGCTGTGGTATTTGCTCCTGCCGAAGCAATCAGTTTACATTACAACAGTAAAATATGCAGAAAATTAGAAATTCAATGCAACAAAATAGCTCTTTAGATCTGCTCTCTCCCATGAAGCAATGCAAATAACAATTGTAATGTTTAGGTGCATATTATATATATATATATATATGTGTGTGTGTGTGTGTGTGTGTGTGTGTGTGTGTGTGTGTGTGTGTGTGTGTGTGTGTGTGTGTGTGTGTGTGTGTGTGTGTGTGTGTGTGTGTGTGTGTCTTTTTGTCTTTCAAATACATTTTTTGTCATTTGTATTGTGATTCACATCGTAGCTGTTAGCCTGCTTCATGTCTTATAATGGTTAGTTATTATTTATTTTTTAATGAGTGGAAAAAACACTTCCAGAAACCAGCATTTTTGAAAAAGGAGGTGGGCACTAATATAACTAAAAGTATTATACATTTTGAAATAAAAGTATTAACATGCGACTTTGTCTTCTGTGCTAGTTCTCTTAGTTCTCTCACAAATTAAATCCAAAAACATTAGTTATTTTTATTGGTACTATTTTCACAAATAAGGTGTGCATTTTCAAAACTCTCTCAAAAATCCAAACTGGTCGCATTTGTTACACAGCTAGTCATTCTTTCAAAACCTGATCTTATGCTTACTTTCAGTTGCACATATTTTCAGTTCACATTATCATTGTTTCAAACACAAGATTATTGTAATATGTAATAACATTTGGTTTAATCACCGAAACACAATGGTATGATCAATGTGCATTTAACAATCAGCACATTCAACAGCATACAATGCAAGATACATGTTTCAAATCACCCTTGTTGCTGAATTATCTACAGTAACGCAGGCTACAGATGCCACATAAGAAAATATGCTTACATTACCTAACTTATGGAACTGAATCCATAATATTTGTAATAGTATCTATTCAGTGTGTTATCAAAAGGTGTGATAAAGTTATGACACAGCCATGAGGTCCTGGGCTATAGAACAGAGTTTGCTGCCAATAGAGTAAATGTTCTCACTGTGCCATATGACTGAATCTACTGTAGTTGAGCTTTATAAGTGTGAGTTACAGTAATGTGGCAGCCTCTACCATGGAAATTGTTTACAGTATCACATAGCATACATACTGTAATGTAAAATACTGTATCTGATTCCATCTGTCTTATCCATCCCTTATACTCTATTCTGCATGTTCACTCACACATACCGACTCGGTGAACGTGATTTTGCCAAGTAAGATGCGTTCCTGGATCAACATCCTTTGTTGATCCTGGATCAACATTTAATTAACCAAACACAAGCCTCTGATGTCATCAGTGTGTGCCAAAATCACGTTCACCTACAGACTCATACCCACATGCCTGGTTCACTATCTCTCTGGGTATACATAGGCATGATTGTTCCTATGTATATCCTCTCCCCTTACACTAAACCTACCATCACACAAAACTTTCTGCATTTTTACATAAAAATAAATAAAAAATAAATAAATGAATTCCGTATGATTTATAAGCTTGTTTCCTCATGGGGACCGAAGAATGTCCCCGCAAGGACAAGGATTTAGGATATTGCCGTCTTTATAGGGACATTTTGTCCCCATAATGTAGAGTTTACCAGGCCACACACACACTTTGAACATAGTGGTTATAATCTGAAATAAATAGCTTAATCGAAATAATCGAATAATCAAAAATGTACACCTTGCTTGTGAAAATAGTACCAAAGTGAATAAAAAAAAACTGTAATGTGTCCACAAATCCCTTTTCCCCTTAATTAACAAAAACCAATTCAACATAATACAATGTCATAGATTACTATTTTCCAGAGACACAACTTTGATAAATTAACCTCAAAACAGTTTCAAATGACTACATCTTACAAATGCAGATATTCAGATGAAATTACAAAATTAAAAAGAGCACCGCCATTCATAAAAGGTGCAGTGTGTACGTTTTAGCGGCATCTAGTGGTGAGGTTGTGAATTGCAACCGCCCTCCACTCACCCCTCCTTTTTGAAACACATATGCTGCTCTCCACTATTAGACACGCACTTGCGAACTTCCCTAAGCACTTCCCCTCGGGGGAATCCCCGCCGCCATTTTGAAGTGCGTTCCACTTCGTGAAGTGGACAAGGGAAGTTTATACGGACAGACCCTTGCTCCCTCGATTTTGACCGAGTGAGTGAGTGTATTTCATATGTACACTTCAGGCAGCTTCATATACCACAATAAAACGCGATTGTGACGTCACCGCATATCAAGTTTAATTTACCCCATCACAAACAACTCAATGATATTTTAATACATATAGAATGCTGCAATTAACGATTTTGTAAAGATGACTACGGCAGATAAATGGCTATCCACCTATCACTCAAAGTAACCACGCCCTTAATTATGAAGAATTTTAAAGGGTTAGTTAACCCAAAAATGTAATGTATGTCATTAACTCCTCACCCTAATGTCGTTCCACACCCGTAAGACCTCTGTTCATCTTCAGACACAGTTTAAGATATTTTATATTTAGTCTGAGAGCATATGCAACTGTATACACACTATACTGTCTACTGTACTGTACTGTACTGTACATGCGCGAGAGATCCACTTCCGGCGCTTTCCGCGGTTGCGCAGACTAAAACCAGAACGCGCGAATGTCACAACAGAAAACACGCACGCGCGCCCTCAGATCAGTCGGACGTAGTGGTGAACAAGAGGTAAAAACGATATAAATACTGTTCGTTTTCTCACACAAACCGCTGGTTTCGTGTCTTAGGCCATCAGTGTGTACTTCCGATGGGGGATTGTTTAATTTGGACTTCTCTGTGTATGCTCTTTGAGGTGGTGACCATAGACCTGCATTATGTGAGGCACAGACAAGAACGGTTTGACCTAAAATTATCAAAATCGAAACTACTGGGGAAACAAATACTCCTACATCTCGGATGCCCATGAGGTAAGCTAATACATATCAAAATTTAATTTCAAAGTGAACTATCCCTTTAATTAGAATCTCTTGAAGCATCGAAAATACATTTTGGTCCATTCATGATTCGGATCGCGTGTCAAACTGCCAAACTGTTGAAATCACGTGACATTGGTGATCCGAATCAGGACTCAATTCGCTGATTCATGACCGTTTGAATCTTTATTTGAGGTTTGAAAACAAATGCGGAAGAGAAGACAATGCTGAATAAAGTCATAGTTTTTGTTATTTTTGGACCCAAATGTATTTTGGATGCTTCAAGAGACTCTAATTAACCCACTGATGTCTCATATGGACTACTTTGATGATGTTTTTATTCCCTTTCTGGACATGGACAGTATAGTGTGCATACACTTAGATACGCTCTCAGACTAAATATAAAATATCTTAAACTGTGTGTGAAGATGAACGGAGGTCTTACGGGTGTGGAACGACATTAGGGAGAGGAGTTAATGACATACATTTCATTTTTGTGTGAACTAACCCTTTCGAGTTATAAAAAAAAAAATCACCCCTCTCACAGTTGTCATTAAGAGCTAGAGCATTATCGATCTATCGATCTATCTATCTATCTATCTATCTATCTATCTATCTATCTATCTATCTATCTATCTATCTATCTATCTATCTATCTATCTATCTATCTATCTATCTATCTATCAGTGAAATATAGATAGAGATAGATCAGGCCTAGTTTACACTTTACAGTGCTCATAAACACAGCCTAAATAATGCATCAAAAAAATGAGACATGAACATGCACATATGCACATCATGACATCACTACATATCTGTGATTTAAAATGATCTTATTTGGATACAGAAGTTAGACTGAAATAATGTTTATTGTTTTTTGAAATAGCTATGGACTAAAATAAAATAAAAAAATCAACAGGATTTAAAAAAATATATATTATTAGTTAAATGTATGCATGTTTGCATTGCTTTTAAAAATGTATTTATTAATAATTAGGAGTTTTTCTATGTGTTATGATAACTAAATAAAGAAAAAGTGTTAATGTATATGAAAGTATGTAGGCTATATGAAGTGTATATGAAAAAGTTTAAATGAAATAACAAGAAAAACATGTAAACTGAATGTGTATTATTTGCCTCCAGCACAGTCAGGTAGTCTATTTATTTAGTTTATATATTTTTTATTTATATTAAGACATAACATCGACGATATGCCATTGGATGCTTTCGATATTTTGATGGAATATTCTAGTCATTGTTAAAGTAGAGGGTAGTTTATCTTTCACTCAAGTGTTAAATTTGGATTAAAACAAAATTATATCATTTTAATAGAGCTATTACACGTTTATTTAAAACCTAATTTGCAGGAACTTTAACTTTGAAATTATTAACTGTTGACCACGCCTCTTGCTGCTTCATTCTCTTATACTTAATTCCTTCATCAATAATCGCGCTGGGAAAAAGTAAACGAATGATTTGCTTGCCGAGTTATCCATCATGTGTTCGTATACGGCGTGTACAACTGTTTGCTTTGCCTATTGCTAGACGTGATTGGCAAACGGTTTGCCAGAATATACCCTGACCCTTATCCACCTGTTGCGCTATTGGCGGGTTTAACACGAAGAGAGATAGATAAATGACGCATCGATCCCCTTTGATGAATCCTCTTGCGGTCTGATTGGTTGAATTATGGTCGTTGATCGTGCAAGCGGACTCCCCAGACCAATGTTCAATCTTAAAAGATTGAGCTTACTCTGGTGATAGCCAGACAATTTTAAATGAGAATTGTATCATTGTTTTGGCGCACACTACTTTGTAGATAACAGTAAGACTAACATATTCATACTGAAAGCCCAAAAACTGCATGGGGACTTTAATATTTCACATGCAACATAAGTTCATAATGAAGCAAATAATTAAACATTACTTTTTGTATGGTTAATTGTGAAATGTAGCAATCCTTATATCCAGCATTGAAGGGTACAGTAACTAAATATTACTCAAATTACACTGCAACAATGACACCTTAAAATAAAGTGTAACCAATAAGGTAATGTGAAGTAGGCCTAATGTTCTATTTGGGCCACAGCAGTGGTGTAGAGTTGGATAGTCCTGGATCGACACAAAACCTTTTCACAGCTGAAGAAGATACTGATGTAGCCTGACGTGGTCATTCTCAATTCTAGTCAGAATATGAGTTTGAAACTGCTCCATTGGGCTGTGATTATGGGGCGTGTTTCAACCGAACCAGGAAAGATCTCAATTGGATAGACCTACAACCAATCAGAGCAACGAAGTGACGCATTGTCAAATGTCAACAGAGTTCAACTGCACTGTGTTGTCAAGTCCGTGTTTTTTCCGCTGGTTGTTTTCTATGTCCGTGGGTTGAAGTGACTATTATGTGATATATAGACCCATGAGTGCAAATTTTAGCAGGCAACCTTGCTAAAATAACACACATTTTACCCCCCAAACGCCATTTTTCCCCGGAGAACCCCCCGAGAAGCTATTGTTTAGGGCTATTAGTTGGCGGTTTTGTTGTAAAAACTTGGCAACCCCGTCTGCACACGAGCTGAAATCAGGCTGGAATACACGATCTTTGCTGGTGTTGTAAAAAAACAAATAATTTAATGATACACAGAGTACTTACCCAAGATGATTATCATTTCTGAGAGAAATTGTGATGGTGAATGCATATACAAACAAGCTCTCCGTTTAGGATTCAAACAAATATAATCCAAGCCCCTTTGATGACGTGCATGATTACGTTACTGTTGATCATCTGTCCGTCATCGTCTAAAGGCGGCCCTGATGATTTCATTGGTCCGAACAGTTTCTGTTCGGGGATAATTACTCCTCTATGGAGCAAGGCCAGACCGAACTGCTCGACCTAAAAATGTTGTGGGCGGGGCTAAGTTCGGCTGGCATCCAGGCAGTGGCATCATACTGATGAACTATAGCCTAGAAATCTAGACGCACCCTTGCGGCAGCAAATCTAATTTGCCGCAAGTGTGTCTAGCAACTCTCAATACACTTCTGAGCTGTAAACACCAAACTCTGACCGGGCCAATCACATCGTGTATAGAGTCGGTGGGTGGGGCTTAATATAATGACCGCCCAGTTGCGTTTCTAGTAAACACAGAAACTGGCGAAAGGCAGTCTTTCGAATCAGCTTTGACGAGTAACCCCAGAGTGCAGTCTGGACGATGGGGCGGGGCGACACATTAAGGCGGGGCGACACGTGTCGCTCCGCCTACACCCAATTTCATTGGTTTATAATATAGCGAATCTTATTGGCGTAGACGCTTGAGCATGCGCATTCCTTTATGTACGTCTTTAGAAATGATCTACCTACGAGCTACCTGCATCTGTGTGGGGAAACGACAAACATGCAGTAAAACTTCGGCTCTCGCTGTTGTTTTCGCCGCTTTTAAGGTGAGTTTAGTCCATAAAATCACACAAGTAATACACATTACTGTTCCTGACACTTTTCTTACCTTTAATTGAAACGATTCTGTTATATTTACTTGATAGAAATGTAACGTTAGTGTCTTTGAAGAAGTAGATATGCAAAACAGAACTAACATTTTTTAAAAGAGGTAATTTAGGCTAACTATTGTTTTTGAACGTTTAATCACATTTTATGTTTAGATGAGAGGTTTTGATAGTTATGTAAAGGTTTTGCTGATAAATTTGTCAATGGATGATAGTAATAAGCACATGTATTTAACCTAACGGACCTCGCAGAGTGCGAAAATCCTAGTAGTTGAAACCTGTTCTGGTCTCTCATGGTAAACAAATATGGATCAAATGTTCTGTGATTTCAGGAGCGACAGAAAAAACCTCTACAACAAAGGAAAGCTTTAATACATTTAATAATATGAATGTGCATTATTGAAAGCCACTAAACTACGAATACAGTTTGTACACAAACACAGTAGATAATGCTGTACATTTAGCATTTATATAGCATCTATCCATAAACTGTAAGGTTTAGCCTTACAGAAATACAGGCGGTGAACTGAAAAGCTAATTAAATAAGTTAATATAATTTTTTTTCACAACATTTACCTGTATCACTTTGCATCTGTAAATTTCTTATGAAAATGATATATATATCTTATTACTCATTTTAAGACGGCTTTGACATCCAAATGTCAAACAATGTGTACAGTGAGACTGAATGAACAATACTAAATTAGTAAACCTAAAAAAAATATATAAAAAAAACAAGCATTTTTTTCTTTTAAAACTGACATTTTAAACAATATTTTTTTGGCACTTTGACAAATTGTTCATTTTTATTTTTCTAGATTTTTCCATGCTGATGGACTGCAGGTCCAATCTCAGAGATCCTATATACCGGTACATATGTAAAATCTCAAACATGCACTAGTACAATTCAAAAGTTTGGGGTTATGTTTTTTTTAATAGTTATTTATATAGCGCTTTACTGGGTACTCAAAGCGCTTTACATATGGAAGGGGGGAATCTCGTCCACCACTAATGTGCATCATCCACCTTGATGACACGACAACAGCCACATTGAACCAGAACACCCCAGCTTATTGTTGGAGAGGAGACAATCAGTTCTATTTGTCAAAATAGTATTTATTGATGTCTTGCTCTGGAAGCAGTCTCGTGCTAATATAATTACAGATCCTGCAACATCCATTTTTGGATTAAATCAATGCTTTGTTTATAATGAGGAGGATGTTTTAAGCTATGAAACTTGCAGAATGCAACAAATAACTTAATCACAACTACCTCAAGTGGCCACTGACTAATCCAAAAATTTTTTATCTTCTTTCTTGTTTCAGATGCTGCCATAGAACGGCATGAGAAGGCAACAGTTTGGTAGAACTGAGGATCCAATATAAGAGTGTGCACATGATGTCCCAGTAAACGCCATGTAACTGTATTACACCAACTGAGTGGCAAAAACACTGAGTGGCAGGATTGGTGTTCAGCGTGAATGCTGCAAAAACAGCGCAACACCCAAAACACATCTGGGAAAGGGTTAGGTACAAATAGATACAGTTGACTGCACATTCAACAATAAATCAGAGCAATCTTTGTACAACCTTCCGAAAGCTACAGAAAGACAAACAAATAGATTGCTGCTATTCTCATAAACAACCTGAATCCAGACATCAGAACATTTTATGGTAGATATGTAAAATTTTGGGCTAAAATCATATACTAGGTCATATACTGTATTGACAACTCGTAATATGACGATTATATAATCATCTGGATTTAGAGGTACCTAAACTGTATTTATAGTATTTGTTTAGCAGATAAGGTGTTCACAGGCTTTGCTTTATATATTTCCCCGGCATTGGAATCAGGTACATATAAATGTCTGAAAGTCCAATTCCTGGCCAAACACTGGTTCTTTGGCGAGTTGTAATAATCACTGTTGAATCCAAATACATTTAATTAATTTCAGGAAAAAAAGAAGCTTGTTTTGCTCCCATTTCTGCAATTTCTCTTAATTAAAGTCAGCCCTGCTCCAGGATGTTTTGCCACTCAGTCCAGCTGAGGGTCGTGTCCCAACGGGAAAGTGACATCAGCGCACACCCTCTATTAAAGAAAAGAGACTGGCCTATTGCAAATCCAAGTTTACATTAAAGCTTTGTATTTTGAGTTAAAGTCTATTTGTGTCTGGATTTGCAAAATTTTATTTTTTGTGCAGTTAAGTTTATATATGCTCTCTGTACTTTTACTTTTTGTTAACATCAATAAAAATCACAAACTATTGTTGTTTAGCGTGTGTTCTCTGCAGACAAATTTTGATTTTATCCATTGGGTCAACATTTTTGCATTGTCTGGAAAATTTCGAAATTTTGACGTTTTCATTACAAATTTAGTTTATAAAATGAAAATATTTACATATATGGAGGCACACTTATGTAAAATATATTAAACTGCTGCATTAATATATAATTCAAAAGATTTACATATATAGAAAACTAATATATTAACATATATCAGAAATTAAAATATGCACATATATTGCAAATTATTGTATTAACATATGTATAGCTAAACTTATTCACACGTAAAGAAAATAAAAATATTAAGGTGCCAATCTATTTTGATTTAAGTAATTTTAATATATGAAAATCTATTATTAATATATTCCACGCGGTGTAACTTCTTTGTGGGTATTTATGTGCTCAAATGCGTACTGCAATAAATGTTTCTATCACTTCTATTCTTGGTATTTACTGCAAGTCCTCGGGTAGTGTTGCACAGATTTACAGGAGTGAAAATTATTTTCATCCCGTTTGTACACAGATTATAGCATGCACAATGCGAGGGTAGATAAATAAATGGATTTTAATATCTAATTTGTCACATGTTAACCCGTTGACACTTAGCTATTTAGTCCTACAATAAAATATGGACCTTTAAAACTATAAATTAGACATACATAGCCCCACATATTTTATTAACAGGGAAAGACTTTATACCACTTTAGCACTTTATACAATTGGACAACAATCTTGTTTAAACGATTGGTCATGCTTTAAACTAAAATTAGCCGTTTGTGTTCCGAGGTGTCCAATACTACAGTTAATAATTAATTATCATTTGCGTAAAATCCGGGTTTGTGCCGATCCACCGAACCTGATGAAGAAGCCAAATGTTAAACACCTTTATTAGCCTTAATTATGCCGGAGGTACCGTCAACAAGCGCTCGTTTTTGCGTTTTGTTTCATTTAAAACAATATGTGAATCTATTCCCGTGTGGTTCATTCATAAAATCGCACATTAAGGAATGCGCATGCGCAGGCTTGAAGCGTCTACGCCAATAAGATTTGTTGTATTGTAAACCAATGAAATTGCATGTGGGCGGAGCGACACGTGTCACCCCGCCCCAATGTGTCGCCCCGCCCCATCGTCCAGACTGCACTCTGGGGTACTTGGCTTTGACCGCGACTCTGGAAGACTTGGAGTTAAGCTTTTCTCTGAGAAAAGAACAAAGAACGGCACTGAAGTCATTCTTAAAAAGGGAAGATGTGTTCTGAGTTTAGCTGACCGGATACAGCGAATGTTTAATCTGTCAACGAGCTCTGCTTCACCTTCGTTGCTCTGGTTTGTTGTAGCGCTATCCAATTGCGAGCAGAGGGATTTTGAAAGACAACCATTTATCCCGCCCCTCGGATTGAGCCCTGTCAATGGTGAGTTTCCAGTCCAAACATCTTGATGTGGGTCTGGCTTAGATGAACTTTTGAGGTAAATGACCTTCAATGGTCTTCCACTGCAAATTTCTTTAGAGACCTTTATAGTGTCTTTGACTTATTTCACATTTAATCATCCCATTATCTGAAATCTTGTATGTTATGTTAAAGGTAAAGTGCGTAACTTATGTTCCACTAAACACTTTGGGCAGATTATTTTTAATGGACTGGTTGAACCAGTTCACAAATTGCATTTAATTATTCATTTGTGAAATCAACTGGACTAGTTGCAGCAGTTAACAACTCACTGGTTCATTGCTAAAATGTTATTTACATTCATTTCTTGTCTTTAATCATATACACTATTTACAATCATAAAGCTCCTCTCTGAAATGTCCGGCCTGAGAAGCCCGACCCTCTGTGAGCAGAATCTAGGCCTGATGGTTACCCTTGCATAGATAGCCTATCATTTATGACATTGTTTTTAGAGTAGATTTATTTGCCCCCATTCGTTCCACAAGTGAGTAAAAATTGAACATACCGTTTTAATCATAGCTTTCTGTACCGATCTACTGAGAATAGTGTCATGTCTTTTTATGCCCACTAGAGGACAGTGCTGTAATCTGCTAAACCTGGACTCAAACAGGAGGTATATTGTTCATGAATAATTCAATGTATTCAAATGATTCCCCAACATCAAACCACCCGTACAATCTGATACACTGATGTTTTTATTCTAGCAAATGCAGATTTCCTGATATATCAGATCAAATATAGATTTAATATAGAGGATGCTGAGGTCACGTGACAACCCTGTTCTTGTCCCTGAGCTTTGGGGAGTAAAACGACCTACTTATAATTAATTAGATACTGATTGCACTTTTGTGTAATGTGTGTGCTGCCTTTAATTTTAGAAAATTAGGGTCAAAGTAGTTTCTTAGTATAGAATTCAAGGCAATGCACCATAGTGTTCACCTCCTGCAGTTGTAAAAAAAAAAAATTTTTTAAATCTAGGTCAATAAGTGCATTCAGGAGACTTTCATACATCAATCTAGTTCAAGTTGTTCTTGATAGCATAAGATACAGTTGTCCAGCCGATAAAATATCTAAGCATTGTTAAACTGAGGAGAGTGATAAGGTTTGACTGTGCTGACAAACAACAAGGTCACCTGTAAACTTCTGATTAAAGTTGGTAGAAATGTCTTTGGTCAATTTGTTTAGTCGGTCACCAGAAAAAAACATGCTGGAATAGCACAACCATCAGCCAAGGGAAAGCCCTGTATGGGCCTCTCTCATCCTTACCTTGAAAACTCTATCAGTAATGTGGCAAGCAAACAATAACTGACCTTCCCTCTCTTCAGTCTTTCTTTCTTCACCCTCCTGCTAGTGGGTGTTTTTTTAACCACACCCATTTCCTCTATTGTGGGAGGACCTATCCAAGAGCAACATCACTCCTGCATTCCTGCCTGTGTGCACTGTGCTTCCCGTGGCCTGACTGTAAACCAGGCCAGACTGCTGAGCTGTTTCTATGGTGCTACATCAGAGGCTTAAGAGTCACTGCACGCAGCCAATCATATGACTTGTGGGGGGGACCGTGTGGGCTGTAGTAGCTAACAGAATGAGTTTGTGAACTTGCTTTTGGTGTGCTCTTAAGTTGATACAGGGAGGACAACTTTCCTGGAATAGAACAGAAGAAAACTCATCCTTTTCAATGGAATGACAATTGGTTTCTGTTGGTTGCAATCTCACCGTGGACGACACCGTGTCTTTGAAGCTACTGATTTCAATCCCTTCCACTTGCATTGTCGTAGACCACTTTTTTCATGTTTTATGGGTGGGAAGTGAGCAAACAACGAGGAAGACTTGAAAACTTGGCCAGAAAGAACTATTTTTTGGCATCTGTTCAGGACAGAACGCAAGTAGTTCTGAAAGCCATAAAGGGAAATCCAGTTGCCATGGCAGATAATGTTATCGAGGAGACCGATAACTACCCCGGCAAGGATGAGCTGGACTGGGGCTATGAAGAAGGTAAGGACTCAATCCGAGAATCACTGCTAATTCTCCTCTTTGTGAAACATGAAACTTTATTGTTCCACCCATGATAAACAAGCCATTCTCAATTCACCAATTCATAACCAATTTTTTTCAATACAGTGAATCTGCACAATATATTTTTTCAAGATCAAGTATTTTTATTAAATAAGTGCATACATAAAAATAAATATTTAAAACCTAGTTGCATAATTAATGGTTATTATGTGAAAATAGAAGAGGAAAATTTTTTTTTTTTTATTTAGTCTACAATGAAAAGCATCCTTTACTTCTCTAGTGCAATTTCAGATAATGAAGCAAATTCATGGCGAAGAATAAAGGAAGAGAAGAGTAATACATATACACAGGGGGAGATGAAAAACAGCAGAGGGAAAAAAATGAGCACATCCTGTATCCCCATGTGTCTGCTATTCCTGTTGGACCCCTCAGTAATGACTTTGAGGCACTGGAGCTCTAGCTGTCCTTATTTAGTTTCAACATTGGGACATAAAAATGGACCACTGTTTGTATTATCTGTGGCAACACCATATTTTATAGCTACATAGTACATATAAAGTTTGATTCGAGGTTGAGCAGCAGGCTATGGGTCTAGTGGGTCATGAACAAGGACAGCGTTATCATACACTCATAGCAAGATAAGCATTCTTGGATAAGTGCTTTAAAACAAAATGTTTCACATATTAACGATTGATTGAATCAACTTTCTTTGTCTATTGTGAATAAATCCAGGTGTTGAATGGGGTCTTCTCTTTCCTGAGGCCAATGGAGAGTACCAGTCCCCCATAAACCTTAACTCTAGGGAGGCCCGCTATGACCCGCGGCTGCTGGAGGTGGGACTTAACCCCAACTATGTAGTTTGCAGAGACTGCGAAGTCATTAACGACGGTCACACTGTGAGGATCATGCTCAAGTCCAAATCAGGTACAACATGTTGAAAGTTCTCTGTTTTTTTATTTAAATGAATAGTTTACTCAAAATAAATATTCTGCCATTATTTTCTCGTGTCATTCACAACACCAAAAAAGCTGACAGTTGACGACAAGAAGCTCCAAAAAGGACAGAAAAATTGCAAAAGTACTAAAACAAATTTGTCCATATGACTTTACCTGTGTCCCAGAAGACATTTTGATGGGGGAAACAATACCAGTGAATGATGCCACAAAACATTTTAAATGTTGTCAGGTGGACTTAACTTTTTGGTCTTTTTTTTGTTCTTCTTGACAGAGAATGCCCACAAAAAATCTGTTAATATAATTTTTTACCTTTGTGTTTCATCTAAATAATATCCGCATACAGGTTTGGAATATATATACACACACACCTAAGGATTATTAGAAACACCTATTCAATTTTTTCATTAATGCAATTATCTAATCAATTAATCACATGGCTGTTGCTTTAATTACATTTAGGGGTGTAGTCCTGGTCAAGACAATCTCCTGAACTCCAAACTGAATGTCAGAATAAGAAAGAAAGGCGATGGAAACAATTTTTTTTTGAGCATGGCATGGTTGTTAGTGCCAGATGGGCTGGTCTGACTATTTCACAGTCTGCTCAGTTACTGGGATTTTCACACATAACCATTTCTAGGGTTTACAAAGAATGGTGTGAAAAGGGAAAAACATCCAGTATGCGGCAGTCCTGTGGGCAAAAATGCCTTGTTGATGCTAGAGGTCAGAGGAGAATGGGCCAACTGATTCAAGCTGTTAGAAGAGCAACTTTGACTGAAATAAGACCCCACTGTCAGGGACAAGACACTCATCTCCACTACAAATAGGAAAAAGAGACAACAATTTGCACAAGCTCACCAAAATTGGACAGTTGAAAACTGGAAAAATGTTGCCTGGTCTGATGAGTCTTGATTTCTGTTGAGACATTCAGAGTCAGAATTTGGCGTAAACAGAATGAAAGCATGGATCAATCATGCCTTGCTACAGCTGTGCAGGCTAGTGGTGGTGGTGTAATGGTGTGGGGGATGTTTTCTTGGCACACTTTAGGTCCCCTTAGTGCTAATTGGGCATCATTTAAATGCCACGGCCTACCTGGGCATTGTTTCTGACCATGTCCATCAATTTTATGACCACCATGTACCCATCCTCTGATGGCTACTTCCAGAAGGACAGTGCACCATGTCAAAAAGCTCGAATCATTTCAAATTGGTTTCAATAGAGCATCTTTGGGATGTGGTGGAACAGAAGCTTCGTGCCCTGGATGTGCATCCCACAAATCTCCATCAACCGCAAGATGCTATCCTATCAATATGGGCCAACATTTCTAAAGAATACTTTCAGCACCTTGTTGAATCAATGCCACGCGTAGAATTAAAGTAATTCTGAAGGCGAAAGGGGGTCAAACACAGTATTAGTATAGTGTTCCTAATAATCCTTTAGGTGAGTGTATATTCCTTCAATTACCAAAAAGATGGTAAATTACACATGGATAACAATATTTGCCATCAAAATTACATTAATTTTACATTTACATATTTACTCAAATAATTAGATTTTTTAAATGAAAATTTAAAATAAATCTGTACAATAATCAGATTTATACCTTCTTGATTCTGTAATCCTGTTTTAGTATTTTTTTACAAATACAAATTCTTCCAATTAAAAAAATTACAAATTGGCCAATATATCTTCCTAGATTTATCGGTCAAACGCTATTTGGAACATGAGGGTGAGTAAATAATGACAGAACTTTCCAGTTGGGGGAACTATCCCAAAAATTCAAGAGATGTTTTGCCTTTCTATGTCATTGAGCGGTAAAAAGACATACATCTGATGTCTGTGAGAAACCTGTTTGTCAAATCATCCTGTTCTCTTCCCTTTCCTCTGACCTGTGAATGCTGTCTCAGTTGTGACTGGGGGTCCTCTCCCCAGTGACCATGAGTATGAATTGAGTGAAGTGCGCTTCCACTGGGGAAAAGAGAACCAGAGGGGTTCTGAACACACTGTCAACTTCAAGGCTTTTCCTATGGAGGTCAGTGTCACTCGGTCAGTTCTGTCCATATCCAGCATCTGCTCTTGTTGCTTCTTTGAGTCACTCGTTCTTCCTAATGTCTAAAACAAGTCTGTTTCTCACTGCGCACCTAGACAGCACACATTTACTTAGAGACTCATATTAATAGGTCACAATATCAGCAGTATCATCAGAAACAGCAGATGGCTATATTTGATGCATAAATTCATGTCAAAACCAACAATACCACATGCTCCAATGAAGCATTTATCACCAAGTGATCTATTCAAATCACCTGTCTCTGGCATATACTTTCCTACTCCTGGTCTTCTGTACACAAGGAGTAAGATAAGGGCTTGCTCGCAATGCGTCACCATGTTTGTCAACTGGTTACTGTTCCTCAAGTTGTTGGCACAATTGCAAGTCAAACCAGTCTTTAAAAATGACACGGAACAGGCATGAAGTATCATTACCTTCATAATTTTGCATACTTCATATACGTTGATTTTAGAGTTCAGTTTACTGCAGATCCCTCAATCAGTAATAAATATCTCTCACAGCTTCATCTAATCCACTGGAACTCTACATTATTCAACAGCGTGGAGGAGGCCATGGGCAAGAATAAAGGCATTCTCATCATCGCCTTATTTGTGCAGGTATCTTTTCCATATATTGGAGGTCATGACAGATACAAAAAACCTCAACCATGTTGGGTAAATAAACATGGTATTAGTAGTGTAAATATAGAAAACCTTTCAAGAGACAAAGTCATATTTAGATGTCTCTGGTCTTCTTACTGTATGCTTAGACGACACTGGTGCTCTAATTTGTTCAATGCAGGTTGGGAAGGAACATCTTGGGCTGAAGGCCATCACAGACGTCCTGCAGGACCTGCAGTATAAGGTGAGCAGAAAAGCTGCCTCACTGGAGACTATAGTGAAAAATATGACACATACACTTGTAACCTAAAATGCTTTTTTTTTGTGCACAGGGAAAGACAAAAATTATTCCATGTTTTAACCCCAACACATTACTGCCTGGTAAATGATTATTTCTCAATCATAAACGATCCTACCAATATTTGTATCTTTTTGCATGTTTTGATATTTGATCTTTTCGGATCACATAATGATATCCTAGTTAAAGCTAATCAGTTTGTATCTGACTCCTCAGATCCTCTCTTAAGAGATTACTGGGTGTATGAGGGGTCTTTAACCACACCGCCCTGTAGTGAGAATGTCATCTGGATTCTTTACCGTTACCCCCTTACCATCTCTCAGATGCAGGTAACACCTATACACCTGTTATCAAAGGGGTGATGAATTGAGAAGTCAACTTTCCCTTGAGCTTTTGATATATAAAACGTCATGGTAATATAAGATTATCCTGTAAGTTTCAGAGCTGAAAATGTCCTTTTTAGTCAAAGAAAAGCTTTTATAGACACCAGGCCCAGAAAATGATTGTGGGCTTCATCTTATGCCATCGCGCGATGAAACACACCTCTACAGGCAGCACGTGTAATTCAGTAGCCCCACCCACGACTCATGGAGCTGTTTGGATCACATTAGACAGCAGCAATAAACATGTGGAAGAACATAGCAAGATATTGTGGAGGAACAAAGTCGCTGCATAAGCTTCCTTCAGACCCTAATATTAGGAATGTGTGTGATACTCCGTGTTTGTTTGATAAGATGTTTACAAGCCCTTGGTCGAGAGAATCTTTGCCAGATTCAGTTGCCGCTTTAATAATCTCTCCCTCATGTGAACTGACAGGGCATTAGTGTTGTCACGATACCAAAATTATGACTTCGATACGATATCAGACTAAAATATCGATATATCGATACTAAATCGATACCACAGTAAAAAAATAAATAAATAAGATAAGATGCTTAATATGACAACAGAACTTATTATTCATTGTTATTTTTTACTAAAAATTCATGTGGCCAGCATGTTCCTTAGGGTTGGGCATCGTTTTGATTTAAACAATTATTGATCAATTGATCAATTACTATTAAAATTATCTCACAAATTTTTGCTATCTAATGTATTTTTTACAATGGGGTAATTGTGTTGCAATCGCTTACACACAGCACAAGAAAGCTTGATTTCGAATGGTAAATTGAATTTAAAAAGACGAGTAAACAGTAATAAAATAAGAACAAATAAACAGATTACAAACAATAGCACAAATAAATGCAATAGAATAGAAGATACAAATTAAACAGACTGCTTTATTTTTTCAGGTAGGTCTAACATTCAGATAAGAAACTGAATTTAAAAAATGCATAGTAATTACATTTAAAACAACATTGGATAATGTTCTTTGTAAAAAAATTCAATAGCGTACAGATGAAACTATTAAAGTTACACAAGTTGATCAGTCAAGAGCAGTTGATCGTTTGTCTTTTTGTAGTTTGAATAGCAAATGACTGCGGTCCCTTTAAGACTTAACAGACGCATGGATCCTGCACTGTTCCTGTTCCTCGTTCTTCCTGAACTGTTTGCGACTGTGTTTACGTTAATACTCTTCCAGATGTGCACTGATAATTCTTTGAGTGTATTTGACCAATAATAAACTGGAAAAGGAAGCAAATGTTTGCACTTGTATCATGTCAGAGGCGGCTTTATTACGGTAGGCTATGTGTGTGTGCGCTTCAGATGTGGAGCACGAAATCTGCGGGGATTAGTAGAATTAATTTATGTGCAATCCCGCGCGAAATTCAGACCGATCACACACTAACACTAACACACTGTCATGAGGAAAAAGTCCAGCAGAACGCGCGTTCGCCGTGCTCAGAGGTTAACCGGGCTGAGTGAGAATATGCCGGTGTGTGTCAACCAGGTGTCAACTCGCTGACGGTCAGAGAGGAGAGCGCAGCTGATATCGATACTGTAAAAACTGAGAATCGTATCGTTTCAGATATTCCAGTATCGATATATATCGAAATATCGATATTTTTGACAACACTACAGGGCATAGATATGACAGCGGAGCTGAAGCTCATTAAATATTCAAATCTTATCCAATCCTAGCCGCGGGCGTTTACTCCCAAGTCTCCAGTGCGGCACGCCCATCAAAACAGTGTTCAGAAGACAGCCTCAAAACCAGTGTAGAAAATAGCCTATTACTTATTAGTTATGATGTTTTTGAATGTAAAAACCACACGTATGTATATATGTATGTATATATATATATATATATATATATATATATATATATATATATATATATATATATATATATATATATATATATATATACACTCACTCACCTAAAGGATTATTAGCAACACCTGTTCAATTTCTCATTAATGCAATTATCTAATCAACCAATCGCGTGACAGTTGCTTTAATGCATTTAGGGGTGTGGTCCTGGTCAAGACAATCTCCTGAACTCCAAACTAAATGTCAGAACGGGAAAGAAAGGGGATTTAAGCAATTTTTGAGCATGGCATGGTTGTTGGTGCCAGACGGGCCGGTCTGTGTATTTCACAATTAAACGGGCCTAAAGTTCGTTTACAAACGCACTTTAACACCATTACACTACCACCAACCTGCACAGTGGTAACAAGGCATGATGGATCCATGTTCTCATTCTGACTCTACCATCTGAATGTCTCAACAGAAATTGGAAACTGTCCAGTTTTGGTGAGCTTGTGCAAATTGTAGCCTCTTTTTCCTATTTGTAGAGGAGATGAGTGGTACCTGGTGGGGTCTTCTGCTGTTGTAGCCCATCCGCCTAAAGGTTGTGCATGTTGTGGCTTCACAAATGCTTTGCTGCATACCTCGGTTGTAACGAGTGGTTATTTCAGTCAAAGTTGCTCTTCTATCAGCTTGAATCAGTCGGCCCATTCTCCTCTGACCTCTAGCATCAACAAGGCATTTTTGCCCACAGTACTGCCGCATACTGGATGTTTTTCCCTTTTCACACCATTCTTTGTAAACCCTAGAAATGGTTGTGCGTAAAAATCCCAGTAACTGAGCAGATTGTGAAATACTCAGACCGGCCCGTCTGGCACCAACAACCAATTACAAAATGTAATTCATTCCTGTGATGGCAAAGCTGCATTTTTAGTGGCCATTAGTCTTCAGTGTCACACAATTCTTCTGATAATTTTAACATGCTGATTTGCTGTTCAAGAAGAATTTCGAGAAACATCCTTATAAATAATGAAAACAGTGCTCCTTAACTCTTTTTTTTGAAACCATGATTTAAAGAATATAACTGGATGGCACAAATAGAACAGCATTTGTTTGAAATAAAAATATTTTGTAAAATTATAAATGTTATAAAAATTATAAATATAGACCCCAAACTTTTGAACATTAGTGTATTATAGGCCTCTCTTAGAGCACTCATTCATTTGATCAGACAAAAGGGGAAATCAGAAACCGACTTTGACGTGACTTGAACTAACTGGGGTTTACCACAAACCTCGCAAATAGAAGAACAATTTATGCCTTTTGTTTGCATCTTAAATTATCTTTGATCTCAATGACTGGCAGAACAGGGTCTTTCAAGTAAAGGGTATGATGCAGAGATAAGACATGAAAATGGGTCAGGGTCAGAGGCGGACAGTAGTGGAGTATTTTTACTTTCTACTCAAGTAAATTTTTTAGTATATACGTTATCAACGTATGTAGTATATACGTTTTACTTCACTGCATTCCAAAGCATGATATATAATGTCATACTTTTTACTGCACTACATTTCATAAATAAAAGTTGTTTTTTTACCTTAATTACATCAAAAATTTAGTACTTTCATACTTTTACCACAGAATTACTTTATTAAAGTATACAGTACTACATTTTTAATGTAATTAAGTATTAAATGATTTTTAATATAAAATGTATTGCTGTAAAAAGTACAATATTATGTTTTGGAATGTTGTAAAGTGAACGTTTACCAAAGAAGAACACTGATAGTACATATACTTGAAAAACTGAATTTTGTTGTTGGTGCCAGACGAGCCGGTCTGATTATTTCACAATCTGCTCAGTTACTGGGATTTTCACATACAACCATTTCTAGAGTTTACAAAGAATGGTGTGAAAGGGAAAAACATCCAGTATGCGGCAGCCCTGTGGGCAAAAATGCCTTGTTAATGCTGGGGTCTTGTCTGTGTTTGATGACTATATGTAACTTTTTTATAGTACAAATTATTTCCTTTTTGGATTAAGTTTAAATGCATTTTGTGCTTGCACATGGTACTGATATGACCCTGCTTATGGTATACATTTCATAATAGCATTATAGAGAAATAATAGAAAAGAAACTTGATTCCTCGTGTTTCTAAAAAAGCTCACACTCAGTGTCCAAATTCAACCCTCACAACAAATGTGAACAAAAAGTGACACTGGTGAGTAAAAGAAAATGGAGTTATGACCTAAAATACACTGTAAAAAAAGTCCATAAAAATAAGGCACAGTTTATTTGTGTGTGTAGCCTATATATATATATAATATATATATATATATAGGCTATATACACATATAGGCTATATACACATATACACTCACATAAACGATTATTAGGAACACCATACTAATACTGTGTTTGACCCCCTTTCGCCTTCAGAACTACTTTAATTCTACGCGTGGCATTGATTCAACAAGGTGCTGAAAGTATTCTTTAGAAATGTTGGCCCATATTGATAGGATAGCATCTTGCAGTTGATGGAGATTTGTGTGATGCACATTCAGGGCACAAAGCTCCCGTTCCACCACATCCCAAAGATTGAGATCTGGTGACTGTGGGGGCCATTTTAGTACAGTGAACTCATTGTCATGTTCCAGAAACCAATTTGAAATGATTCATGCTTTGTGACATGGTGCATTATCCTGCTGGAAGTAGCCATCAGAGGATGGGTAGATGGTGGTGGTCATAAAGGGATGGGCACGGTCAGAAACAATGCCCATATAGGCCATGGCATTTAAACGATGCCCAATAGGCACTAAGGGGCCTAAAGTGTGCCAAGAAAACATCCCCCACACCATTACACCACCACCACCAGCCTGCACAGTGGTAACAAGGCATGATGGATCCATGTTCTTATTCTGTTTGAGCCAAATTCTTACTCAAAAATCGAGACTTATCAGACAGTCTTCAACTGTCCAATTTTGGTGAGCTTGTGCAAATTGTAGCCTCTTTTTCCTATTTGTAGTGGAGATGAGTGGTACCCGGTGGGGTCTTCTGCTGTTGTAGCCCATCTGCCTCAAGGTTGTGCATGTTGTGGCTTCACAAATGCTTTGCTGCATTCATTGGTTGCAACGAGTAGTTATTTCAGTCAAAGTTGCTCTTCTATCAGCTTGAATCAGTCGGCCCATTCTCCTCTGACCTCTAGCATCAACAAGGCATTTTTGCCCACAGGGCTGCCGCATACTGGATGTTTTTCCCTTTTCACAACGTTCTTTGTAAACCCTAGAAATGGTTGTGCGTGAAAATCCCAGTAACTGATCAGATTGTGAAATACTCAGACCGGCCCGTCTGGCACCAACAACCATGCCACGCTCAAAATTGCTTAAATCAACTTTCCCATTCAGACATTCAGTTTGGAGTTCGGGAGATTGTCTTGACCAGGACTACTATGTGTATATATATATATATATATATATATATATATATATATACATATGTATATATATATATATATATATATATATATATGTGTATATATATGTATATATGTGTGTGTATATATATATATATATATATATATACACATATATACATATATATACACACATATATATATATGTATATATATATACTATACATGTAATATATGTATATATATATATATATATATATATATATATATGTATGTATATATGTATGTATATATATATATATATATATATATATATATATATATATATATATATATATATATATATATATATATATATATATATATATATATACATATATTACATGTTTTTTTTGTGTTTTTTTACAGGTGTTTAACTTGAATGAATTTGGTATTTTGAATGAAGCGTTTCACTGTGTTGGGTGTATAGGGTTAGTGAAAATTTCTGTAAAATTACTGGATAATGTCCTGGCAGAAAATCTATTTTTTATAATTTTTTTTACAATGTATAAAGAATAATATTGGCACTGATGAATAAAGGTGCGCAAACTAATGCAAATACACACACGAGTGTTGGTACACCCATCATCATAAGGACATTCCATAGGCGTAATGTTTTATACTGAGCTACTGACATTTTTTTATCCCCTAACCCTACACCAAAAGATAACCTTCACAGAATATTTTTTACATTTTTATACTAAATTGTTTAATATGTTTATTTTGTTTATTCAGCATGTCCTCATGATGTAGGGGGCATGGCTACATCCTGAATGCACATCACATTGTGGGTTCTCATAATATAGGCAAAACCAACCCACACACACACACACACACACACACACACACACACACACACACACACACACACTACTGCTTTTGCTCCTCTTTTCTAAGTCACTTTGGATAAATGCATCTGCTAAATGCAAACTAACCCAAAACTCTTTTTCTGCCCCAGATTGAGGAGTTTCGCCGTCTTAGGTCCCACATTAAAGGGGCAGAACTTCTAGAAGGCAATGACGGGATGCTGGGGGACAACTTCAGACCCACCCAGCCCTTGAGCGACAGGGTGGTCAGGGCAGCCTTCCAGTAAAACCCCCACAGCAGGATCCATTTTAATCTGCCATGGGTAAATTTACAGGAGATTGCATTCTGTTCTTTGTTTAGCCAAGCGGAGCACCCTCATTTGAGCATAATGCGATGGCTTACGTATGGCTTTGGCTGCTCTTTGAAAAGGAGGAGTTAGATTAGGCTCCTCACATTAGCTGATTAAATGTCTCATTGTCTGGATTGCGGCAAGTGCCCACCTGGATTTTGGTGAAAAAATGTTAGTACTTCCAAAATGATAGAAAACGTAAGATTCATCCATATGACCATATTTCTGACCAATAACTGTTCAAAAGCTCCTGTTTAGTGTACAGTAGCTTAATGGAAATAGGCCAAGTTCTCTTAGCATTATTAGCATCACTATACAATAGAGTGCTGCAAGGGTTAGAGCAATAGAGTAACCCAATTCCTTCGGATCTAGGACTAGCTGCAGCATTGTGTATAGATCTGTCTATTTCTAGGTCTCTCAAGGGGACACCTGGGTCTGCCTGCATATTATTCATTTTGAAATGAGATTTTGAGCTGGTTAATGTAGGCCATGACAATGCAGTGCTACTAAAGGAGTCTGATGATGTCACCAGATTAATCTAAAGTATTACTTTGGTAATGCTGTGCATATATACTATACTTCTGAGAAAAGTTTCTAGACATTTCTACAGTTTCTAGACATTTCAGCAAAGATTAGAAGGAGTCTACCTCAGATTTGATTTATATAACCTGAAGCTATGAGCTTTAAACACTACAATAATAATACAATAAAAAAACAATTTCCCACTTCCTATACGTTTTGCATAAATAAAAAAAATAGGTCAAGTATTTTGCAATTGCTGCCAGTAAATCCGACTAAAGTCAGGATATAAATTTGCTGAATTAGTACTAACCAGTAAAATTGATGTCAGCCGAAAATTATAAGCGACTTGTTTACTGCATTTACAATTGAAAGACCTTTATTACTGGGCAAATTGTTAAAACTGCTTTCACATATGCTATGTTTTTTTTCTCACGTACACATTTATATGATCAGATATCCACACACTTTAATTCTCTCCCCCACCTCTCTCTACCACACACACACGAACGATGAACACACTACTTCCTCTGTGCTAAGCAACAGAGAGCACATGCATGACAGGCTGATGCAGTCACAGTGAGATATTGTTCAGGTGTAATGGATAGCTAATGGTCACATGACTGCTTCACAAATCAGCAATGTGTAGTCGGAATGAGAATTGAGGGTCCACGTCCTTACTCTCTTCCTATTTCCATACAGCTGTACACTGGATCGAAAAAAGTCTCAGATGGAATGGAACGTAATAGCCCGCAGGAAAAAACACAAACAAAACCTATTCCCCAAACACGTTAGTCTTAAAGAGATACTGGTGACCATGACATTTCATTTCATGTCTCCAGGCTAAATGACATGCTTATGAATAAGGGCTTTCAATATGGTGTCAGTAGTGATGAACCAAAATGAAAATTCTTGGGTAAAACAAAACGCATTTAGCCAAATCTACTGAATGCCTTGTAAAAAGCAAACTCTCATGCAGGACACCATTATTAGACGGTATTAAAAATGTAATGCCCAGTGTCCATTCAGGATAGGCTAGCTGTTGTCTTTACACTCAGCTTAGGATCCTTGAGATAATGCTGCCGTGAGGTTTAGACCACAAACCAATCCAAAAACAGAAGATAAAAGCTTTGTTGTATTTATTATACATATATTATACTCAGTATTAAAAATATATTACTTCCATTCATGTAGTGTGATCTAAACCCTTTTTGTTTTTTCTTATTTTTCAGAAATTAGATATGATGAAGAAATAGAAATGAGGGCTCGATAATGGCCTGGCTAAAGTGAAAGTTCATCACTTCCTGTAGACGTGCATGGGCATCATTTTGTAGCTGAATGCCTTGCGTATGGCCCTGATATGTGCAGAAGCTGCTTTTACCTTTCATTTGAAACAAAATTAGACTGGATTTCATGTAAAAAGAGGAAGCCAGTAAGTATGAAGAAACACCTGGTGATAAGCTTGTATAAGAAAGAGTGAAGGATCATACCAACGCTTGATGAATATTGTCAGAACACTGCAGTTTAACAATAGGTAGCATGTGTGTGTAATCCTATAAATGTGGCTTTATAGGAAGATCATAATGTACATGACTGACACATGATGTAGGCAGACCCATTCTATACTGTTTTATATTTGATTATTTCTGATACAACAATGACATAAACAGAATAAGTCTAGCTATATGAGAAGGTATACATGACTGTACATTGAAGGCTTTTTAAATATTAGCAATGAAATACATTTATGTTGAATCAACTGATTAAAGACACAAAGATTGGCTTCAAGGGTGCATTTTTTGCTTTGCCTGCTCTATGATGAAGGAACAGAATGAAGGACTGTAGGGTGTATAGCCTCTGTATAATGTTTGTTTTAGATTTGTGTGTGAAGATAGCCGTTACCGCTTACCTCTGCAGATTTAGTGCTTCTGTCTCCGCAGGTGGCATACAGCAGTTTGATAACAGGTCTTTTGTTTTTTTCCATTATCGTGCTTTACACAACTTTTTAGCAATGCAGTACATCTCTAGTCCTGCAAAAAGGAAACGTGATTCATTAAAAGATATGCGTGTCTGTATTATTTCTGAAACCCGACATGCCACAGACTCTTCTGTTCTTGTGGGAAACCACGTTCAGGTGAAAAGTATTGTTTTTGCATACCTTGAAAAGTCCCTTGTCATCTTAATAATTGTCAGTAAGGATACAGACTGACATTTACAGTAGAAATGACAGTGTCATTTTAAACAGAACAGATTCTCTCTGTAATTTCCGACTGGATATTTTGGGGGCCGTACAGACACCAGATATAACTTTCTACTAGTGGGTGCAGGACACTATAGTTCATTTATGTAAGTGCGGATAGCAAAATAAAGTAAACTGTGACATTATACCCAAAAATTCTTCATACAGTGGACTACCAGTAAAACTGATAACAATTTGGGACCAAAATCATTCAGACACTTTGACCTGACCATGTTTTGCATAAGTGTTTTTTCTTTAAATGCTAATGCAACCTTTTACACCACAGACTGAACTAACTGGTAGACTTAAATTGGTATTATCTGATTGTGTACTTAAATATAACAGCTGACAGGTTGATTGTAATCCATTACATACCTTTCTATCAAAGTTATCTTACATTATCAAGATTAATTTGTTCAGACAAAGTTTAACTCTGAGTTCTTCTCCATTTTCTAAACTATAGCGAATAAACTGATGATGTGAGAAAATCTTGAAGGTGTCAATACATTTTAGTTTGACTATGTCATTATGTACTTATTTGTTCATATGCATTTCAAATAAATTACATTTGTATTGCATTTGATATTACATGTGATTTTGATAAAAGGTCATGCGTCACATTTTATATTTCCATTGGTGACATCAGTAATAATTCGCCAGTGGTTCCTTCAATATTTTCCTATGGGTTTTTATAATGAAGTTTTTTAGTTTATGAGTAAAATAAAGCCTGTGGTAAGCATAGTGATGATACTTTAACGTTTTGCTCAACAACGTAAATTGCACAAACTCACTCCCCACAGTCTTATTTAACGTATTAGAAACAAGTTTTTTTTTTTAAATTAAACATAACTGCTTCAAATTTTGACTATTTACTATGGGTATGTGCACTTTATGTTGTAGGTCAGTTATTGTCCTATAGGAAAATCTTGAGGGAAACAGGGGCGAATAATAATCCCTGTACCACTCTATAGAATTATATTACCAGTAATATTTAGAATCAGCTTTTATTTTTATATTTTCAATGTATTTTTAATGTAATGTTAATACATTTTATTTGTTATACTTCTATTTAGCTTTATAATATGTATTTATTTTTATTTAAATGGATTAAAATGGATTAGTTAGTTGCCAAGGTACCATTTCTAACGATTGTTTTTTTTTTTTTTTCAATGAACCATCTCTGATGCATCTGTGGTGTTACCAAATCTGGAATTGGGCTACTTTTACACCGTTGCCTTGGGTTGTTTTTTTCAGTCCGCGAGTTGACCCCGAACTTGTTTTTCCCTTCTGAGAACATGATTGGGCTAGTTTTGGCTGTGATTGGGTGGATGAATACAATTGGGCTGGTTTTGTTACGCAAACATGGCGTCCCTGGGTGTCAGTGAATTGATTTTTATTTATTTTTTACCTGTCCCATACACTCTGGTTTCATAGGCCTATATCATTCAAATTATAAAGCACTTAAAGGGATAGTTCACCCAAAAAATTAGAAGTATGTAATTTACTCACCCACCAAGTTGTTCCAAACCTTTATGAATTTCATTCTTCTGCTGAACACAAAAGACATTTTGAAGAATATGGGTAACCAAACAGTTGATGTACTATGGAATTCAATGAGAAGTCAAAGCCAAAGTTCGAAATGCGCAAGCAGTGATATAATGTTAGCGAACATCCAACTGCGCCCACACTGCTGAGAGTGGCGTTTAGATGAATATGTAAATGTGCTGCGCTAAAGACCTGCGCGGGATGGATTTTTCCTTCCCGCTCCCGCAAGATTTTGTCCTGCTCCCGCAGAAATATACATTATTTTCGCCTGCTCCCGCCCACAAACAATAAAGATCGTCCTGCTCCCGCCCACGAAATCCCACGGGTAAACATATAAGTATTTTTTTAATACATTGCATATTCTGCCTGCTATATTTAAAAGGAAAATAAACAAATGTTTTGTTGCGTTTAATTAAATGGATAAACACGAACAAGAAACTTAGAACAGAAATACAGTAAAAAAAGAAATGTAGGCTAAATATAAAATATATATATATATATATATATGCTATAGCCTAATAAATTATATAACAATAATAAACCTGGATTTATTTCATGTTCAAAGGAAAAGTATGGCCTAATAGCTACTGCTTTCTTTGCTTTAAGCAATTCCTTCAAACATTAAACAAAAAATATCCTTATTCCTCAATAACAAAATAGTCTAGTAGTTCCTTTCTTTAATAACTTACTAATATATGTAGCACTAAGTGATACACCTGAGTCATGCGGTGCGGACATTTTGCCACTGTGTGGTAGGCTTGGCTGTTCCGCGCCTATGAACGACGCGAGAGTTAGCTTCCGACCATGCGTCTGTAAATCGTTTTTATCTTATTTTATT
The DNA here is from genome assembly GCF_024679245.1 of Pseudorasbora parva. Lineage (NCBI taxonomy): Eukaryota > Metazoa > Chordata > Actinopteri > Cypriniformes > Gobionidae > Pseudorasbora > Pseudorasbora parva. The sequence continues at coordinate 10,738,404 of NC_090180.1, forward strand.
ATGATTATTTGTTTCTAGTTATATTATTTTGTTAGATATTTCCACTTTGCGGGAGTCCCACAAATACATTTATTTTCCCGCGACCCGAAAATCGTTGTGTTGGGTCCCGCGGTACTCCCGTGGGAGTGCAGGTCTGCGCCTCTCAATAACAAAATACACAACAGCATCCCATCATGTTTATTTATATCGCACTTTATACAATAGACTGCTTCAGATCAAGCAACTTTACTGTATTAAACATGAAAAACAGTGTTATTGTCTCATTTCGTCAGAAGTATTGTTGAACAAATGTTTTCACTTGCTGATTTCTACAGACAGGAGAAATGAAGCAAACTAAAAAAAATCACATAAAAGAAGAAGGAGCCTCTGCGCACACCCACCTATTACCTAATCGCCATGGACCAATGGTTGTTTCTTACTTTTTGGCTTGATTTTGTTCAAAATGGCATCACATCAGTTCGTTCTTTGATTTAGCTTGAAGTATATCGGGCCTTTATAGTTTACTATTCATATATTATTTCTGTTCACAGCAGTCTTTGAGGTTATCCTGATTGGAGCAAGGATCAGGGGAAGGGGAGTAAGGAATAATGTAGGATTCCGATTGCCTCTGCTCCAGTGCTTCATGGACGATGTCACAATCCTGCTCCAGACAGAGGCATGCACAGCAAGGCTCATCAAGAGGCTGGAAGAACTGCTGATGGGTGGGATGAGAATCAAATCAGCCAAGTCTTGCGGTCTTTCTATCCGCAAGGGTAGGGGAGTGGAAACAATTTCTTTCCAAGAATTCCAGTGCTATATGACAATCGACAAAAGTAGCATGAAAAGCAGTATGGAAGAACCCAGCAGGAAAGACTGGAGAGAGAGGCGCGGAAATTCTAGTCAAAAGCATAGAAAGGAGTGGAAGAAGTTAGTGGTTACACAAGAGACAAGATTGGAAGAGGAAAGACTTCTTGTGAAATCTGTTGGCCAAGGTCAACAAGGTCAAAAAGACAAATTGGGCCGACATTCTGCCAAGGTCAGTCAGCGACTTTTGGAGAATTCCCCAAACCAGGTTATATTACCAGGTTCAATATGCCATTTCACCTGGAAATGCGTCACAGCGCTGAAATTAATGTGCTTGCAACTTCCGGTTCACTGAGCCCCTTTACAATACACTTTCTAGCCCAGTCAACCTGGCACAGTGGTTTGGGGCTGAAGAGCCTCAGGGAACCCTCTCCACCACATTGTGTGTTAGTGCAAAACTGCTTTGGCTCAGGGCCGCTACAGGTGGCACCCTGACCAGATGCTAAGGAAGTAGGCAGAATGCACAAGGGCGATGGCAAACAAGAGGCCCAAGAGCCCCAAGAGGCAGCCTGTTCAATTTGTAAGAGCAGGTCAGTTGGTGCAGAAATGCCCTACTAAACACAAAGCATCAACGCTGACCAGTGGCAGGAACTGGTCTGATTGAGCAGACCTGGACAAGCGGCTGCAGTTCCCGGTTTCTACCGGGGCAAACCCCATTGAGACTGGACCTTGTGTTGTAGTCCAAAACAATTTGAATTAACATATTTATTAACGTTTAGTGACATATCAGGGCAATTTTATGATTAATTGAAATACATTTCTTACATACAGTTCCTTTAAGCATGGGCAGGTTATATGCAAATTTAGGGAGGAAATAGTAATGATCCTGACTGTTATGTCACAGTAGGTGTTATCAGCGGCGTAGCACCAAATTTTGAGCCCTGGGTACAAACCATCTTGCTGGGCCCCCGTACCATGTATGTGTATGTATAGAAAACTGACTTCTAATGGCCCCCCCCCCTGCCTCGGGCCCTGGTTACTCGGTACCCTTTATCCCCCCAGTCCGACGCCCCTGGGTGTTATGCTGGGATTTTTTCATTTTTCAATGGTCGTTTTCAAGTACAAGATTTATATTTGAAGGAGGAAACAGTGGTGTTTGTGGCTCATAGTAAGTTCCATGTACAGAACTCTTATTATTATAACTATGCCAAATACAGTTTTCCATTCCAGGGCACCTTCAAAAGTATAATATCTATTACACTGACATTCTTCTAAATATCTCCTTGTGTGTTCAGCAGAAGAAATATATTTGTACAGGTTCGGAATAACTTCATTTTGGGTGAACTATCCATTTAAAGATGCACTATGTAGTATTTTTGCAGTAAAATATCCAAAAACCACTAGGCCAGTGTTTTATATTTTGTTCAGTTGAGTTCTTACAATATCCCAAATGTTTCCAACTATTTGTAAATTGTGAGAAAATTGCAATTTTAACCAAGGACCCGGGACGTGTCAGCATAGCGTTTAACTAATATGAAAAACATGAGCTGCTTTACCGAATAATCATGACCAGAAACGCGATAGTGCGAGCGCCCGGCGACTGTGTCCCATCCAGTCATAATAAAAGTCCCGGTGCTTGCAAGGCGGGTATTTGTGTAACAATTGCTCCAGCAGCCATGCTCAACTCCACAACACTCAGTCCTGCTCTGCATCACACTACAGTAACGTTAAAAACCGCATCCATCAACATGATTTCTGCCCGAGTCCTATTTTCCACCGGCTGTGAGGTGAAGACCACATGTCCCAAGATGCTGCGCTCAAACTTGCCGTCATCAAACTACGCCTTTGTTTTGAATAGGCACCCTCTAGTGGATGGAAAGTTGCATAGTGCACCTTTAAGGAACCTCACTGAATGTTTGCTTCAACTGCACAATATTTGACCCCTGTCTACACACAACATTAGGGCTGGGGGAAAAAATCAATTTGATTTAAAAATCGAGTTGGTAGGTCAATTCAAATCGATTTATATTTTTTTTCAAGCTCTTTTTTAACTCTTTTCCCGCTGTCTACCCGTTTTAGTATTTTCCCATGGAATATCCCGTATTTTTGCGCTCTGATTGTGTTAACAGAACACGCAACTATCAATGTCTGTGAAGTGGCTTGCACTTTTTGCTAGACCAACACATCTGGTGATAGTGTATGTGAATATTAAACAGCAAAAAGACTATTTAGGCTACGAATCCTGAGTGCCCTGTGTGTGTGTGTGTGTGTGTGTGTGTGTGTGTGTGTGTGTGTGTGTGTGTGTGTGTGTGTGTGTGTGTGTGTGTGTGTGTGTGTGTGGCGTGACCCGCAGTTTACCTCAAACACATAGGCCTACATAGAATTGTAGAATTTATGTCATACGATGACATAAACGCATGTCCGTCATCTCCTGAGCCGCTCTGACAGTCACTTCACTTCACGTTTAATTTGAGAAAAACCACAGTCATGTCATAAACACACAAAAAAAATGTTTTTTACGTCAACCCGTCAAAATAAAAGTTTGGTTTTACTTGAGAGATATATCACTGTTGTACGAATACTAATACACTAATGTTATAATTATAAACTATCAAATTTTTAACATTATAAAGCTCAGTTTCAAAAGTTTCATTAAGTATAAATTAATCGTATAGGCTATGTCTTCATTTGATTACAAGAAATACAACACAGAATTTGTGGCAAATATTTTCATAGAAATTGAATTAAAAAGAAGAAAATAATAATATGGTTGTTTTTATTAATTAAATTAATTAAGTAGCTATAGCCTACTCTTTACTGCTAAATATTACAGTAAACAAACATCACAGACAATGGCAGACCAAGGCAGATATTGCATAATGTCAATAATACTTCTATAAATGACTTACAGTTTCTTTACAGTTATTGATGTATGTATCTCTTAACTACCAAAAAATGGTACCATTGGGTACCGGTACTGATTAAAATGTTAACGGTTTACAAAATTACAAAAGTAATGTTCATAGAGAACTTTAAACATATCCATTGGTCTGTCATTCTATAATATATATTGTGTAGTTATAAACTCTGATTGTTATGATTAGTGATTTTTATTTTTATTAAGGGAAATCTCCCTTATTTTCAATGTTGACAGCTATATGAACCAAACTTCCTCAAGCCTGCTGTTGTTGATAGGCTCATTTTCCTTGCAAAGAATGTTTAAAATGCAACTACATTTTTAATGGTGAAAAGTGTTACTGTTTATATGTTCAATTCAACTAAAAGTTACCTCAGGATTTTTTGTTGTTTATAATTTGGATGTTTATAACTATTGTTGCACACTGCACCGTGACTTTTCAGTTCGATAAAGGGTTTGCCTTTGCAATTTTATGTTGACGCACTTTAATACAATAAATATATATTTTAAAAATATATGTACAGATTGCAATTATTTTGTTTTAAATGGGGGGCGGGGTGGGAAAATCTAAACGAAATCGTAAATCAAGTTTTTTTTATCACCCAGCCATTATGACATTAGCATGCTGCCATGTTGTCATGCCTATTTGTATAATAATCGTATGAACTATTCTGGTCCAAAAGGAAATTGTAACATTCCTCATATCAAGTAGCATACCATATGCAACTCCACCCAGCGCCTTTAAGCTTCTAAAACAGTATATTGAATATAGCCTACTATTTTGTCCGCTGCTTTGTCTTCTGAATACAGAGGATCCAATTCAGTTTTCAAGTCGTCTAAAAAGTCATATTTGCTTGTTTGCTTTCAAAAGGCGTGTTACTGTGTAAATGACACAACTATCCCTGTTGAAGGGGGGGAAAAACAGCCTGGTTAGGTATGTTTTGAAACATGGCTGCTGGTTTGAGCTGGTTTAAGCTGGAGTTTCTTAGGACCAGCTTAGGACCTGCACTTGACCATCTTAAACCATCTCATATAATCATATTAGGACCATGCTTCAAAACATACCTAACCAGCACTGTTTTTTCAACAGGAATAACAGTACGCTAACATGCAAAGTATGACAGCACAAAAATAATTTAGTTATTTATGTGCTTTAGTACCAGGGTATACTATAGCCCCGTTTCCACCAAAATTACCCGGAACAATTTGTACCAGGAACTTTTTTACAGGGACTTTTATCCCCCGAGACCTGTAGCTGTCTGCGTTTCGACCGCGATAAAGTTCCGAGAACATTAGGCAAATTAGTCCGGTGATGTAGGACTGCACGCGACTGTTCCTCCAAGCCAGTGACGGGACCAGGGCTGTCACTTTTCGATATGCATGCGAAGATGACGTGAAATATCCGTAATCGAACTATAAATAAACTATCCGGTTTTTAAAGTGCCATGTAGCGCAATTGTTTTTACTGTCGGTGCGTTTACATGGAGCACTGCAATCAGTTTAAAAGTCCAATATCTGAAAGAAAATGCTCCATATAAACACCTGATCAATCGTAATAAAAATGCCCAAACTGAATGAAATTGTAATCGTTTTGAGATGGGTGGATAAACCTTTTCATGAATCGATCAAACGAAACATTTCACCATGTAAATGACCTGACCGGATTACTTTTGAGTGTGCGTCCTTATGTGATGTACACAGCGCGCGCCTTCACCACTGAAGAGCACACGTCGCGCTCATGCACCAAGCATAACAAGAGAGGAAAATACATTTTTCTGACGGAGAAACTTTTTATTTCATAAGAAGTTATGAAGATAATGTTGGCATAATGACACTGTCCCTAAGCCTATGTAAGCAAACAATCATTAACTACTTCAACTGCGCCTGACATTAGAATTTATTTTTTCTGAGATGATTATTACACTTTACAACAAATGAATAGCTTTTATAAAACCGTAAAGTCCTGGTGGCCGTTGAGAGTTGCTATGGCATCCGTAAACACATTCCAGCTGCTGGAGATGACGGCGTTGTAGATAATTGAATATATTCGAATGCATTGCTTGATATTTGAATTCCGTTCGAATTAGATTTTTTTCAAAAATGACAGCCCTAACGGACAGTAATCATTTTTGTGTGTAGCCTACCGATTGAAAGATTTAGTGGAGCTGTTTACATGAGACGTTATCTAAACCGATTTGGTGTTTACATGTAATGACTTTCAATCGCAATCATTTTGTCACATATTGCAGTACAATGGTTTACCATCACTTACCATTTACCTTCTTTTTTTAGGGTCACATTGGCAGTCGTACTGCAAAAGCATGTCGGTCCAAAAATGTTTTACCACAGAAGAAAGAATGTCATTGGACTTTGGCTGTTGGAAATTACCTGTATTTTGTCAACAGTAGAAAGAGTTGTCATTATAGGCCACTTTATGCCTTTTAATCGCTTTTAATGAATGTTATCAAATAACTTTTAGCAACCGAAGACAGATGTATTTTGAAATGTGTCGATTGAAAGATGCTACAGCGCCCTCAGCTGTCTGGGAAAGAAATTACATGACAACAAACAGCAACACCGATTGCTCATTAGACACAGTACACAAAATGAGTGCAATTTGAAGGCTTTGCAAGGTTCAAGGCACGAATATATAATAATGTATTCGTTAAAATCTCTTATGGAAAACTGATAGTAGTGTCACATCAGATACCAGAATCATCACATTTTTAATGAGTATGAGAACATATTGGCTCCACATTTAAAGCTGTTGGTGAAGTGCCCGAGAGGGCCTTTCATCTTCAAACACACTCGATGAGCAAATCGTCATGCTCTGACATCATGGTGAATGGTTAATTGAGGTAGTCAACCTAGTGTGTCACGCTAAATGAAGTGTTTCACTCCACTAATCAGCAAGAAGATTCGCACAATGCCCATCATACAGCTAATTCCTCAATCCTCTTGTCGTTATTAAGACTTGATTAGAGGGAAATTATAGCATGAAAAATAAACAAGATACAGATGTTAATATGTTAATAGCTCTCCCTTGGGCCCGAAACAGGCAGATTATAACAATCATTCACAAATCCTATCAGTCTAAAACAGAACAACAAACATGAGCAACAAGCGTGCATTCATGCGCGCGCGCGCGCACACACGCACACACACACACACACACACACACACACACACACACACACACATACACGCTTTTTTTTATATATATCATTGACTTCATTGACTGCTTTTGTTTTTATAATGATCTGATGATTTTCTAAGCCAAACCCTCACACAAACCCATTGAGACATTATTTAGTAGGTTTATTTATTAGGTTTTGTACTGTAAAAATAGGAATATATAGGCCTAATATTCAAATGATAAAACTCTGAAAATAGTACTTTTCATGTTATGACTAATAATAATAGATATTGGACCAATATGTGTAAAAGATAAAACAGCAAAAATGACAATAAATAATTTTACATTTGTAGATTTAGGTATCACAATATTATAATGTATGCTACTGTATGAAAATGGATATTCATTTTGATATTTGCTAAAGATGATATTTAACAGCTTTTAAATTATTTGTATTAACGATTCAATTCAAATGAGAGATGATGCAAAGGTAATCTAAATGTAAAAATATGGGAAATGAGCATTGAATTAAATAATCTTTCACAATAAATGAGTAAAATCTGTAACATCAGCCGATAACTGATATGGTAACAATATAGCACACACACACACACACACACACACACACACACACACACACACACACACACACACACACACACACACACACACACACACACACAAAATGAATATTCATTTTGAGATTTACTAAAGATTACATTTAACAGTCATTAAATTAAATATTCAAGTTCAAACTATAGAAATCAGTTGATTGCTATATGGTAGTGCCGTTGTGATATATTGTGAATCCCTACACACACACACACACACATACACACAACACACACACCCACACACACTTTCTACATTGTTCTCTTTGACCAACCCTTTGCTCACTTCAGTGGCTTCACAAAGACATGCTTAAAATAAACATACAGATTCTCAATATGCTTTTGTCCAGTTGCAGTTTTTATGAATAATCCCAGTAGCAGTGGATGCATAAAATAATCCCTTTTATGTGGCACATACCTGTAAGTAAACAAACTGATTGTGAAAACAGAGGGGGATGCATGGACAGGGATCAGACAGTGCCTTTTGCCTTGAATGTCACTGTCCTAAATCTGCCCAAACCTGTTTTGATCAAACATTGTGCTTCCATGCGGTAACAGAAATGACTCAAGTGTGTAACCTGGAATCTTTTTATCAGTGTGGATGCAAAGCAGATGAAAAATTGAGCTGGAAAATATAAAGTTACTTATGATGTACTTATGAAGATTATTGTTCTATGTTTTCTTTAAATGGTCCTGAAAAAACATTCACGTGTCCACCCTAGTGTGATGTACTAGCACATAAACTTAAAGCCAGATGATACAGATTTATTTAGCATAATAGGATTTTGTTCTCACAAAAAAGTGGCACTTTATTCTGGTGGTCTAGTTTGGTGTGATTCCTGGCACCAGGGGGCTGATGGCACACTTGTAGCTGCTTTAGAGAAACAGCAGGGGGAGCTCTGAGTATGCGATTATTTATGAACAAATGGAGGACAGAAAAGTTTCAGGCCACAGGCCATCTAATTGAGTGATCTGCCATGACCTTTCATGGTCAGAGGGGAAATATCAGTGACAAAGGATTATTCATTTGACATTTCTATTATTCTCCTCCAATATTCACATGGATAGTTTATTTGTTGTTTTGTTGCCAGCAGCACCAGGGCTTGCATTTCAGATATGGATGATTAAGTTTTATTTAGCAGATTTTGAACCGGAAAAGTGTGAGACTAATTTCATAGAGTGCCACTGCATTTTTAATCTATAGCCTACAATAAGATGAAAAAAATTGCTACATGGATGTTCTGTCTGTCCTCTTCATGAGTTCCAGTTAAACATGTAAATGAATCATGCATTAAAACATGCTCTTTATTGTACACGTCAGACATAATTGCAGTGGCTCTAATTGATTTGTTTCCATAGCAGAAGATTAGGTGGACCCAGATGTACCCTCCAGTACAGAGGTATCGCTTCCCTCTTTTGTTTTGTATTAATTCACAAGTTTATTGATGTCATTCCCGGAATGACCTTTTGCTATTACAGCTTTAATACAAAAGAGCTTAAAGCCCAAACAGATGGTTGCTTCATGGGTTGAGGGACAACTCAACGCCCTTGTAAAGCTGGTGCATTTCCCGTCCGCATTACTACTCCTTTTAGCAACAAAAATATACTGTATGCCGTGATGGAGACAGAGGGTCCCTTTACATTCCCTCAGCACAGATATCAAATCACTGGTTTCTTTTTTTCCCTGCATGTGAATAGAGAAGGGCCATAGTTATAAAAAAAAAATAAAAAAAGAAAGCGAGAGAGAGAGAGAGAGGAGAGAGAGAGAGAGAGAGAGAGAGGAGAGAGAGAGAGAGAGAGAGAGAGAGAGAGAGAGAGAGAGAGAGAGAGAGAGAGAGAGAGAGAGAGAGAGAGAGAGAGAGAGAAATTCCTGGGATGGAGTAGTAAATCCCAAGGGTTCCCAATGCCCCAGGGCTACTACACCTCCACAGACACTCAGATGGAGAAGTATTATGGAAAAAGGAATTTAATGATAAGTTTTTCTAATGAGAAAGAAGGCTACAGAGAGAAACCAGATATAAACCACTATAGTTTCTGTTTGTGGACATAATATTCTGAATATAGCAGAAAATTCATATGAAGTGCAGATCAGCATTTTACTGGAATGGGATTCTGAAAGAGACATAATAACAACAGATATAAATCAAACAACAAAATCTAATCCAATTCACCGTGACCTTTGTGCCCAAAAGAGAGAATGTGTGCAGCAGAGAGAGAGAGAGAGAGAGAGAGAGAGAGAGAGAGAGAGAGAGAGAGAGAGAGAGAGAGAGAGAGAGAGAGAGAGAGAGAGAGAGAGAGAGAGAGAGAGAGAGGAATGACTATTGTTCCATTAAGCTGCTCTAAAAATAACTACCATTTCTAACCAATGAGCTGTGGGTTGCTATAACGTCCATATCTTTATGCCAATGAGGAAGATATAAATGTGCGGTATGGAAGAAGAGAGGGGGAAGGGAGGGAGGGAGGGAGGGAGGGAGAGAGGGAGAGATATTGATCACTCACTCCCAAATGGAATTGAGTGTGCTTGACAACACAGGGCTGGGGGTGCACAAGAACATGGCCTTGTAATTCTGCCCACAGGCTCCGAAGAGAACAACATTCGGTTTGAGAATATTCAAATCATTTTTGCCATTTGCTCTGCAATTTATTTGTGTGGGCAGTTTACACAGTTGTCGGAATCTAGCAGTGGCAAAACAAAAACAAAGTGGTGTTATGTTTTCAGACAACATTTTTTGCTGTTGTAATGTAACAGTTGCAGGCTTCATCAGATATGCTTGCAAATTAGGCTTTTAAGAACATCAGCGACAGTTTTGGACAGATGAGGTATAAAAGAGAATCTCCGCAGAGATTCATTACGATTCATCACATGAGCAAGAACACTGATATTCAGCAGCTTTAAGAAACAATAGTTTAATAAGGAATAATTTTGCGACATCAGTATTGCCAGTTCCTTAGTCTTTTTTGTCACTCCACCGATGAAATTTTTTCCAAACGACATCAAGCAGAATAAATCGTGTTTCCGAGCAACGCACCGTAGTGGGTGTTTCAGTCCTGAATCTATTGTGTTGATGATTCAATGACTCACAAAAGCAGTCACCTGTTTATTTCCCGAGTGAATCAATGTTTTAGCAGTCGCTTGTGAATGCTTAGAGTCTTAGACTGACTCTTAAAGACATTAGGTGTGTTCAACTTGAAGCGGCACTACACAGACCAATCAGTGTATGACATCTAAGTACAGCGAAAGCAATCATAGAGCTTTTGAATTTATTTGCTTACGAATCGTTCACGCTGTACTTTGATGTCATACACACATTGGTCAAGTCCAGTGGTCCAAAACCTGGCTCTTTGACAAAAAGAGCACTCCAAGTGTAACACGGACAAGTATAGTAGCCTTTGTCTTCGGTTGTGCAGCTAAATGACCAAATAAACCCCGAAATAAATCAAAATGCCAGTGTTCATATAAACACAGTAGATTTAAGCATCCCCTCTCTCTCTCTCATTCTCTCACACACACACACACACACACACACACACACACACACACACACACACACACACACACACACACACACACACACACACACACGAACACACACACACATGTCTGGTTCACCATCTTTGTGGGAACTCTCCATAGGCGTAATGGTTTTTATACCATACAAACTCTACATTCTATCCCACTACACTGCCCCTGCCCCTAAACCTACCCATCACATGAAACAGTCTGCATTTTTAATTTATCAAAAAAAAAAAAAACTCATCCTGTATGATTTATAAGCCTTTTGAAAAGTGGGGACTGCTGGCTGGTCACCACAATGCAGGTGATCTCAGGTTTTACTATCCTTATGGGGTCCCCACAATGTATAAACAAGGGCACACACACAGAGAGAGAGAGAGAGAGAGAGAGAGAGAGAGAGAGAGAGAGAGAGAGAGAGAGAGAGAGAGAGAGAGAGAGAGAGAGAGAGAGAGAGAGAGAGAGAGAGAGAGAGAGAGAGAGAGAGAGAGAGATTAGATGTTAGAGTTAGGTTTTTGTGAATTGTGGGGATGTTCAATAAGTGTAATGGTTTTTAAACTACACACACACACGAAGATGATTTATGCTCATCAGTTTGTAACTCAACCGGTCCTCACACCATCCCCAATTAATCCATATTGCAACTTATTTATTGTTTGCCACATATTTGTTTGTTGTGTGTTGTCTATGGACCTAATAATTACTAATGTTGAAATTTTATTGAGAAAAAAGCACTTTAAAAAAAAATAATACACTCTAAAAAATGCTGGGTTAAAAATAACCCAAGTTGGGTTGAAAATGCACCAACCCAACAATTGGGTTGTTTTAACCCAATGGTTGAGTTGTTCTTACCCAGCAATTGGGTTGTCTTAAGCAACATTTAACCCAACCACTGGGTTAAAACAACTCAACCACTGGGTTAAAACAACTCAACCATTGGGTTAAAACAACTCAATTGTTGGGTCGGTGCATTTTCAACCCAACTTGGGTTGTTTTTAACCCAGCATTTTTTAGAGTGTATTATTTTTTACTGTGGCTCTTTTGAAAAAATGTCCAAAATGAAAACCAAAAATAAAAAATGTCTCTTTGGTCAAAAAAGGATCCTGGCCCCTGTTCTAGTCGAACACACTTATTTTTTGTTCTTGAATTAATCAGTGTTGTCAAACGAATCTGTTGAATGAATAATTCAATGATTCATCATTTTCCAGAATGAATCAATGTTTTGAACAGCAGATGACAAGACACTTTCATTAAGAAAGTAAATTGTTACCATTTACTGCGTAATAATGTAACTACAAAATCCCTACACTAAATTGAACAGACAGAACTAAAAAATCAGCACGCTCGGCCAATCAAATTCAAGGACCAGAACTATCTGTTGTATAATACAAACCATTTTTTTCCACAATGAGTGTAAGACCCTTTTAAGCAAATAGAAGATCAGATTTCTTCTTTCTTGACATTCACCACTAATTGACTATCAATCTTTAAATCTGAAGTTACTTTAGAAGGCTCTTTGTCATGTTAGCAATCCTGTCTAGAGTGTCAGGCCTGTGGAAAACAAGACAGCCATTAAGAGGAATATTAATGTTATGCTAGTTGCAAATAGGGCTCAGATACAGGCAGCTGAATTATGCACACTTGATGAGTATAATCATGCAGTTACAGACATTATTTAGATGTCAAGCTTGCATTAAAATACTTCAGCATTCATCTTATAGTATTGTGTTATTCAACACCATTTAAAAAAAATGTGTGTTGCTTCTTTTTAATAATCATGGTCTGTATGGTCACTGCTGCCTCTCTGTATTAACACATGGTTTTAAAAGCAATAACTTAACCATGACACAAAAGCTCCTTGCTTTGAAATGGCGCATTTACAAGTTTCTTCCGGTGACAAAACCAAACCTGCACCTTCATGACAGGGGGTGTTTATTATGGCGGGGAATCGCACCCTGCATGGCCAGTAGCAGTGGATGCAAATGGAGTGGCACTAGGTTTTAGCAGCCATTCCAGGCAGGCAGCAGAGCATTATGTGGACAGATTGGAGTTGATACGTGATTGTGTGAGGGCAGGGACCCAGAAAATGGGCAGTTATTGAGACTGGGCTCTGAGGGGAGGACAATGTCCCATTCAATTGGTGAATGTGACACAAGTGTTGATGATGAAATGTGAAAGAGAAAGACTCGAAACGATGGAATTTGCTGCATAGAGCCTCCCAAGTTTGGAATTTCATCACACTCTAAACTTACTTAGGCTCGAGTTTTGTTCGCTGGCTTCATGTTAACGTTCCCATAGAGATTAGAGTCCTTAGATAAATGATATAAGATGGCAGTCACAACGGACTCTTCGTTTTGTTAACATACCTCATTAAAGAAGAGCATTGGAAAGAGTCAGGCATAATTAAACACAATGAGTGGTCATTTAAGTACAACTAGAGGATGATCAATATTGATTTTTCAACTGTTTTAGAAGTGTATTGATTAAACATCACTCAGGAATAATTGAAGTTTCTAGGCATATGTTACATTAAAAATTTAAATGAAGTTCAAACTCGAATGTCCGGACATATCGCGCTGGAAAATGATGGGGTCTTGACAGGACCCTGCTAAAGGGGGTCAGTGCAAACCATACTCTAACAGAAGCAATGACCCAGCAGAAAGAGATCATCAGAGCAAACTAGGTCTGTTGCCCCTCAAGTGGGCTGTGACAGTGGAATCAAAGGACTATTAGAGTGGTATAAGATTCTCCACTTTTCCTGAACTACGTGTCCTTCTCCCGAAGCTGAGCTTCCAGAACCCACCAAGCATCACTGAACCCGCTGATTAGCTCATAACAACCTCTGATCAGGAGTCCACTGTCAGACCACCAAGACTCAAGACACTAAATAGAGTAGCTACTAAACCCAAATGCCTCAGGCGAAGACGTTTTGATCTGTGCCCAAAACAATTCATCCATCCGCAAAAATCACAATCACTTAGTAGCTCTTAATAAATATCCCTATTAAACGATTCTTTCTCTGAATACAATTTCTCTTAAATTTGCACTATGCAGCTTTCCGTCCACTGGAGGGCGCCTATTCTAAACAAAGGCTTAGTTTGATGACGCAAAGTGTGAGCGCAGTATTTTTGGACATGTGGTCTTCAACTCACAGCCGGTGGAAAATAGGACTCGGGCAGAAGTCATGTTCATGGATGCGGTTATTAACGTTACTGTAGTATGAAGCAGAGCAGGACCGAGTGTTGTGGGGCTGAGCATGGCCGCTGGAGCGATTGTTATACAAACACACGGCTCGCGAGTACCGGGACTTTTATTATGACGGGGCACAGTCGCCGGGTGCTCGCACTTCGGCTTTTTCCGGTCAGGTAAGGCAGCTCTGTTTATCATATTAGATACATTTAAGTGGGTTTAAAATGATATTATGACGTTACTCTGTGCGTTCGCTCGGCGCTGCTGTGACATGTTCACAGTGCTAAGAGAAAAGCACTTCTGCAGAATAAAACCGAGGGTAACGCAGATTTGACGCGATTGACAGGCGACTCGCTCAAACGCTATGCTGACACGTCCCGGGTCCTTGGTTAAAATAGCAATTTTCTCACAATTTACAAATAATTTGAAACATTTGGGATACTGAACAAAATATATTACACTGGCCTAGTGGTTTTTGGATATTTTACTGCAAAAATACTACATAGTGCATATTTAATGATTCATTATCATATGATCATATTCATATCATATTATTTGCCAGATCTGGCCCCAAATACAATTAAAAGAATTGTTAATTCATTCATTCATTCAGTTAAGGAAGAAGTAGGCTATGGTATAACAGAAATGACAAATTATGTGATAATTTGTATAAATAATATGTACACCACTGACAAAACTCATTATAAGTATATTGACCAAACACTGTTATAATAATAATAATAATATGTTTACCGTATATAGCCCAAGGACTCTTAACAAGAGCAATAACATCACAATCAGTCATTCCAAATGAACAATTATATGGACAACGGCCATTTTCCCAGTCCAGAATAAGAGCTAATGCAGTTGTATAGCAGTAAACAAATTGTGCAAACATTTAAATCCATTACAACAAACCGTAACATTGTGTAGACGGTACTATAAAAATACGAACACAATTATAAAGCAAATACACAAATGACTGATGTTATTGGGAGAACACAAGACTGATAATCTGGGTTTTGGGTTATAAATAACCAGTCATTAGTCACACTGATTTAGGTCCCATAAGACTAATATAATAGTATCAGTTGCTTCATGTTGTCAGAAATTAATGATGGTTCGGTAATTAATATTTCATATATTGAGAAACTTGAGCTGATTCATGTGAGTGTGATTCATGAAAAAGAACCAGTTCATTTTCCCAGGGATAGAACTTCACTGGTCGCACTGTTTTTGATTCTCTTAAAACAACCGGCTCTTAAAAGTAGGCTAATTCGGTTGAATAACTGCTTGTTCTGTATATTTTTGATTCGCTAAAAAAAACGGTTCATAGGAGTCTTTTTCTCAGGATAGGCATTCACTGTTTAAGCTGTTTGTTGTTGATTCACTAAAACGAACCAACTCACATGACTTCATTGGTCGCAGTATGTACAGTACGTTCTGCACTGAATAGTGCTGGAAATACTTTCCTATTAGTACATTATGTCTACAACAGTTAGAGAGTACACGTGTGAGAAAAGTTAATGGAAGCAAACATCATGTAAATCATATAGCTAATAAAATAACACAGGATATAGGCTTATTTAAAAAAGAAAAGAAAAAAAGAAATTGGAGAAAAAAAAGAGCTCATTCAAGGCTTTGCAGAGATACCAAATATTTAGAGGTTTCACTATGGTCTTTAAAAATGACTGAATGATCCAATAAAGCACTCTGATGGAAAAAAATATAATTTTGTACTTATCATTTAAGTATGACTAAATTTCAAACTGTTTGTCAGAAAAAAAATCTACATCTCAGTAAAATGTTTTGGGGTTTCAAATCAGAATATGACATTCTGTTACGAAAGCAGGACTTAAAGCATGTTTATCAGGCATTTTGAAGATGCAATAACTGAATAGGGAAATAAATTATAGATAGATATTCTTATGAAAATATTCCCAATTATTACTTCCATTATTACGTGTCTTTTTCATTACATGTTGCCACAAGAACACATTAATATGCAAATTAGATACAGTGTATGCATTGCATAACATAGAGCTACCCATTATGGCCATGTTTACAGGCTTGCATAAAGTAAAAAGGTAATCAAATAAACCAGTTATATCTTTCATAACATAGTTGAGAATCATCTTCATACAAAGTTAAGTTTAAAAAAAGATTGAAACCTAAAAATGAATAAAAAAAGCAACCCATTGTTTTTGCCTATTCGTGTCTTTTAATTTTCCAGGTCTCCTCTAGATGATATAGCATATCCTATGCTCTTTTTTTTTTAATGTTATGCTCCAAACAATTTTGGAGGTTTCGGAAGCACTTTTCTACATTAAAATGCTTTATTGAGTTAATTCATAATCATGACAAAAATGTGAAAGTCATAGTTATGACATTAAAAATCCAAATGATGACACAAACTCATGATTATGACATTTTATTTTTTATGCGATAATTATGTCTTCCCATAATTTCAACTTTCATGTCATATTTTCAACTTTCCCCCCATAATTATGACTTGGCCTCTGATAATTTTCCTTTCGTAATTATGATTTTTAGCAAAGCATGCTTTTTTTTCTTTATGTGGAAAAAATGGGCTTCCATACCTTATAATATAACAAAGCCTTTTATAATTTTAGATGATGGGCACATCTATCTAGATTGTGTCATGTCCTTCAATGAGCTCTCGGCCTCTTGAAAATGTCAATGTTGAGAAATCTCCATGTTTATTTACATGGCTTGACTGTAACAGACTCTCCTTTCATTTTGAGAAGTCAGCACAAGTCCTTTGGACACAGGAGAGCCAGACTACGAAACTCCAGCAGCATTATGTATATTTTATTTGGTGTGGTTTGTACCTTAGTGGAGTTTCACACCTCCTGTAAGTGCTGTAAGTTATGCTTGGGCTGTATTCTGTTTCACATTCATAATGAGAAGGAATGGAAGAGAGGAATGTAATCACAGCTGCCCCTTATAAAACCCTCCTTGTGTTTTGCAAACCACATGCCACACTGAGCTAGCTGTGCCAAGTCAAATAACATGCATTGTATAGTAACATTTACTGTGAGACAACAGCTTGATTGAACATATTCAGCACAGACACAATCTCCCATTACGGTCCGAGGCTCTGGTGGCTTGTCATCAGTGTATTGATCAGCAATTCATCATAGTTTGGGTTTAGTCTTGGCACTCGGTTCGCTTGTAAATAATGATCATTAAAAATGGTTATGTATGGCGTTTCCTCATTTATCATAAATTATACTGTTTGCTTGTTCTCCACTGTCTCAGTCTATAAATGCCAGTGCTATCTCAGTAACAATAACATAAAGCTTTTGATAACTGAGTGATATGCAGGAATGTAGTTTTCAATGAATACAACAAGCTGGTTTCACTGAGTGAAGATAAATATTTGAGATAGAAATAAGGCAAAATAATTTGGCAAAATCTAGGTCATAAAGTTCATGAAAACAAATCCATTCAGGGAATGTTTATGTTGTTTGGTCAAACTACTGTGTGCCCAACAATGTTCCTTCTTAGTTGAAAGAACACATAATTAGATGTCCATCTGTTGAAAAGATGTTTCAGATATAGGCACGTCTGGGTTTGGAAGCCTCAAGATCATGGCAAAATATGTAATAGCATACTAGCATACTACTCTTACTATTTTTGCCATATGATAAAAGTAGTTGTATGCTATTCTGGATTCAGCCCATATATTTTCTTAGAAGGTATGCTTAAAGTCATAATCAAATCAAACCATTGACCATTTTTATTTTTTAATTGAATATTTCAGAATTTATTATGAATGATTTATCTGTGCACATTTTTTTTTCAAATTTAATTTGCCCTCATTAGGGTGGGAATCATTAAAAAAAATCTCTGTTTTTAATGTGATATCGATTTAATTTGAGTTTACTTTTTGGATTACTTTTCCTATTTGACTGCGGTAGACAGTTTAATAGGTCTTGAAGAAAAGAAAAAAAGAATTCAATTTCAAACAATAGGACAAATACAATAGGAAAAACGTATTATTTAAACTAGTTTTTTTTTCAGGTAAATAGGTTTATTTAGTAAGTACTATATAAATTGAATAATTAAATGTACAAAGAAAACATTTAAAAAGCAAACATAAGTTCACAACATAACAGAATCAAGCCACAACACAACAGAATCAAATCACAACATAACAGAATCAAGCCACAACACAACAGAATCAAATCACAACACAACAGAATCAAGTCACAACACAACAGAATCAAATCACAACACAACAGAATCAAGCCACAACACAACAGAATCAAATCACAACATAACAGAATCAAGCCACAACACAACAGAATCAAATCACAACATAACAGAATCAAGCCACAACACAACAGAATCAAATCACAACATAACAGAATCAAGCTACAACACAACAGAATCAAGTCACAACACAACAGAATCAAATCACAACACAACAGAATCAAGTCACAACACAACAGAATCAAATCACAACACAACAGAATCAAGTCACAACACAACGGAATCAAATCACAACACAACAGAATCAAGACACAACACAACAGAATCAAATCACAACACAACAGAATCAAGTCACAACACAACGGAATCAAATCACAACACAACAGAATCAAGACACAACACAACAGAATCAAATCACAACACAACAGAATCAAGTCACAACACAACGGAATCAAATCACAACACAACAGAATCAAATCACAACACAACGGAATCAAATCACAACACAACAGAATCAAATCACAACACAACAGAAACAAGTCACAACACAACAGAATCAAATCACAACACAACAGAATCAAATCACAACACAACAGAATCAAGTCACAACACAACGGAATCAAATCACAACACAACAGAATCAAGTCACAACACAACAGATTCAAGTCACAACACAACAGAATCAAATCACAACACAACAGAATCAAGTCACAACACAACGGAATCAAATCACAACACAACAGAATCAAGTCACAACACAACAGATTCAAGTCACAACACAACAGAATCAAATCACAACACAACAGAATCAAGTCACAACACAACAGAATCAAGTCACAACACAACAGAATCAAATCACAACACAACAGAATCAAGTCACAACACAACGGAATCAAGTCACAACACAACGGAATCAAATCACAACACAACGGAATCAAGTCACAACACAACAGAATCAAATCACAACACAACACAACAGAATCAAGTCACAACACAACGGAATCAAATCACAACACAACAGAATCAAGACACAACACAACAGAATCAAATCACAACACAACAGAATCAAGTCACAACACAACGGAATCAAATCACAACACAACAGAATCAAGTCACAACACAACAGATTCAAGTCACAACACAACAGAATCAAATCACAACACAACAGAATCAAGTCACAACACAACGGAATCAAATTACAACACAACGGAATCAAGTCACAACACAACAGAATCAAGTCACAACACAACAGAATCAAATCACAACACAACAGAATCAAATCACAACACAACAGAATCAAGTCACAACACAACAGAATCAAGCCACAACACAACAGAATCAAATCACAACACAACGTAATCAAATCACAACACAACAGAATCAAATCACAACACAACAGAATCAAGTCACAACACAACAGAATCAAGTCACAACACAACAGAATCAAATCACAACACAACAGAATCACGTCACGTCACAACACAACAGAATCAAATCACAACACAGAATCAAATCACAACACAACAGAATCAAATCACAACACAACAGAATCAAGTCACAACACAACAGAATCAAGCCACAACACAACAGAATCAAATCACAACACAACGTAATCAAATCACAACATAACGGAATCAAGTCACAACACAACAGAATCAAATCACAACACAACAGAATCAAATCACAACACAACAGAATCAAGTCACAACACAACAGAATCAAGTCACAACACAACAGAATCAAATCACAACACAACAGAATCACGTCACGTCACAACACAACAGAATCAAATCACAACACAGAATCAAGTCACAACACAACAGAATCAAGCCACAACACAACAGAATCAAATCACAACACAACGTAATCAAATCACAACATAACAGAATCAAGTCACAACACAACAGAATCAAATCACAACACAACAGAATCAAGTCACAACACAACAGAATCAAATCACAACACAACAGAATCACGTCACATCACAACACAACAGAATCAAATCACAACACAGAATCAAGCCACAACACAACAGAATCAAATCACAACACAACAGAATCAAATCACAACACAACAGAATCAAGCCACAACACAACAGAATCAAGTCACAACACAACGTAATCAAGTCACAACACAACAGAATCAAGTCACAACACAACAGAATCAAGCCACAACACAACAGAATCACGTCACAACACAACAGAATCAAATCACAACACAACAGAATCAAGCCACAACACAACGTAATCAAGTCACAACACAACAGAATCACGTCACAACACAACAGAATCAAATCACAACACAACAGAATCAAGCCACAACACAATGTAATCAAGCCACAACACAACAGAATCACGTCACAACACAACAGAATCAAATCACAACACAACAGAATCAAGCCACAACACAACAGAATCAAGCCACAACACAACAGAATCAAGCCACAACACAACAGAATCAAGTCACAACACAACAGAATCAAGCCACAACACAACGGAATCAAGTCACAACACAACGTAATCAAGTCACAACACAACGTAATCAAGTCACAACACAACAGAATCAAGCCACAACACAACGTAATCAAGTCACAATCACAACACAACGTAATCAAGTCACAACACAACAGAATCAAGCCACAACACAACGTAATCAAGTCACAACACAACAGAATCAAGCCACAACACAACGTAATCAAGTCACAACACAACGTAATCAAGTCACAACACAACGTAATCAAGTCACAACACAACGTAATCAAGTCACAACACAACAGAATCACGTCACAACACAACAGAATCAAGTCACAACACAACAGAATCAAGCCACAACACAACGTAATCAAGTCACAACACAACAGAATCAAGCCACAACACAACAGAATCACGTCACAACACAACAGAATCAAGTCACAACACAACAGAATAAAGTCACAACACAACGTAATCAAGTCACAACACAACGTAATCAAGTCACAACACAACAGAATCACGTCACAACACAACAGAATCAAGTCACAACACAACAGAATCAAGTCACAACACAACAGAATCAAGCCACAACACAACAGAATCACGTCACAACACAACAGAATCAAGTCACAACACAACAGAATCAAGCCACAACACAACGTAATCAAGTCACAACACAACAGAATCAAGCCACAACACAACAGAATCACGTCACAACACAACAGAATCAAGCCACAACACAACGTAATCAAGTCACAACACAACAGAATCAAGCCACAACACAACAGAATCAAGCCACAACACAACAGAATCAAGTCACAACACAACAGAATCAAGTCACAACACAATGTAATCAAGCCACAACACAACAGAATCACGTCACAACACAACAGAATCAAATCACAACACAACAGAATCAAGTCACAACACAACGGAATCAAATCACAACACAACAGAATCAAATCACAACACAACGGAATCAAATCACAACACAACAGAATCAAATCACAACACAACAGAATCAAGTCACAACACAACTGAATCAAATCACAACACAACAGAATCAAATCACAACACAACAGAATCAAGTCACAACACAACAGAATCACGTCACAACACAACAGAATCAAGCCACAACACAACAGAATCAAGTCACAACACAACGGAATCAAAGCACAACACAACGGAATCAAATCACAACACAACGGAATCAAATCACAACACAACGGAATCAAATCACAACACAACGGAATCAAGTCACAACACAACGGAATCAAGTCACAACACAACAGAATCAAATCACAACACAACGTAATCAAGTCACAACACAACAGAATCAAGCCACAACACAACAGAATCACGTCACAACACAACAGAATCAAGCCACAACACAACAGAATCAAGCCACAACACAACGTAATCAAGTCACAACACAACAGAATCAAGTCACAACACAACAGAATCAAGTCACAACACAACAGAATCAAGCCACAACACAACAGAATCACGTCACAACACAACAGAATCAAGTCACAACACAACAGAATCACGTCACAAAACAACGGAATCAAGCCATAACACAACGGAATCAAGTCACAACACAACAGAATCAAGTCACAACACAACAGAATCAAGTCACAACACAACAGAATCAAGTCACAACACAACACAACAGAATCAAGTCACAACACAACAGAATCAAGCCACAACACAACAGAATCAAGTCACAACACAACACAACAGAATCAAGCTACAACACAACAGAATCAAGCTACAACACAACAGAATCAAGTCACAACACAACTGAATCAAGTCACAACACAACAGAATCAAGCCACAACACAACGTAATCAAGTCACAACTAGGGGTGTCCATGGTTAACCGATTGACCGATTAACCGTTAAAAATTGCGTAACCGAGTGAAACATTTGCCTTGAATTTAGTTGTAATATATGTTTGCACCCCTAGAGACCGCCAGAGCGCTCCCAGACATTTGTAATATCCACAACAAGAAGTCATGACCAGCTTTCTAAGCGGGCAATGAAGCGGGCAAAGAAAGCGTGGGAGCACTTTAAAAATGAGAGTGACGGGGCAAAATGCAAGTATTGCAATGCAGTGCTTACCGCATTTTTCAGGCTATAAGTTGCTCCGGAGTATAAGTCGCATCAGTCAAAATATGCGTCATGAAGAGGAAAATAACATAAGTCGCACTGGACTAAAAGTCGCATTAGGGCAGAAGCAGAGTGGGAGCCGCGCGCGCTGTGCATAACGGAGCAGAAGAAAGAAAGTTTGAACTGAGAAACGTGTGAATGACTAGAGAAAAGCAGAGAGTACTTTAACTGTAATGAAGAAAACAAAAAAGCTAATCGCGGACTGAAAGCAAGATGGCCAGAGCTGAAGGGACGAGTCCACAGATGCTTGAACTCTCTGCCGGGAGAGGCTCAGCCACACGAGTCAAACGCTGTGTCTGTGTGAATCATTCTCGGCTGCATATCTTACTAACGTTACATGCTCTAATCGTGCAGGCGCCCTCGCGGCCACTCGCATTGCTCGTGAACTTGAGCGCATCTCATCCTAATTTAACGAAACTCAGCGTACGCCTCGCAGACATGAAATAGATCTTAAGAAACTTGAAATGTCTTTTAACAATTTAAAACGAAAAGAAATAGGCTACTCTCTGATTATGTCATCCATGATGTGCATTTCTCTATATAGGCGCGTTCACTATACAGAGATGTTGGTCGTTAAATTAATAAGCTAAAAATAACCCTGACGCACACTATGGTTAACTGAGTATTAACCGCTAAGGGCCTCGGTTAACGGTTAATGAAAAACTTGAAAACATGCAGCCCTAGTCACAACACAACAGAATCAAGCTACAACACAACAGAATCAAGCCACAACACAACAGAATCAAGCTACAACACAACAGAATCAAGCTACAACACAACTGAATCAAGTCACAACACAACAGAATCAAGCCACAACACAACAGAATCAAGCCACAACACAACAGAATCAAGCTACAACACAACTGAATCAAGCCACAACACAACAGAATCAAGCCACAACACAACAGAATCAAGTCACAACACAACAGAATCAAGCCACAACACAACAGAATCAAGCTACAACACAACAGAATCAAGCCACAACACAACAGAATCAAGCCACAACACAACAGAATCAAGCTACAACACAACAGAATCAAGTCACAACACAACAGAATCTTGCTTGGATTATTGTGCTTTTAATTATGGGGGTATTATTGTTGCATTATTCCAAACAAATATATTGTATTTCTGGAAAATCGATGAAATTAAAGGTGCACTATGCAACTTTCCATCCACTAGAGGTCGCCTATACAAAACAAAGGCGTAGTTTGATGCCGGCAAGTTTGAGCGCAGCATCTTGGGACATGCGGTTTTCACCTCACAGCCGGTGGAAAATAGGACTCGGGCAGAAATCACGTTCATGGATGCGGTTATTAACGTTACTGTAGTATGAAGCAGAGCAGGACCGAGTTTTGTGGAGCTGAGCACAGCTGCTGGAGCGACTGTCTTGCGAGAAATGGGACTTTTATTATGACGGAACGGAACACAGTCGCCAGGCGCACGCACTATTTCCGCGTTTCCGGTCATTGGTATGAGGTGTGCAGTTCTTTTTTTATATTAGATACATTTAAGTGTATTTAAAATTATGTTATGATGTTACTCTGTGCGTTCGCCTGGCGCTGCTGACATGTTCACACTGCTAAGAGAAAAGCGCTTCTGCAGAATAAAACCAGAAACTGAGGGTAACGCAGATATGATGCAATAGACAGGAGACTCGCTCAAATGCTATGCTAACACGTCCCGGCTCCTTGGTTAAAATAGCAATTTTCTCACAATTTACAAATAGTTGGAAACGTTTGGGATATTGTAAGAACTCAACTGAACAAAATATAAAAGGGGGCATGTGTTGCATTCATTAAAAATCGCTCCAGCGTCCTTGCTCAGCTACAACAACACTCAATCATGCTCTGCTTCATACTACAGTAATAATCACATCCATGAACATGATTTCTGCCCGAGTCCTATCCCGCTTATTTTCCACCAGCTGTGAGGTGAGACGACATTCCCAAGAATCCCAAGATTCTGCGCTCAAACTTGCCGTCATCAAACTACGCTTTTGTTGTGAAAAGGCGACCTCTAGCGGACAGAAAAGTTACATAGTGCACCTTTAACACCTTCAGTTATCAATGCTATTTTAAAAATACACTGTTCAGAGTAAGCAATCATCAATTTGTTTCAAGTGTCCCATAATAATAATAAAACATTTTTTTTTAGAGAAAATGTACTTAAAGGAACTGTATGTAAGAAATATATTTAATTTAATGATAAAATGGCCCTGATATGCCACTAGACATTAAAGCTACACTGTGTAACTTTTTTAGTTTATTCTTAGCTAAAAACACTTAGTTCTTTCAAAAATATATGTGCTAATTAATGTATATTTACTTCTTTCAAGTAATAAAGTATTCTCGTAAGATTATATTATGCCATTGAAAATACATACGGGTGAGGGGTTCGAATGCCGGTTGCTATGTTGCTCCTCCATCTTGACAGTACATTAGCCAAAGAGGGACATACCCATAAATTCAAGCTTCGCTTTTTGTGTTTTAACACTCGATGGCACTCATTGACGAGGTCGAACTGGAAGCCATGTTAATCTAATCGGCCACCGTAGGAGTTAAAACGAAATCGGAATTGAGAGGAACAGAAACTAATATCCACTGGATTGTCATATACATTTACACCGCTAGATGGGGGAAAGTATCACACAGTGTAGCTTTAAGAAATCATGTTTATTTCAAACACTTATATCACTGACAACAGTAATCTGGTCAGGATATTGTCATTTAAAATTGTTGTTACAGCCCTCAACTGATGTTTGGCCTGAAGCGCCACCCTTCACCTATCTACCAATCACGAAGTCAGTAGTGTTTCAGCATCCGGGTTGCCAGCTCTGCTATAGTTACCACAGCTGCAGCTACAAACGCTGCTGCTGGATCCTGCAGCTTATCTGGCAACCTCGAGTCAGGGTGGAGGGGGAGAGGGGATAGTGATCCCCTCAGGGTGGACGGGGGTACCTTTTGGCCACAATCTTACATACAATTCCTTTAATTGTTTATACTTTTCTTTTTGAGCTGCACCAACACAAGATTAAATTGACAAAAGATTAAAAACGTTATATAATAGACTCACTGTTGATAAGTAAAATATGTTATTTCACGACAGCTGGTCTGAAAGCAGCACAAAGCATCTTAGCAAATCATTCCTTTATCAAACTGTAGCCGTTCTGATCTTTACTCATTTTCTATTATACAAGCGCTCCGCATAGCAACTCCACCCACCCCACCCCCTCCATCACAGACACACACTGAAAAAAAGAGGTAAAAATTGAAATCCAAAAACTCATCTTACATTGTTTGCTCTATAACATTCCGAACAGAGGATATCAGATGCATGGCCAGAGTGAGCCCAGGTGGAGTGGGAGTGCAATCACTCCAGAAGCAATAAAGAGCTGAAGAGATTGAGGTCTACACTGATCAAATCACACTGTTTCTTCTCATCAAAACGAGCACACTAATATTGATCTCGAACATAAAAACCACATGCACCTGAACTCTTTTTCTGAAGTCGTCACAGGCTATTACCACATTCATTTTTCCCCTTTCTCCATTTCCCTTTAATTAATATCAAATTGAATTTCTAGTGGTGCCCTAACAACTTGACAAATCAAATCAAAGATTTTCTGGCCTGATAATACAATACATTCACATCTCACAGCCTGCAACGTGCCTTGCTTCTGTTGTGTGGAAGTAATCATTACACCGCGGCTGTCAACAGCATAATCAGATCAAATTATACATGGGACTGTGTTTTTCCCGTTGTAATTGATTTACATTGGTGTTTACAGATTTGCAGTGCCGTCAGCTCAGCACTCTTCCAAACTTCATTTTTTAATGCAGATTCCAGTACAGATGCCATATACACAGCACATCTAATAAGGTGAGGCTGTAGCTTTTATTCCCCGTAGCTTTAAGAGGACGGAATGCTGTACAAACTAACAACAACACAATATAGGTCATTTGGCACGATCTCATAATTTCATAGCTGTCGAGTTATGATTAAATTGACACTGAAATGATATACAGCGAGGCCCAAAAGCCTGAGAACACGTCATGGGATTTTTGTTTAGCTAGAAATAAGCATTTTAGGATATGTGAAAATGTAAAAAGCTATGATGTCAGATGAAGAAGATTCGTATTTCTAGGTCACTAAGCAAAATTGTCACTGACGTCAACTGATGTGAACTCGAAAGGTCAGATGTTCTCGAGTCCAGTGAAGCACAAGATGCTGTTGGGGTCGTTCTCAAATCACGCTGGAGAACGATCATCAGGTTTTAAACAAACTTGGGGAGTTCATCCAGTCTCCCATGGAAGCAAAAGAGAAACTAATACATTTTCAAAGAGTCAAACATTACCAAAGATATTTTTACTCAAATTATAGTATGCTAATATATTTTCATTTGCTCCCAGACATTTTGACTCCGCTATATGGTCTCTAGCAAATTACAAAATTGTGTGACTGTTGTTTTTACATTATAATCATCCAATTGCTAGAATATGTTACCGTGCACTTAATATGCCCAACAGCACCTGCACTTCTCAATACAGCAAGAGCTAAGTACCTTACTGACAGACAGAAAGCCGGTGTATTGAACTAAGTATATGCTGTTTACTTTTGTTCACATATTTAGGTTTCTGTTCCTTGCAAGTACGTGCAAACTTGCTTCGGGTGATTAATGTCTGGCCCACAAGCACTCTCTAACTCTGTGCCAATAGTAAAACAAATTATTTTACAAAAATTGCATATTGGTTGCACATTTTCATGTTCCCTCCATATCTTCATGTTCCCTATATATTTAACAATATACACTATCTTTTAAAATTTGGGGGTCTGTAAGATTTTTTTTAAAGGGGTAGTTCACCCAAAAATTACATTTTGATGTTTATCTGCTTAGCCCAAAGCCACCCAAGATGTAGGTGTGTTTGTTTCTTCAGTAGAACACAAATGAATATTTTTAACTCCAACCGTTGCTCGTATAATGCATGTCAATAGGGTGTTTTTCTATGAGAGTAAAAAAACACACAGACATATGAATCCATATTAAACAACAGCTTGTGACGACACATTGATGTCTTAAGAGAATGTGTGTGAGAAACCGAACAGTATTTATATAATATTTTACCAGAAATACAACACTATGTGCATCAGCCATCAGTGATGCCGTGCCATCACTGCCTGCAAGTCAGGTCAAATTACACGATATGGCGTAGAGATCACTGTTCCGACTCTTGTATCCCATTGAGATATGCCGTATCTTTTTCATTTTACCTCACTTGCAGGAGGTGATGGTGCGGTCGTAGCATTTGTACATAGTGTTGTATTTGAGGTAAAAAAAATTATATAAATACAGTTAAATATTGTGTCTTAAGACATCAATGTGTTCTCACGAGCCATTGTTTAACCCTCTAGGGTACTTTGTTTATGGGTCACACTCAGGAAGTTTGGGTCAAAAATATGTGACTGACTGTATATGTGGTGACCTGATTAAGATTTTTAAAAAATATTATTTTTGTTTACCGTAATAATATTTTTTTTCTAATAATGTTTTGAGATAATTTTATAATTTATAAATATTATTTATGCAATAATTATGACCCATTTTTTCCCATTGAATATAATAGAAAATGTAAATATACATTTTTTTCTTTTTTTTAAGCTGTATTTCATTTTAGAGTTAAGCCTAGGCCTCATGAAAGCCATTTTTTATGAGATTGGTGCCATCTGGTGGACACATTGATAATTTTTATCATTTTATGTAGGTGTGTTTGTTTCTTCAGTAGAACAAAAATGAAGCTAAAATGGAAGTTATTGGGCATAAACGTAAAGGGTGTCTTTGTGCCTCTTAACAGACATAAAATGTAATTAAAATGTCTGTCCAACATGAACAGGGCCCCTACATGACAACGAGATGTGTTTAGCCACTTAGCCATCGTTTAAATTCACCTGTTTAAGACGGCTAGCTGTGTCTCCCGCTGAAGTCCTGTGGGAACTCCGTTGTAGCCGGAAAAATAGTCCAGTTGGGAAGCGCGCCGTGTGTATGAAGAGGCTCTGCTTTTCGGTTCTCAGTATCGAACGTGTCCGAAAGAAACGGTTTTCGATACTGTCCTGCTGATCCAAGAACCATTGCCCATTCAGTTACACACGCGGTATCAGCTGCACGTGAGTTCATCAGTTCTCTCAGCAAAACATGTCTCAGTTCAGTGAACTGTTGGAGTTACAACATATAATTCAAGACATTAGCTTATTTCTATTCAGAGGGACTGTCACTCATGTCAGAAAGTGAGTAACTTAAGTAACTTGTGTTACATTATCAGTGCTAATTTGAGACGCAAACCGTTTAGAATGATTCAGTTCGATTTGGTGAACTGGTCCGCCCGGTTCATTAAAAAGAACCGGTTAAAAAGAAGAATTCGCTCGTGAACCGGACATCATACACTCTAAAAAATGCTGGGTTAAAAACAACCCAAGTTGGGTTGAAAATGCACCAACCAAACAATTGGGTTGTTTTAACCCAATGGTTGAGTTGTTCTTACCCAGCAATTGGGTTGTCTTAAGCAACATTTAACCCAACCACTGGGTTAAAACAGCTCAACCATTGGGTTAAAACAACTCAATTGTTGGGTTAGTGCATTTTCAACCCAACTTGGGTTGTTTTTAACCCAGCATTTTTTAGAGTGTAGAGTGACGATCCAATCGGGCTCACAAGTGAAGAAGAAATGGTTCACGTTTTCTGCCTTTCCGAATTGTGGAAACAGAATGCGTAAATTTGAAGCGAATACTTGACTAACTTACACAGACACAACACAGCGGGGCCGGTTGAAGAAAAAGGCCATTCCGTGGTTAAAGACGGGTGTAGCCACTGTGGAGGTAATGTAAACTTTATTCATCCTTTATTCATCCTTCCATTTGGGCACACACAGCTTGAGGAAAGATGTGCAGTAATAAAATAATCATGCTTTACACACACAACGCTCTTCCCAACTGGACTATTTGCCTTTTTTTCCGGCTACAACTGCATTCCCACGGGACTTCAGCGCGAGACTACAGCTAGCCGTCTAAAACACTGTTTAGGTGAATTTAAACAATGTCTAAGTGGCTAAACGCATCCTGTTGTTATGTAAGGGCCCTGTTCATGTTGAACAGACATTTTAATTGTATTTTATGTCTGTTAAGAGGCACGAAGACACCCTTTACGTTTATGCCCCCATAGCTGCTGTTTTAGCTGAGGGGGGGCTCTGGGTATTAACTGTAATTCTGTGTTGCAAGCAACAATCCAGTTCGTTTTTTTTTTTAATGGGCTGTACTCACAAAGGTATAACGATCAATACAAACTTAAAAAGCCCCTGGAGTTGTCCTTTAAGACATCAATGTGTCGTCACAAGCCGCTGTTTAATATGGATTCATATGTCTGTGTGTTTTTTACTCTCATAATGGCTTTTAAAGAAAAACACCCCATTGACATGCATTATACATGCAACGGTTGGAGTTAAAAAATAAATAGTAAATGTTTCTTGAGCAGCAAATCAGCATAATGATATCTGAAGGATCATGTGACACTGAAGACTATATTATACTGTACTTGTTTTTGCTATAAACAATTTGAACGTAGAAAATCAGAAGTAATTTTGAAATTTAACATAAGGTTGGATTTTAAATTATTTCAGTACTTCCTGAAAAACCTTTTTCCTTCAACAAAATTTAGTTTGTTTATGACATCTTACAGGAAATGGCAATATTTTGTTGAGAAAAAAAAAAGATTGTGCATTTTATAGTTCCTGGTTTGTTGTATGCAACCCGATCACACATAAATGCGTATAAATAGTACGAGTGTGCAATGTCGTGGAATGTATACGCCAAAACTCATTTTGGCGTGCATATGATACGCTGTTTTTCGCGTGCATATGATACGCACTTTATGGCGTATATATGACACGCGCTTGGGTAGGTTTAGGGTAGCGGGGCGTATATATGACATGCGCTTGGGTAGGTTTAGGGTGGTGGGGTGGGGGGTTCGTATGTATAATACGCCATAAAATGCGTCTCATATGCACGCGAAAAACCGCGTGCCATAGACACGCGTCTCACTGTAAAGCATTTCACCTCAGTTGATTATATTGTAGAAATATAATCAAAATGTCCAAAGATGGTTACAAAAAATGCTAAAATAACTTCAAGCTGACATTCTAATCTAAGCTAACTCTCAATCCCCCAGTGAACAATGGCTAATTTTAGCCCTGCATATCATGTTAACTTCTAGTCTAGTAGAAAGACTTCCTGCTTATTTTCTTGCCATTTTTCTATTCAGGAAATAATCAAGTTATAATTAATACAATGTAGGCCCTGGAGCCTGACCATAGCACACTTCTGAGTCTGCTTTATAATCTGACAGCTATAGTATAGTATTTGTATAGCTTCCATACATCACCATAACACAAGCATATTCAATTTTGAAAAATAACAGAGCTCAAAATGTACTTTACAACGGCAATAACACTAGCCGCATTTTAGTTTGTGCTTATTTTTCCGAGATACAGTCTGTTCGGACAAGATGCAATGTTCCCTCAACATGCTAATGTTCTTTATATCGCTCCTCACTGATATTCAAAAACAGCTTCTTGCACAATGCTGACTCACTCATTTCCATTTCTGACTAAGCCTATTCAAACACTAAGATGATATATGCGTGTACTCATACATCAGTGTGCAGTAATTTTTAAACGAGTGTGGTAGAGAGAATTTAAGAGAGAGTGAAAATAGGACCACTGCAGCACACAATAACGGCTGACTGCTGGCTCTGAATTATAATTTTTTTTTTTTGTGATGGTAAAACTAGCTAGGTAAAACTATTTTTTTTGTTGGAATCACAGTCTGAGTCCATGTTTTACTGAACAACAAATAGTCTGAGAACACTAACCATGTGCTGTTAAATAAAACAGCTTTTGGTTCTGTGCAATCGGTATAAAGGGTACAATAATGGAAAATTTGATTAATTTATCATAACAAAAGAAATGCCCAAGCCTTATTTATTAATTTATGCATCACCATTCTAGATAATGTACTGAATCATCAGTTAATAAAGGACCAGATAAGAGCAAGCAAATAAAACTACACATTTTGAAATGAATCAGTGACACGTGCACATGACCTTTCAGTCTCTGCTTCTCATTCAGAAACTGCTTAACTATACATTATGATCATTGTAAGCTGAGCAGACATTATGAATTAAGATACAGTTATGCGCCTTTTATTCCTGTCATATGAAGCTAATTTTACCCTAAATGAAACTGACACATAATTCCAGTTGTCTTTGGAAGTTTGGTCAGAATGAGCTTTTGAGTGTTTGCTGATGAACTACTGGTGAAATAAAACCACAATGAAGCCTGCAAATCTGCAAATTGATTTCTTATGCCACACAATTCATTTTGAAGTAAAGGTGGGGTTGCATCCATTTCAAGGGAATTACCATGGTAACCATATTCTCTATGGTTATATATTCTCATATTCTCCTTTGTTACCCCATGATTTTTCAATCCATCTGGGATCCCCTTTGCAAAAATGCAAAGCTTTGTTTTTCTAAGTAGGCTATAGAACCCATACTGTGTGAGAAATGGCAGAATATTTTAAAAACAACATGTTGTTTGCACAACTTCAATTTGCTTTTTTAATATATATTTTGTATTAGCTTCCTGTAGTAGTATTTAATGACACGGGACGTTTTTCCCGGTAAAATCAAAAGGATGTGACGTTTACACGTGCGACACATGAAACTCATAAACAATGCTCATGTAATGCCGAACAGAAAATTAATAATTCAAATTATAGTCTCAAGTCAAATTTATTATCGAACTCGTAACGGTGTTATTGTAATTAACGTTAGCCTACCTCATCTGACCACACGATGCCGGTGAATGGCAAACATATCTACGTCATTATCATCAAATGCTTTCTTAAGTGCTGCTTTATCTTTGTTGTGTGTATAGGGTATATTGTTATTGAGCAAAAAACGCGCAGAACATTATTCTTCTAAAGACGCTCTCAGAGTGGATGATGGTGTCTGGACGTTTGCCAAGAGTATATCACTGCAAAGGTATTTCCAACTTCCTTTTACTTCTAAGCAAAATAACTTGGTCCATAGACTTCGCCGTGAGTAATTATATCGAGGTCTTGAACCACGTTTAGTCTATGCACGAGGTCGAGCACGAGTAAAAAGTTGCTGGCTGCAGTTCACTTAACGGCCACCAGTGCCGCTAATGTAGATGATAGCATCACATCTTGTACTTTTGCACATTAACTGCACTTATGCAAACTGCATTTTATATATATATATTATTAAAATTATTCATATTGGATTTATACCAAAACATATTTTTACATTCAACCAATTATTGTCTAAAAATGTATTGGGTTCAGTAATCAGTGACAGTCTCTGTCTCACTGGTTGCAAACGAGTCACCTTTAGCTGTCTGCTTTGATTCCGGCTAATGCAAAATAAGCTTGTGTTACAAACACACCCTGCCGTATACAATTACAGCCAGGTCTCCATGGCCATAATGTTTCTGTCTACTGTAATAATATCAGGCGTGTGGCTACTGAAAATGGCCATGAGACAAAGCCCTCAAAGCACAACAGCAAATTGAGGACAATTTCACCTGCCTACAAAGTTTCCTCCAAGTCATTTTGACTGACCTTGAGATCAACTGTGAATTATTTCTGTATTTATCTTCATAAAAAATCCTTCACAAATGCGATTACATTCAAATGATAGATAGAGGCAATTTTCTATTAATTATGTTAGAGAGCAGGGAAAAATGCAGTGAGAGATGGTTACTTTGAGAAACCCCCCCTCCAATAAAACAAGTGTAAACAGAGTCTGAATGATGTCTTTGAGTCAAAAGGAAACTGTGCTGCTGGCTCTAGTCCCAGAATTACTGAGAAAGAAAAGAGGAAAATGAAGTCATATATTAATCTTTGGTAATTGCAGGATACAGTGAGGTATAGGACAGCCTTTGGACATCATTTGAGTTGAACCCAATGGCATGTAAGTAAAGCACCAATTTTGGTTTTGGCAGTGCACTGTGCTATTAAAAATCCCGGAGGAATGTGAAACCACACTGTTTCTCTTTCTGTCTGTTTTAAAAAAAGAAAGAATTAGGATTACAACTCTCTGATTGGAAAGGTACAAGGGACTTGAAAAACTGTGAAGGCCCTTCGACATAAATACAGACCTCAGATATTTCATAATGATCTGTTTAGGATGTGTTTGGACAGTACATTTCCTCTCCTCCTGTGCTAGAAATGTAGTACTTTGACAATTTGTAAAAAAAAGACAGACTGGGTTATAACTCTTGAAGAAAAAAAAGTGGTGTTTTAAATTGTCCAAAAAAAGATGAACGCCAACACTGACAAAAAAAAAAACTTGAAAATATATATAAACAAATATTGATGCAATGACATTTATGTATATGTGTATGTACTCTATAATGCATTGTAATATATAACTTATATACTTCATTTATGTACTTATTCCTTCAACAATGTAAAATATCAAAGCACAATGATATGGCGAAAATAAATATTAAATATAATCAAATTAAAATACAATTTATTTTCAAATACATTTTAATACATTTAATTTACATTTGATTAATAATCACAGTCTTTTATAGCCTTTTTTACCGTAGAGCACAGTTGGGATATATAGACTAATATAACAAGAATATAAAATATAATAATAAATATAATATTTGATCTACGTTTATAGTAAAAATAACATTTATCTAAAACATTTTTAAGTATTACAGTATGCTTATATTTTGTAGGGGAGAGGTGCAAAGAAAATTCTTGTGTGAAACAACAACATGGCATGCACTATACAATTTTCTATGATGCCGTTCAAAGCTTTCTGTATTAAACAGCTTCATTATTGGCATCGCCAACAGATGTTGCTAAAAACTGCTTTCACAACATTAATGTTAAGCTGTGTTCGTATGGGCTTAAAGAGCTAATCTGCACGATGAATGGCAGTAGCATGTGCAGGTTCAATGTGCGGGTGGTTTAACCCTTCGAATGAAGAGTCACAGTACAGGAAGAGGAAAAGCAGAAGTGAGCGTGCATCCTCATTACCTCTAAATGCAATTAATTATTTATCAATGCAAATTCCAGCTTCACATGGCCCTTCCTTTTTTGAGGGAAAAAAAGCTGAATTTTTATCATATTGAGAGGGCCGTATTAATAAAACATCAACTCTTTGCAATGTAGTCATCTTTATTCCTTACATCTTCCACCAGACTCAGAATATTCTCTTTTAGTGCCACGATGCACTCTAATGAAAAAGAGTGACAGGGAGGATTGCTTTTTTATTCAGAGAACCGGGGTGGAATGCACCTCATTTGAACACACCTGGAGGCTGCACAGGGAGGTTAGCGTCATTGATCAAAGAACAAACCGATTCGTGAATGTGAAATCTCTGACACGTACAGCCAGTGTATCCTATTTCAGGGACAAGGACTGCATTACAGCCGTTCCTCTCCAAAAAACACGACACAACAAACTGAGGAGCCCATCTTAACCCAAGACTCAGCAAACAATATATATGCACTGATGAAGGTGGATCGTTCAAATAACATCCCCGTCTGGGGTTCAAGCACACCGACACCTCGCACAGGAAACATCTATCTCAATTTTTTTTTACCTAAATGTGTTGTCTGAGAGGAAAGAACGAGAAAAAAAAGAGAGAAAGAATCAGAAACCCAAATTAGCCTGTCGACAACAGGTCGTCTAGATGCACAGATCCACTCCGCTCCTTCTCTTTTTATTGTTCTCCATCTCTCTGAATCAAAGCAGCACTCAGTCTGAAATCTCAGAGTTGGAATATCACTCTTAATTCTTTGAAGATTTACTGTAGTGAGATGTGTAAGTTGAAAGTGGTGACTTCAGTAAATGAGGGTTAATACGCAGACTAGTTTTAACAGCCATGAAATTTCGCCCAGGGCGTTCAACAATTCAGCGGTCTCTGTAATGACATGACTGCTGCCAACATGAAAATTCAAAGTAATTCATTGGTACTGACAGATGGAGTAGATTGAGAGGAGGATGAGTTTCACAGTCCTAGCTTCTCTTTCTCGACTTTAACGCTGTGGATGATCCAGAATAAAGCTAAAAGATAACCGTATGGTACGCTAGAATAACATTTAGCTGTGAGTGTTTCATAAACATTATTCCTGCATGTTAAACCACAATCAATAAGGGCAAAGCTTATCACAGCAAAAAAAAAAAAAAAACTGTAGCATTATTTCTAAAATTGTATAGCAACTCTTTTTGGATGTAAATGGTGGAGTGCATGCTGTGGTAGTTGCCAGTTTTGGTCTAAATTGAGAACAGCATTATAGCCAAAAATATTACAGATACTATCAAGGTCAGGTCCATTTTACTGCAAAATATCCAGGAGCCCATGCACAGAAAATATAAATGTCCTGTAGCATTTTCAAGAGCTCAGAAAGTTGAAAATAACTCATTGATGTTTACCGGAAGAATTTAAATAGAGAGGGGGAAAAAGCCATTTCATGGTTATAAACAGCACACAATCAAGACACAAATCAATTAAAAAGCAAAATACATTGCCAAAATAAATCCCGTTGAAGTAATGAACCGACCATTCGTGAATTTCTCAAATCCAATTTTGTGGTCGAGTTTTGAAGAGGGAATGTGGATGATTGCCATTTGGATTATGGAGAAGCTTCATTCATGTGCTATTGATTATACCGCTGATGTTCTTTTTCCTCTTTAAACATATTATATTCACATGAAGTCGCCATTCGGATTTCCTTCCTGCC
Source organism: Pseudorasbora parva (assembly GCF_024679245.1). NCBI lineage: Eukaryota > Metazoa > Chordata > Actinopteri > Cypriniformes > Gobionidae > Pseudorasbora > Pseudorasbora parva. The sequence continues at coordinate 10,775,267 of NC_090180.1, forward strand.
GTTTGATTTCCATTTAATACAGACAATATTACTGGCAGAGTGAAAAGGCTGAAACTTAAAATGTTTTGAATTAAATGATTTTGTGTTGGAAAGATATATTTTAATAATGAAGACATATCAAAATGAACATTAAGAAATAACACGCAAGAGTTCGCCGCCGACCGTACAAAATATCCCGGTCCTAATCCAGTCCCTGTTGGAATGGCTGATTGCGGTATGATATTTTTTCCACCTCACTTCTGTTCATTTATTTTGCTTTTCATTGCTTTCCACTTGAAAGAATGCTGGGCTAAAAACAACTGGGTTGAAAATGGACAACCCCAGAAATTGAGTTGTTTTAATGGGTCTATTCACTGGGTTTAAACAACCCAAGTGAAGTTATTAAACATAATTTCGGGAGGAGTACGCCCATCTAATCTTTCAATTAATATCAAGGTATAAAACCAGCAGCTAACCTCTTCCCCTTTTTAGTTCCTGCAGCATCCCTCCTCCTCCCCTGCTCCTCCTTTTGTATAATTTTGTACACCAGTGTGGTGGTGGTTGAGGAGAGATCCCTGACATGAGTGTAAAGAGCTTTGGGTGTACAGTAGTACATATAAAAGCGCTATATAAATGCCTCAAACATTCATTCATTCTTTCATTCTTTCATTCATTCAGTTTTGCCTGTTATAGGGGGGAAATCGGAGCTCGGGTAGAATATCCTCTCTGAGCCCCTCTATTGCAGACAGCAAGCCAAATCTGTTTAGCACTTTCATTAAGATTAGATGGGCACACAAACTCATGAATTTCTGGGTTTGTCCATTTCCAACCCAACTTGAGTTGTTTTTAACCCAGCATTTTTTAGTATTGTTGTTAGTGTAACCTCAACTATATGGCGGTTTAAGAATGTCGACTAAATAGACTACGCCACCCCCACTTCCACGGGATAGGGGACCCTCATAATATTTATAACAGGTCGTTCAATTAAATGAACTAGAAGCCAGGGTATAAAAGGTCAACTTTTATTAGTTGCTCAATTTTCTCTCATTAATACCACTTTTTGGGTTCACAGCACGGTTCTCAAATAAATAAAAAAACACAGCAAACAAAGAAATCAAACTCCACCAAACACAGAACACAAAAAAGGAATGTCAAAGTGCCGTTCACCACAAATTAGGAATACCAAAATTAATAATACATCTAATGCTCAAACACAGTAAAATAAAGTTGCGTTGCTCAAATTACAAAAAAACAAATGACAATAACAAAAAAATAACTCAAACTGTAATCATGAAACTGGATAAACCACATGGGAGAAAACACACCAATCCAAAACAAATGAACCCAAAAGCAAAATCCTTCACAAAACAAATAAACATCAAATATAAAGATCTCCCATACGGTTATAAACCAGTAAATGAAACAAACAAAAAACGTTACAACAAAATAAATACAAAAGGACAAAAACACCCAAGAACAAAACGCAAATTAATCAAATGAATCTCAAATATTAGTGGGAAAAGAAAACGGTGGCTGCTAGACCAAAAGGAGGAATGTAAAACCTGTAATTAAAAACATTTCACATTTTTTATTACACAAAAGGACATTACACTGATCAACTTATAAAATACTCACATACCTCCTTAATATACGCTGTGGTTTACTTTGTTGAATGAGACAGTCTCACTGAAGGCAAAAGAATGGGTTGTAACGCAGTCGATTCCGTATGAACCTCTGTGCACGCTGTTACTCTCATAACAATCATTAAATAGCTGAAACCAATGCAGTGTTGCCCTGCACAGCGCGTTCAGATCAACAGGTCATCAGCACGGGAATAATCCTAAAACAACATGGTGCGTTCAACACTAATGCATTCTCTTATTAGATTAGACTCCATAGATAAAATTACATTTACTCACACCACGTCGTCAAAGGCAGCAGTCAAAAAGCAGTTTCTCCAACGCACCAGTAACGGAGGGGGAGAAAACCACACACACACACTCGTTCGAGGGAAGAGCGAGAACAAACGTGGCTTCACAATGACCGCGAGAATTTAAGCTCGCTGGCGTCATTCCATCACCTGTCCCCCTTAAAGGCATAGCGTACTCATTCCGGTTACATTCACCCCCTCTTTCAAAGATCACCGTCCCGGTGACAACACTTATCCTCATCCTACCCCTCTTAAATCCAAGGTCTAAAAAGGCCATATAGTGAACTTACCGAAGCTAAATTTGGGGGAGCTTGGCCTTCCGGGGATCGTACCGGCCTTGGAAGATTAAAAGGATTTGAATGCTGCCCGGCCCTTGTTCTAACAGAACGACGTAAACAAAGTTCTAATGGTTCCTGTTCAGATTCCTGTTCAAACTGGTCAAAGGCACCAGGGACTGGCTCTGGTACATCAAGTACCTGTTCTGCTGGACACTGGAAATCTGGGGGATCAATGACCTGTTCAGTTGGACACCGGTCCAACTCCTGCCCACCCAAATTTAGCCGAATAGCTGCTGGGCCTCCCTTCTGAGCCACATGAAAAACCAAAGTCTCCTCCTCCTCTGACATTTCCTCCTCCTCATTTGACTGCCTCTGATGACCATACTCTAGCGGAGGCCCTATTGGGGGGGGGGCAATTTGCCTCGACGTCGCATTTGTCCGAGGGCATGCACCCATCAGGAAGCTCTCGCAAATTTGAGCGATGAACATTCTTTACATGCCCCACTGAATCTCGTTGCCTTATTTTATAGACAGTGCCTACCTCATCCAGACACTCTACCACCTCATACACCTTGGAGCCCCACACATCTTGAATCTTATGCCGACCTGGAAAATGATTCTTACACAGAACTAAAGTCCCGACTGGCAAGATAGGCACAGACACTGGGTGGTGGCATGCTCGCAGAGCTGCTGCCACCTGCAAATGCTCCCTAGCTTTACTATAGACAGAGTCTAGATAGTCCCGATGACTCACCACCCAATCTTGGGCAGTCACTGATGAACTCTCTTCATCCCTCCCCAAAAGGGCATCCACAGGAAGCTTTGGCTTCTGGCCAAACATAAGCTCGTAAGGAGAATATCCAGTGGACTGATGGGCAGCGGTATTATAAGCGAACAGTAACTGGGGTAAAGCTTGAGGCCATGCTCTTTTCTTTTCAATAGGCAGTGTGCGCAATAGATCGTGCAACGTGCGATTAAATCTTTCACACTGTCCATTTCCCTCAGGATGATATGCTGTGGTTCTACTCTTCTGAACCCCATACAGTTGGCACAATTGCTTGAGCAATTCCCCTTCAAAATTTCGCCCCTGATCTGAATGAATACGTTTTGGTACCCCATAAACGTAGAACCACCTCTCTGTCAGGATACGAGCCACCGTACTAGCCTTTTGGTCTCGAGTTGGGTAGGCTTGGGTAAACTTAGAAAACACGTCAGTAACCACAAATACACTCTCACACCCATTACTCGCCCGCTCAAGAAGTGTAAAATCAATAGCGAGAACTTCCAGGGGTCTTGAAGCAATCAAATGCCCCATGGTTGTCCGAACCTTAGGGCGTAAAGCTTTGGCAACCACACAGCGTTCACATTTAGTACACCATTGTTCAATATCATGTCGCAAATTTGGCCAGAAGCATCTCTCCCTCACCAAAGCAGTTGTCCTCTCTATACCTTGGTGACCATGATGGTCATGGAGACCCTCCAACACTTCCTTCTTTAAGACCGCGGGCAATAAAACCTGGAGTATGCGAACCTTTCCTGGAGGCAGGAAAACTTCTCTATACAAAATTCCATCTTTCTGCCGAACACGTTTCCACTGGCGAACCAACTCTAATGCTTCCCTAGTCTCTTTGGCCCTTTCATAGCGGGTAGGGACCACTCCCCTTTGCCAATACCTCGAAAAAGCAGCAATATGAGGGTCTGCAGCCTGAAGCACTTGCATGTCTGCCTTTTCCCGGAAAGGCACAGCTGCTATTTCTGAAACTATAGTACAATCAGAAGCAGATCCTGGACACTGAACTGATGAAAGTACCTGAGGCAAGGTTATACCAGACGCAATTTCCCCAACTCTATTAGGGGCTGAATTTACAGGCAGACGGGAGAGGGCATCTGCATTGCGATTAGCTGTACCAGGGCGATATTTCAGCTCAAAATCAAACAAAGCCAACTGTGACACCCAACGCTGTTCTACGGCAGCCAACTTTGCAGTTTGCAGATAACTCAAGGGATTGTTATCAGTGAACACCACAAACTTAACACCCAGCAAATATTCACGAAACTTCTCGGAGACAGCCCACTTAAGGGCCAAGAGCTCCAGTTTCATTGAACTGTAGTTTGACATGTTTCTTTCTGTAGGGCGCAAGCCTCGGCTGGCATAAGCAATAGGCCTCCGCTGACCCTCCTGTTCTTGGGATAATACTGCACCAAGACCAACCTGACTGGCATCTATCTCTAGCACAAATGGCTTAGAAAAATCAGCATAGCCCAACACTGGGGCCTCCACCAGCGACCTCTTCAGGGCCACAAAGGCCTCCTCCAAAACTTCTGTCCATCTTCCTTCCAGAAGTATGTTAGTGCCTGAACTTCGCTTCTTTCCCTTACCCTGGAGCTCCCCCACCAATCTGTGCAGTGGTGCCGCAAGTCGAGCAAACCCCTCTACAAACCTTCTATAGTATGAGGCAAAACCCAAGAAGGAGCGCAACTCCATAAGGTTACTGGGTCGCTTCCAGTTGGCTACAGCGCTAATTTTCTCTGGGTCAGTAGACACCCCATGGGAGGAAATAATGTGACCAAGATACCTAACCTCTTTTTGGAAAAAATGGCATTTTTGGAACTTCAACTTCAAATTATTTTGTTGAAGCCGCCTCAAAACCATCTCCAACCGTTGAAGATGTTGTTCAAAGGAACCAGAAAAGATGACAATGTCATCTAAGTACAACAAAAGGGACTGGAAACGTTGATCACCAAAAATCCTCTCCATAAGTCTCTGGAAAGTACCGGGTGCATTGCATAGCCCAAAGGGCATACGATTGTATTCAAAAAGCCCAAAAGGAGTGCAGAAAGCCGTTTTCTCTTTATCCCGTTCAACCACTGGAACCTGGTTGTACCCACTAGCCAAGTCAAGGGTAGAAAACCACTTAGCCCCTGTTAGCGCATCGAGCGACTCCTCGATCCTTGGGAGTGGGTAAGCATCTTTCCGTGTTTTAGCGTTAAGTTGACGGTAATCAACACAGAGTCTAATGCTACCATCCTTTTTTTGTACTACCACAATGGGTGAAGAGTAGGGACTACAACTAGGGCGAACTACACCCTGTTCAAGCAGCTCACTAATATGAGTTTTGACTTGTTCATACTGAGATGGGGGCAAGCGACGATAACGCTGACGAACAGGAGCATTATCTAACACTGGTATCTCATGTTGGACTAAATGAGTACACCCCAAATCCCCTTCACTTTTACTAAACACAGAGCTGAAACGATCCAAAAGGCATCGGGCCTGTTGGGACTGTGCAGTGGACAATAAAGGCCATGACGCCTCAAAATTCAATGCTGGTTTACTGCCTACCTCCATGACCTGATTACTACTCACAAACCCCCCACTATCCACACTTTCCAATTCAGTGTCCAGGGCCGACTGCAAATTAACCAGATACAGCTGACCTAGAAAGGTTCTTGGCCTAAGCCATTGATCCTTCTCTCCCAGATTTACCACAGGGACATGAACTATACCCTGCTCTACCGGTAAGAGACACTTTGAAATAAGGATATTCGCTGGCAGTACGCCTTCCTCACCTGTCGGGGGCTCTAATAATACAGAAGTAATGACACGAGCCATACCTTGACAACCAGTAGTGGGAACCCATTGAAGGGAACCCGCTGGTACTCGTATGGCCAATCCTGCCCTTACAACTGCCTTCCCCAGTAACCCAGACTCTGCGGTGAGAGCCAAACTTTGACACTCTAAGAGGGCCTGTTTCCACCCCTTTCCTGCCTGCTTAACTGTAAGAGAGGAAAATAAACCCTCCTCATGTTGACCAAAAAGATCTTGATAACAACAGTTCAAAATATTCATTCCCAAAAGACCTGGGACCGCGAGCTTTTGTTGCCGTGTAAGAGGATCTAGCGGATCTCTCATAATTAGTACCCCCATTTTGGAGAGCGTTCTACCCAAAACCTCGACTTCTAGCTCCAAGTAGCCACAATAGGGAATGTCCAGCCCATTAGCAGCCTTCAAATGCAACCAACTACATGGCTTTAAACTTTTCCTAATATGAATAGGAAAGGCTGACTCAAAGAAGCTCTCAGTGACCATTGACACCATAGATCCAGTGTCCAGCAGACAAGGAGTTTTCACCCCACCAAAAGAAACCTCCACTATAGGGCACTGTCCAACAAGTTGGGCAAAATTGAATGATCCCTTAGAGCCAGAACCACCCCCCTCTGATGCCAGGCTCCCAACACCAGAGGGTGCTAGTTTCCCGGCTGCACTAAGGCATCCTGTACAACTGTCTGACTCTGCACCTGAGGAAACTGTCCCTGACCGAGTCCAGTCCCACCCCTCGAACTCACTTGGCTGCTCGCCAATTCAGATCTGCAAAACCTTGCAATATGACCAACTTTATTGCAACGCATGCAGATTGGCTTACCATCAGCCCAAAACTGGGCAGCACTTGGACGGGAGCCAACAGCACCCCCTACGGTATTTGAGGGGCTTATACTCAGGTGCTTCAAAATAGCATCTAGCTGAACCTGTTGTTTACGTAAACAATCTTTCAGCTCGCCTAATTCAGAAGTGGATTCGGGGGAGGGGTGACTAGATCTATACCTACCCACTACTTGAACATCTGCAGCGCAAGAGTGAGCCCGAGATCTCACAGCTGGGGTTCCTCCCTCATCTGCCCACCGTACAGCTTCAGAACGAACCTCCAGAAATGACATCCCAGCACTTAACCGCACCTGTCGTTTTAATTCTCTGCGCAGAGTGTTATCACGCATATGTTCAATAAATTGGTCACGTAATGTGTGGTCTGAGTTACAAATACCTGGCAAGTTCTTGCGTTTCATTGCTTCCATTAAGGCCATGAGGGCGTGTGAATATTCACGCAGTGACTCTCCCTCCAGCTGGCGGCGTTGGAAAAACTGCTTCTGCAAACCCACAAAAGACTGAGAACAACCATACATGTCAAGTAAAATTGTAAAGATTTTCTCTGGATCATCCCTGTCACTCGAGGGGTGAAACTTTACTTCAGCCTTAGCTTCTCCATCTAAAAGATCATAGACGAACAAAGCTTTCTCAGCCACAGGGACTGGACGAACAATCAGAGACCTACGTACTTCTTCTACCCAATCTTCTACTGTCAACAAATCAATAGACCCTTTCCCAGAAAACCTAGGACATTTTCTTTCCCGTGGAACATACACATAACGTTCAGACGTAGGCACATTAATAGGTGTATGGACATTAACATCATGTCTGGGGCTAGTAGCTTGCTCTGCCTCATCCTCAACATTAACAGGCCTCCTAAAAAGTTCTTCCCGAAGTTGCTGATTATCAGCCTGTAATTGTTGTACCAAATCAGCAAGAGTTTTAAGTTGTTCCTCCATAATACAGGCGATTTGTATTATAGGAGGAGGATGAGGAGAAAAAGAGTCCAGAAGACAGCTGACAAAGGATGAAGCTCACCGGCTCGTGACACGATGATGAAGTCCTTAATATGTTACAACCACCGTTTCCTTTCCCACTTCAACGAAATACACACACACACACTAAATCAAGCAAACCATTTACACTCAGGCTTCTTTAAACTATACCCTGCCGACTACGCCAGAAATGTAACCTCAACTATATGGCGGTTTAAGAATGTCGACTAAATAGACTACGCCACCCCCACTTCCACGGGATAGGGGACCCTCATAATATTTATAACAGGTCGTTCAATTAAATGAACTAGAAGCCAGGGTATAAAAGGTCAACTTTTATTAGTTGCTCAATTTTCTCTCATTAATACCACTTTTTGGGTTCACAGCACGGTTCTCAAATAAATAAAAAAACACAGCAAACAAAGAAATCAAACTCCACCAAACACAGAACACAAAAAAGGAATGTCAAAGTGCCGTTCACCACAAATTAGGAATACCAAAATTAATAATACATCTAATGCTCAAACACAGTAAAATAAAGTTGCGTTGCTCAAATTACAAAAAAACAAATGACAATAACAAAAAAATAACTCAAACTGTAATCATGAAACTGGATAAACCACATGGGAGAAAACACACCAATCCAAAACAAATGAACCCAAAAGCAAAATCCTTCACAAAACAAATAAACATCAAATATAAAGATCTCCCATACGGTTATAAACCAGTAAATGAAACAAACAAAAAACGTTACAACAAAATAAATACAAAAGGACAAAAACACCCAAGAACAAAACGCAAATTAATCAAATGAATCTCAAATATTAGTGGGAAAAGAAAACGGTGGCTGCTAGACCAAAAGGAGGAATGTAAAACCTGTAATTAAAAACATTTCACATTTTTTATTACACAAAAGGACATTACACTGATCAACTTATAAAATACTCACATACCTCCTTAATATACGCTGTGGTTTACTTTGTTGAATGAGACAGTCTCACTGAAGGCAAAAGAATGGGTTGTAACGCAGTCGATTCCGTATGAACCTCTGTGCACGCTGTTACTCTCATAACAATCATTAAATAGCTGAAACCAATGCAGTGTTGCCCTGCACAGCGCGTTCAGATCAACAGGTCATCAGCACGGGAATAATCCTAAAACAACATGGTGCGTTCAACACTAATGCATTCTCTTATTAGATTAGACTCCATAGATAAAATTACATTTACTCACACCACGTCGTCAAAGGCAGCAGTCAAAAAGCAGTTTCTCCAACGCACCAGTAACGGAGGGGGAGAAAACCACACACACACACTCGTTCGAGGGAAGAGCGAGAACAAACGTGGCTTCACAATGACCGCGAGAATTTAAGCTCGCTGGCGTCATTCCATCACCTGTCCCCCTTAAAGGCATAGCGTACTCATTCCGGTTACATTCACCCCCTCTTTCAAAGATCACCGTCCCGGTGACAACACTTATCCTCATCCTACCCCTCTTAAATCCAAGGTCTAAAAAGGCCATATAGTGAACTTACCGAAGCTAAATTTGGGGGAGCTTGGCCTTCCGGGGATCGTACCGGCCTTGGAAGATTAAAAGGATTTGAATGCTGCCCGGCCCTTGTTCTAACAGAACGACGTAAACAAAGTTCTAATGGTTCCTGTTCAGATTCCTGTTCAAACTGGTCAAAGGCACCAGGGACTGGCTCTGGTACATCAAGTACCTGTTCTGCTGGACACTGGAAATCTGGGGGATCAATGACCTGTTCAGTTGGACACCGGTCCAACTCCTGCCCACCCAAATTTAGCCGAATAGCTGCTGGGCCTCCCTTCTGAGCCACATGAAAAACCAAAGTCTCCTCCTCCTCTGACATTTCCTCCTCCTCATTTGACTGCCTCTGATGACCATACTCTAGCGGAGGCCCTATTGGGGGGGGGGCAATTTGCCTCGACGTCGCATTTGTCCGAGGGCATGCACCCATCAGGAAGCTCTCGCAAATTTGAGCGATGAACATTCTTTACATGCCCCACTGAATCTCGTTGCCTTATTTTATAGACAGTGCCTACCTCATCCAGACACTCTACCACCTCATACACCTTGGAGCCCCACACATCTTGAATCTTATGCCGACCTGGAAAATGATTCTTACACAGAACTAAAGTCCCGACTGGCAAGATAGGCACAGACACTGGGTGGTGGCATGCTCGCAGAGCTGCTGCCACCTGCAAATGCTCCCTAGCTTTACTATAGACAGAGTCTAGATAGTCCCGATGACTCACCACCCAATCTTGGGCAGTCACTGATGAACTCTCTTCATCCCTCCCCAAAAGGGCATCCACAGGAAGCTTTGGCTTCTGGCCAAACATAAGCTCGTAAGGAGAATATCCAGTGGACTGATGGGCAGCGGTATTATAAGCGAACAGTAACTGGGGTAAAGCTTGAGGCCATGCTCTTTTCTTTTCAATAGGCAGTGTGCGCAATAGATCGTGCAACGTGCGATTAAATCTTTCACACTGTCCATTTCCCTCAGGATGATATGCTGTGGTTCTACTCTTCTGAACCCCATACAGTTGGCACAATTGCTTGAGCAATTCCCCTTCAAAATTTCGCCCCTGATCTGAATGAATACGTTTTGGTACCCCATAAACGTAGAACCACCTCTCTGTCAGGATACGAGCCACCGTACTAGCCTTTTGGTCTCGAGTTGGGTAGGCTTGGGTAAACTTAGAAAACACGTCAGTAACCACAAATACACTCTCACACCCATTACTCGCCCGCTCAAGAAGTGTAAAATCAATAGCGAGAACTTCCAGGGGTCTTGAAGCAATCAAATGCCCCATGGTTGTCCGAACCTTAGGGCGTAAAGCTTTGGCAACCACACAGCGTTCACATTTAGTACACCATTGTTCAATATCATGTCGCAAATTTGGCCAGAAGCATCTCTCCCTCACCAAAGCAGTTGTCCTCTCTATACCTTGGTGACCATGATGGTCATGGAGACCCTCCAACACTTCCTTCTTTAAGACCGCGGGCAATAAAACCTGGAGTATGCGAACCTTTCCTGGAGGCAGGAAAACTTCTCTATACAAAATTCCATCTTTCTGCCGAACACGTTTCCACTGGCGAACCAACTCTAATGCTTCCCTAGTCTCTTTGGCCCTTTCATAGCGGGTAGGGACCACTCCCCTTTGCCAATACCTCGAAAAAGCAGCAATATGAGGGTCTGCAGCCTGAAGCACTTGCATGTCTGCCTTTTCCCGGAAAGGCACAGCTGCTATTTCTGAAACTATAGTACAATCAGAAGCAGATCCTGGACACTGAACTGATGAAAGTACCTGAGGCAAGGTTATACCAGACGCAATTTCCCCAACTCTATTAGGGGCTGAATTTACAGGCAGACGGGAGAGGGCATCTGCATTGCGATTAGCTGTACCAGGGCGATATTTCAGCTCAAAATCAAACAAAGCCAACTGTGACACCCAACGCTGTTCTACGGCAGCCAACTTTGCAGTTTGCAGATAACTCAAGGGATTGTTATCAGTGAACACCACAAACTTAACACCCAGCAAATATTCACGAAACTTCTCGGAGACAGCCCACTTAAGGGCCAAGAGCTCCAGTTTCATTGAACTGTAGTTTGACATGTTTCTTTCTGTAGGGCGCAAGCCTCGGCTGGCATAAGCAATAGGCCTCCGCTGACCCTCCTGTTCTTGGGATAATACTGCACCAAGACCAACCTGACTGGCATCTATCTCTAGCACAAATGGCTTAGAAAAATCAGCATAGCCCAACACTGGGGCCTCCACCAGCGACCTCTTCAGGGCCACAAAGGCCTCCTCCAAAACTTCTGTCCATCTTCCTTCCAGAAGTATGTTAGTGCCTGAACTTCGCTTCTTTCCCTTACCCTGGAGCTCCCCCACCAATCTGTGCAGTGGTGCCGCAAGTCGAGCAAACCCCTCTACAAACCTTCTATAGTATGAGGCAAAACCCAAGAAGGAGCGCAACTCCATAAGGTTACTGGGTCGCTTCCAGTTGGCTACAGCGCTAATTTTCTCTGGGTCAGTAGACACCCCATGGGAGGAAATAATGTGACCAAGATACCTAACCTCTTTTTGGAAAAAATGGCATTTTTGGAACTTCAACTTCAAATTATTTTGTTGAAGCCGCCTCAAAACCATCTCCAACCGTTGAAGATGTTGTTCAAAGGAACCAGAAAAGATGACAATGTCATCTAAGTACAACAAAAGGGACTGGAAACGTTGATCACCAAAAATCCTCTCCATAAGTCTCTGGAAAGTACCGGGTGCATTGCATAGCCCAAAGGGCATACGATTGTATTCAAAAAGCCCAAAAGGAGTGCAGAAAGCCGTTTTCTCTTTATCCCGTTCAACCACTGGAACCTGGTTGTACCCACTAGCCAAGTCAAGGGTAGAAAACCACTTAGCCCCTGTTAGCGCATCGAGCGACTCCTCGATCCTTGGGAGTGGGTAAGCATCTTTCCGTGTTTTAGCGTTAAGTTGACGGTAATCAACACAGAGTCTAATGCTACCATCCTTTTTTTGTACTACCACAATGGGTGAAGAGTAGGGACTACAACTAGGGCGAACTACACCCTGTTCAAGCAGCTCACTAATATGAGTTTTGACTTGTTCATACTGAGATGGGGGCAAGCGACGATAACGCTGACGAACAGGAGCATTATCTAACACTGGTATCTCATGTTGGACTAAATGAGTACACCCCAAATCCCCTTCACTTTTACTAAACACAGAGCTGAAACGATCCAAAAGGCATCGGGCCTGTTGGGACTGTGCAGTGGACAATAAAGGCCATGACGCCTCAAAATTCAATGCTGGTTTACTGCCTACCTCCATGACCTGATTACTACTCACAAACCCCCCACTATCCACACTTTCCAATTCAGTGTCCAGGGCCGACTGCAAATTAACCAGATACAGCTGACCTAGAAAGGTTCTTGGCCTAAGCCATTGATCCTTCTCTCCCAGATTTACCACAGGGACATGAACTATACCCTGCTCTACCGGTAAGAGACACTTTGAAATAAGGATATTCGCTGGCAGTACGCCTTCCTCACCTGTCGGGGGCTCTAATAATACAGAAGTAATGACACGAGCCATACCTTGACAACCAGTAGTGGGAACCCATTGAAGGGAACCCGCTGGTACTCGTATGGCCAATCCTGCCCTTACAACTGCCTTCCCCAGTAACCCAGACTCTGCGGTGAGAGCCAAACTTTGACACTCTAAGAGGGCCTGTTTCCACCCCTTTCCTGCCTGCTTAACTGTAAGAGAGGAAAATAAACCCTCCTCATGTTGACCAAAAAGATCTTGATAACAACAGTTCAAAATATTCATTCCCAAAAGACCTGGGACCGCGAGCTTTTGTTGCCGTGTAAGAGGATCTAGCGGATCTCTCATAATTAGTACCCCCATTTTGGAGAGCGTTCTACCCAAAACCTCGACTTCTAGCTCCAAGTAGCCACAATAGGGAATGTCCAGCCCATTAGCAGCCTTCAAATGCAACCAACTACATGGCTTTAAACTTTTCCTAATATGAATAGGAAAGGCTGACTCAAAGAAGCTCTCAGTGACCATTGACACCATAGATCCAGTGTCCAGCAGACAAGGAGTTTTCACCCCACCAAAAGAAACCTCCACTATAGGGCACTGTCCAACAAGTTGGGCAAAATTGAATGATCCCTTAGAGCCAGAACCACCCCCCTCTGATGCCAGGCTCCCAACACCAGAGGGTGCTAGTTTCCCGGCTGCACTAAGGCATCCTGTACAACTGTCTGACTCTGCACCTGAGGAAACTGTCCCTGACCGAGTCCAGTCCCACCCCTCGAACTCACTTGGCTGCTCGCCAATTCAGATCTGCAAAACCTTGCAATATGACCAACTTTATTGCAACGCATGCAGATTGGCTTACCATCAGCCCAAAACTGGGCAGCACTTGGACGGGAGCCAACAGCACCCCCTACGGTATTTGAGGGGCTTATACTCAGGTGCTTCAAAATAGCATCTAGCTGAACCTGTTGTTTACGTAAACAATCTTTCAGCTCGCCTAATTCAGAAGTGGATTCGGGGGAGGGGTGACTAGATCTATACCTACCCACTACTTGAACATCTGCAGCGCAAGAGTGAGCCCGAGATCTCACAGCTGGGGTTCCTCCCTCATCTGCCCACCGTACAGCTTCAGAACGAACCTCCAGAAATGACATCCCAGCACTTAACCGCACCTGTCGTTTTAATTCTCTGCGCAGAGTGTTATCACGCATATGTTCAATAAATTGGTCACGTAATGTGTGGTCTGAGTTACAAATACCTGGCAAGTTCTTGCGTTTCATTGCTTCCATTAAGGCCATGAGGGCGTGTGAATATTCACGCAGTGACTCTCCCTCCAGCTGGCGGCGTTGGAAAAACTGCTTCTGCAAACCCACAAAAGACTGAGAACAACCATACATGTCAAGTAAAATTGTAAAGATTTTCTCTGGATCATCCCTGTCACTCGAGGGGTGAAACTTTACTTCAGCCTTAGCTTCTCCATCTAAAAGATCATAGACGAACAAAGCTTTCTCAGCCACAGGGACTGGACGAACAATCAGAGACCTACGTACTTCTTCTACCCAATCTTCTACTGTCAACAAATCAATAGACCCTTTCCCAGAAAACCTAGGACATTTTCTTTCCCGTGGAACATACACATAACGTTCAGACGTAGGCACATTAATAGGTGTATGGACATTAACATCATGTCTGGGGCTAGTAGCTTGCTCTGCCTCATCCTCAACATTAACAGGCCTCCTAAAAAGTTCTTCCCGAAGTTGCTGATTATCAGCCTGTAATTGTTGTACCAAATCAGCAAGAGTTTTAAGTTGTTCCTCCATAATACAGGCGATTTGTATTATAGGAGGAGGATGAGGAGAAAAAGAGTCCAGAAGACAGCTGACAAAGGATGAAGCTCACCGGCTCGTGACACGATGATGAAGTCCTTAATATGTTACAACCACCGTTTCCTTTCCCACTTCAACGAAATACACACACACACACTAAATCAAGCAAACCATTTACACTCAGGCTTCTTTAAACTATACCCTGCCGACTACGCCAGAAATGTAACCTCAACTATATGGCGGTTTAAGAATGTCGACTAAATAGACTACGCCACCCCCACTTCCACGGGATAGGGGACCCTCATAATATTTATAACAGGTCGTTCAATTAAATGAACTAGAAGCCAGGGTATAAAAGGTCAACTTTTATTAGTTGCTCAATTTTCTCTCATTAATACCACTTTTTGGGTTCACAGCACGGTTCTCAAATAAATAAAAAAACACAGCAAACAAAGAAATCAAACTCCACCAAACACAGAACACAAAAAAGGAATGTCAAAGTGCCGTTCACCACAAATTAGGAATACCAAAATTAATAATACATCTAATGCTCAAACACAGTAAAATAAAGTTGCGTTGCTCAAATTACAAAAAAACAAATGACAATAACAAAAAAATAACTCAAACTGTAATCATGAAACTGGATAAACCACATGGGAGAAAACACACCAATCCAAAACAAATGAACCCAAAAGCAAAATCCTTCACAAAACAAATAAACATCAAATATAAAGATCTCCCATACGGTTATAAACCAGTAAATGAAACAAACAAAAAACGTTACAACAAAATAAATACAAAAGGACAAAAACACCCAAGAACAAAACGCAAATTAATCAAATGAATCTCAAATATTAGTGGGAAAAGAAAACGGTGGCTGCTAGACCAAAAGGAGGAATGTAAAACCTGTAATTAAAAACATTTCACATTTTTTATTACACAAAAGGACATTACACTGATCAACTTATAAAATACTCACATACCTCCTTAATATACGCTGTGGTTTACTTTGTTGAATGAGACAGTCTCACTGAAGGCAAAAGAATGGGTTGTAACGCAGTCGATTCCGTATGAACCTCTGTGCACGCTGTTACTCTCATAACAATCATTAAATAGCTGAAACCAATGCAGTGTTGCCCTGCACAGCGCGTTCAGATCAACAGGTCATCAGCACGGGAATAATCCTAAAACAACATGGTGCGTTCAACACTAATGCATTCTCTTATTAGATTAGACTCCATAGATAAAATTACATTTACTCACACCACGTCGTCAAAGGCAGCAGTCAAAAAGCAGTTTCTCCAACGCACCAGTAACGGAGGGGGAGAAAACCACACACACACACTCGTTCGAGGGAAGAGTGAGAACAAACGTGGCTTCACAATGACCGCGAGAATTTAAGCTCGCTGGCGTCATTCCATCACCTGTCCCCCTTAAAGGCATAGCGTACTCATTCCGGTTACATTAGGTTTAGTAACTTGCCATTATGTGTCATTTAGTTTATTTTCTCAAAAACGATTCATCCAATGTTACCATAAATGTGTACCAAGTATTGAAGTCTCTTTGTTTGGGTGGATACTGCATGACTTCCATAATGTAGATACGGTGTCTACACAATATATATTGTATTATTTACTTGAATGTAAGTAAAGCTTAAACCCTGGCTTAATTCAGTTTTATATTTTTTGAGTAAAAAGTATGGCAAAGTAAACTTAAAAGTAAAACAAAGTAAACTAAGTAGAAATTACTCAGCAAACTTCTACTGGTCAAGTTAAAGTTACTTATTTTCTTAGTTAATTTACATTACCCCTATTATGTCTTTTTCATATATTCCCTTTCACACAGTGTGTAATATAGCTGTTTGTGAATGTAAACTTTCTGCAAAGTTGTAAAGTCAAAAGTACACAATAAATGAAGTTATTGTCTCCCAAAAGAAAGAATCAACTCTTAACCGCCTAAATGAGTTGTCTGTAATTCAAATCCCACCGTGGATCACTAGATAAGACATTTGCATAACGCCTGTCTATGTTGTACTTGACCCGTCCTTCAACATGGGATTCATCCGACGAGTTGTTTTTTGAATCATTGAATAATGTGGTGATGTGAAATGTATATTATTAAGGAAAATATAAAGTGTTTTTTTTTAACTTAAATGTAGGAGACCTCCAAAACAAAGTCAGGAGCCTTTAAAATAACATGATCATTCCATATGTGAAATTTACTTAATCTGTGGGCAAAACCTTGCAAAAGAAAAATTAAATAAGTTAACTAGTCCAGTCCAAATTGGTACACAAAATCACAACTGGAATGCAAACATCGTTTTCAAAACTAATCCTGTCTGAATATCATGCTGAAGACAATCTCAACAAACCCTTGTCTTTAGGTCCTTAATGAGTTCGGGCTGGATCTGAAATAGCATACTTCCCTACTATATAGAAGGCGTTAAACATTATGTGACAAGAGAAGTATGACAGAAGTATGTGATTTCGGATACAGCCAGAAAGAATCAGTTAAATAAATAATTCAGTGACTCATAATGAGAGTCACTTGTTGCCACCTACTGGCATAATGATGTAACCTTCAGAAAAACAAACAAAACAAAAAACCACTTAAAAATCTCCAACACCAATGTACCGCTAGTTCATTAGACTGTGATGCTATAGAAACTGGTTTAGAGAGAGATGTTATTGTGAACTCCTCTCATTTCACATGCATGTCACAAATTAAAACACAAAAGCTGTTGCATATCCTGAGGGAAACATTTCTAACTAGATCTGTTAATGATGTAAAATAGGCCTATAGTTCCTGAACTTATTAAAATTTGTAAATGTCTTGCATTTCTGTTCACACGTATGGTGATATGGTAATTCGAGTATTTCTGTGGCTTAGTAATGACTTCTAACACTCTGTATTGTGGGGGTGCTTTCTGTTTATTTCTCTTTTTAAAAAAAGAACTTCTGACTTACAGGGACATTCAGACATTATGTCTGTCATAATGAATAGAAAAAAAGAATGCTCTTCTCTTCTCTTCTCTTCTCTTCTCTTCTCTTCTCTTCTCTTCTCTTCTCTTCTCTTCTCTTCTCTTCTCTTCTCTTCTCTTCTCTTCTCTTCTCTTCTCTTATTCCTTTTTAATGTACGCAATACAACTGAAGTAATAGAGAAGCCTGAAGCTAGACAATTTATACAAGTAGAATTGCCTCTTTTTGTTATGAGAAATATAAATATATATATATCGACCTCTCTTGATAAAAACAAAGTGCGTCACATGAACCTGTGTTTGTTTAGATGGTCAATAAAAGTGAGAGCATGTGGCTGCCCTATTGATGAGAAAATAGTTCTCAGCAGACCTCGACTGCAATTCATCATACTGGCTATTAATGTCCATTTGTTCTGTTACCAGCGACTATATGACTGCAGCCCCTTGCATGTCTTGACATTTGTTAAAGCTTGGTTTCTGTCAGTACCACTATCGTCAAAGATGAATGACAATTAGCATACAGTTTGGATTGGCGGTATGGTTCTGTTCTGTGACCTGCCAGAACAAGTGGCTTGATTTCTGTGTTTTAAAAAAGAAAAGAAAAAACTGATTAGTTCTGGTCTTGAATGCTGGTGTGTCAGCGTTCCAGCGCTAAAATCCATGATATAGTAACACCTATGATATAAAACACCTTTACCATTGCATAGCTCCCATAGAATACAATTCTGTAATGTCAGGGACTGTATCTTAAGGGATACTTCACTCAAAAATAATTAATCAGACAATCGATGGTACGATGGTAGCCATTGACTATATATGGAAGTCAATGGCTGCCGTCAACTTTCTGGTTACAAACGTTCTTCAAAATATCACCTTTTGTGTTCGACAGAAGAAAGAAACCCATACAGGTTTGGAACAACATACTATTAGTGTCTTATTTGCATGCATATCACTAGGATATTGGCTGTTTATTAGTAGGCCCTACTTACAAAGTACATAATTTTTCATAACCTTATTCTATATCCTTTAACCCTATATACCTAATACCTAAACTTAACAACTACCTTACTAAGTACTAATACGGAGTAATTAGGAGTTTCTGGTACTTGAGACACAATGACCACAACATGTAACTCATTCACCAACCCCCTGAACCAATTCTGCTAAACTACAAGCACAGTTCCTGCTTTACACTCAAATTGCAGTTCTAAAACACACTTTTTTTTAAACACTACACACAATTCTCTGCTTTTGGCACAATTTTCATGCAGAAAATATCTTGTTTTCACAAGGAACACACTGCCATTCAAATATGCACACTGACTCATCACAAGGGCAAACACCCGTCACAGTTTTACAATTAGCAATCAGAGCTTTAGCATAAAAGGGCAACAGGGGGATGCTGCATAGATATTTTATTATTTTTATTTTTTTACTGTAAATGTATACAGTTAATTCTTCTGTTGTTTTGTATGTAGTGTATGTGCAACTGTACTGTGCAATTGTGTTAGTTTGGAATGGGATGTACACTGTGTACATTGTTTTTGCAGGAAAAATAAACTAAAATTTTACTGTGTATTTGTGTGTTCAATATTCTCAAATATTTTACAACACACTTATGTTTGTACTGTCTGTAGTAAGTGTAACACTGAACCAAAAAAAGGCCTAAGTCATTTTCACAAAAATGAAATGCCCCCAGAAGTTGTATCTGTGTATCACTGAACCGGAAGTAGGAAGTGAGTTTTCTTAAGTGCTCTGTCGAAATATTGAATAGGGAGAAGGGTTTTACTTCGGCGCTCCTCCTCTTCAGCTCTTGCTCATAGCAGACTAGCGGTTGGAGGGGAGTGGTTAAGGATATTCAAACCCAAGCCGCCAAAACTGGCATCATCTGAGAATGAACAGTAAATAGGGTCATTTTTGATTTTGTAAGGACTTTAAACAAACAAACAATATTTTTATTTTGGCTAAACACATTCTTTTTTATCAACACTTTAATGTGGGAAAGTTAATAAAAAAGCAACATTTTGAACAAAAAGCTGAGAAAATCACAGGTTTTTTTTATTTTCTTTAAAGACCACAATGTGCATAAACAATGCTTTTATCACTTGTTTCTGCTGCTTTTTCATGTGTTTTGGTATGGAGATTCTGTACTCTTTTAGAAGATTTGTAATAGCGCCCCCTACTAGTAAACAGTGAAATATAACAGTGAAAGTATAACTGAAAACATGGAAAGCCGGAGGATTCTGGGAAGCCTTTTTTCATAAATGACGGAAAATTTAAACGTGGAATATGGAACCTTTCCATTTTACAAAAGGTCCTTTATTGTGGAAGAGAGTACTTTATATTTGAAGAGTTCAGATGCAAAAGCCTCTAAAAGCCACTTCGGTCAAAAATGAGATAACAATACTGAGTGAATGCTCTCTGCTTATAGTATACATTCATAAAACACTTTCACTTCAAACCCACTAATCCCAGCCTCAGCCCATTCAGGAGTACTGGTAGAAACCTGGGTATCAGATGGATTTAGAGGCTTTTGCATCTGAACTTTTCATTTTTAAGATGTTAGAAAAAAAATTTATTTAAAAACTGTAAAGTGAAAGGTTCTTTGGGGAACCCAAAATGGTTATTCTGTAGCATTGCTGCCAAAAAAAAAAAAAAAAAAACCTTTTGGAACCTTTATTTTTATGAGTGTAGTGTCATGTGCTTGGCATGGTAAAGGATTTAGCAGTTTTAATGTATTTGGTCTTGGCTGAATAGATCTGCTATGTACTGCTGCTATTTCTGCTGTTGATTATTTCTGCTGCTGCAGAGTAACAGAGACTTGCTACTTCCAATACATTCACATAATTTCTTCTGTGAGCATGAAAGACATGTAATATACATTAAATAACCCCTATAGCAGATCTATACTGGTAGATCTGGGGAAGATGGAGGGTTTCTGAAAGCGCGCCACAGACTGCTACAGCAAACAATGCCAAATAATTGAATGTTGAGCAGCGAGCTCATGGCTACTGAAGGCACAGCAACCAATTAGCTGAGCTATGTAGATAACGATATGATCGCTAACAAATAGAGTTAAAGTGTTAGTTCACCCAAAAAATACATTTATGTCATTAATGACTCACCCTAATGTCGTTCCAAACCTGTAAGACCTCAGTTCATCTTTGGATAAAAAAAACTTCGACTTTATTCAGCATTGTCTTCTCTTCCGGGTTTGTGGAACAGGTGTTTAGTGTATTAGGGTGAGTCATTAATTACATCAATTTCAATTTTGGGTGAACTGCACCATCAGAGTTTCATGATCTTAAAGGTGCACTATGCAAATGTTCCGTCCGCTAGAGGGCACCTATTCAAAACAAAGGTGTAGTTTGATGACGCCAAGTTTGAGCGCAGAATCTTGGCAAATGTGGTTTTCACAGCCAGTGGAAAAGAATCAGGATAGGACTCTGGCACAAATCATATTCATAGATGCAGTTATTAACGTTACTGTTGTATGAAGCAGAACAGGACCGAGTGTTGAGGAGCTGAGCAAGACCGCAAAACAACACATGCCTCACAAGCACCAGGACTTTTATTATGAAGGGACACAATTGCGGCACTATTTCCGCTTTTCCAGTCATGAGGTAACGCAGCTATGTTTATCATATACATTTAAGTGTGTTGAAAATGACGTTACTCTGTGCGTTCGCCGGCTGATGTGACATGTTCACACTGATAAGAGTAAAGCGCTTCTGCCAAATAAAACCGAGGGAAACGCAGATGACAGGCGACTCCATCAGACGTCCCAGGTCATTGGTTTAAATATAATTTTTCGTACAATTTTCAAATAGTTGGAAACATTTGGGATATTGTAAGAACTCTGAACAAAATATATAACACTGGCTTAGTGGTTTTTGGATATTTTACTGCAAAAATACTACATAGTACACCTTTAAATGCAATCTGTTCATAGCACTGCTATCTCTTACTGCCTAAATGTACATTCTGTTTGTTTTTTGTGTGTTGTGCTGTTGTGGAAGTCATCTTGGATTGGACTTGGATTTCTTTTCTTTTTTTCTTTGTTTGTTTATTTGCTGTGAGTGAATACCATTTTACGCAAATTTTAAAAGGTGCTATTTTATAATTTATTAAATTGACTTATAATATATTAATCAGGGGGAAAGCATGTAAATATGGTTTAATTAGTAGTGAAACATGATTGTAGGCTATAAAAACTGGGATGAAGCAGCAACACATGAGACAAAGTAGTAATAGTTAGTTATAAAATGAATAGTCAGGAGATATAAAGCAGTACTGCAGATATAAAAGCTGCCCTGTGTCTTTGCTGTCTCCAGGACAGGAGGAATAATTTTGCAAGATAGTTAAGAAGATAACCATTTCACAGAAGCATCCTTCACAAGCCATTATGGCTGACAGCCTATTACATTTCAGATTGAGGAGGTGAAATGATTAAGAACATTGTACTATGTTGCCATGACAGCGTGCATTTTTTCATCCTAAGAGTGTAATCACTATAGTTTCAATGATGTACAATCAAACCAGATGATAATAAGCAGCAGAGACATGGAGATATTGGGTTTGGAGGGATGTTTCCATGGCAACTGAAATAATAATCCCCATGATTGATGTTTTCTTTTGCGTTTTCCCCTTTGTATGGCTGTAAGATTCAAAGCCTGTGTGTTTTTTTTCTTTTTTCTTCGCCACAGCAGCTTCATATAGTTTATTAGTCTGTCAGAATAGTTTATGAGATGTTGTTGCAAAGGAAATAACCAAGTTCTCCTGCTTAATAACATGCCACATTTTCTGTTTACATACTCTTTGGGTATAAAACAAACATCAATGGATTCATCTTTCTCAAATACATTTTCCAGTTGCATCCTGGGTAAACAATTTTGCTGTCTATTAGCATCCAGGTCACACATAAATGTCAGTGAGATAGGGCTTTTGGGCAGAAACGAAAATAACAGTCACAGAATGAGTTGCCACTATTTGTTCATGAACGATGTTGAAAGTGTGACACCCAATTACTCTGACAATAATTCAGCAGCCGGTTATTCTTCACAAATAAAACTCCATTCCTCTAAATAATGAAAATCTGATCAACTTGAAATAGGGTTACATTGTGAATACGTGCTAGAATTAGTCATTTGTTAGTGTGCCGCTTTAACTTTATAAGTCGTACAATAATTAGATATGTATTTGTTGTGTGAAGTGTGGGAGCCGAGATATAAAAGAGCAGATGGTTCTTTCAGTATTGTGCCGGTATTATTGTATGCCGTCTTGGTTTTAGGAGCAATACTCACCTCACATGGAGCAAAAGTAAAAAGAACCTTTATCACAGAATGTATACAGTTTGGATTAGGAATGAATTTCATATTTAGTGCATAATGCAAGACGCATGTGGGAACTGAGCATATGTTAGTCCACACCAATCCACAGCAATTAAAAAAACGTAACAGGCACCATAAAGTTGTCCATATGGCACATTCCAAATCTTCTTAAACCAAATTCTAGATTAGGTGTGTGCGTGTGTGCGTGTGTGCGTGTGTGCGTGTGTGCGTGTGTGCGTGTGTGCGTGTGTGTGTGTGTGTGTGTGTGTGTGTGTGTGTGTGTGTGTATGTGTGTGTGTGAGAGCATGTTTTTGTGACATATGAGGACACAAATGTGGTTAATGACATGGGTATATGACAAAGGTATTACAAGGAGAGGGTGAAATATGAGGACATTGGCCATGTCCCCACTTTTCAAAATGCTTATAAATCATAAAGGATGAGGTTTTTTTAGAAAGTAAAAATGCAGAATGTTTCCTGTGATGGGTAGGTTTAGGGGTAGGGGCTGTGTAAGGGGATAGAAAATACGGTTTGTACAATATAAAAACCATTATGCCTATGGAATGCCCCCATATGTCACAAAAACAAACGTGTGTGTGTGTGTGTGTGTGTGTGTGTGTGTGTGTGTGTGTGTGTGTGTGTGTGTGTGTGTGTGTGTGTGTGTGTGTGTGTGTGTGTGTGTGTGTGTGTGTGTGTGTGTGAAGTTGTTATTCACTGAAAATAGCTTTAAGTTTCATTTAAATGGATACATTCATTGGTCATGTGACGTGAGAGCCAAAGGCATATAAATGCATGTACATAATGACGTAATTTCTATTTTCATGTGAAGTAATGAGTTACATACAGCACCGGTAACATTTTAATGGTGCAGAGATAAAAGTCGCAAGACAGTTTTCTATGCAAATGTGCCATTCGTAGAGGAGATCTGAATGAGATTTTACTGTTTATACTTGAGCAAAAAAACACCTATGTGTTCTATATATTTATATGCAATGATGAAAATGCAGTGCTTCTGTTGATGTCATTTTCATAGCATATTTTCTTTGCATATTTTCTTTGTCGATGGAGCCATAGAGCACTTTGTGCATTCCACAGACATGAGGCAATTGTTTTTTTTCAGCACTATATGGATCATATGGAGGGAATGATGAAGCTAAGTTCTTTAAACATTCATGACAAAATGCAAGAAAAAAGTGTTTAGACACGCATTGGGGGGGAGAAGGCATTTCTAAAATGGTCTCCTTCAACAAAACGATGTCATTCAAAAACTGTTTGTGAAAACTCTATTATATTTACAGCAAAGGTCTAAATATGCCATAAACTCAAACTATAAACTTCTTTACTTAAGGTAAGTGAATTGATGTTGATGAAGAACGTATATGCAGTATGACTAAGATAATGTTTTAACACCAAGATGTAGAAACCACTAAGAATAGAGTAGCTAGTCTGTTGAAGTATGATTTTGTGCTTGAATTAAATATATGATGTTTTACTTTATAATTATATACATATTTGTGGTGGGTGGAAAAAAAACATGTGCATGCTATAGCTTGAAAGGGGTTATATGTTTTCATTATTTCTGGTATGGCCACACCTGTTTCTTGTTATGCTTTATTACTTTAGTGTTCGTGCTGTTTGTCTTATGTTATCACTGCATCAGTGAGCCTTTTCTTTTTTTAAGCATAATTGCATCTTTCTTTATGTAGCCTACATTCTTCATAACTTTTTTTCAACTTTGTTGCCTTAATGTGTTTTCTGTAGATTGTTTAACATCATGCAGTCGTGGATATCAAAGGATATATAATAAGTGCCTCAGACAAAACTCTTTGAACTCTGAAAACAAATCGAGTGACTTACTCTTAGGTTCACTGCAGCAACCTGGTAAACACAATTGTGTTACCCAGCGGGCCTGCGCACTGACTCACAGTGACATTGCACTTTTTAGTGGCAATGAATTCAAATGGATGGATTGTCCGTGACCCTAGATTTCTATCAATCCACATTTCACATCAAGCTGAACATAGTAGTAAAGATCACGTGGCTCAGACATTCTAGACTCTTTTAATGGCACCCATCGTGACCACCCAGACTGTCTTTGGCCTAGAGGCAGGTCTTGTTATGGCGAGAGTTTGGCTTCTGGAGCCGGCCCTGGGGTAAATTCGCAAGATTCTCTAGTTTGACTTCAGAGGTCATTATAGCCCATGAGCTGTATGGTATGATGGTTTCAGGTAGGCTATTGGTTACAGATGTTCCTTGTTATGTTTAATTAGTTACCTTCTTGTTCTTTGTGAAATCTTGTATGCATGTATCGTCAAGGTTTCCCTTGTTCTAAGTATAATTTATTCTCCATATGCTTAATTTTAAATAATATTTCTGTTTCTCAGTCATTTTACATGGATTGTGTTTCTGTACATTGTGGTTGCTTGTACATTGATGGACTTATTACCTGTCTTATCTATTCATGGTATTTAGATTATATGAAGTTCCGAACATTCAGTTCTGTCGATCATCACAAGTGTAGCAGTCACTGCGCCAACCCAGCATCAATTCTTCCGGCATCCCTCCTCCTCTCCGCCTCCTCTGTTTCTCTTTTTCTTCCTCTGCGCAGTACCGTCATAGGGGTGCTTAGCTCGGTGCTCGAGCTGAGCCTCGAGTTCGAACCTCCTTCGAGAACAATAAGCCAAGTTTATTTACCAATAACTATTAAGATCAAATGGGCAGGCGAGCTAATGAAATATGGTTTTGATAAAACAGTGGAATCTGTCACACTTATTGTAATTGTTTCAATACCAGATGGATGTGTGTGAACATCAATAAACAATTACATTTTTATTTATTTAATTTCTGCCTATGCATGATCACATTATCAGTTATCACAGCTTTCTGGATCTAAGTGCTTGTACAGACCTGACCTTATTTCGATTTGCCATATTTTCTTGCAGTGGATCTCAACCTTTTTGACTTCAAGAGATGTACCAATTTAGATGCACTATATTTTTTTCAGCCAATACCAATACTAATAGCTGATTATTCAGAATGATTTTGGCCGATGCCGATGCCAATACCAATAGTTTGATTTTACCCTGAGTTAAGACCCTTAACTCAAAAATCTGTGGTAGTTTCACGGAATCGCCGAAAATTCTGTGATGTGTTCACAGAAGTGATGCCATATGTATGTCAACGACAGGCAGCATCCTGTTCCAACACCTTATATTCGTCAGTTTAATTCAGTCAGCATAATTTATTTAAATTTATTTTTCTTTTTATTCAGACACGTTTTGAACACTTAACTCAATCCCTTCCCTAAACCTACCCATTTGTGTATTATTTAAAAAAAAACAGGGTATAACAGGCAGATACACAGATACTGCAGGCACAATTTATTCAGAAACTACAAATATTCCAAGTGTTCCGTGGCCAAACGATTGATTTGTGTGAAGAAAATCCCCAAAAACTATCAGAAACGTCAAGTCCATCCGCTGAATATTAATACATTTCAAATATTGCCGCTGGAAGAAACGTCAGGTCAGGTTTGACCATAGACAGTAAAAGAAATGGACAGAGCTATCCCATTGACTTCAACGGCGGAAAAATGTGGCCAATCATAGGCACCCACTTCCTGAGGGCTGAGCGAACTGCGCAGGCTCAGACTGAGCTTGACGACGTAGATGTGACGTGAGCCTCCTGTCTGACAGTTGTAGGTCTTCTAGTAGATGTGGAAAGTGAAATCTGAATCACGTTGTTTAAATATTTTCTCCCGTTGCTTTTGGCTCACTATCGGCTTCTCCCCATTTTTCTCCCTTGACTTTATCGGACTTTATGTTTCCACATCCCCCCGACTGCCTCATAGACAGTAAAAGATTGCTTCTGAGCGTCTCCTCATGTCTATACGGTAATTTCTCAACTGTGCGACAGAGTCGCGTTGGTTATGACACAAGCGTTAGCCTATTTTTTACAAAAACAGCTTCTGCGGGGCGATAGTGTAAGATACAAGGTAATGGAGCCTTTTATGCATTGTCGTGTTTCTTTAGAAATAAACAATGGACAAATGGAGTCTTTAAACGCCTCAGATGTAAAGTTATTCACTGTCAAAGTGACTCAAAAATGAATGGGAGTCAATGGGATGCTAACAGAAGGTGATGGCTTGGTTAGCAATGGCCGCCCCTATGGGTGGAACGCTATCCGAGTGCTAGATTACCCCCTTTGGTTTGACAGCATTGGCTGTTCTATGTCACATGACCAATTGCGTCATTAGATCCGCTTTGATTGTAAAATGCCATTGGCTCTCGTGTGTCTCGTGACCAATCGCGTCATGCTGAAGAGTCGTCTGTATCATTTGAATCATGAGAAATATGAACGAGTGCATGCGTGTGTGGACCGCGATCATCATTAACGATTAAAACATTAAGATCAACTACATGAAGATATCGTATGACTTCAGAAGACTTGGAATGCAACATGAGTTAATACTTCTATACTGTTTCTGGTCCGTTTTTGCAATAAATAACTGTAACTGTAGTCTACATTTATTTGCCTGTTATGTGTTTTATTGTTGAGTGGGTAGGTTTAGGGTAGGAGTGGAGTTAGTTGCTCCGAAATATAAAAGTAGGCTATAAATATTCATAAAATCATGTCTACTTTTACAAATGCAAATAATTAAATGAGTGTTGGGAATCCGTGTGTGGACCACGGATCCTGACTGTCGTTGACTTACATAGGCATCCCTTCCGTGAACCCATCACAGAATTTTCGGCGATTCCGTGAAACTACCACAGATTTCTGAGTTAAGGGTCCGTGTTGATTTCACGGAATTCTGTGAGACCAGGTTGGATTTTTTTTATAGAAAAGACACCTCTCCCAAATAATGCTGCAAACTAGAGAACGCTCTCATTTGGTACACCATAATATTGGTTGCAATTAAAAACAAAGGTATTATATTAAATTTATATTTATTTTCAGATATAATTACACCCAAATAAAACACTGAAAACTCAGTTTGCACAGTTATTTTTCAAAAGCAAATTTATATATGTATAAAATCAACAGTACGTTTTATTGTCACTGACTAACAAACTGAACATCGGATGACTTTCTTGAGGTACTGTTATGCTAAATACAATGTTAAATATTAAGTTATTTACAAGCTGTTTTATCGATGTCTTCGCAGTTGAAACACTGATTGACTGATAACATGAGTCATGATACAGAGTTTGGTAAGTTGTAGTGTATCTTTCAACATACCTTTTGATATTCATGCATGTTTTTCGCAATGAGTGGAAGAGATAACTCAAGAGATGAATCACTACAGCGATCTGTCAAACACATTTATGAGCGTCAAACTGCATTTTTCTTAGAATTTTGTTCTAAAATGGACAGAATTTGAAAGATGACTCTTTGTTTCTTTTTATAAGTAACAAAGCACAGAGCTATTTGCAAATTAATGGATGAGAGGTGCGCTACAAGTGATGTTTAGTGCAGGAAAAGACACTGCAGACCTGGCAGACCTGGCTTGAACTATGGGTGATTGAGAGTTAAATAGGGCCTGTTTTCATCTAGGCCTAGATATTTTTTAACTGCTAATGCGCTATATTGTCGTGTTAACTTGCTCTAAATTCAACATGTTCTTCACACAGTATGAGTTGCAGTCGGACATGTTTTTCTGCACCCTTTTGATTGACAGGATACCATCCTGTCAATCAGATCATCGGGTGTTTTTAAACAATTAGCTGAGAGTTAAAATAATAACTATCGACCTATGCATCTCTAATTTTAAATGTGCAGTATGTAATATTGAAAGCTAGTGGTTGAAATAGGTACTGTGGTTCAAATTTGAAATACTGGAGATCGTTGTTTGCCCCGCCCCATCCTACTCAGACCCAACGCTCAGGCAGGTTGCCAGCTTGAGGACACGCAACAGGAGCGAGCACAATTGACAATGAAAACCACACTGTACGTTTATTGAGTTGATTTATTCGCGTTTTAATATGCTCTCCATCATAGAAATTTTAAGAAGGATGCTGAGGCTTTTTAGGTCTGGTAGAATCTGCAATCTGTGACCCAGTAGTTTTCCGCCCACTGGCAACCTGTGGTGGTGAAATACTATTGGGTAGATTGGCAGCGTACGGTTTTGCACAGACGAAAACAAAAACAGACATTCTGACACGGAACGCACATTTCAAAGTAGAATAACTGGCCGCAGCATTGTTTTTCAGAGAAACGAGTAGGTGAATTTAGCATGTTTCCTAAATATCTGCAAATATATTATGGAACTTTTGTGCTTTAGTCAAAAACTTACATACAGCACCTTTAAGTAATCTTGAGGCCCCCTGATTGAGAAATATAAGCATAACACCTGAGTTTTTGTAGATGACGAACTGAGATTTCAGACTGGTGTGTTTTTTTCCCTCTAAACATCTACCCTTTGATTTCTGCAAAGTGACCACACATGGCTGCCAATCTAAGAATCTTTTCCATCTAAAAGCTAGGCTATAGGATTTTAGGCCTCCATAAGGTTTTTTTTTTCCGGGGGGGGGGGGGGGGGGGGTAGTTGAGATGCACTGGATGATTTTCTACATAATTGGTGCCATCTGTGTCTCTCAAATACATAAGTGTAAAAAGCTTTTACTAACCAACTTTTACTGTAAGTCAGTAAAGACAATAGTCAAAACATTAATAACTTGACAACATATATTAGTATAAAAGAAAAAATGTTATGAGTCAAACCTTTTACAATTACCCTTTTACAGTGATATGGTATTAAATAAATAACTTTATCTTTTGTCAGAAGGAAGTAATCTTAAAATGTCAAACCTATTAACATAATTTAGTGTCGTAAACAAGTGATAATTTAAATGTATATACTGGTAAAAATGTTGGCATTCAATTAATTTGGAGCACCTTGGAGTTTCATGAGGCTTATAATGTAAACTGTAAAACTGTCAACCCTCTTACCATCAACCATAACCTTTATGAAGGCTCTTATATTAAAATGTGCAAACTTGAAGCATGAGATGGCACCGTGCAATTGATGGACACAGTTTTGTCTTTTAAAATGTTTTGAAATCTTACAAAAAAATATTTGTATTAAAGAGGAACAGGCCCATTTTAATGAATGACCTCTTTCTGAATTTGACTTCACATTACACTGAATTTTGTGCTCCACTGTGAAGGTTTTCCAGTTGAAGATGAGGAGGAGCACACCGAGTGGACTGGAATGTATTTGGTTTGAGACTGTGAATGATGAAGAGAGGATGCCAGAGAGAATCTATTTTCCATGAGTCCCTGTGACATTATTTAATTTAATGATGATGTGCCCGCTTTAAGAGGCTGAATCAATCTCATTGTGTCATTGTGTTAGAGCGCTCATGCGTTGAGTGAGTATGTGTGTGTGGTGTGTACCATGTTCATTTTTTGTGTGTCTACATGTGTGTAGTACAATAATTTTACAAACTGTGTGTGTGTGTGTATGTGTTTGTGTGTGTGTGTGTGTGTGTGTATTCATGACTATATGAGGTGTGGTCTGATGTTTGTGGTGTGTGTGGGTTTGTGTGTTATGCTCATTTTATTGTGTGTGTGTGTGTGTGTGTGTGTGTGTGTGTGTGTGTGTGTGTGTGTGTGTGTGTGTGTGTGTGTGTGACAATGGGGTCAAATCAGTCTGTAGAGAATGGAATGAAACCCAGTGGAACAAACTGCTGATGAGGCCACGCTCCCCCTCCCCCTCCCGCTCCCTGTATAACTCAAACACTGGCTATAATACATCAATACTAGCAAAAACCCACATCTCATACATACTTTCATTGTCTTTTCATTGCGAGATATCTTTAGAATAAAAGATAAATCACATCAAGAATACCAAATTAGCTTAGTTATGTCGACATATTCAGGGCTTTTATGAATACATATGAATAAGGACCTACCAGAGAAAGTGATGGCTGATAATGCGCTCTCTCTAATAAGAACTAATGAACCAATGACGAACTTCAGCTCTAGTTAGAAACACAGGGTGCTCTGCTGGGTTCTGGTCTTAATGTGTAAAGCTGCTATTCAGCTATTCACAATGTTGCTATAAAGAACACAAGCCTCTATATAATGTTTATAACAATGTGTCATTTGTAGTGTAATATAATATAATATAAAATTATTTTGTATATTTATATTTTGTTTTATATAAATATGATATATTATATTTGCTGCAATATCAAAGTGTGTTATATTATTGTTTTTCTGAAATGTGGAACATTGATGAGTTGTGCATATATATTATATTATATTATATTATATTATATTATATTATATTATATTATATTATATTATATTATATTATATTATATTTGCTCCCATATCAAATGGTATTATAATGTTTTATTCTGAAAGATTTGGAACAAAGATGAGTTGTGTATATATAATATAATAATAGATAACATTATTTTCTATGTATATTTTGTTTTATATAAATAAGTAAATATTATACTCTATTATATACTATATTAGCCTATTATATTTGCTAACAGTGTTATATTATTGAAATGTGTAACAAAGAGGAGTTTTTTTTTCCTTATTTTCTATTGGGTTGAGATCTGGAGACTGGCTACAGGCCACTCCAGGATTTTGAAAAAAATTCTTACGAAGCCACTCCTTCGTTGCCAGGGCGGTGTGTTTGAATCCATTGTCTTTCTGAAAGACCCAGCCACGTTTTATCTTCAATGCCCTTACTGATGGAAGGAGGTTTTTACTCAAAATATCATGGTACATGGCCCCATTCACTCTTTCCTTTACACCAGGGGTGGGCAATCAATTTTCCCAAAGGGCCATATGAGAAACTAGGGCGGTTGTAAAGGGCCGGACTAATTGCATTCAGTAAATAAAACTTAGAAGTTTATGCCTCTTAAAAACTCTAGAAATCTGAATATATATTTTTGAATGTTAGCTAACATATTTAAGGGCTAACGGCAAAGCTTTCTTGAAAACTGTCCTGATTGTGAACCCATTTGGGTAAAGGTGCATACAGTTTCTGTAAAAAATAAATAAAAGCAGTGCGGTTGTATTGCACATGTATTTGACTGTGTTAATAAGTGGGTCATTGAGATCGCCATCTTTCACCATTGCGTGTTGCCCAGAGATGCAAAACAATGCTGTGATCTTTGTTTGGAACTTTTGTTGGCGAAATAGGCAATATGGTGTCTAAAAAGTAAGATTCTTAATATTATCTTATTGTTTATTGAATTGTTGTATAACATGAATATCATTTGTAATTATACTGATAATTGGAGAAAAACTGCACTATTTGTGTGATACTGGTAAACTATTTTGAATTATAAAGCTAAATATAAATACAGGCGTCATACAGGCATTTTTGCCCATTATCTTGAATTTTAGGGGTATTCTAAATTCATTTTTAATAGAAATGCTCTCTTGTGCTCTCTATAGGTTTGTTTCTGTTGGGTTTTGTAAAGTGAGAGACTTACTCAACAATGCATCACACACCTACAATGAAGCACTAGTTAAATCAGGCAAGTAAAAAAATCCATACTGACCGTCGTTCATGCTGGCCAGGGGCCATACTGCCGATCCCTGTCGAATTACCTTACGTGCGCTGGTCAAGGATAGCCAGAGGGCCGGATGTGGCCCGCGGGCCGTACAATGCCCAGGTCTGCTTTACACGGATTAGTTGTCCTGGTCTTTTTTGCAGAAAAACAGCCCCAAAGCATGATGTTTTCACCCCCATGCTTCACAGTAGGTATGGTGTTCTTTGGATGCAACTCATCATTCTTTCTCCTCCAAACATGACAAATTGAGTTTTTACCAAAAAGTTCTATTTTGGTTGCATCTGACCATATGATATTCTCCCAAGCCTCTTCTGGATCATCCAAATGCTCTCTAGCAAACTTCAGATGGGCCCGGACATGTACTGGCTTAAGCAGGGGGACACGTCTGGCACTGCAGGATTTGCGTAGTGTTTTAATGATGGTTGCCTTTGTTACTTTGGTCCCAGCTCTCTGCAGGTCATTCACTAGGTCCCCCCATGTGGTTCTGGGATTTTTGCTCACCGTTTTTGTGATCACTTTGACCCCATGGGGTGAGATCATGTGTGGAGCCCCAAGTCGAGATCAATGCATTTCTTCCATTTTCCAATAATTGCTCCCACAGTTTCTTCACATCAAGCTGCTTACCTATTGCATATTCAGTCTTCCCAGCCTGGTGCTTGTCTATTTTGTTTCTGGTGTCCTTTGACAGCTCTTTGGTCTTGACCATAGTGGAGTTGGAGTCTGACTGTTTGAGGTTGTGAACAGGTGTCTTTTAAAATAAAGAACTGATAACGAGTTCAAACAGGTGACATTAATACAGGTATCGAGTGGAGGACAGAGGTGCCTCTTAAAGAAGACGTTACAGGTCTGTGAGAGCCATAAATCTTGCTTTTTTCGTAGGTGACCAAAGACTTATTTTCAACCATAATTTGCAAATAAATTCTTTAAAAGTTACAGCCCTCAATCATCTTTTAAGTGGGAGAACTTGCACAATTGGTGTCTGACTAAATACTTTTTTGCAACACTATATATGTGTGTGTACTGTGTATAATAATTATATATAATGGTCCTTCTCAAAAAAGGTGCATATGTGATAAAAGTTCATTATTTTCCATATTGTAATGATAAAAATTAAACTTTCATATATTTTAGATTCATTGCACACCAACTGAAATATTTCAGGTCTTTGATTGTTTTAATACTGATGATTTTGGCATACAGCTCATGAAAACCCAAAATTCCTATCTCAAAAAAATTAGCATATCATGAAAAGGTTCTCTAAACGAGCTATTAACCTAATCATCTGAATCAACTAATTAACTCTAAACACCTACAAAGGATTCCTGAGGCTTTTAAAAACTCCCAGCCTGGTTCATTACTCAAAACCGCAATCATGGGTAAGACTGCCGACCTGACTGCTGTCCAGAAGGCCATCATTGACACCCTCAAGCGAGAGGGTAAGACACAGAAAGAATTTTTTGAACGAATAGGCTGTTCCCAGAGTGCTGTATCAAGGCACCTCAGTGGGAAGTCTGTGGGAAGAAAAAAATAGTGTGGCAAAAAATGCTGCACAATGAGAGGAGGTGACCGGACCCTGAGGAAGATTGTGGAGAAGGACCGATTCCAGACCTTGGGGGACCTGCGGAAGCAGTGGACTGAGTCTGGAGTAAAAACATCCAGAGCCACCGTGCACAGGCGTGTGCAGGAAATGGGCTACAGGTGCCGCATTCCCCAGGTCAAGCCACTTTGGGCTACAGAGAACCAGCACTGGACTGTTGCTCAGTGGTCCAAAGTACTTTTTTTCGGATGAAAGCAAATTTTGCATGTCATTCGGTAATCAAGGTGCCAGAGTCTGGAGGAAGACTGGGGAGAAGGAAATGCCAAAATGCCTGAAGTCCAGTGTAAAGTACCCACAGTCAGTGATGATCTGGGGTGCCATGTCAGCTGCTGGTGTTGGTCCACTGTGTTTTATCAAGGGCAGGTCAATGCAGCTAGCTATCAGGAGATTTTGGAGCAGTTCATGCTTCCATCTGCTGAAAAACTTTATGGAGATGAAGATTTCATTTTTCAGCATGACCTGGCACCTGCTCACAGTGCCAAAACCACTGGTAAATGCTTTACTGACCATGGTATTACTGTGCTCAATTGGCCTGCCAACTTTCCTGACCTGAACCCCATAGAGAATCTGTGGGATATTGTGAAGAGAAAGTTGAGAGACGCAAGACCCAACACTCTGGATGAGCTTAAGGCCGCTATCGAAGTATCCTGGGCCTCCATAACACCTCAGCAGTGACACAGGCTGATTGCCTCCATGCCACGCCGCACTGAAGCAGTCATTTCTGCAAAAGGATTCCCGACCAAGTATCGAGTGCATAATTGAACATAAGTATTTGAAGGTTGAATATTTTTGTATTAAAAACACTTTTCTTTTATTTGTCGCAAAAAATATGTTAATTTTTTGAGATTTTGGGTTTTCATGAGCTGTATGCCAAAATGATCAAAACAATAATAGACCTGAAATATTTCAGTTGGTGTACAATGAATCTAAAATATATGAAAGTTTAATTTGTATCATTACATTATGGAAAATAATGAACTTTTATTACATATGCTAATTTTTGGAGAAGGACTTGTATATGTATATTTACAATATTTATAATATATAATTATAAAAAAGTACGCACACATATATTATGTAAACACAAACTTTTATTTTGGATGCGATTATATTTTTATATATATGCTCACACAGAAATACACAGGTTCATAATCTGCCACATAAACAGACAAGCACACACACCCTCTCACTTACACACAATGTAATTTGTGCAGACAGCTGTGCACACATAAGTCAGTCACCAGAAACTGTCAATGACATAATGGCATGGCACCAAATAAGTCTCATGAGCTTTAAAGTGACATCTGAGCAACATCTATTAATATGAAGTGGAACACAGCTAGAGAAGTGCAGAGGATAATAGTGAAAATAAATTTGTAACAGAGAAAATATTACAAACATATGGCATATTAAAGAGCTGAAGTCAAACTCTTCACATTCCTCTTCCTTCCTGCTGTTTTGAATTATTTTAGAAAACCATTAACTCTGTATATATTACTCTGTGTTCTAGGCCTCAGGTTTTGTAAAAAACAAGAGGACCCCAGAAATGAACTTCCCACTCTAGTGTAAAATAGCAGCCTTGTCAAATTCTTAAGTCTCCAGGCAGTATCTCCAGTCTACACTATGTGACAGGCAAGAGACTTCCCGATCCAAAATCAAAAGCAAAATTGAATTTGATCTGATAGATTCAAAATAATCTGGTTGTCTTGGTGACGGATGTGAAAATCAGAAGCAGGGGAGTCTGAAAGGGTTGATATCAACAGAGAACTGGACAGGCTGTCATTTCTGGCACAATCAGTTTTTATCTGACACACAGCACATACAAACACACACTCCAACACATAGGCCTATATGTAGTGCTTGAAAACACATGGGTTATGTACCGATGTTGATGTCATGGGTTGAAAACAAAAATTAATCATCACAAAAATAATACATCATTTTGTCAGGAATTTCTCCCACGGCCTCAAACACAATACGAGGCTTATATGCATTTAGCAGGTCTGAATGAGAGAATTGGTGTAGCACTAACAGGATATTCAGCAAGTTAACGAAAGTGTTCAGGAAATGGACCAAATCAAGCTTAGACCAATACGATGTAAATGCATCCCTGAATTTACGAGAAAATGTACTGGCAACAAATGCATTAAATAATGATGAGATTTATGGAGAAGGAAAATGGAAGAAACCCTGAATGCAGAATGGCCCCTGAGCAATGAAAGTGCAAATGTATTCAATGTACACTACTTGACATTCATCTATTGAAAGACAGACAGATCACCATGCAAGTGTGTGTGTGAGAGAGAAAGTGTGTGTTTATGTGTGGGTGGTTGAGCAGTGGGGGATGATTACATTTGGTGTTAGATACTTTTTTTCCTTTCCTTTTTTTTTGATGTAACAGAGCTCATCAAAAATAGGAAGAGGGTGAAACAGAAGAAAAAGGAAGAAGAGAATAAATTTGAATGTATGATATGATATATTCAACCTGATGCAGTGATGATACCTCACCCACAGCCTGCAGGTGAGATGCATACAATGTTTCAGTGGATTAAGACGCTGTCAGTGTGAAAACATGACCCTACATAATGTCTCTGCGACTGCATGCGGGCATTCTGCAATTTCATGGTGAAATTTTGGCTGTCAGTGATTGAGTGCTAAAATGCTGATCTTGCTAATTCTGCTCAAAGACACTGCAAGAATTCATAAGCAATGCTTAATGCTCACTTTAAAAGTGTGTGGAGTGTATAAAGCATGAATCTAATCAAATATTCAATATAAGGGGGAGTACTAAAGGTAACACTTTAAAATACATTCAAATTATAGTAACATGATTTTTTAACATCTTCACAATTTACTGTAGTATTTAAATCCTTCATGCACTCTCAGAAAAAAAAAGGTACAGTGTTGTCACTGGGGTGGTACCCTAAGGTACAAAAACCTTACTCACCCCTAAAAGGTATATATCAGTACTTTAAGAGTGCATATTAGTATCTTAACTGTACATATTAATACATTAAAGGTACATATGAATACATTTCTGGTTTTGTACCTTAGGGCAGTGGTTCTCAAACCTGTCCTGGGGACCCCTCACCACTGCACATTTTGCATGTCTCCCTCATCAAACACACCTGATTCAAATCATCAGCTCATTAGTAGAGACTCTAAGATTTGAATTGGGTGTCTGATGAGGGAGACATGCAAAATGTGCAGTGGTAAGGGGTCCCCAGGACAGGTTTGAGAACCACTGCCTTAGGGTACTGCCCCAGTGACAGCAATGTACCTTTTTTTCTGACAGTGTGGGACCCAGATATTTTCTTTTTGTTGAATTTTATATTATTTTTCCATGTCACTACATTGTTTAGAGAATAAGAAACAAATTGACTTTTTTTGGTGAAAAAATAATATAATTATATTATAATTATATGTTATGATATGTCCTCAACTAATTTTTTAAGTTTCAAAGTTTCAGTTTTTTAAACAAACTTTGTTTAAAGATGATTTTGAAGTATGGTATGAAAGATATAACTGAATGCATTGATATTCCATTTTACTTTATGAAATATGTGGGTAAAATGGCCATACTTTTATTTTCCCATTGAATACAATGTATACACTGCATCTAATTTGCATATTAATGTGTTCTTGGTGCAACATGTAAAGAAAAAAAAGAAGTGTAATAATGAGAGCAATCGTTGGCAACATTTTCATAATATATGTAATATTTCATAGGAATATTGATATGTAATGTATTTCCCTACTCATTTGTTGCGTCTCCAAATGCATATGATAAACATGATTTAGGTCCTGGTGTCCTCAGTGGACATTTATGAAATCAATGCCCTGTTTTGTAACAAAAAGTCATATTTTGATTAGAAACCCCATAACATTTTCCTGAGATGTTGATTTATAACAAACAATTTGAAACTTAATCAGATTTAAATTATTATTACAAAATATTATCATATTTCATAAGAGTGCAGAACATTACTGTCAGGCATTTTTAAAGATCAAGAAGGTGTTGTTGTCCTGGTGAAACCTCCAAACATTTGGTATTATGTGCAAATGTGCTTAAGCCCCAAATCTACTTTTTACAAGACATCCTACCTTAAAACGGTGATGTGTATGATGTCACAGAAACTCACTAAAATATAATGTCCACTACAGTGGACAAAAGTCTACTACTGGGTCCCAGGATATCTCTATCTATCTATCTATCTATCTATCTATCTAGAAAGTTCTCTGATTTCATCAAAAAGATATTTATTTGTGTTCTAAAGTTGAATTTAAACGAAGGTCTTGGGTTTTGAGCGACACGAGGGTGAATAATTAATGACCTATGATGGGTGACCTATTCCTTTATGTCTCTGTTATTGATGAAAAAATTAAGTTGGATCAACATATTTTACTAATATAATAATAAAGTTAAGGTAAACTATAAAACCAACTTAATTTTGTTGACCCAACTAAACTATTTTATTTTGAATTAATTAAATTGTGTGTAAAACTTTTATTTTAAATTAAGTTACAATTAAATAAAAAATTAAGTATGGTAATAAATTACATTTTTGAGTGTATAGTGCTTACGGCCCTGGTATAATTGTGAAGAGAATTTTTTAGCAGTGTAGAGTATGGATGCACCAGATAAACAAGCACACAGCCATATTTAGAACTTGGGTTTTTTGCGCTATATGGCAGCACTGTTGAAGAATAATTAGCTGCTGAAGTGGATTTATTGTAAAGTTGACGAAAGTTATCATGAGCATTGTAATATTTGAAGCGGATGTCATAACAAATGTCAGTACTGAGAAGATTTTAAAACAAGCGGTTCTATTATAAATCCATAAGAACTTGCCTTTGTGCTGTGGAAATACAAACAAGGAGCACTGCGGTGAAAAGGGGTGGGCTATATAAGGAGATACACATAATGTTCTGATCTTTAACAATACCAATAATTTATCTCAAAATGAACCAGTTTTCCTTACTGTATTTCCTTTACATTTATTTGTGATGCCTAAATCCACTTGGTAGCATTTAAATGTTTCTTTCTAGGGGTTTCTGTCTTTTTCTAGGCTGCACAAATACATTTTAATACCTTCCCCTGCATCTCAGAGACAATTTAAAAAGTACGATGTCATAAAAGCATTTGTTGAAAATCATGCTTTTTGAAATCGAATAGATATGAACAATGTGCAAATGTTTATGATTTGTTAAAGAAAAAATGAGTCAATGTGCTTTTAAAGGATTATCTGGCTATATCTTGAAGCTAAAAAGTACAGTTTAAGATGGAGGTTAAAAAATGTTCAGGGTTAAAAAATGTGCTTTGTGCGGAAACATTTAAAGTAACTGGTTTTATTTGAGCCAGATATATTATTTAATATGACTGAATCAACTTGAATACTTCAGGTCACAATGAAAGTCATTTTAAGGATTTGATCAAGTAAAAGTAACTAAAAACTGCACCAATCCACCGGGTGTGTTCAGTGTGTGCTAGATATACAGTATATTTTTGACTATATATATTCACACAAATCAAACTGCACAGTGAATGGGGGAGGTTTTACATTTCTGTGGGGGAAGGGTGTGTGTGCAAGGGGGTTGTTTGAATGTACTTAATAGGTAATATGGTGGGGGAGGGGAAGTCCACATTCAGGAGATGCCTGTTTCTGAGGTAAAGTTATAATTCTGAGTATCCAGCACCGACACTTGCTCATGCTCTCTCTCGAATACACAAGAGACAAAACAATAGGCAATCAGAGTAACTGTTGCTCATAGGAACACACACACAACTACCTCTAAACAAACTGGGTTTTGCAAATAAAACAAAGAATGTGAACCTTTTTGTTAAACCACAGTTCAGACCCAAACTCTGGCACACGTTTTGAACCTAATTCAGAGTGAATGAACTTGATCGTGATGAATGTGCACTTTATAAATGGCCTGAATCGCTGAATTCTGATGAACTTCAGCCATGTTTGCCAAGTTTGTTTAACACTGGTGGTTATATTTCTATCAGATGTTTCACATTGTGAAATCCTATTGATTTTTGGTTCTGTGTACATTCGTTGAAATAACATATTGACTAAAATGGAACTTCCCCATGGAAACAACCTCCAACCGAACACCCTAAGCCTCATCCACAAATAGTTTGGCAGTGTTTGGGGAGTAAAACTGAACAGATTCTTCAACTAATATCCTAGTCATCCTGCTTTGTTCAACTCTTGTTTCAAATTTGATAAATTAACACTGTGTCATCCAATTGAAATAAGTCTATTTACGATCTCTCTCGTGATGTGATAGCTGAATGTTAGTCTGGCAACACAATGCTTCAAATGCCAGCTGATACTTAAAGGTTAATGGAATAGAAACCTCATTGTACATTTATTCACCCGATGTGGGCACCATATTGTTCTTTAACAAAATGTCAGCATAGCTTAAATGTTAATGATTTCTAAAATTTCTTCAGCTCTGAAATTGTCTGCCATATTCATCAGGCTATACCTGTTCTCTATATGACAACTTATATGATTCATATAGGCCTATAAGTTTGTGAAACATTTTAACTCAACATTTGTCTCTTGGAAACATAATGTTAGTCTATTGTAGCCCATCTTTTCGATAATAAAAGAATAAAGTTAGGTTTTATGGCTGAGAATGTCATGAAGCAATTTTTTTTTTTTGGCTGCCAGTCACACATTGTTCAGAGATTAACAGCCTTTGAAAAAAATGCTGACATGACTTTGACCACAAAAAAGCGAGCTGTTGTGTGCACTAGCATTCAACGCTCAACGGCCTGTATCCAAACAGAACCAGAGCAGACTTTCTTTTACTGTGGCTTTTGATGCAGAAAGGCCACTGTAATAATACATTCTGCTTTGGTACATTCATTGCCAAAAACATTATACCAACAGCAGCACTGCGTATCTCTATCATCATCAACCTCAACATCATCATCATAATCATCGATGAGAAATGATGAATAATGCCAATTTCTCCAATGTAATTGACAAGAAATAGGACCACCTGCACCTCCTTCATTTCCATTTGTCTGAGGAAACATGGGCTACTCATTTCCCGCCGAAAACATTATGCTCTGTTGTAGATGCCATTGTTTTTTTGTGTTTCTCTCAAGCATTGATAGCCAAATAAAAGAGAGTGAAAAAGACGGACGGACGGACGGACGGACGGACGGACGGACGGACGGACGGACAGACAGACAGACAGACAGACAGATAGACAGATAGATAGATAGATAGATAGATAGATAGATAGATAGATAGATAGATAGATAGATAGATAGATAGATAGATAGATAGATAGATAGATAGATTTTTCATGTGGTGCAATTTTGCAACATGACCCAGTTCACCCAGTGTCTTAATGAATGCATATCTTCAATTCTAAGAGTAAAATCCGGAATAGCTCAAGCCCATCTTATGGCTGTGCACAGAGCTGCTTAATAGACTATGTGCTGAGGTCTGAAGTGAGTAGTGAAGCCTGTCAGCTTTCTATTTTAATTCTGTAAAAGCAGCTTTGGTTATAGCTGCCATAAAATAACTAGGTTCATCTTCATTGATTATAGGCTACATATTTCTTGAGATTTCCTGCAATTTGAGATTGTTTCTCCTTATTACAGAGAAGCACATTATTTCAGAAACTAGTATTAGTCTCTATTTTCTTCAATCTTCATACATACAAAATAATAGAATACATAAAACAATAATAAACAAACAGCAG
Organism: Pseudorasbora parva; assembly: GCF_024679245.1. NCBI lineage: Eukaryota > Metazoa > Chordata > Actinopteri > Cypriniformes > Gobionidae > Pseudorasbora > Pseudorasbora parva. The sequence goes on from NC_090180.1 coordinate 10,816,965, forward strand.
TCATATTCATGTTTTGCTTGGTTATTAAGGGAGAATCAACTGCACACGCACAAAAAACATGATAACGAAGCGGTAGACAAGAAAATGGACAAAGCAGTGAAACACCATAAAAGGTTTATCATTTATGGCCCATGGGGACCAAGTGTTAGGTCATTTAAAATTTACATTAGCAACCTAATCTTTTCAGAATTTTTTCACTTTTAAAAACATATTCCAGCTTTTTATATCATTGTTATCTGACAGGTAGCGGGTTTCGAGACCAGAGTTTATGTGTGGTGCGAACTGCAAAGTGGAGGAGAAGCGTTTGGAGAGGGGGAAATTAAAAACCAGCAGTGGATGTTTATATGTTGTTAGCTATGAAGGGATGGATATCTTACTTCCAGTTTCCTTTTATTTGGGATTGCCATTGCTATCTATAAACTGTGGTTTTCAGCCTGATTTTCAGTCACCTAGGAGTGGCAATTAAAACAATTATTAGAGATTAACTGGATGATTCCATAACTTTCAAGAACTGTAAGATGATGCCAGTTTACATTATTTGATTACTTGATTTTTTTTAGCCTGTTTCAGAGTTTAATCGAATTGTGAATTTATTTAAGATAGAATGTGTTATGAAAACTTATTTTAAATAACTGAAGTCATTGTGTTCCACTTTGGAAGTGTGTTGAGGTCACCTAGGCTGTACGCAGGCCCACAGATTGGACCACTGCTGTAGACTCTTGTTTACCATTTCCCCATAATATATTCTAATGCGGTGAAAGAAACCCGTGTCAAAAATGTGCTCGTTTTGAAGAGCGATACTGGCACAGCTAAACGGAATCCACCGTCACCATATGTTCAGACAGTATCATACGCAAAATGATGCAAATCCTAAAGCAGGAGCGCACATCGCAGCGCCCCCTGTGGCCGCTCGGCGCTACAGCCGCGTGTCTTGCGAGTCTTTTGTGTGAGAACATTGGCAAAGCGCTCGCTTCTCTCCATAGAGCAGTTACTCTGAGCCACAGCTGCACCAAGAAGATACACATCTCTACTCACAGCAGTCAACACAGACTCACCAGATGCTCTTGTTCTCTTTAAACCTGAGCACTTTTTTCCGCGGTATCTCTCTATTGTAAGACGACTGAGGTAAAGGTTCATATAAAAGTTTTTGCGAAAACCGCGGAACGGATGTGAGGCGCAATAGACAGCCTCTTTCAGTCTTCAGTTTGCTCCTTCTTCTCTTATTTGCGTTGCGGTTTCTGAGTAAGTAAGGAACACGGTTTCTAGTGGAAAGGCAATAGGGGCCGGTTGATGTTTTTACTGAAATGGACGTGAGATTTTATCCTCAACCTCCACCACCATCAGCAACAGATCCTTCCCGACTGGGACAGTCACACTATTCGGACTCTCCGTACTGCAATAAGGTAAAGCTACATTTCATGATGCATGCTCTGCATTAATATGTTCAGTTTGAGTTTTGCCTGGCTGAATGACGACTGTTGAGGACTTGTTCAAAGTTTGTACTTCAACCGACTGTCACAGCGAGTCGGAGAAAGTAGGAGCGATTGAGAGCGAGACCAAAATGTTTCCAAACCTGGTGACTTTGTTTATTGTTTGGTTACTATTATTGTTTCTTTTTTGTTTTATTAATACAAATGTTTGTATACTCAACTGTTAAATGCGAACATCAGCATTTTCACGTGCCTTTTAAGTCGCGAACTTAAAAAGCGCCTCTACGGGTTGTCATAGAGACCGCGCGCGGACTGTAAATAATATGCAAATAATTAGATCGCACTAAGTTGGTGGCTAGAAGTAGCGCTAGCTTACTCAAAAACACCTGCTCATCACCATAGACCCCAACTCATATGCATTAACAAACTGTCCTTTACCCAACATGCACACAACAACAAATAATAACCATATGTGTATGTTTATTAATGCTGTTCGCATCATATTTGTGTTTTATACATGGTAACGTTACCTACGGCTTTAATTTATCTTTCAAGTTCCCTGAGGAACAACAGAGAAATGTGGGGTTTGTATTCTTCTATTTCTCCTAATGATGGTGCTGTTACTGTGTGTGTAGTGCATGTGCGCAGGATAAAGAGAGATGGGGTTGTGTGTGTGTGTGTGTGTGAGTGAGGAGGGGGTAGGGTTACTGTGGGGTGATAGAGTGGGGGTTGGGGTTGTATTATTCCTTTCAATGCTTCTTGATTCACTGCCATAGGTCTCATATCCATGTCTAAGTGCAGTCACATACACAGTGAAATGTTTTATGGATTAATCATATTTTTAGTGACAGACCTTATTTAAAAAAAATCCTTGAAAGCGCAATTTCATTGCATTGTTTCAGTGATTCATTTGTTGGATGTAATTTTGATGTGAAGCAGTAAATTGTTAATATCTTTGCTGAGTTTATAAAACCAGGGAAGAGAGGTTGGCGGGGGTAGGGAGGAAAGGAAGGGGGAGGGAAGGAGGGGAAGGGCTTTCAGATATAATCTATATAGTGTAATTTTACTGCAGAGGCAAGTCAGCCTATATCAACTCCACTCGAGATTTTTCATCTTAGCAATTCAGAAAGAGAGAGAGGAGGAGTGAGAGAGAGAGAGAGAGAGAGAGAGAGAGAGAGAGAGAGAGAGAGAGAGAGAGAGAGAGAGGAGGGGGGTGGTGGCGGGGGGACACAGCAGAGCAAACAAGTGAGATTGTGACAGTGGTGTGTGGTATCTCCAGAACAAATAGACAGAAATTGATGGTATGTGGCTAAACGGGGGTCACAATGCCAGTGGGACTGATTCAGTCTGTGCACATAGACCCCCTTCTGATTACCTTCCTCTCTGTACCTGCTCTGCTCAGATCCCAGAAGACTGCGGTCCGCACTCTTTCTGTTTGATGTGGACAGAAAGATATAAAAACAAGCACTGTATCTTTATTCACACGCTATGGATTTTTAGGTCCGAGCCTTGGAGACATACGCTGGTTTAAAAGCGTTCAGTTGCAGTGCACTTTGTTGTGGATTTTCTGCAGTTCAGCAAAACGTGTAAATGCAAGAAAGTCTGTGTTTGTCTAGCGCAATGCTTTTTGTGCAGGGAAAGGTACACGTTCGGAGCCTGAAGTTATTGCTGCGAGGATTAAAAAAGCCAAGCAACTTTGACTTTGTACACAGACTATCTGAACTTAATGCTCCACACTTCCTGCGCTATACAGTTTGGTTCTTATCACCCTGTGCTTATCATGCTACCTGCTCTGGCATTTTACACAGTGTTGCTTTGCTAAGCAAGTGTTCCCCATGCAAATAAATGCAAAGGCAATTCAATCTGAATTTGAAGACCCCGCACAGAACTCTTTGAATCTGCACCTCTGATGTGTGCTTTACATGAGTGCTGCTGTTAAGGAAGTCAAGAGTGGTCTTGAGGGGTACTCTGGAGAGATTGGATTACAGTCTGTTTGGGATTATGAAAGCGGGCAGAGATGCAGCCCCTGACCATTAATGGCCAACAAAACTACTCCTCTCAAACCAACCTATATCAAAGTGAATGATTTATTTCACGCCTAATGACTTTCAGCTGGTGTTCAAGTCGCTGTATTAATGGAGTTTGCAGGCTCGAAGTTATTACAGCCAATGAGATAATGCAAGCAAGCTGTTAACACTACGCATGACTCATTGTCTTGTAAGTCTGTCGTTGATGTGGTTTTAAGGAATGGCGAGGGCTCAAACGCTCCCAAATTTCACAGGTTTTGCTTGTTTACGGTCTGTAACCTTGTGCGCTGTCAGGCGATGAGATCTAACTGATTGGAATCATTGTCACTGTAAAAAAAAATTGCTGCCTTAAATGATTAAGAATACAATCAACTTGGATGTTTAAGTCATTTCAACTTAAATGACAAAAACTTGCTTTAAAAAATGAGTTCAATTAAATGTTTTAAATTGCTTAACTTATTTTGATGAGTTAAAGCAATGTAAAAACACGTTATCATAACGTATTGATCATAATTTTCTTTTTACAGTGTACAAAGTTTGAATGATACTTACAGCAAAAGTTGTCAATTAAATTAAAGCTTATTGTAAGTACATTGTACTAGAAAGAACTACTACAAAATTTCACATGTAATTCGATGTTACTTGCTGTTTATTATTTGTGAATTTTACTAGCATGCTTAAAGTAAATCCTACATATTTTTTTCCCAGTGTATGAATGAATTAGGCTGATACCAGAGGATTTAATTGCTTAAGCATTTAAAGCAAGAGCAAATCGTAGAGAGTTGGTGAGCAAAACAGGCCTGTGGTTTTTTTTATTGACGCACATTTTTCATACCCTTCAAACAGACGGCTTTTTTATTATTATTTAGCGTTTTGTCTCGAGACAGACACCTATAAACATTTGCCAGTTGAAAACCTACAAAATTACAGTTATGGACTACAGTCTCCTGAATCTTCTGTCTGTGTTTTTTAAGTCTTAGTACATTCCAAATGTGATTCCTGCTCTTAAGGAGATTACATTAAAAACGGATGAGAAATTAGATATCTCAAATATGTATTGCTGTCATGGGCCATGCTCTGTAATATAAAGTCTTCTGTGTGCGTGTCTTAGCCACAGGCATTTTCAATTAAGTAGAAATTACTGAGATCTTTGGTGGTCCTGGATGTCAGAGGGTCCCAGGATGTCGACCCTGACATAATACGTTGTCTTTTGTGTTTGTTAGTCAAGAGTATTCAAACTCCCCTCCCACCCCCTTCATCTCCAGCTGCAATGATCATTACACGCATGTGCATTTTTTAACAAAAGGAGCTAACGGACTTATCATCTGAGCACTGAGAGTGGAAGCTGATTTGACTCAGAGAGAAGGAGAGAGGAGCCATGGCTCTGGTAATCTCTGTTTACCAGGTCACTGCTTCTCAGAAAGAGTGATGTGATGACAGGGTGAGACTGAGTGACACCCCCCCCCAAATGTGAGAGAAAATCAATGCATGCAGCAGTCTGTTTGTATTTGATGTTGTATTGTTCATATGATATCATATGGTAAGTCGTTTGCTGTACAACAATCCAACATGTTTATTGTTCATGGCTCAAAGTTAAGCATGTAAATTTACAAATCATGTGGCACTTTCCATCTTTCCATCCATCTATTAGATATGTTTAACATAGCATAAAAAGTATAGTTTTACACACATCACATTCTGTATTCACCCATTAAAGGGCTTGAATTAATGCATCTTAATTTATTTGTTTCTTCTTCTAAAGGTGGAGTGTGTAATATTTATGAGGATCAATTGAAAGAAATGCAATATAATATACATAACTGTATTTTCAGACCTTACATAATGAACCGTTATGTTTTTATTACCGTAGAAGGAGTAATTTCTATCTACATACACCACTGGTCCCCTTACAGTGAAGTTGACATTTTGCACCGCCATGTTTCTACTGTAGCCCTAAAGGGACAAACTCTACAGAGCGCTAGCTACTCTCTGCTGTCCCTTGATCTTTGTCCTGTGTCAGCCACCATAGCTTCTCTATGTGCTTTGAAAGGGAGGGGTGAGCGGTGGATTGTTGCAATTCGCAACCTCACCACTAGATGCCGCTAAAATGGACACAGTGCACCTTTAAATATTTAATTACCAAATCTAACATGAACTGTTTTTAAACTCTAATTTGTGTTAATTTGGTTACAAACCTCATTTGAAAAGCACAGTAAATAAAAAAAGTTCATATTTAATTTGTAAACATTTTCAGAAAGTTAAGCATATCCTTTAATTGATCATTTGTTGACAAAAAATATATAAACCTTTCAGAACCTATTTGTGAAAGTGCCATGTATTTCTATAACATTTTTTTATATGAAAGCCACAAATTGTATGGTCAGAGTTTGGCTGAATTGTTAAAAGGTTAGTTCACCCAAAAATGAAATGTATGTCATTAATGAAGTTTTGCCAAATTATGTCCCTAATGTTGTTCCACACCCGTAAGACCTCCGTTCATCTTCAGAACACAGTTTAAGACATTTTATATTTAGTCCGAGAGCGTATCTAAGTGTATGTACACTATACTGTCCGTGTCCAGAAAAGGAATAAAAACATCATCAAATTAGTCCATATGGGACATCAGTTGGTTAATTAGTATCCCTTGAAGCATCGAAAATACATTTTGGTCCAAAAATAACAAAAACTACAACTTTATTCAGCATTGTCTTCTCTTTCGCGTTTGTTTTCAAAACTCAAATAAAGATTCAAACGGTCATGAATCAGCGGATTGATTCATGATTCGGATCGCGTGTATAGTGTACATACACTTAGATATGCTGTTGGACTAAATAAAATATCTTAAACTGTGTTCTGTAGATGAACGGAGGTTTTGCGGGTGTGGAACAACATAAGGGACATAATTTGGCATAACTTCATTAATTACATACATTTCCTTTTTGGGTGAACTAACCCTTTAAATGTTATGTGGATGTCAGTATGCATAAACAGTGTCAGTGTTAGGGCTTTAACACCTTCATGTTTAAATTATTTTGAAAGCATTGTACAGTGACTCCAAAATGGCTTTAAACAGAGATGTCTTTCCACTGACGGATATCTGTGAGTTTTTCCTATGTCAACAGCATATGTCAACATTACACCAGCCGGCCACACATGGGTGGATTGTCATAAATGTGAGATGTTTGCGTAGGCTGTGATCTTTGCTCATGTTGTGCCTAGGTCAAGCTTCGAGCACAACAGCACAAGGAAGAGATGCACAAAAGTGATGTGACTGTTTTCTTGATGCTTTTCCATCTCCACTAGTGATGTGGATATTTGCTTTGATACGTCATTATTTGTAACTGTAAAATATTGCAGAGATAGATAAACTACGCATTGATATATATTCCCTTTATGTTTTGAACTTTTCAATGCGGACTCCATGTTGCATCAAGCACATCATCCTGCTCATGGGATGGGCATAAGCACTTTGGACCCTTTCGTATTATAATACTTTAGCACATTAAAAGATTATTTATAGCCTTCTTTTTCTGCCCTATCTATAATATGTTGCTGCCTCTTTAAAAAGCTGCGCTATACAGTTAACATAAATGTCTTTTAATTTCTTAGTATATAGGCCCTATTTCTATAAATATATTTACTTGTTTTTCATGAATGTATTTTTTTAACATATGAAATTGTATCAGTATTTTAATTAGTTTTTTTCTTTATAATGAAGTTGTATTTATTTAGATTGTGTTTAACACACAATATGGTGATTATCAGTTCAACACACTGAGGTACAGAAATTCTACATGTAATTTTTAAACAAAACTGCGCTGGTGTTGGATTGGTAACAGTATCGGCTGACCCACTACACTTGGCAGATATCTTTGCAAATGTTTGACACTTTTTGATGGGTTAGAATAGTCTGCAGTAGTCACCTAAGTGCTCTGTTAGTACAGACCAAGCCTGCCACATGAGTCCTGAAAACTAAAGCTGACCCATCTCAATCGCCCTCAGGTGATTGGAAGCAGTATAGGTCATAAAGCCTGCCCCCTCCATGAAATGTAATGGGACATAGACAAACTATACAATCAAATTACACTTTTGAGGCTGTTTTTAATCACACTAATGTTAGTTCAAGTGTTCGTTCTTTAAATAAGTTTGGTTTAGTTAGTTATTTGATGCTATATAAATGGGGGTGTGACATTATGATTGACAGCCTCTCTGAGCGTAGTCGTCACTGAGGCACTAACGCGCATTTTTGGGAACTCTGGGAGGAGATTGGATCTTTAACTTTAATCTCTAGCTACATTTCCATAACTGTTTATTTCACAAAAAGTTGTTGATTAGGCGGGAGTGTGGCCGGGAGCTTGATATTGTGGCTTAATTTGGCGTTCACTACTGCGCAGACTCGGGCTCCAAGATGTCAGTGCCATATTTGAACATTGCCGGCTTCGCTTACACCAACGGAAGAAAGTAAAGGCGCGCCATCCATCTTTTTTTACAGTACAGACGTACCATTTCTTATTACTGGTGACTTCTTAATGTTATCTTTGCAGCAGATGCTAAACCAATTGCCAGTTAATAAACTAAAATGTACATTTGCTGAAAGAAGAGATCCAATTATTGTCTCGTCTCCACAATATCAATATATTCTCATTTAAGGTCAACTTAATTGCATCCAAATTTGGTCTTGCTGGTAACAAAAGCCATTACTGTTTGAGTTCCTGTTCAGTGGCTAGCTGGCACGGTTCACTGGCTACTGTCAAAAAGGATTTGCTTCTGATTGACAGCCTCACTGGAATGTGAATAGAGTTTTTAATTGCATATCATGTGTGCATATCTAAAGAGACAAGCTCTGTGGCTCGAGCTACTGTTCATTACGACTCTACAGGTCAGCCTACAACTCAACTACACAATGATAAACACAAACACGCACTCATTATATAAGACCATTACACGTGGGCTTGTTTCTTCTCACTTTCTTCTATTGTGTGGTAGAAAATCTGCTCAGTTTGTTTGCTTTGACTTTACAGACATATAATTTCCCCATATGTGGAAATTAAATACATAATGTACTATCCAAACACTCTCACAGGATCTGTAGCAGATCAAATTTATTTGCACACCATAAATGATACTCGCTATCACGAAACTCCACCAGCCGCGTTTCTTTTGGTATCCAATGAATGGCAACCAGACGTGACTGATCCTGCCAAGCTCCAAAATAAATAACATCATAAAAGTTTTATCATATGACTTGTCATTTGATATCTTTGTGAGGAACAAAGTGAAGTTGTTCATAGAAAATATTCCCTTCCTCTATATTCTGCATATTCAAACTAGTGTGTCACGTTCGGTTACAAATTTAACCTGGTTTAGCTGTGCGCTTTACGCTTTATTATTTTTTCCAATAAATGGTTTACATCGTTGGACAAGATTTGCACTGACTCTGGGGTTGGCCTCAAGTTATATAAATATATAATCTCTTTTAGCTTCAGTACATTGACTATACAAAAACATCACACTTTTTATATCACACTTCAAATCAATATAAAAATAGGCCTAACTGCCTTCATATTTTGGAAGGTGGTGCAAACTATATCTGGAGGTTCTTGCATGGCTTTAAAATTTTGAAAACCCTTGGTCCAGGCATATTCTCTCCATTTCTCTCCAGACGTTTTCTCTCCCACAGTTAGAAAAATACTAAACAAAAAAGCCCTGATACTGGATTGTTTCTCTGTATCTGCAAAGAAAAAGTGTAATCAGTGCACCTCTAGTCCAGAATGATTGCCGGTCATGATCTCCAAGCCCACAGAAGTGTTGTTAATTATGCCGGAAGAATGATTATTGTTGTCATTGCTCGTTCCATGGGCCCAGAGGGCCAAACCTGAAAAACAGAATCGAGGAAAATAATGTGGTATCTCTAATCAGCCATGGTGGTTTGGGAAATCTATCAGTGATGCTATTAAATGCAAAACGACAAAGAACAATCTGCATAAGTGGAGTACGTTGTAAAGAGGTGAAAAGAGCTTGTTGGAGTCAGTCAGAAGAGGACTGTGCTGAAGTGCTAAGGTGTCACTTTGTGTCTGGGGATGAAAAGTGGGAATTTTGCTTGCTTGGTATGTTCCATTTTCGTCTTTGTCACTGTGGAAAATGCAAGGCCATAAACACGAGCATTCCTGTGAGAAAGACAGCGTTCAGTTGCATTTTACGGCCTTGAATTTTAGTGACATGTTTACGTCGTCTGCGTCTGTGTTTACGATGCTGGTCGTCAGTCCCAGTTCAGCCCTACCCAATCTTTGAGTCTTTCTTGCGTGTAATTCAAACAAATGTGACACAGCGCTGCAGCCATGTTTGTTACAAAATAAGATTATTTTCTCAATATAATTAGCTTCTATCTCTGCTAGCACACCAGCCAGTTTAGTGTGATGCAGAAAATGCCAAAAGATCAACTCATTAAGTAGCTGAACATAATGATCATAAAATCTGGACATGTGTTTGCTTTATTTTGGCTGGGGGAATGTTTTTTTTTTTTTTTTGAGCCGCCATGCGCGTCGAGAAAATTCTGGCACAAATCTGTGATTGCGATTCATTGGAGGCATCTCATTTTTTTGGGTCTGCTTTGCCCAATGACAGTCTACATATGAATAGCTGATTAGGCTCCCGGTTTGAGGAAACATCCAAACAGATGGCTCTGTGAAAACCAATCCAGAATAGCTTAATTGTTTAGTTTAATCTTACTATGAAACATATTGCAATCATTTTCACATAAAGACTTTTTTTTCTTCGCAGAATGTAATGAAAGTTATGGTGCGGATCCAGGATTTTCGGAGCAGCCTGAAAATATCCCAAACATCCTCTTTTGCATTCAGCCTAATTGCTAATATCGTCATAAGACTCTCACCATAATAATTCATTTTGCTTTGTTTGTAGTTTTTGAGTGCGTGTGTCATAAACACGCAAGGCGTATCTTGAACTGTAAATCCTCCGTTTGCTTAATTCACAAACTTTCCTCTATTATTTTATGGCATGCGCGCGGTTTCAATGAGTCTAGCATCTGTTAAATACACGTTTGTTTGTTTGTTTCTGGCCACAACAATAGTGCCAGCCTCTCCATTGTGTGGTGCTGTTGCATGGAGGGACTTCCAGCAGCACGTCAGGACTGATACGCGCAAGGCAGCTTTGTGAAGGAGCACACCCTGGCCTTTGTGAGCCCATCTGTAGGTGAACTAATGGCCTGTTGTGTTTCCCCTCATTCAGCTCAGTCTTTGGTGTTTAAGTGGCACCTGTCAGCCTTTTGATGCCTGGCCCTCTGTTCTCCTGCGATCAGGAAGGGCACGTTGCGAGTTCCCGATCACTGTCTTGTGACAAGTGTGAGATCGTGTTTCAGCAGCACTAGAACAGGTGGGCCCCACACCTTTCTCCTCTGGAACATAATCATCAAAATGGACTCCACTCTCTGAGGCTTATCATTAGCTGTAATCAAAACCTATAAGTGCAAAAAGAAGGGTGGTGTGCAAAACATCAATATTGCACTAATCGTGATGTGGTTTCAAGATGACGAGAGCATTCTGATGCCTTGTTCTATATTATTGAATAGACCATTTAAACTTTTAGAGTCAGTACAATTGTTTTGGAAGAATCTAATACTTTTATTCAGTGAGGATCAAATGTTACAGTGAAGAAAATTATATAAAAAAAAAAAAAAGCTGTTCTTTTGAACTTTCTATTCATCAACGAATCCTGGAAATAATTTTGTCATGGTTTCTTACATGCTGTTTTCAACACTGATAAGAATAAGAAATATTTATTGAGCAGAATTCAGCATATGAATGATTTCTGAAGGATCATGTGACTCTGGAGTAATGATGATGAAAATTCAGCTTTGCCATCAGAGGATAAACTAAATAAAAATGTTCACAGTATTACTGCTGTACTTTATTTTTAATGAAATAAATGCGGCCTTGGTCAACATAAGAGATTTCCTTCAAAAACATTAATATAATCTGATGTATGCAATTTAGAAAATCTACAGCAGTTTCTGAAATTCATCATAAACATTTGGTGTCTTTCTTTTGAATTTTAGTGTAATTTATTGTTTTCTAAATTATTATCAAGAGTTTTTTGTGTTGTTGAAAGAATCTTTAAATTTAGAATTTAAATTCAGTTCAGTTCCTGAATTTGAATTGACGTAGCAAATAGAATGCAGATTTGCAATTCAAATTTGAACGCAATGAAGTACAATTTAAAGTAATTCAAATAAAATAATAATAATAATATATATCAAACTTTACTTGTCTAGATATATTGATTACAATATATATATATATATATATATATATATATATATATATATATATATATATATATATATATATATATATATATATATATATATATATATATATATTGTAATCAATATATCTAGACAAGTAAAGTTTGTCAAGACAAGGTTTAAATGTTGGCTGGTTTGAGATGGGCAGATGGATGGACTAGGGTCGAAGAACACTTCATTTCCCAGAATGCATTGCCCATGTTGAATTTTTCTGAATTGCGTTTAAGTAAATCTGTCTTGCTGCTTAGGACTTTTTTGTTTTTGAAAACCATTGATACATGCTTTTTATGTTCAAATGTAAAAAGTTAGCTCTATGGCAGTATGTTTATACGGTACATGAAAGTCTTTTGGACGTTTCCTCTGCATGTAAAAGTTAAGAGCACGAAGAAAAAGATGTTTTCAACAAACATCTCTTTTATTTTTTATTTTTTGTCTTCACTGCAAGCAGCTGTGTTTGAGGTCAAAATCGACCCAAAATAACAGACTTAAAGTTATAATTGCACGCTTGACTTTCAGAGAAACTCCCCTCAGTGCTTGTTCATGGTCTGGTGAAAAGCTTTGAAGCAAGTCATTTGCCCAAGTTATTATTTGAGGGGTTGAGGCTGATCGATGTTCCATATTTTGGGTGTTTACACTTTCAGGCTTTTAGAGGACACTCAGCCAACTCAACTCGACTCATGAGCCTAAAATTAGGCATGAAAATATGCGTTACTCTGACTGCGGCGCACAAGAGAGCAATTAATTTTAGTGCGGCAAGTGCATACGCCGTTCATAGCCAAAAGAGAAGGTAATTCAAAGAGACTTAAACCTTATCAGGATAGCTACAAGTGAAATGGAAATGAAAGGCTGTGGACAGAGAAAACAAGGAGCTCATTTCAACAGGAAACCAACAGAAAGTCATACTCAATTTTGTTTTGTATTAGTCATACCTTCTTCGTGGTTCCCCGCTGAAAGGATAGAAAATGGAGTCAAAAATGGTTCCAAACCCATTTGTTTTATAGAAGCACTTTGAAAAGTTTTGCGGTTGAGGCTAACATTAGATTAGTTGGGATATGAGACTGTCTGCCATCAAAACAGCCTTTCATCCACTACCATTATTTTAAACACTAAACATTAAAACATAAGCTTTAAAGTCATTTCAAACATTCATTTCCGCATAGCTTTCAATTGAAACAGCGTCTTGTGGTCCTGATTTAGTAAAATACGGTTCTCACCGTGCAAGACAAAAGGCACAGTATATTAAAATCTGTCCGGAAGGGCATGTTTCTAGCCTATTCTGGATAAGAGTGAAAATGAGTCTGTCATCGCAAATATTAAACCCGATCTATAAAACAATTCATGAATTTTCGAAGCCCAGGGCATTCAGTTTCATACCTCCCCTGTTCGAGGAAATGCAAATCAGTATTACACAGGTGTTATATGTGTTTTAAAAGATGGAAATAGTTCCTTTGTCGTTTTAATAACAAGATTTTTTTTTCAACCTTGCAATTTAAAGGGTCGAGGCTTAGAAGTCGAACCACAAAATCATCCCTGTTTCAGTACCTCTCAGTTTGATAGTGGTGGACACACTTTTTTTGCTCTCTGCAAACAAGGCCCCGAAGAGAGAGAGATAAAGAGAGAGTGAGAGGGATACACACACACACACACACACACACACACACACACACACACACACACACACACACACACACACACACACACACACACACACACACACGCATTCAAATATATGACCCCAGTGTAAATGAGGAACAGCTGCACCATTGTAATTAAACATGGGCAAAGAAAACTACACAAACAAATGAACCTCACAGCCGTAGGTCCTGAGGCACATTAAGGGGAGAGAGAGAGAGAGAGAGAGAGAGAGAGAGAGAGAGAGAGAGAGAGAGAGAGAGAGAGAGAGAGAGAGAGAGAGAGAGAGAGAGAGAGAGAGAGAGAGAGAGAGAGAGAGAGAGAGAGAGAGAGAGAGAGAGAGTCACAAAGCTTCCTACAGGTGGTTAAAACACGAAATTGCTTCTTGGAAGACAAATGAAGCACCCTCTAAATTTGTTAGGAAGTTAATGCTTTTAGTGCTGTTAACGGAGATCAGGCAGCCATTCGCATTTGACACGTTTCACTGGGTAGAAACTCACAGTGCTCAGCTGTAGTTAGATTAAGCCAAATATTATTTTAAAACATTATGACACTAATATGATGTTATAATGAACATTATACAAGGATAAATAGCAATCAAAGTGTTTCCGCTTACTTGTAAATGGTGTTATTTGTAATTAATGAGATTAAAAAGATAGTTCTGCAAAGATATTAATATCTGATTTTAATTATTTTCTCTCGTTGTTCCAAACGTGTCGCTGTCGTTGTTTTTTTCAGCGGCAAATGAAAGCGAAAATTTAACATTTATTTCAAAGTGACCACAACTGTCAGGTTTCAAAAAGGAAAGAAAAAACAGCACAAAAGCACCACATCTATATGACTCGTGTGATATACTGACATACATTAACTTGTGTGTATACTGTATATACTAAAATCATATAGTATATATAATATGGATATTTTTATGAAATCTTTTAGGGTTTTTTTGGGGGTTTTTTTGGCCAGTTATACGACAGGGGCTTCATAAAGACGTTTTTGTTTGACTGGGGGAAAAATCAATTGCGAAAAAAATATGACAGAATTAAAACGTTTGTGTGAAATGTGATGAAAATCACGTTTGCCATTGTTATGGTTGTGATTGTAATGCAGCAACTATGAAAATCATGCCATCAAGTTTTGTGTTTTACTCTTCATACCCTCATAAAGTCCATGTGTAGCATCACTCTATTTAATTAATAGCATTACACATCATGTTTTTTCTAAGGAAACTTCAAAGAAAAGTTGCAGCTCAGGTTCACCCGCAATCAATACTGTAATATGATAGAGATATTTTTGTCCTCTTAACAAATATGCTGGTCATTTGCAGGCTGCAGTTCTAGAGATAACTTCCAAGGCGCCATTATCCAAGTAAGAGAACAATTTTGGTCTCAGGTTTACTCTGTAATCAATAGTTATATTTGTTATGTAAACAAAACTACAATAGTGACGAACTGCAGTAGGTCCGACTAATAGCGATGCAGGCGCAAGGCACATCTGAGGATGCCATGGAGACCCATGTGATCCTGATCAGGCTGAAACTCATTAGCCAGGCCAAATTTGTGTGATTGGCAAGGATGCCGAAATCTTGAACCAAACAGATCTAGTGGATGCTTGTCATGGCAACAGCATGTATCAATAAAGCAATCTTTATTTCCTGACAAGGAACAAGACCTGCATTCTAATGGAGGGGCTGTTATTGCGTCGTAGCTCGGCACTGTGGCATAAGCGCTGCAGTCAAACTAGCTTTAGTTAACCCATACATTTCCCTGTTAATGTATCAATGCAGACAACCGGCTTAGATGATTGACACATAATGGGATGTTTGTGCCCTGTAGTGTCCGAGCTTGTTTTTCCGTGTATGTTTTTAGCAGCGGCTCATTGGTCAGGCCGCATTAATTCCTATGTGTTTTCCTAGCAGGAGAGGTAATGAACAGGAAGTGATTGTGGTCATGCGTCCAGATAAGAGAGCTTGTGTCCCAGCATCCCTGATGCTTATCACCCACCACACCAGGGCGGCAGCTGCAGAGGAAGTGCATAGCACCATAGCAACAGCCCAAGAGAGGAGAATTCACTCTGAAGCTCACAAAAATGTCTCGGGTTCAGCTCCGCACAAAACAGGGCTGTGAAATCACCTGTTTGAAACATTTTTACTCAGAGAGCATTGTAAAAAGGACAATTCTGACTCTAAATTCTGATGAGTCGTGTTCAAAGCTTGATGTAAAATAACTGTAAATGCACATCTGTGACTGACTGCAGATCATATTTTAATGTTAGTATCCTGAAACATATTACATGATGAAAATGTTAAAATATATTACAACATGATAAAGTAATACACATGATAAAATATATAATTCCAATAATGAATGTGTTATTGTTGAATCCTCTTGCAGTTGCTGCCCTTTTATCAAAACAATCAGTGTAATCAATATTTTTTAAAAATCAATATTCATATTCTCATCGATTCATGATTCGAATCGCGTGTCAAACTGCTGAAATCACTTGACATTGGCGATCTGAATCATGAATCGATACACTGATTCATAACCGTTCGAATATTTGTTTTGAAATCGGCCCATCACTACATAAGTCATTATTTAGTTTTTATTTGCGCACAAAAACTATTCTCGTTGCTTCATAAAATGATTGTAGAGACACAGTAGTGAGATGGGCTTTCTAACGACATCTTTAGTGCCTTTTATGGGTTTTGAGAGAGGAAATAACATTGGTGTCAATGAAGGCCTTTCTGAGCCATCGGATTTAGACAAAAATATCTACATTTGTGTTCTGAAGAAGAACAAAAGTCTTATGGGTGTCAAACGACATTAGGGCAAGTAATCTATTATTGAGAGAATTTTCATTTTTGGGGAAACTAACCCTTTAAACCTTAGAGTTTAAAGCAATGTCAAGGTCCTAGATTAAAGTATTCTTATTATTGGTCAAAAAACCAATAAATAAGTGAAAAATAAATGAAATAAATAAGTTATTTAAAGGCTATGTTGGTTGATATCTACCTGTCAGCTCTCACAGTAACACACAGTCTTTTGTAGCTTATTGCTTTATTGACACACAAAAACAGAATACAATACTGCAGTGGTATGAATTCAAAACCTGACCCATAGACCGAAAGGAGTAAATGTGGCTGGATGCTTGTTGTTTTGTTTTTTTCTCCCCCTAGCATGTCCACTGCTGATAGCATTCCTGGTCTCTCGTGTCGTGTCGCTGTAATAGGCCGGGCAGTGCTGGCGATGTGAAGCACTGCTGTGATGTTGACTGAAGCTGAGCTGAGGATGAGAACACAGTGGCCCATTGTACTGCGTTCAGATACAGAGCCTGATGTGTGAGTTCGGTCAGCTCCTGCTGGGGGCTTTTGTCAGGCCGAGTAGCCTGCTCAAGGGTGTCGCTTTTTCTCCCTAAATACGTACGTTTTGTGGGAAAATTGGGGAGGGGCCTGTCGTAATGAACATGGCCCTTTTGATTTGCCATCACTGCCCGCGACGAGCCGCACGTCACCCCTCTGTCAGCGTAGCGTCGGGTTAAATGATGGATTAGCGGATTGATTTTCCTGGATATTACGTTCAGTTGTCTTTCGTGTTTTGCAAATTAGCAGGAAAATGACTGAACACGACTCTCTTTGTGTTTTCCGTGTTTTCACCAGATGGCAAGAGCTCTGATATTGATTACAAAAGGTGGGCTAAAATGAATGTAAACAGCAGTTTATTAAGTTTTCATTTACTAGCTCTTGCGGTTGATAAAAATAGCTTGTTAATTGTGCCCAAATGTACCGAGTTACCTTCTCCATGTCAATCAGGTGTGACGAGGGCACTTCCTTATTTAGAGGAAGGCGGATTCATATTTTAATAAGCCGCTGTGTGTGGCATTCAGCCATGAGGTTAGAAAAAAGACGAACCAACATCTGAATTAATCGCATTGGAGGTTAAATTCAATTTCACGTAATGGGACTTGGCACAGTTTTTTTTCCCGCACAATAGCTGAAATTGCAGCCCTTTCAGCTGGCTGCTGGCAGCCGTCCACCCAGGTCATTCTGGCTCCTGCTTCTTGTTGTCTCTTTTTTCTCCCCTCTGTATAAAGATACAGGCAGAAAAATGTTAATCCTTTCAGTGTGTCGCACCTGTTGACATTTTTGGGGGTCTATCGGTTTTGCGATTAGTGTGATTTAATGTAGCTTACCTTCCTGCAACAAGGATGGCAAGAGAGTTCTGGGGGGTTTTGTGTCCATTTTCCTGATGCACCAGGACAAATTCTTTGAGTCTGTTGAAAGTGATTAGATTTCTCAAGGGTCCTTGTCTCAGAAACACTACCCTACATAAATTACTCATGCTCTTCCCTCATGGGCTTAGGGACCGGCTGCCAGCGCTGCAACACATCAGCCATTTGCCTGTTCAAAGGTAGATGTGGGAAATATATATACATAAGCTGATATATTCAAAATTGATAATAAGAAGAAATGTTTATTGAGCAAATCAGCATATTAGAATGATTTCTGAAGAATCATGTGACACTAAAGACTGGAGTGACTGCTAAAAATTCAGCTTTGCCATCACAGGAATAAATTACATTTAAAATATATTTAAATAAAAGTGACAATTTTAAACAGGGATTTTACAATATTACTGTTTACATTGTATTTTGATCAAATAAATTAGCTTTTAGAGTCAGGGTATTATTTTAAAGTGAGGGCGATTTTCATGATCGATCGTCGCTGTCACGTTTGAGTACTCGAGTACTTGACCACTGTTGCCTATCCCTAGCCTGACAAGCCAGATCCACATCAAGATGTTGGGTCTGGGAACTCACCATTGACAGGGCTCTGCACGCAATTGGATAGTGCTACAACCAACCAGAGCAACAAAGGTGAATCTAGTTGATAGATTAACTTTCGCCATATCTGGTCGCCAAAACTCAGAACACATCTTCCCTTCTTAAGAATGATTTCAGTGCCGTTCTTTGTTTTTTTTCTCAAAGAAAAGCTTAACTCCAAGTCTTCCAGAGTCGCGGCCAAAGCCGATTCGAAAGAACGCCGTTCGCCAGCTTCTTTATTGTCAAGTAGCACGCAACTCTGCCGTCATTATCTTAAGCCCGCCCACCGACTCTATACATGATGTGATTGGCCTGACCAGAGTTTGGTTTTTACAGCTCAGAAGTGTATTGAGAGTTGCTAGACCACATTCGCGGCAGATTAGATTTGCTGCCGCTAGGGTGTGTCTAGATTTCTGGGCTAGCCCATCCCTATTAGCTAGAAGGATCGAGTGTGCTGTAAAAATCTAAGCTAACATAGTTAGCTCCTGAGTTTTGTGTTGTTGATGAAATATAGGCTAAATTATAATTCTGTCCGACAAAAGGGATTGCTGTATGAATCTACGGTTATATTTTGTAGAATTATATGACAACACTGGGAGGAAATAATATTAACCTTTGTCATTTGTAATAATCATACACTGTTTGTTAATATGTCAGAGGAGAACTAGCACCACGAATGAGCCTGGTTTCTCCCAAGGTTTATTTTTCTTCATCATGCCCTGGAGGAGTTTTGGTTCCTTGCCACTGACGCCTTTGGCTTGGCTTGCTCAGTTGGGGAAACAAAAATTATGATCTAAGTTGTTCAATGAAGAATACAAATAAAATAATATAAATTAGGTCTTATTTAATTCTATAACTATTATATTTATAGTTAACTATTATAACTATAATATTGTTCTGCCAACATTGTCGCTATATGATAAATTAAAATAAGCTGATAACTCCAGAACGACTGTACAGTCAAATCAAATTTTGTTGCAATATTGTCCTGTTTAACACTGTGAAGCTGCTTTAAAACAATCGTCATTGTAAAAGCACTATATAAATAAAGTTCATTGATTGATAGAGACTTCTTTCGAAAAATTCACATTTTGAGCTAATCAATCGGGTAAACCAATGATTCAATGGTTCATTCATAAAGAATGCAAATAGGTGTGTTAGAGTTGAAGTAGCGCTGTTGCAGACCGATGACTGTATGACATCAAAGTACCCGTGAGAGCAATTTCGAAAAGATACGGAGCTGCCTGCTCTCGTTTGAACCATAGACTGTAAAAAAATATGAACATACTATCCGTGATGTCACCCATAGGGTTCTGAAGAGCAGTTTTGAAGCCTCAAACCTCGGCCGATGCCATCTTGGCAGCGCCCCATCGCGCGTCACTCCCGGATAACAGAAAATGGGCAAAGAGGCGGGACGTAAATGGAGCTAAGTTGATGTGAAGACTAACAGACAGCAGACAAACGGCAATCCACCTGTCACTCAAAATGACCACGCCCTTAATTATGCAGAACTTAAAGGCTTTATATAATGTGAACAAATTCACCCCCTCTCAGTTGTCATGGAGGGCAAAATTAGCCAAATAGACCAAAACCACAGTTTGTACCAGGCTACAAAAAACAGTTTTTTTTCCTGATGTAGAGTTGGGCATTTTAACATGGAGCTCAATGAGATTCTGCTCCCTTGTGGAGCCTGTTCAAGTGGCCAGTCGATGAATTGCAGTTTAAGTCACTTCTGTATTGGCTTCAAGAGAAACGGGTAGGTTGCTTGGTTTGAAAGAATTGAATGAATGACATAATAATTTATTCATTTAGACATTTACTGTCACCTACTGGCAATTTTAGTTTATTAGTTTAGCGTATCATTTCATTAGTCTAACAACAAGCCAGACCCACATTAAGATGTTAGGTCTGGAAACTCAACATTGACAGGGCTCAATCCGAGGGGTGGGATAAATGGTTGTCTTTCAAACTCCCTCTGCACGCAATTGGATATCGCTACAACCAACCAGAGCAACGAAGGTGAAGCAGAGCTCGTTGACAGATTAAACTTTCGCCGTATCCGGTCGGCAAAACTCAGAACACATCTTCCCTTCTTAAGAATGACTTCAGTGCCGTTCTTTGTTCTTTTCTCAGAGAAAAGCTTAACTCCAAGTCTTCCAGAGTCGCGGTCAAAGCTGATTCGAAAGACCGCCGTTCGCCAGTTTCTGTGTTAACTAGAAGTACGCCCAACTCGGTCGTCATTATATTAAGCCCCGCCCACCGACTATACACGATGTGATTGGCTCGACCAGAGTTTGGCGTTTACAGCTAAGAAGTGAATTGAGAGTTGCTAGACGACACTCGAAGCAGATTAGATTTTTCATTTCACACCACAACTATAATGATAACGGCACAGAGAAACAATATAGTTGGAATCACTTTCAGAATGATCTTATCCACTTGATGAGTGATAAAAACACTGACAGCCAATGAGAATCAATACAGGATCTTTGTAGTTATCGTCCTTGGCTTGAACAAGCCTTTAGACTTTAGTGAAACTTTGTTGAACTTTGTTAGTGAAACATGTTTATTGTTGATATGATGAAACACAACATGGTTTGATATTTTGCATCTAATACAGTGATTTTTTAAATTGTTATTCAGGCATTTTACACTAAGTGTGACTTACATGTCCAAAATTGTACATATACTCAAAATAATGATGAGGAATGCGCACTACAACACTATGTGTTGTGTAACTCTCTGTGCTGGTGACAGTGGTCTCATGTGGTTATTTGTGAGGGGTCACCATGTCATGCAGAAGGTTTCATGTCTTCAACTAGCTGTTCTGTGGTTGCAGTGCATTGTGGGACATTGGTGTAGACATATGTCGGACTGCATCCCAGACACCAAAAGTAACACACACACACACACACACACACACACACACACACACACACACACACACACACACACACACACACACACACACACACACACACACACACACACACACACACACACACACACACACACACACACACACATACCACTCCTGTTGAGATAAAAATAACGTGACCTACCTTTCAGCTGCAAACATCCTCAAGTGAGCAGATACACTTAAACAGTCTCCCACACGAGTTAAACACTGTTGACCCCGCACAGCTGCACAAAAATCTGCACCATTTATCAAAATACAGAAATGAAACAGACACCGAAGACAAACAAGAAGAATAAATGTTGTCTTTGGGCTTTCGGTGCTGGAAAACACTTGTTCAAACACCCTTATCAAACCAAATTTTCCCCTCAACCAATCGTAAAATAAAGCAATTAAGTGGTCGTGTCACCATCTATTGGTCTCCAGTGAAATATGCCTTCATTTACCTCCATCGGGATTCCTGAGGCAGTAAATTATGATACACTGTAATTTTGTCTCACTGTGAAAGGATATTTAACAAGCCACTGGCTGCTCACTCTGAAACTTAATCATTTTTATCCCCCGTCCCCCGTCTTTTTTCAGGTCAGCTCTGTTTTAGATGAGATTCGGTCAGTGTTGAAGCATATCTAAGGAGTCGGTTAGTGGAAACAGACATTAAACTTCACTAATGGTTTAATTTAAGCTAATTGCTCCGACACCGAAAACCAAGAGCCGCGGGAACCGATAAATCGCTTCACGGCAACAACACGGGCCAGGGACGTCAGGAGGAAAGGAAAAAAAGCAATATGTCATCATTCATGAATCATTAAACCAATGAAGTCAAAATGTTTCCCAGAAGCTCGGCTGTCACTTTACAGACCGGACTGCAACGGCAAAGCTGCGTCAATGCGTTATTCCCCTTGAAATAAATTGCCGTTCTTCACAGATCTGTGTCAGGCTATTGTGGAGATAATTGTAACATAGGAGGTGGGTGTCGTTCTCAGTGTGGTGCTTCACCAATCAACTGATAGAAATGAATATGTGCATTACATCGCGATATATTCAGAAAGAATTCCACACAACACCTCGGAGGCAGAGCGCAAAAGGGAAAAGCCCAACTTGGTTTCTCGGCTCGACATGAAATCGTACCAATTCAATAAGAGCCAGCCAGTGATTTATACTTCATCCTCATCTCTGGGCCTAATATCAGAGTGCCTCTATAGGTAGTCATGAAAGTCACTCTAGCTCACTGTAATAAATTACAGTGGTGGAACACGAATGAAGACGCTTTCAGTTCAGCTTCAGGCTCTCAGAAAATTGCCATTTTGAGGAGGGGGGGTGGGGGGGTGGAAAAAGAAATCACTTTGTGCCGTAATGCAGTACAGACAAAGGTTATTCATCAGAGGAATGATTTGAAGTCAAAGATGACTGCCACTCTTGATATTGAATGCTAGGGAGCAAAGAGAGAAACACCCCCCCCCCCCCCTCCCCTCTCTCTCTCTCTCTCCCTTTGCCTCTATTTCTCTCCATGACGACCCTGACCCACTTTTGTGGCTGCTTATTATTCAGGCTACGGTTTATCCATGGAAAGAATGTGTATAATTTGGTTTGACAACAAACCCCTGCGTGTTCCTCTCAGAGAAGTGGTTGCTATCGACTGCGACTCATATCAAGTTATTTTTTATTTCTTTATTTTAATATAAAAGAAATCATAATGTACTCATATTTGGGGAATAAGCTATAATTTTCTGCGCAGGAACCATTTGAGTGTGTGCCTCGCGCAAAACTATTGCTGTTAGTAACAGCGTTTGACCTTTAGATTTCAGCTGAAATTAAACCATGAGGAAACCTCTCCTTTTCGCTCATACGTCCTCTTCTGCACTGCGTGCCATTATGCTCACATTTTTCTTGCCCTCTCTGTGTTTTATAAACGTTGACATGTTTAGAATGTGAAGTTTCACCAGTGACTAATTACACTTGGGGAAACCAAAGGTGTGCATTTGGATGTTGATAGTATTCGTCGCTCGAGCATCTGCTGATCAGAAATGAAACGCAGAGTGTTTCTGGCACATCTCCAAGACAGCATTAGCATCTTGCAAGAAGGCAGAGGAATATACTTTATTACCTGACATACTGCTGCTTTTAAGGGTCCACACATGTTGACATAGTGAGGTCGGCAGAAGGTCTGAAAGGCCAGATGTACCTTCAAGTTGATACGGAGCGACTGATAACAAGATGATGGGATTAATTATTTCCCTCAATCTGCTAACAGTGTCTAATGCAGTCACGTATATAGAGCTGGAGCAAAATGTGTTCATATAATAAATCATCTCATGTATGTTGTGAAAATGGGTGTGAGGAAAAAGTGGACAGGATCTGAATCTAATCAGAGGTTTGGGGTTTTGTGTTCATTTTAGTAAAACAGTATATATACATTTATATTTATATATACTAATATTCAAAGACTCAAAACAGAATTTAAATATATTGTATACATGCCTGTTTTTAGACTTAATTAGTTTTTTGTAAAATAAAATCTTAAAGACATAATTTGGTTTCTTTTTTATTACTTAATTAAATAAATGTATTAATTTATTACATTTTGTTTATTCACTTACCTGCATTGCAACATTATATATATATATATATATATATATAAACATTTTCAGTTGGCCAAATTGAATTTCTGTGAATTAAATTGCATCAATTCACAGAAATTAAATTTGGCCAACTAAAAAATGTAGATGTGATCCGTGACATTTTTTTTTAGAAAACCTGTTTTTTGCTTAGTTTTTTTTAACAGTGCATATTATATATATATATATATATATATATATATATATATATATATATATATATATATATAATACACATTTTGGAGTTATTTTTACATTTATTCACATTTATTTGAATTGCTGCATGGCCTGTATGTATGTATATATATATATATATATATATATATATATATAATATATAATGTAAAAAATTTTTTCTTATATATATATATATATATATATATATATATATATATATATATATATATATATATATATATATATATATATATAATACACATTTTGGAGTAATTTTTACGTTTATTCACATTTATTTGAATTGCTGCATCGCCTGTATGTATGTATATATATATATATATATATATATATATATATATATATATATATATATATATATAATGTAAAAAATTTGTTTTTTACATTATATATTATATTATATATATATATATATATATATATATATATATATATATATATATATATATATATATATATATATATATATATATATATATATATAAATATATAAAAGAAAATTAGTTTTTTACATGTTTGAGTATTTTAAAACTTATGCAGGTAAAAATGTACCTGCATTACCTGCAAACACGTTAAAACAATAGTTTTTTGCAGTTTATTGAATGTGAATAGTTTAATTTAAATTGTACCATTTAATTTGAACTTATTAATAAAACCCTTAATCTGAACATTTCAGATGTTCAAAATAAAAAAAAAGCTGGAGATAAAAACAGCTGTGAAATATTTCACATTTAAGAAGCACATTAGCATTGAAAAATGCATTATATCCATTTCTGTCAGTTCAAGAGGTTTTATAATAGATATTTTAGGGGGCCCATATATTTCAGCAGCTCCGAGTCCAACATAAAAGGGGACGAAAATGAGCATGGTGCTGAGTAGTGAGTGCATTTAAACCACAGGGTGTGGAAAGAATACACACTCGCAGTTTGATTTTCCCATACTCTGACCTTCCATAAGAAACTGATGAGGAATGAAATTGGTTCCAGTCTCGCGAAAAAAATCTCTGATTCACATCTGGACATTTGAGAGAGAGAGAGAGAGCGAGAGAGAGAGACACACACAGAGACGCTCAAAATGTCCTAGTCGGTGGAGCAAAAATGGTTCCTTACTTTCAGACAATGTGAAAAACTGTCGCACTAACAATCAAGACCTATGCTGCATTCCTGCCAAACAACTGCATTTAATGACTGAAAGCTGTACCACATTAAAACATTTGTGAAAAAAACATGATGCCATTCACATCTGCGTCACATGAAATGATGAGTACAGCACAGCAATAAAGTCTGAGCACAGGTGCAACGCCAGAAATAGGATTCGTTCTATTTGATTACAGTATGTATCACTGAGCAGGAGAGATGTCACTTCTAGACATATCATCCAGTGCCAGAGAAGCAAATGCATAAAGCCAATTTGACAAAGGGGTCAATATACAGCATCCAATAAAAAAGAAATCTACAAGATCTGCCAAGAGCTATAAACATCAAAATAATGGCCCCACTGTTCAACAAATATATTCAATTGGCTCCTCTTTTCTTATTTGTTTCTTGGACCATTTTATATTTTTTGCCATTTACAAAGTCGTAGAAGTCAAACATGATGTATGATGGCGAAAAGTATGCCACGTCTATGGTGAAACGTTAGCCACGTCTGTACAACAGGCAATCAAGAGAGATGATGCGAGGCACATTGATTGCACGCAAGTTGCATGATTATGTTCGGCGCAAAGCATTCCATTGCACTCATATCTCATTACCCCTCTTCCTGAAACGGCGGCCATTTTGACTGGGTGCTGCTACGGCAGAGAGAATGGGTGAAACAAGAGAGTGCCATCAGCCTCCGGTTCCACAGGAAATGCATGATAGTCTGTGTCGCTTCACCAAAAAGGCCTCAAAATGTCCTTTGTTTGTAATCTGCTCTTTCACCAATATGTCTGCGGCATCATGTGCCTCTCCTCAGATCCCTTCCCCCCTTCTTATGATATCTGTTTATATTGGATCTGTACAATATGAATAATGTAGAGCAACCAATCTCATTACCATGCTCAGATATAGAATACAGATTATTGTATAACATTTGCATAAAATTATGGCTCTCGCTGAGGGAGAGGGAGCATTTCTTTCACAATTTGATTTATTGGGTTCATTTATGGTGAGAAAGATTAGGTTTGAGTTACATAAAATTGGCTCGAATGTGAAATTTATGATACTTAAGTTGGAACTCAACACCTTAAAATCTGATTTTAATAGCTGGAAATTTTAGACACATTTCAGTCAGAATGACTTTTCAGGAAGACCTTTATCATCATTAGCACTTTCAAAATGAAGTTGTTTCATAATTCCACACATGCATATATTTTGCACCTTCTTTTGCATAATACGCTCATTTACAAATCCTCAGGAAGATGTATTTTGCTCATATAACAAATGCAACATTTCATAGCTTTTATTATATTACACGCACTATGCGAGCATTCCAAATGTGGTTTTGCCACAAATGCAATATTTTTTCCTGTGATCTGAAAGGCCTTCGTTTGCGTCAAATTGTCGATGTGCATAAATCAATAGCGTATCATGTTCATATTAAAGCCCATAATTCTAGTTTTGGAAAAACAGTGGCACACTGTCAGATATGGATGTTTGAGGAGTTTTTTTTGTGAATGCAGTACAATATAATTAGCTGGAGTGGCCAAGTACTTCGCTCAAGGGCACAGACTGGTCCTAACATAAAACATAAGGGTTTAACATCATCCCAGCTTCACAGCTTGTTTTCATCCCAGAACCTTTCAGAAGTCCGTCCCGGCCCAGCTAAGTGGCAAACACTTAAGATTAGAGGAACAGAAGTTCCTCGTATATTTTAATAGAGAGTTGTTCAGAGCTGGTCGAGGCTGGCAGGGTGCCCTGGTACCTTCCTCCTCAATAGCTGGTACTCTTATATAATAGTGTATGCCAGGAAAAAGAGTTTGGCGGGAGGAGGGGTGGGGGTTATATAGGTTTAGCCAGAATGTTTCCATTTTATCTGTGTACACGGTGGGATGATGAGGCCAGGCAGGGGGGCTCTGCAGAAATCCTGCTGACCTCTGGAGAACTCCGAGAGCAATACACTGATACGAGCTCCTCTCAGACTGCAGGTGCTGAAAGCTATTACTCTCTTGATTACGGATGGGAATCTCAGGATTTAACGATTCTGGTTCCTATTTCGCTTAATGATTCCGGTTTCTTAATATCGTTGAGGAAGTACCAGATAATTGATCCTGATTACACTGTCATTCTGTTTATACAAAACTCTGCTCATAAAGGGTTAGTTCACCCAAAAATGAATCAAAATGATGCACCAATTGTTCCTTTGACTATTTATAGTTAAAAATAAACATTAAAGTGTTAGTTCACCCAAAAATGAAAATTCTCTTATTAATTACTTACCCTAATGTTGTTCGACACCCTTAAGACCTCCGTTCATCTTCAGAACACAAATGAAGATATTTTTGTTGAAATCTGATGGCTCAGAAAGGCCTTCATTGACATTAATGTTATTTCCTCTCTCAAGACCCATAAAGGCACTAAAGACGTCGTTACAAAGCCCATCTCACTACAGTGATTATACAAAAATTTTATGAAGCAATCAGAAAACAAAAAAACAAAATAACGACTTATATAGTGATGGGTCGTTTTCAAAACAAAGTTTCGAAACGTTATGAATCAGCGTATCGATTCATGATTCGGATCGCCAATGTCACGTGATTTCAGCAGTTTGACACGCGATCCGAATCCTGAATCGATTCGCTGATTCATAACCGTTCGAAACTTTGTTTTGAAATTGGCCCATCACTATATAAGTCATTATTTAGATTTTTTGCGCACAAAAACTATTCTCGTTGCTTTATAAAAGGATTGTAGAGCCACTGTAGTGAGATAGGCTTTGTAACGACGTCTTTAGTGCCTTTTATGGGTCTTGAGAGAGGAAATAACATTGGTGTCAATGAAGGCCTTTCTGAGCCATCGGATTTCAACAAAAATATCTTCATTTGTGTTCTGAAAGTGAACGGAGGTCTTAAGGGTGTCGAATGACATTAGGGTAAGTAATTAATAAGAGAATTTTCATTTTTGGGTGAACTAACCCTTTCATGTTTATTTTTAATTATTAATTGTCAAATGAACAATTGGTGCATCATTTTGACCAAAAAAGCTCTTAAAAGTCACAAGAATCAGACTATTCTATCTAGTGTTGATTTTTGTGTGTGATTCACAGTATTAATTCACACAATATCACCTTGTAAAATAGTTAAGTTTTCCTGTGAGACTGCGTTGGCCCTATTCACACACGTTAATTGAGGACATTTTGGAAGCTAGTGTCGGATTAGAATCAAATACAGCTCTCTCGAACACCTCGTTCTGATCGACCGTCACCGTCGAGACCCTCCAGTGACACTAATTAGAATAAATTAACAGAAAACCCCTTGTAAGATAAATACAGGCATTAGCGAATGAACACATCCCTGGCCACAGTTCAGTCCCCGCACACACACTTTGGCCCGTAGGCCTCGTCGTTCTGAACCAGGGGAGTCATTTAAGGATGAACAGTTTAATTACAGAGCTAATAAGTGTTGCCACAGACTTTCTAATATTATTCTGGGAGAACACTAGCATGTCATTACCCTCCTCCCCCAAAGGAACGCTTCCTATTAATCATAATGAGGAATTTGTTAGCATGTGGTCATGTCAGTTGGGATCAATTTCTTTTACCTAAGCTTTCTATGAAGCTGCCAGACGCTCGGGGCGGAGTATGGAAGAGATCGATTTACAGTCCCGCAGCCATTAGGCCCTGTTTTGTTTTTGTTGTTTTTGTTATTTGATAGCTCATTTGCATCAGCGCGGCAGCTGCTGAACGCACATTGTAGTCGTTTGTTGACCTGCTCGCTCAGACACTTTCTTGCTTTTCGCACTAAAACCTGTTTATTTTAGGATGTAGTTGATGCCTGCGGCCCTGTAGTTTGATGATGGACTCCTGTATTGTTTTTTCTGCTAATAATGCAGTAATTTGTGTAGCACATGCAGTTGAGCTGTCAGATTTCAGAATGGCAATCTGCACTAGGTGTGGTTTTATTGGTCATGTAATGGCACCTCAGGCTCTAAAAGTGAAGCTACATTCACACAAAATGGCTCCCGGCTTGCCACAAGATTCAGAAACGCTAGTTTGCACGAATCAAGGAAAACCTCAGTCATAATCGGCCTGTACAGCTCGCAAAATGGAGTTTGCACATTGCCGGGTTTGCTTCGAAAGTTTTATGGCCTCCCAGTGTAGGTGAGGGAGGGTGGTGGCCAACTGTTGCTGGATGGATTTGGTGTCAGTTTGATGTGTTTAGCTCTGAGGTTTCACTTTTTCAGCTAAGGCCACCTCACACTTTCCACTGGCACATTCATATGCAAATAGTGTCTGATAGGGTAAAAGCTAAGCAGATAGAACAGCGGATAGACACTGAGAAAGAGAGATGTTAAAGGTCACAACAGTAAGAAACCAGAGAGAATCTTTATAAAAATGGATATGGTGTGAACGGCTACGTCTCAGACTTTCTGTTATAAATAACTGGCTGCTGTGTGAGTGGGAGACAGCGCTGTTGAATTGAGGAATGAGGTTTTATTAGTCAACATACAGTAAATGGGAATAGAACCATAGACAGGCTGTATGTACTGTCAAAGTGTAGGGTTTCAAATGCATGCTCATTCTATTGCTGTTCTATGCCTGTGAGTTCTAAAACCTAGTTAGTTCCCTACTTAGGTAGCATTTTATGGCCCCACTATACCAATCTAAGGAAATCTAAATCTAAGGCAGCATTGCGTGCCTAATTCATAGCAAAAAAGCAAAATCTCATAAACTAATAACTTTTCCAATTGTTGATTTGCTCTTTTATTTACAAGGTGAGATGTATTATGCCATATTGCAAGTTGCAGTTTTCTTCCATTAATAGTAATAGTGAACAGTCTTTTTTTGACTACACATGAGAAGCTATGAAGGCAGCTCACTAGGTCCCATTTCATTTAAGCTGCTGTCTATGTAGGAAGTAGACAAAAAAAGGCAGCTCCTAGGTTTTGTAAAGCAGCCACTGTCATGTGTCTAAACTAATAACTGCGGCATAGCTGAAAAATATTAAATTTTTCAACATTTTCTCTTTCTTATGAATAGATTTGGGTACACTCATCTTGAAGTGATGTTTTAAAATAGCAAATTTAATAGTTTAAGAATAGCCACATCTTAGATCAGCCTGATCACATTAATCACAATCAATAAGCTAGCATGAAATTAACTGTCATCCGTGTGCAAAAACCAATCAGATCGGCCCATCAACTCACACACTTAAAAGGTCGCAATGTGATAGGCTTTCATTAGGATTATTGCCATTTCATTTCCATAGAATTATCTCGAGCAGGCATAATGAAATGAGATGTGCTGCTTGGATGAACAGAAATACAAACATTCAGCCAGTGACAGGCATCAGCCACGAGTTTCCTCTCTCACCCCATCTCCTCTTCTTCATGACGCCCTCCTTCTCATTCTTTCGTAACACTCAAATAAGTGTCATGGATCTGTGTTAATGACAACCCTGTCAGGACCTTTTGCTGAGAAAGCCATTCCCTCACAGCCATCTTTAAAACACATCTGATTTTTGATAATAATCAGTCATTTTTTAATGGGTTTTTTAAAGAAGTGGAGCTGATGTAAATTGCCGCGTATTTGTCAGGAAGGCGTGTCAGCAGAATTGGTGTGTGCATGCTTGTGTTGCTGAGTGGACTGTAGCAGGCAGGCGGTGTGGGCTCCTGTAATTTCCCAGGTGTGCTGCACAGCTGGGTCACAGGCTCATTCTCCTTCATCACACAGTTAACCTGCACTGACTCAGCTGAAGCTGTTTTGAGCATCTTCAGCAGGTGAATGCACATGCTGCATGTGTACTGTACAAGACACTGCGGCTGAACTGATTGATTGTGCTTTGTCATGGAGGTTTAGAAGATTCATTACCAGTTCTTGTTTCATAAAGTTTTCTCATTAAACTTCAAGAAAGTCAACATGAAGTACCATGTGCAACTCCTTTAACCTGCTGTAATCTGACGTATTTCTGAGTGAAACAGGATATTTAATGAGAAAAAAGCTTGATTTCATCCATCTGGAATAAATTGTTGTGCAGATTACGTGCCAGAATAGAGTCGGACATCAGCCAAAAAAAAGGCAAGTTGTTTCAGAGGCGAAGAGGGCGAAGATAAAAAACATGCACAAAATCTATATTTCATTTTTTTTATTTTATTATATGAATATATTTAATAATATTAATGTTAAATATAATTTTTTGGAGTAATATGCACCAATCAATTATACAGAACAAGACGAGACTTAAGAAAGCAAATATTCCCAATTTTTATTTCACGTTGACTGTAAAGGTAAAGCATATATTTAATCAAATAGCAGCAAAAGAATTGCAAAATTAACAACTCTAATTTGGTGCTGCTAGTGGTGTAGAAATTACACACTTCATTTTATCCTAATTGTGGAAAGCCAATTACAAAATCTTAGTGTAAAAAAAAGAAGTGTTTGTATTTAATTATCCGCCAATCTTACACGTCTTATTGATTTAACGGTCCGTTGATGGTATAATAAGTCAAACTGTCGATTTAACAGGTTTTTGTAAGTTTATATCTGCAGTGAGACACCTGGACCCTTCCTACAGTCTCAGGTCTATCCTTGTGTGGGCTCATCAAACTCGCACACGACTCCCTCTGTTTTATTCCACTGCGCACATGAAAGCATTTCATTCATCCCCCTCAACCAGCAACTTTAATTACCACTGTACTAATTACATCAAATCACTGACATCTCCATCTGATACGGCAGGGACTTCAAAGACTAATTGTCTCTGAGCCCTGCGTTTTGGGAAGAAAGCACTGAACTGAAATACCAACCGCATGTTCTGTGGCTCCGTCTCATTCTGTGGCTCATATTATGTGTCAAGCGAACATTTCTGACTGTTTATTTATTGCTTTTCCCCCTCTTTCTGTCTGTTTGCAGTACGACAGTGAAAACATGTTCATGAGTATGCCAGAGCCCAGCCAGGACTTTGTGCCAGGGAACCAGGTGGGTTAATTACTGCTCACTCCTTTTGTTTTAAGTCGTAATTAAACAAATTTAAGCCGGCGCATCACAAATTAGAGCCACTATCAGTCGCCACCATAATCAGGGGCTATTATAACATGTAAACAAAGCATTTAAAGCTTAATGAAATGAAGCTTTAATGCATATTGTCGCAGGCTTTCATTTCCTCCATTTACACTTTCATTAAAAACGACACACGGTACGGACTGCAAAACAAGTCCGTGGGTTTATAAAAGGCAGACTGCAGAGCTTCAGCGCAGTTCTCCTCCAGTTACGGCCATTACTCATCGAAGGGAAGTTTATTTCAGGATACTTACACTTGTTCAAAAAACCAAGATAAAAGGCTGTTTCATCAGAGACTCGAGCTTCGCAGACTAGTTAGTTCAGCAGATCTTGCTATAAAAAGCACAGCTTGCTTGATTCATTTTTTTAACTAAAACATGCAGTTCAGTGCCATAGGGTCAGAGGTGAACATGGCTGCTTGAGGAGCGCAGGTTGACTATGGGGACCTTCTACATGTTTGCTTAATGAATTAAGGCTACAGGTTAATTAGCACCCCTTAGGACACCTGCCACATTCTGCTGTAGAGAAGTGAATGTGACAGGCGACCGGATGCACTGTAGAAGGGCCAAACATGTGTGCACATGCAAAATAGTACGTTTAGAGTCGAACTTTAGGATTTTCCCCCTGCAATATTTCTCCCTGCTAGTTTTATCTGCCTCTAGCAGGCTATGTATAATGTTGTTGCTCTATTAAAACATTTCCTTCCTGCTTTTGTCATGAGCTGTTTGGGTTTGGCCCGTTTTTATAGATGCATTGATCTGAACTATGTGCTTGCATTCCATTAAATTTAAGCAAGCTACATTTTGACATTTCAAACTTCGAATACTATACACAATGGGATGCTGAAATATTACTCAAGGTTAAAAACAACTTTTCTGCAAAGCGCCTTGACGCGGTAAACACAATGAAAGCGCTGAATTCAATCTGTTTGCGGATCACAGAGTTTGGCCTTTAATGTAATGTGCAATCGCTCCCGCTCTAAAATAACTCCCTCCCTCCCTCCATCTCACTTGTGTTTTTCTCATTACAAGTTAAAAAAGTGTTATGAATAATTATTCCATTTGCAAAAGTAAATTTAATAATGAAACACATTTTAAGAAAAAACTGTCCATATGGTTTGGCAACTTGCTCAAAACATCTTCTGTCTTTTAGTTTGACATAAGTAACGTTTAACAGGTCTTTTTTCTGCTGAAACGTGTGAAGGTGCAATTCACACCTTACTCACACATGTCGAAAATTGTATATTTAAACTTAATCATGAACGCAATAGCTTGCAGTTTGACAAAGTTTCTTTGTGCAATGACATATATTTAAGTTTGATGGTCAAACATGGGTCATGATGGTCAATCAACTGACTTTTAGGTAAATTAGTTTAACTATATAATATAATATAATATAATATAATATAATATAATATAATATAATATAATATAATATAATATAATATAATATAATACATTTAACAGCAAATTACCATTAGGGATTTTTTTTAAATAAACTATTCCGACTTATCTAATCTAATATCAGTGGACAAATATATAAAAAGTTGGACAAAGTTAATAATCGACCGAAAACTAAATGCTAATAGCATCCTCGGACATGTCAGAGATTTAAAAGTACATGCCTAACTAACTATGATGTTGAGGTTACATGCTTTGCTTTGTGCTTGAAAAGTCATGTTCAGCACATGGCATATCATTCAATAAGCATTCACAATACATTTTGATATAGAGAATTAGTGGGAATTACAATCTAACCTGTAGGCTGTAGAGACTATGCCCAGTGGTGTTATAGCTCTCAATAGGAAGAGGAAAATAAATAAATGATATTTGACTCATGAATTATTCAGCACTCTGTAGCAAATGCATTCAGGAGAATGTAAAGGAAAGTGCACTAAATTACGGGTCACTTGTTTATTTCATATAGTCTTTACTTCTTTAAACACAAAAAGCTGCATACATTCCTATTGTGCCACCCATTATATAGCCTGAAATTGATTTAAAATGTGCATTGTCTGCATTGCACTTCCCTACACTTTGTGTTTAAGGTGCTCATGCTACAGCTTTAATGCGGGTGAAGATGAAAGATGCATTGAGAATCTAAAGCACACAGTGCCAAAAAATGGATTGAAGAGTGATGAAAGTTGAATGAAGTCTTGCATGTGCTATCGTTTCTTGTTACACTGCTGTGTCGGTTGACCCCTTGGCCTTGCATCCCACTGTAGTTCCGTGTGCCTGCCAGTCCCAGCCAGACGCAGCACAGCAACAAACAGGCCAGCGGCCACTGGAAAAGAGAGACCCCTACACACACGGACGGCCACCGTCTGACATGGGTAAATAACCCCACACCAACGCCGAGCAGACGCCCATCAATGCAAAATAACATCAACTTACATTATTTGTGTGTTACGTATTGTGTATGTGAGTCATTCAAATGGACCCTTTTTAGATGTACGGGTTTGGAAAATGGAAATGGCTGATACTATTGATGCACTAAAAACTATGGAAGCCCGTTTCCGCCACTAAATACAAAAATTAAAAAGAGTAATTGTGACTTTTTATCTCAGAATTCTGACTCTTTCTCTCACAATTGGGAGTTATAAAAGTCACAATTTTGACTTTTTTTCTCACAATTGCGAGTTTTAAAGTCAAAATTGTAATATCAATTATGTGATATAAAGTCAGAGTTGTGACTTTAAAACTCGCAATTGAAGCAATTTTATTCAGTGGCGGAATTGGGCTTTCATAAAAAAACACTACTTTGTATAAATCGCTTAAAAATAAACACTTTTTAAAAAAACACAATCATTTTAAATGCTATAAGTGAAGTTAGGCATTAAAATATTATAATGTACAGTATGAAAATATATATATATTCTTTTTTAGATTTGCTACAGATTACATTAAACAAGTTTATTAAATTATTAGAATTCTTAAAGATTCATATAAGTGAGCGCTAGACGAAGCAAAGGATACCTATATGTATAAATAGAGGAAATTAGCAGTACAAGTAAATATCGATTATACACCTATTACGGTAAATTTAATAAAATACGTTTTTTGACTTTCTAAAATAGTTATTAGAAATAAAATGAATATCAATAAATCAATAGAGAGATAGATTACAACAGTTTGCTATAACAAATGGCATATTTGCATATCTTACCAAAAGATATAATTTCTTACCAAACATGAAAATGAAGCTAGCTAGCTAACTAACAAACAAATAAAACAAGAAAATAGTCACAGATACTAACTGAAGATTACATATAAGACATATAGCTTTTAAATTAATTTGTACACATTTTCCACAAATTAAATGTTATCGGTTATCCTGGTCGCTAATGCTAATTTAGAGAATGGTGTGTAGCGACACCTTAAGCTCATTTGCAGCAGTAGGCCTACCTACTAGTTAGCCAGTAGTTAGAGTAATATAACACAAAAGGGTACTGCTATTTTAACTTTACATTAAATAATGTACATTAAGAGAGACAAAAGGCTAACCTGCTAAATTGAAGTGGAAAATACATCAAAGTCTTTAAAAAGGGTCCATTGTACTGTATACAGTCTTTAGATGATGTCTGTCCCTGCATCCTGCACTCCATTGTTGTGTAGATCACACTTTTATTTGCCATTGAGCTCCACATTGATTTCACATGTATGAAAAGGATTGCTGTAATTTAGAGCTTCTTTGAGTCTAGCACTACTTTTATGTTTCCCTTTGAATCTTAAAACTCCCTTTGTAGATATTACTTCCTTTTGCTTATGAGCTGCAGTCTCTATTTTCTGCAGTTTTTGTGCTTCCTTGCATCTCTTTCTCTCTCCTCTCTCTTTTTCAACTTCTCTCTTTCCCTCTATTGGGAACAGGTAATTACTTTTATTGGCAACAACAGTTGAATTCACCTTGACCTCAGTGTGTGGTACGTAGCCACAAAGCGTTCTCCTGCTTTTAAACACACATTAACCGAATTAGAGAGAAGTGTACCCCTGTGCCTATTTTAAACTTCACACTCAGGAAGCTAAAACTGAAAAGCGTCCACAGCTCCACCGCTGAAGGCAATACATGTACTGCAATAGTGTCTTTTAATCTGCTCTATTAATACAAACTAAAGGTAGTCTGGAAAGCGACCAAGGCCAAGTGTAAGGATCATGGTCATTAAATGAATGGTTGGTGAAGTATTTTTGGTTGGATCGGATAGTTTTTAGGTTGACTTTAAAGGTGCAGTGTGTGAATTTAGTGGCATCTACTGGTGAGGTTGTGAATTGCAATTTACAGCCTGGTACAAATTTGGTTTTGGTCTATGCGGCGAATTTTGCCCTTCATGACAACTGTGAGGGGGTGAATTTTTTTTATAACTAATTTGTTTACATTATATAAAGCCTTACGTTTCTGGATAATTAAGGGGGTTCTCACTAAGGGACAGGTATGGCAGTGCAGATATAAATTTTTCATGTTGCGATTAATTGCTGAAGCTTTTATCACGATATATGATATTATCATGATATTGAAATAAGTTGCAAAAAAAGTATTGTCTAGCATAATAGCTTTAAGAACTATTTTTGTAATAACAAAAATAACTGAATGTTTAAATACAATAATACAATGCACCAAAAATATATACAGCTCTGGACAAAAATTAAGAGAAATCAATGTTAAGTGGTCTCTTAATTTTTTCCAGAGCTGTAAAAGTAAAATTTTCAAACAGATAAAGTGCAAAAGAATTAGGTTATAAAGAACAACAGGTAACAAATTACAATAAGGTCTTGTTATTTAATGCATTAACTAAGATTGAGCAATAGCTACATTTGGTACAGAAAGTATAATGTTTTTGGTAATGTTAGTTCAGAAATACTGATCATTGTTAGTTTTATCTTAGGTCCATTAAAAAAAGTTATTTTGGTTTTGATTTTAATGTTATTAAACAGTAACTAAGAAATTAACATTACTTAGAATAATTAATTCTTTATAAGAATTTTCATTGTCAGTTTGGTAATAATGAATTAACATGTTAACTAATGAAGTCGTATGTCTCAAAGTTTTACTGAATAATAAATCAAAAAAATTCTAATCATTAGGGCATGTTGTAGTCCAGATTAAAACATAAAAATGTTTAAGCTTGAAAATAAATAGCCTATTAAGTCTTTAAGTATTAAGTATTTGGTGCTGTGATGAACAGCACTGAGATTACAAAAAAAACCGAATGGCTGTTTTAAAAACTTCACTAGCGCTTGCTTTTGTTTGCGGGGTTTCCGGGGTAAATGCTGCATTCTGCAGTTCATCAGCGCCCTCTGCTGTCAATGAGTGGCACTTCATCAGTGCGTCTCCTTCACTCGTTCATGTGCTTCTCATTTACACCTGAGCGCACGTCCATTTGACGCAGAATACAGCGGTGTTGAGCATTTATGCGGTTGATGGGCAACGTATTCTTGAGTGCATTATAAGAAATGTAATAATTGTTAATAAATTATTATTTACGATATTTTGAAGTGCCCACGATAACAATATCACGCATATTCATTATCGTGATATATCGCATTACCGAAAATCGCACATGTCTAGTGGATAGCCATTTATCCGCCGTCTGTTAGTCATTACGTCCCCTAAGCTTCGCCCACATCCCGCCATTTTGCCTTTTTTCTGTTATTTCTGAGTGAGACGCGATGATGCACTGGCAAGATGGCAACAGCCAGCTCGTCTCTACTTTACACTTCAAAACGACTCTTCTGAATCATATGGGTGACGTCACAGACACTAAGTCCATATTTTTTTAGAGTAGCCGACACAGGGAAAAAACTGTAAAGAAGTTTGTCCCTGTAGGGCTACTGTAGAAACAAGGCGGCGGAAAATGGTGACTTCACTGTAAGGGGACCCGCGGTGTATGTAGATAGAAATGAAGGTAATAAAACCATAATGGTTCATTATCGAAGGTCTTTATACCTCTGAAAATATAGTTATGTATATTATATTGCATTTCTGCCAATAGATCCTCATAAATACTACCCACTGGGCCTTTAAAGATCTAAATGCTGCCGTGGTTTGCGCACTGCTATGAACAACATTGTTACTTTCATAAGCCGGTCCTCAGAGCGATTGTTGAGCTCAATGATGTTAAGTGTACCTTTACAGATTTCATTTATGGGCATAGATACTAAAACTAGAGGTGGCCCTTCACATCACTGTAGTTGGAATAGCAAAGCTTTATGGACCATATTTTCAGTATTTGCAGAGTTAAATTGGGCTTTTTGGAGGTGGAGGAATCTTAAGATCTCGTAATGAACTTTAAAGTTATTTTGCTCTTACTAAATGGAGCCAGAATGTGTGTAGTGGAGCTGATAAAACTGGTCTAGATCCAACATAAACAAAATGGAATGTATAGATAAATAAACTGATTACTGATTGAAACACCATTTTGGAGCAATTTTTCTCCTGACTAATTTGATAGATAAAAAAATATAAATACTAGTTGTCATTTATAAGCAAGTTTCTCTATTGATGCATACCTTAAAGTATCGGTTAAAAAAAAGCTTGATATTGCCCAGAAAAAGATACAGTTAATCAAGCAACAGCGAAGCAAGTTGTCACACTATATGGTGTAAGCAAGCGGCAACCACCCTCAGTTTCTGTTGAAGCCAATACTGAAGTAACTTAAACTTCAATTCATCGACTGGCCACTAGAGGCAGGCTCCGGAAGGGAGCAGAATCTCATTGAGCCCCATGTTAAAATGCCCAACTTTACAGCAGAAAAAAACATATTTACAACCTAGTACAAATTTGGTTTTAATCTATATGGCTAATTTTGCCCTAGTCCTAATTTTGTGAATTTTTTATAACATATTCGTTTACATTATATAAAGCCTTACATTTCTGCCTAATTAAGGGCGTGGTCCCTCAGTGACAGGTGGTTAGCCATTTTTCCCGCGTCTGTTAGTCATTTCGTTGCCTAAGCTCCGCCCACATCCCGCCGTATTGCCTATTTTCTGTTATTTCTGAGTGACACGTAATGATGCACTGGCAAGATGGCAACAGCCAGCTAGTCTCTACTTTACACTTCAAAACGACTCTTCTGAATCATATGGGTGACGTCACGGACACTACGTCCATATTTTTTTACAGTCTACGGGTGTAAGATGTCGCAATGCAATGTGCCATTAAATAGCCTATTATAGGCTTTTAATCTAAAAGTTTAAAAAATATATAATTAAAACAATTATATTAAAACATCTGTGAATAAGAAATTATATACATTTTAATTGTGACAACTTACTGACATGAAATTTATGAAAACTAGCCTTGTCCTAAAAACATTTGTATATATATTGGCTTTAAATAATGTTACATTTTTAGTGGTTGTACATTTAACTTGGGTACAGAGCTGGTGATGAGAGGGATTTTTTATATATAAAGGAAACGGGCATGTGTTAAAATGACATTTAAAAACTTCTGTTAATCTCTTTGAAATCTGCCTACCCTTTGCCATCAAAACATTCCCAGTGATTGACAACACTTTTGAAAACCTCGTAGCTGCTTGAAGTGACAGAATGTGATACCGTTATCCATCCGAGCATCTCTGGACGTGGAGATCCGTTCCTCTCTGAAAGACATAACAATAATAACAGCTCAGAAAAAAATAAATAAACTGAATCAATGAAATGTTAAAATACATAGAGCATTCATCGACCAGACTGCACCTCAGCACTGTCTGCACACAGGTTCTCTCCTATCTTACCATCTCCTCTCATTCCCCCTTCTTCCAACCCAAAACCATGTGTTTCTTGGCCATTAAATAAAAGCCACATTTATTAGCCCAAAATGGCGGAGTGTTGAGCGCATGTCAGCCCACAAGCGCTCTGTATCAACGTTTATTTATTTTAAATGCAGCAGCAAGATGAAGTAGCGTGTGCCAGCGATGCTAGATAAAGCCGAGCTTACCGAGCTGTACAGAATACACTCACCGAACACTAAAAATATACACGCTTCTCATATTTCTGGACTATGCTCAAAGACACTACTTGTGAAAGTGCTCGCTTTGACTCACAGAGAGAGCAATGTTCGCTTTGGTTTTTTGATTAAAACTGATAAGTGTTTAACAGTCACATTCGGTCGGCTGAAATTGCCTTATTTGTGTTATAGAAGATGCAATGCGGCATTCAGAAAGTGTATTGGAAGTTAATACTATAAGAGCAGCACAGACAGATACGATGTTATTTGTTTGTTTCTTGCACAGAATGTATTTGCCCACTGCAATGGTTTGACATGTATATAGTCTCTGATGAGGGGGGTTGTCAGATTGCTGTGTGGGTTTGTATAGAGTTGCTCGTATCCATCCCCCACCCCCTCCCCCCAGATGTTGCAGAGCTCTTGGGGGACCAGGAGAAAGCTGTGCATTTTAAACATGCATAAACTAACCTTGTGCTCTCTCCTGGGAATGAAGAGGCCCGTTCTTACATGTGTTTTTTAGTGTTTTTCAGACACGTTCAGAAATGTTCTCTTGAGCCAAACTAATGTTCCTGTACAACATATTTATTCAATATTTCAGTAGTGTAAGATCTTAACAATAATCGCTCAAATAATCTAGCAGTTTATGTTATTGTATTTTTCATAATATGCATTATTCAGAGATATTCATGAATTGCATATTCATGCATGCATGAGCTTTAAGCTGCTCAAAGGCATTGATGCAGCGTGCCGGACAGGGAGTGGTCGCTGGTGGACCACGCCTGTATGCTTTGATCCCGTTCGGGCTATAAGATGCCGCACAGCCCGGGTCAGACGAGGCTTTACACGCGCTCATGTCACCTCCATTAGACGAAGTAAAAACCTCCTCCAAAA
This sequence comes from Pseudorasbora parva, assembly GCF_024679245.1. Taxonomy (NCBI): domain Eukaryota; kingdom Metazoa; phylum Chordata; class Actinopteri; order Cypriniformes; family Gobionidae; genus Pseudorasbora; species Pseudorasbora parva. Next base: position 10,857,950 of record NC_090180.1, read on the forward strand.
TGCTTGACCTTGATACTAGCACAAGACAGACAAGCCCTTCTGCATTTATCCAGAAGCTCTCAACAGTAATCGGCAGCTCAGCGGGTCCGAGGTTGTTTTGGGGTCCCGGCCAAAGAATGTTGCATTCAAATGATCACTGCCCCTGGGTCCCAGAGGTATTCATTACAGGCTGAATTGCTTTCGTTGCCTCTCTCACACGATCCCAGACTAGATGGCAAATCAAAAGCCGATTGGAAAAAAAAAATAGGGTTAAGTTTAACTACTGTAGCATTTATACCTGACATCTTCATTATTCAAAATTACATTATAAAAAGCCACCTCATCTGCAGGCGCAGCTTACCGTTGTTTACGTTTCCTTTTGCTGTTCTTTGGCAATTTAATTGGTGGAAGGGCATGACAATATGTTGGAGCGCTCCTCTTGCCACATGGAGCTCCGGGTAATGATCCACAGTCAATCCCGGAGTGATCATTTAAATAGAGTAGGTTTTTTTTCTGAAAGTCGATTTCTGCAAAGGCAAATAGCTTAAAGTGTTCCCTTGAAGAAAAAAACCTTTTAAAAAGTTGCACCTAATGCCCTTTTCACACAGCAATCCCGGTAAATTACCGCAAAATCACTAGAACTACTTCACCTGTAAATACACAAATATGCTGTTCACACAAGCAACGACGTTCTGGCTTTTTACCGTTAAGAGACCATTCACACATCGGCACCAAAACACTGGTAAATTCTGTGATTTCGGTCATCGGAAATGATCTTTAAACGCTGTGCCATTGTCTTCATTCGCCCGCACGAGAAGCACTTTAGTTTTACTATCTGTTCATTTTGACAGCATTATTTTTGACAGGCTTAAGGGGATGATCACACAGAATGCGTTTTTGCTCTTAAAAATATGAGGCGTGCCTAATGGTATCCAATTTCAGAGCACCAGCGCTGATGAATGAAAAAGAAGGCAGGGTCATGAGCTGCGAGACGCCGCGCAACCGTCAAAGAAGTCCATCTAGAAAGCAGCGGGTGCTTACTGTAAACGGAACTGAATAATCAATCTCAATAAGAACATTGTGATTGGGCCAGACTAGACTTCTTATGTCAGCGCATTCAGACCTTGTACATACTCATACCGGTAATCTTCATTCTTTGTTCACACACAGCATCATACCGGTAATTTACTGGTAAATGTAACACTTCTCATACTGGTAAATTGCCAGAACCGATTTACCAGTATTTTTGAAAAGTTCCTCTTTACACATGATCTCTTAAAGGTAATTTAACGGGAAAGACTCTGTGTGTGAGAGGGGATTAACTCTAATCAGGCCATTAGCATAGCGCTGGTGATAATTACTATCATATATTTTAGTAATCATCATAAATTAGGTATCATTCGAAAAATGACGGTTAGAGTTTCAAAAAAAAAAAAAAACGAATATAGACAAAACACATAGTCGGAAAGGTCTAAGACTCAAGGTTCCATGTTTGGCAACTGTTTTGTGATAGAAGTGATATTGTGACATTTTAATTTGTCACAGGAGAACACGTCAAAAGAAATTCAATGGAATATGGGTGTCACTCGGTGTCTTTTTTTGGTATAGCATTAGCACCTAAACAAAATCAGTGAACTTTTTGTGATATCAGCTTCAAATTTGCAACACAGCTTGTTTGGACATATTGATTTTACATCAATTTTAACGTAAAAGTTATTTTGTCAAATACAACATGTTTAGTGCAGTACAATTATTTTGTACATTCTATAACCTTTTATTTTTTATTTTCTTTTATTTATTTATTTTTGCTGTGCAATAATCTGCTAGGTGTCTTCTTTAAAAAGAGACCAAATCTGTATTCCAAAGCATTTATGAATTACAACCATTTAAGTTTGGATAGTGCATTTTCACATGCTCAAAGATGTGAAATTTGTTAAGGGGTTATTGCCCAGAAAAAAAAAGACTTAAAAATATTAAAGGCATTTAATACTCATTGACATTTTTGCACCGATACTGGGGAATGTTGTCATACTCTTTGGGGTAAACTGTCACAATGATCACAAAATGCCAGTCAATTATAGGAAGTGTTAAAATTTTTTTAAATAAATTGAAACATAAAACAATGAATCTTATGCTGATCTAAAATGTTTAAAATGGCATTATTTAAAATGTTTAGATAAAACATTTAAAGTGCATATGACAATTTACCTGAGTACAATTTTAGATAGAGGTAAAATTCACAAAAAGTATAATAATAAATAACTTTTATAAAGTTAATAATTATTAAGATAATTAAGAATAAAACACAAGAAGGCATTTATTTTTCTACATTTATTTAAAATATTTTCTTTTTCATATCATTATCATGTTTATGAACATATTTTATTATTATTAAAATAATAAAAAAATATTCGAAATTGAAGTAGGTGTTTAAACCAACATACAAAACCACATTTAATTTAAAAAGTGGGATACAGCTTTCCCAGTTGACAACTAACTTCAGTCTCAGCCATCCCTCTGAATCGGTTGTCTATCCGAAAGCATCTCCTAAATTTGTTTTAATGCATTTTGTGTCATAATGACGGGGCGTATATCTTATCTCAAAATGCACGTTTTCTCATCCACCCCATATCTCAATCTGTGTGCTCTTTTTTTCATAATGACGAGCTGATTTACGCCTGTGAAGATGGAAGGCTTATAAACAATCTACATCTCCATTGTGAGGCTGCAGTAATTTAATGCGTAATTTCTGCTGGTGAAGCATTTCTGCCACTCATTCACCACTACACTATGTTAAAACACAAGAGCTCTTCTCTTACATCGTTCCACTCTCTCTCATTCTTTTCCTTATTGTCCGTGTAAACCACATCAGATACATGACTATTCCCCCAGTTTATTCCACTTTCCCCCTCCGCTGTGAAGCTTTGATTGACTGCTGACTGTGAAGTCGCCCATAGACAATGATTCCATACAGCCATCACAACCATCATGGGTAATTGATAGTAGATTTAAATGACTCTCCCGCTCATTTGCCATTCATCTCCCACCAGTCCCATTACCCTTGTGCTATTTGACAGGCAATCACCTCCCTGAGAGATTTGTTGTCCAGTCGAAATGATGTCACACGAAATGGACAAGGACTCGCACATTGTGGATCTCAAAACTTGTCATTTTTCTCTCCTTCCCCTCCTTTGCATGTAATGCGAATGAGGGTTGTTGGGAAACTATGTGTCATCCAAAGTCCTCATTTACACAGAAATTGTATTTTTTTCTTCCATGTTCCATTTATTGCTAAATGAAAGATAGCCTTTTAGAGGGAAACCGCACGCCTAAATTATGTTAAAATTATACCCAGCGATCTGAATGTAACTGGATTATGAATAGTAAACTGAACCGAATGTACAGATTTTGTGCGGGTAATTTCCCGCAACCGTGACTCAAAATTTAAAAAGTTCATTTAGTTCATTTCAAACGATCTGATTCAGATCAGAACTTTCTGACCCTGGAGGTTTCGTCAGATGATACAAAAATATTTCAATTCCCAACAACATGACTACAGATTGAACAACGAAGCATGTTTAAACAAGAGCTTGGAATTGGAAAGAGTGACTGACTCGTAGCGCATATTGCTTTAGAAAACACATTTATTCAGATTAGCTGGAACGTTTCTGCAGTTTCCAGTTCAATAAGTAGATCTGCATCAGCTGACACAATGTTTTGATATATTTGTACACTCGGCCTCATCTAACGTCTTCTTTTTCACAACAAAAACACACAGATGTAGGAAATGTTTGCAATGCTCTTAATTTTTGTGCATTTCACTTTTCTTTTTTTCAGAGCCACACACCACAGCACAGGGTTATTTATTTCCTGTGTTCTCTTTCGTGGCTGCCTGTTTACGTGTCACAAAAAAAGGAAAGTGTAAAAAAAGAAAGAATACCAAGAAACGTCTCGCAGCGTTACAGCACAAACAATCGCACCTTGACTCGAGCGGACAAAACGGCTATCCGTTCCTGCTCTTATTTATTTGTATAATCTTTACCTGGATGTAATAATTTATTCTTCTTTTCCATCTTTCAACAATAATTACACAAATAAGTACATTATTTGCATGTATCAACAGCAATGTAAGCCACTGCAAACAGTCATCTTGTTTTATGTGATTTATTTTTTTTAATTTGGCAGTGAAATCATTCCTCTAAGGGCCTTACTGTATGAATTATGCCAGCATATTTCCCGCAAACAAACGCAGACATCTGTGAGGCACAACACAATCAAATATGCAAATGAGCATGATACATTGGCTTTTAGAGGCAGAAGTAGGAAGCTCATTAAAACGATTATTGCAATCCTTAAAAGTAACAGTTGGACCGTTATTTGAGTTGAGTTTGAATTTGGAACCAATTTCATACCTAATTGCCTGTAGTTGGCTGTCTGACAGGTTCATTTAGTTTGCTGCAAATAAAAGCTATGTATTAGAGATAATAAAGCAGCAGAAAAGAGAAGCCCCTTTCAAGGTAAAAAATAAAAAAAGGAAGAAATAAAGAGAGGGATCGTTTGAGTCATTTCGAGTCGAATCAGAGGCTGAGGCATATTTACGGTTAGCGTTTAGTGAAGTGCTCGGCACGATGTGTTTTCCGGCTTCCCTTTGGTACAGATAATAAACTTCAACTCTATGCCTTCTGATAACTGTATGTATTTTTTTTACAGTATTTCACTCCAAGGGAGTGTTTACCGAATAATTTATGATTTTGCCTGGATTTGTACAGCCTTTCATCTCCTTATCTGCTTTACATCTTTTTCATCACAGTCTAAACTGACAGGGGCTGGAGGAGGCAGCGTGCAGGACGGGCTGTTTTAGGGCAGCCAAAGCAAACTTCACAGCCGAGCACAAGTGACTGTTCAGCCTCATAAAAGCAGCCTTTTGCTATAGTCTAATGAGATTGATTGACCATTTGCATATAATTTTACTTCCTCAAAGGCTCAAATAGTACGAATGAATCACTGTAATGTGCAGTGCACTTTGATGTACTTTATTCAGCATTTGATTTGCTGCGTATATATTTGTGATTATTCCTTTTTCTGTTATTGATACAGCGTGAATCATTGCCATAGCTTCTGTGGCAAATATAGAACATCAAAGAATGTTGGTTTTCAACAAGATTTTTCTGTTCGCGCTGTAACCCTTTTCATTCTCTTATTTATAAGTATCAAATGGGCAGTCTGTCCTTGTTCTAGCCTACGGGTGACCCCCCATTGTGCAGTATTTCAAACTAACTGTTTGGAAAGCCTTTTCATGCTGCCTTTGGAGACTATCTGACAAGAATGCTTATTGCATTTCACCATCCATGCACTGGCTTTTCCATTTTAAAGTTACAATGTCAATTTTATGTTGCAGACTTACACTGCGATACCATTTTTTCACAGGTTCTTTTGGATTGACCTCTGAATAAATGATAATGGACATCAAAAATGCATTGTATTCATCATCACTAATGAGCAGTTAGTCGTAAAAGAATCATCTTTTGAAAAATGATGACACGTAACCTACTGTGTCTCTGTTCATTCTAGCAGTCCTACCCAGTGCCCAGTCTCGGGGACGAAGACTTCAACATCCCGCCTATCACTCCCCCCACCCTCCCTGAACACATGCTGGCACACTTGCCCGAGTCTGAGTCTGGAACGTACCATCACCTTTGCCCCCCTGTCTCCCAGAATGGACTGCACCCCTTTCACCTGCAAGGAATGGACCTGACCGGCATGTCGGTCCCCAACATGTTGGGTCAAGATGGCGGTCTGCTCACCAACTCCCTCTCTGTGGTGAGTACTGGCGCTCTCTGTCTAAGACCTGAGGAATATGAAAGCCTGTTTCTGCCTTAAAGGGTAATTAATGGATCAATTCTGAAATAAGTAGTAGTCACACTATGAAATATAAAGCCACAATTATGAGAAATAAAGCAGCAATTGCATGATTTAAAACATGCATTGTGATATATAAATTCATAGTGTTATAAAGTGATTTATGAAAGTCACATTTAGTAATTTTAAGATAAATCACATTGTAATTTACAAAGATAAAATAACAAGAAATAAAGTTGCAATTTTTGATTGTGATTTTTATATATAGGCTATACAGTATCAGTCAAAAGTTTGGAAACATTAAGATTTTTGAAAGAAGTCTCTGCTTCTCACCAAGGCTGTGTTTATTGGATCAAAATACAGTAACAGTAATGTTGTTCAATATTATTACAATTTAAAATAACTGTTTTATTATTACTCCAGTCTTCAGTGCCACATGATCCTTCAGAAATCATTATAATATGCTGATTTGCTGATCAAGAAACATTCATTATTATTATCAATGCTGAAAACAAGTTGTGCTGCTAAATAATCCTTTTTTTGTGGAAATCATGATACACATTTAAAGGTTTGTGGTAATTATGTCTAAAACAAATAATAATACTTTTTATTCAGCAAGGACACATTAAGCTGATCAAAGGAGACAGTAAAGACAAAAGATTTCTATTTCAAATGAATGCTTTTCTTTTTACCTTAATATTCATCAGAGAATCCAGACAAAAATGTATCATGGTTTCCGCACAAAGAAGCATTATTAATAAATGAGCACCAATAATAATTAATAATAATAATTGAGCAGCATATTAGAATGATTTCCGAAGGGTCATGTGATTGAAGACTGGAGTAATGATGCTGAAAATTCAGCTTTGATGTCACAGAAATAAATTACATTTTAAATTATATTAAAACAGAAAACAGCTATTTTAAAGTGTTACTGTTTTACAGCCTTGGTGAACAAAAGAGACTTCTTTCAAAAACATAAACAAATCTTAATTTTTCTAAAGAAACAGAAGCATATAAATGTGCTTCCATATGATATAGTATGGAAAGTTACTAAAAAATACATTTTTTTTCTTTTTGGAGGAAACTTTATTGTAAGATACACATTCTCTCCTTTGAGATGTCACTAATGCATTTCGCATGACAGAATTACGCAACAGCAAAGTCGTTTCAGTGCCCAAACAATGATTTAATTGACACAAATGAAACACCTCAGCAGAGATTATAAGAGGTTGGAGCGGCATATAGAATGATTGAGATAGCACCCAGCAAATGAGAGCTAATGTGATTTAACGCACAGTGAAACAATGCCAAATTCCCTGTTGGATTAAGTTAATTAAATATAATTTAGCATCAAGGCACTCCTCCTAATGCATTCTGCTTGCCATGTAGCTGTACTAGATAGTTGTACTGTACATTACAGAAACAGAAAATGTAGACTAAAAAAAATAAAAAATCAGGTTAAGCATAGGGTTATACAATATATATATATATATATATATATATATATATATATATATATATATATATATATATATATATTAATATTAATTACAAATATCTACAAATCGCTGCCACTTCTGCAGAAATGAAACCCAACTCTTAAATTTTGGTTAAGTGCAAGAAACCTCATAAAGTGATTATGACACATGTGAAGTGCTGGTGAGCTGTGACTAACTGTGGTTGAAGATGAATGCGAGATGTGCTGCTAATCTGACGCTCGAGTCAAACTGAAACTTCTCCTCTTCATCTCTCACCTATTGTTTTCCACATGTTCCATGTTTGGGGGCCAAACCTAAATATTGAGCGTTGTTTTTGTGCATGATAAGCCCTGCTTATTATTTTGCATTTTTTAATCTTGACCTTTATTTGATTATATTCGCACAAATGTTATCGGAAATGAGCACATGAAGGCGAAATTACAAATGCCGTAAGAGAAAAAAAAAATGGTACGACCAATATTTACGATTCCTTTGTTGCTCTTTTGAAAAAAAAAATGCAGCTTTGTAGTGCCCCTCTTAAACTTACATCAAATAGATTTTTAAAGAATACCATAAACATGGGTGGCTGAAAAAAACCACACAGTGACATGCACACTGAAAGATATTGAGATTCACAAAGGCATTTGTTCTTTTCACCTTAATGTTCTCAGTGCTTGGAGAACATCCATTTAGAGCGGCTATGAATTATGGTTGCCAGGCAACGGGACAGAGAGCTTGTAGCTGCAGTGGAGAATGAAAGAGCTAGCTGATGGAATTAATTTTCTCTCAGCATTAGCCTGTTGGAGCTGCCTTCTCTGGTGGAACAGAGAGTGCATTTATGTGCCTCTCACATTTTGCATTCATTGTATAGGTCTCAGAGCTTGCATTGTTTAGCCAGCAGAGTTAGTTGAGTGAAATGTGCTTCACCTTAAAAACTATTAGATTAAAAGGAAAATTATCTCATAAGGTTTCACCATCTCTCCTCGTTCCATTAAAAAGAATGAAAGTAAATGTCACGGAACAGCTGAATGGATCCCCTAGCCCTCAGAAACAGGGAAGGTTTCTTTTTAAACATATAATGTGGAGAGATGAGATCTCATCGGGCCGTTTTGATGAGCTCGCTGATTCGCATAAAACGCGCCGAATTTATTGGAAATGCTCAGGTGAAGTTTGCTTTCCAGAAAGCCACATGTCCGCTTAAATAAGCACAAGTTGATGTGTGTAAAATGTGCAAATCTAAACAGAGCTGACAGCGGAGGAGAGAGAGAGGGCGTGAGTGGTAAAAAGCACCGAGATCGTCCATCATCAGCGCAAAAGCCACTAAATCCTCATCCAGCAGTGGCCTAAATAAAAAAAAGGAACAGTAATGGACATAAATCTCCATTTATTGTAAATTTGCAGCAAAGCCTACAGTTTGCAGCACTTTGCTGTGCACTGCAAAACGTTTGAGACCTTGAAAGTGCAGCGTGACAAGCTACTTCTATTAGACTGCTTTTGCATAGATCATTTACAGTGAAGTTTAATAAGAGACAGGTATTTGCATGCGGTTGTGTAAAATTCAAGCGAAAGCAATTAAACACTGGCATGTCCAAATGACAGATGGCGTAATACGGCTTTAAGCTTTTATACTCCAAATTACCTCACTTCTCATATGTACTCCTGCCATGCCATGTCATAAATATTGGGTGTTTTCCATCGTGTAGACCGTGACAAGCTATTATTACTAATAAAAAAATAACAGCGGATTAACTTGAGAGGAAAGAAATTAATAGTTAAGATTATGCCAGAATATATTTCAAATTCATTCCAACGATCAAAAGGGTAAGCAAAAAGCCAGTGTGTGTTTTAGCTTATAAAGATCTACAGTAACACAAGGACATGAAATACACCCTCATTACTCTGCCCGAAAAAGTCCTTATCATTGGGCTGTGGTTTTATTACCCAGAGCAAACAATTGGCTCTGATCTAGTCCAGCACTTAAGCTATTTATACCTTTTTAATGGAAACAGAAGGACATGAAAGTGCCCCTGAAGTGACAGCCGGAGTAAAGTAGACATTATTTTCTTCCCTTTAAAATGTCATTGGACTCCATGGAAAGCTGGGGTTCTCTCGTCCCTTTCATACATTTCTGTCGCGCACTGTAGGAAGATAAGCATGCAAATAGTGTCCTACTGTACGCGTGATTACAATTTGCCCTGTGATTTAAAGGAAATTGATATCAAATGAGTATGACCTCCCCTGCGGCACGGGTCAGTGGATTTGATGAAAAAACAGCCAACCCAGGCAGCCATTTGTTATTTAAAACTTAAAAAGTGCAAAACAGGCAACCTTTAGGGCTTTTGTCTGTGACCTCGTCACGTGACCTCTATTCATCCCTGGCAAGCCTTTGTCCTCTGTGTAGTGGAGATTAATGGTAAGCTCAGATGAAAAATACCATCACAACCTTACTCTGACCAATGCAATTTGAGTTTTTTTCTCTGCAGCCATGTTGATCCTCTCGCTGTAAGGTTGTTTTCATTGGGAGATTTCACTAGCTAACGCGATACGATTGAACAATTAGTCTGTGATTTCACTCTTAGTTTCTGTCAGAGAGTTTTGTTTTACCAAGAAAAGAAAAGGTGACCTTTAATAGCATGCGTGGTTTTAAAGTTGAAGTGTTTTCTACCCAAAACTGACCACATTGTCTTGTTACCTCACACAAGGTGGGCATTGTCTGGTTAACTAGCAGAAAAAGTCCCCCTCAAAAAAATACAGATGTTTCAGAAGAAACCAAGTGGGATGGGGTACAGTACTGAAAACACAGAGCGTATTTATAAGGTGAAACTTTGAGCTTTGCTGAAAAATGAAACTTTCTCCTGTCCATTAACATTGTAATGGTTAAACCCCCTGAAAAAGTTGAACCGGTTTCCACTGCGATATTCTTTTTTTCCCCCGCCATTTCTTGAGAACTTGACATTTTCGCCCGTGTCAGCTATGATTAGTCAGTTAAAACCGTTAAAACCGCACAGATCGGAGATTTTCCTCCCTATTGCTCTGTAATGTCACGTCATTTAGTCCTTTGCATCTAAATCAACTGTGTTTGGATACACGCTGAATTCCCGTAAATTGATAGTTTTTCAGATGCTCCATGACATGACATAAAAACACTTCCATGTATTCTAATGATTAATTGAGTTGAACACATGAGTGCTATTTGGCTACAAATTAAACTGTGTGTGTGTGTATATATATATATATATATATATATATATATATATATATATATATATATATATATATATATATATATGGTAACTGTGTATAAATGTAATTCACTCAGAGTACCCTAATATCATTTTTTTCTTTTTGCATGGACAAGCACAACTCTAAAATACATGGCATGTAATGAATTTTTAAATACAGTACATTTCCTGTGTTACTGTCAATGCTTGACATTATGAAATATGTGTGAAATCTTTGCATTAGCGTTATTCAGTGCTATCAGAGGCTCTCTTCGAAATAATGTGTGTATTGTATGTTTTGTGTATTGAGGGTTCAGTGTATCTGGAGTGTTTATGTGGGGAGGGAGACACAGAGTCACCTGTCCTTCAGAGAAATGCCCGTGGCCTCTAACCCCGAAGCTCCACCTGTCGGGAGCATTGTGCTGCATACAATGGTGGGCGTGGGGTACATTTCAGGTCACCTGTTGCTTCAGACAGTATCAGGTGACAGACTACCACTACAGGGCTTGTACTTGTCGGAAGTGATTTATACCCCAGATACAGTGTACAAAAGCAATGTTTTATACACCCTGATACAACCTAGCATTCACGGCAGCAGGAAAGTGAAAGTCTAAACTATGGATGGAGACATTAGTGCTAGTTAACATTAGAATCATCCTCGTTTGTGTACCCTAGTGAAAAAACCTATATCAAAAAACTAAGTATACTACTAAGCATAAATCCATTAACAAATTTTAATATTATAATTAAAATGTATTTGGTGTACTGTTTTTTAATATTAAGCCTAGAATGTGTTTTAATATCATTATTCGCCTTATTCACCTGGCGGCCATTTTGAAAACTCGAACGCCGTTGAGGGGTACACAAACCCGGAAGTTGGACACGTTACTAATCAGTAGCAGCATTCTGTTTCACTCACTTTCTGCCTGCTGTGTGTAACAAAATCATGTAATGCATCACTGATCATATGTTTATGTAAATAGTTTCCTTTGTTAATGTTTTTTAATTTTGCTCCTAATGTAATTTCTAATGTTATGCCCTTTTCTGGTACGTTTTTCCATACTTACAATATACAAGCAGGCCATTCCTCCATACCAATAACTGTACATAGTTACCTTTACAAACCTAGACCAGTGTGCCTATCAATGTTTTTGAATGACTTATTTCTTGCTGATGTTCTGACCAGTTGTAAAGTTATGAAAGACATCATCCATGTGTAATAAAATTGCACTTTATTCTTTAGATAAATGGACATTTTATTTTACATATATATGAAGATCCAGTAGCTTATAGACACACATATCTCCCACATGTAAATTAACTGCATCACCTATAATACTGACCTGCCCACATTGACACTATATGATAAATTAAAATAAGCTGATAACATCACCATTTTCTCCAGAATGACTACAGCCGAATCAAATTTTGTTGCAATATTTTCCTGTTTCACACCTTGAAGCTGCTTTGGAACAATCAGCGTTGTAAAAGCGCTAAATAAAGTTGACTTGACATGTCCCAGTCTTGCTATTGCTTGAGTCTTTCAAACTTCATCTGCAGTGAAATGCAGAAATTACGACCAGGATCCCTTCTGATATTTTTTTTAATCCACTCTCCATGTAATCCCTTATCCTCCGGAAAACGGTAAAAGGTTTGTCCTCTGTTGGTTTTTTTCCTGAGTGACGAAGTGCAGTGAAACACAATGCGGCTACTGATAGTACCATATTGGAGTCCAACTTCCGGGTTTGTGTACCCCTCAACGACGTTAGAGTTTTCAAAATGGCCGCCAGGTGAATAAGGCGAATTAGTAATGATAGTATGATCCCTGTATAATATCAGTTTATAGATGCAACGTTTTTAAAGTGTACCTAAAGTATACCTGCAATAGTTCCATTTTAGCACGATAAAAATTACTTAAGTATATCTTTAGTTGGACCTAACCACTACTTCCGGATAACTTAAGTGCATTAAGTATTAGTTATACTTTATAGTATAAACATTCTAATTTAGCAAATTTTAAGTATACTAATTTAGTATACCTAAAGTACAATTGCATGGTATTTATATTAAGTACATAAATATGTAAATGTATACTTGGCATAAAATAAATGTATTTAAAATACATTTTTGTATATTTATTTTTCACTAGGTAAGGTAGACCTTTTGGGAATTTTATATTGCAACATTTCTGTGTGCTTAGTTTTTAATAAGTAATTTATTTTAATTTATTGTTAAATAGGGCCTAGTACAAGTTAAGCTCAATCAACAACTGAGTGCAAAGTGCCTCACTGCAACTTCTCTTTTTGACCTTTTTTTTAAAAGGAAACAAGGGACTCGTGTCAAATAATTGAGCTGAACTTAATTTTGAAATCTAAATTTTTCATCTTCCAGATGCAGCAAATGGTAAACTCAGACTCGCGTTACGGTGGCCACCCTCAGGTGGATACGCTTAGACCCAGGGTCCAGCCTGGAATGGTTCCTCAAGGTCAGCTGACCACAATCAACCAGTCACAACTCAATACTCAGTTGGGTCTGAACAGCAACAACGGCACCCATGGATCCCCATCTCCACCAGAGAGCAAGTCAGCCACACCCTCCCCCTCCAGCTCCGTGCATGAGGACGATGCAGATGATGCTGCCAAGGTGAGAGAAGGAGCTTTACCCATTCTATGATCTCATGAATATAAAACCTTATCTTCCTCACACACACACACACACACATGGTCAGGTACTATTTTATGCACTGTGGCAAAATACAGTGTATTAAAAGGAATGAGTCACTGCTGACCTTTCAGCAAGTTGTACTGCCATGTTTCCTTAAACATAGATTTGCTAAGACACTGATCTGCCTCAAGTCTGTACTTCACAGCCCAAATACAGCACATTTTCTCCAAAACTCCACATCAGTACTGATCCTCTGGAAAGTGTGGCCATTTATGTGCTCTGCCAAGATATTTTTGTCTTGTTTCCTAACACAGAAGACATGGTTCAGCATTAAAAAGTCAAAACACATTCATCATCACAATTACGTGCTACTTTTATTTATATAAAGTCTCACAGTCATACATTTTGGGAAATTATATTTGATATTTCAGTCACTTATGAATCAAAAGTAATGGAAATGTATTTATTTTGGACTGTTACAAGAATGAAGTACGAAGCTTTGGCTGGTGATTATTTGTCATTCAAGTAATTCAATTAAATGTCTGTTTTGTTAATTAAACAGTTACAGTATTAAACTGGAAATGCAATAGACATACATAGACATAAAGTGTATAATTTATTTTAAGGCTTTCTATTTTAAGTATTTTAAATAAATAAGCTTTCCTGTAGCTCAACCAGTAGAGTGTGGCGCTAGCAACGCCAAGATCATGGGTTTGATTCCCAGGGAAATCAATCAATCAACTTTATTTATATAGCGCTTTTACAATCACGATTGTGTCAAAGCAGCTTCACAGTGTCAAACAGGATAATATTGCGACAAAATTAGATTTGGCTGTACAGTCGTACTGGAGAAAACAGTAATGTTATCAGCTTATTTTAATTTATCATATAGCAACAATGTTGGCAGATCAGTATTTAAGTTTATAGCATTAAATAAGACCTAATTCATACATTTTATTTGTATAATAAGTTGAATAACTTTAATCATATTTTTAGTGTCCCCAACACTATATTTTTAGTGTCCCCACACTTTAGTGTCCCCAACAGTTCTGGAAAGCCAGAACTGAATTTTTTTTTTTTAAATGTGTACCTTAAATAAAAATAAAAAAAGCAATGTAAGTCTTTTTGGATAAAAGCGTCTGCCAAAAGCATAAATGTAAATGTAAGTAAAAAAAAAAAAAGTTTATTCAAAAAGTACTATTTATAAGTGAAATGTATTATATTTATACATGCAAATAAAATCCCGTTATTTGGATTGGCATATATGATTGGCCTGTACTGTGTACAGTGATTGCAATCCATTATCAACAAATAGATTAATGATTATGATAATCATGGTGCCCTAAAGCGAACGTTTATTTTTTTCTGCTTATTCAAAGTTCTAAAATTAATATTTAATTACCTGCCTCTTTGTCAGTGAAATCTTTATAAAAATATTTTAAAATATCCTTATTCAGCGATGACAAACAAAACGTCACGGAAATTCATTTGTAAAAATGCGTGGGAACCCGGTATACACGACTAAAGCACGGAGGTCATTAAAATTTAAAACATAGCTCCAGGCTTTAGAGACAAGGCTCACTAACTAGCTTTAGGAAGATGATTCATTCATAAAGCTGTTATTATGGCTTAATCTAATTGGATATCTATTGTTTACCATAATGAGCTCCTCTCTCCTTTCAGATGAATGGGGCAGAGAAAAGAGCAGCCACAGACATGGCCAAGAAGCCCAAAACCCCCAAGAAGAAGAAGAAGAAAGACCCCAATGAGCCTCAGAAGCCAGTGTCAGCCTATGCCCTGTTCTTCAGAGACACACAGGCAGCTATCAAAGGCCAAAATCCTAATGCCACATTCGGAGAGGTCTCCAAAATTGTGGCCTCCATGTGGGACGGTCTCGGCGAGGAACAAAAACAGGTACCTTTCTCTCTTTAATGAAGCTTGCTTGTGTGCAAACGTGAAAAATGAACTTTATCTTGCTGTGATCTTGTGGCTGACTCATAAAGACTGAGGTAATGCACCAGGCATTAGATTACTCTGTGCTTCTATATACACAGCACATGTTTTGTTTATTATCTAAAGTATTATCTATAATATATACACTAGTATGTCCACATAACGATTTGTTATGACAGCAGATGTGATGACGCACATGTTGGTCAGTACATTTGCTGATTTCCCCTTTGTGCAATCACAGAATAACTTTGTCTCCACTGTGGTGTTGTGGTCTAACATTAGCAGCACGGTTGTGCATGTAGGGGAAGTCTTAAAGTCAGGTGTGAAAACTGTGAAATATGTGAGATGTTTTTTTGTATTGGAATATAACACAAGTTTTGAGATCTGCTAATCGCTTCATCAAGTTTTGGCACATATTTAGTGGCAATACAGTGTGTAATGTTGAGTTCTGATTTAATCACCAAATGACTTCTTGAGGCATAGCTCACAACAGCATTATGTTTTCAGCATTTTTATATATTGTATTCTGGACTGGCTTAAAAGTTTTATTCCTCTCATACTACTTGAAATTTTAAGTAACCAATTAAAAAAATGTCCTCATAAAATGGATGGTTCACTCTAAAAATAAAAAGCGTTCCACAGAAGAAAGAAAGCAAAGCTTATCTGTTGAGGACAAAAATAGGATAAATAAGCTGATCTAGAGAGCTGATTTGGTCTTACACCATACTTACTTGAGGTTACTGTGGAGAAGAAGATAAGGTGAAGTAAAAATTGTCTTGCTTTTTGAAGGCCATCCACTACGCAATTTTTTTAAAGACCTTTGAAGCTCTTTCAGTGAGCGATTGGTAACGCCTTGGTGCTCTAGTGAGCGAACGAGAAGGTCTTTTGTCCCTGCAGCAGACAGATATTTCACTGTCAAATTATATATATATATATATATATATTCTTTTTTGCACCCTGTAGTTTTCAAATAGTGAAACTGTATCATGTCTCACTGGTTCTTAATCAGGTTTGCAGAATACAGAATTTGGGTCCCACTTTATATTAGGTGGCCTTAACTTCTATACTATACAAAAAGTAAGTACAATGTGCTTATTGTGTTCATATTATATTGCAAAACACCTTTGCTGATATTGAGGTGGGGTATGGGTAAAGTTAGGTGTAGGTTTAGGTGTAAGGGAAGTGTAGTTACAAATGTAACTACAGAAATTAATTACAGATGTAACTACATGCAGGTAATTTTGAAAATGTAAGTACAATGTAAAAACATGCATGTACACAATAAGTCCATTGTATCAAATGATTAATTACTATTTAATGTTAGTAAATAGTATTTAAGGCCACCTAATATAAAGTGGGTCTTTTAGTTGTGTATTGAGTTTGTTGGCTGTATGGTCTAAGTAAGGGATTAATACAGTTTTTCAATCAATTCAATCATTCAGTCCAATAAAGGTACACATTAGATTAGATCATGCAGTCAAATAACAATTACTTTTTATTTGCTGTGCATTAAAACTGTGTATATCGAAGTGTAATATTGGACCTTGTGTAGCACAGTAAATACCCTCATACAGGTTTCTTTTGAGATTGAAAGCAGTGACGATGAGAAGGATTAGCACTTATGTTAACACCTAGACTCCTTTTCAAGGTGTGTATTTGGATTTTGACATGACATTCAGAGAGCCTTCTGATTTCAGAATAAACACAACTGAAAGTACCCATTTCTCTCACCGAAGCCACGAGGCAGCATCTACAGTCATAAAAAGCTAAATTCTCTTTTATTTTTTGTAGTCATTGAATCGCACTCTTTTTACTTATGTAAAACACTCAGCCGGTGAAGCTGATGAAAACACTTAAAAGTACTTTTCCTCAGGAGAGGATGTTTGCCTGATAAAAGAACATCACGTCTCTCTGCTGTTTTTGTCTTTCTCTATCGCGCTCTTTCGCTCTTGTCTTTTTAGTAGAGGTCTATTGGTTGAGGTAATAACAGCACAGATGTATTGATGGGCAAATAATTACACATATGCCCCAACTGAAAGGGGAAATATGGACGTCCATAAAGGCAGAAGAACAAGCGATGGATAAAGTGGGCTGCACTCAAGCACCATTTCAGCGCTCCAACAACAATTACGCATTATGGCTCATAAATGGACTGCCATTAGATCCCATTTCTAAGAATAATTGTGCACAGGAACATGAAGAACAGCTTTGGCCTCTTAATATATTTTCTTTGTTTGTTTGTTTTATCATGGCAGGTGTACAAGAAAAAAACAGAAACTGCAAAGAAGGAGTACCTCAAACAGCTGGCTGCGTACAGAGCAAGCCTCGTGTCTCAGGTACGTGAAAAACTTGGGATATTGATATGCGTACGCACTTTAAAATCATGAGGTTTGAGAAGGAACATTTCGAGATGTTCTTGTTTGGCAGTTCAGAGATGTTTTTGAGACAGTTTGAGTAATAAATACACTCCTATTGCACACCTGAATCGAAATATTATGAAGAAAGTGGGAAAAAACTGTCGTAGCTTGCTAGAAATCCAATATTATTTAATAAACGTAGTAACATTTGAGGCATACAAACTAGATGTAAATATTAAGACCAATATTAATCCAATGCTAAACAAAAATATATCTTTTATGTTTGTTTATTAAGTTGATAAATCTGTACATTCAAACAATATATTTACCGTTTAGAATTTATATATTTTGAAATATACATATATTTATTGCATATATTCTTATTTAAAAGTCATACAACATTCATTGGGCATTTAAAAACATACAATGATATTACAAATACAGGCTTAAAAATAAAATTGTTTTAAAAGGAAGCAACCAACAGTTAAAATATTTTCATGACTTTCTCTAGAGCTACAATGACCCAGGCGATGTGAAGGTATCACAGGCCTCTCAGATGCTCGGGCCCAAGCCACCAGTTTTCTCCGGGGCCGGTCAGTCTCACCCAGGTCTCTACATGGCTCCTCCGTACCACCAGCAGCCAGGACTCAGTCCCCACCTGCCCCCGATGCAGTCAGGCCTAGCCCGAGGTGGCGCATCCCGGCCCAGCGCGCCCATGAGCATGGGCAGCATGACGGGCTCATCCCCCCCTCCGCTGCAGATCAGCCCCCCCTTACACCAGCACCTCAATCTCCACCAACAACAGCAGCAGCTCAGCAGCCACTCGCTGTCTCTGCACTCCCCATCCATGGCCCAGGTGAGACATCTATCGTTTTGGCAATGAGTATTGTTCTTTTGTTTCTTTTTAGATACTTTTATTTTACTTTTAGTACTTTTATACTTTTATTTAGTTTCTTTTTAGATCCTTTATTTTGAGTAAACATTGTGCATTTAAAATAAGTTCCTATGTATACACTACTGTTCAAAGATTGGGGGACTTTTATTTAGCAAATACACATTAAAGTGATCAAAAGTGACAGTAAAGACAGTGGACTACTTGCACTGAGCTTCTTGACACACTTCCGTTTTTAAATAGTACATCTCACTTATTTCCGGTTATGTATATTTTAAATATATTGTAGAATAAACGCCACCTACAATGAGTCTCCGCAAAAAGATTTAAAAATCTGGACACTTTCATTGACTGGAGTAGAGATATTCTCACGATTACTGTGTACAGAGTTTTTCCAAAGTCAAAGAAACATGACTTTTTAATCCAAGCCAAGCCGATCTGAGAGAGCAGCCGCGGCTGAAACATACGTAATTATTTCACCACACATGTCAGTGCTCGTCTACATTAATGATTGCCATGATGAGGTGTGTGAGACCTGATGAATACAGGCCTTTATTTATTTGTATTAAATATTTTATTCAGTATTCTGTCATTTTTCATTGTCAATCAATTTACTTTATGTAATTTACATTTTATGCCCAAAATGCTGAAATAATATTCAAGGTAGTTGGCTGCCATTCCATTACTGTTTTAAGATGAATTAAATATTTAACATTTATTAAACATGTTACATTTATTTAAGACACATACTGAGCATTTTAAAACACTGGAATAAAAGAACCAGTGCATACAA
Organism: Pseudorasbora parva; assembly: GCF_024679245.1. Lineage (NCBI taxonomy): Eukaryota > Metazoa > Chordata > Actinopteri > Cypriniformes > Gobionidae > Pseudorasbora > Pseudorasbora parva. Next base: position 10,877,149 of record NC_090180.1, read on the forward strand.
GCAATCCTTTTTATTATTAGTTAATTCATTGTAAACTCAACAGGTATGAAATATGATCAGATAGAGAAAAACACTGTTAATGAGAAGACAAGTGCTGGACTGCTCCAGGTTAGTGAGAAAATGTATGGGGAAATAAAATATATTGGAAATAAAATATATTGGAAATCAAATATATGTTTATAGGAACATTTCAGCTGGCTCAAAATAATTCATGTTGACACAGATAACACGATTCATTCTTTTAATTAATTATAAGCTATAAAACAGTAATAATCTGCATTCACCTGTATGTAGGTGCTATAAATGCTGTCACTATAAACTGCAGATAAGTAGTTATGCAAGTGGTCCATTATAATGTAACAAAATATGTCTATTTAAATAAATTGTGTTCTTTTGAACTTTCTATTCATCAAAGAATTGTAACAAAAAGTATCACTGCTTCCAAAAAAATTTTATTAAGCAGCACAGCTGTTTATAGAATTACTAATAATAAGAAGACATTTTTCTTTAGCAGCGAATAAGCATATTAGAATGATTTCTGAAAGATCATGTGACACTGAAGACTGGAATAATGATGCTGTAAATTCAGCTTTGCCATCACAGGAAAATAAATACATTTTAAAATGTATTAAATTAAAAACATTTAATTGTAATAACAATTTTTAATGTTTACTGCATTTTTGAACAAATAGATACAACCTTTGTGCACACAAGAGACATCTTAGAAAACAGTCCTATTTAAAAAATTAAAGTCAGCATGCAATTGATTTAATTTAATTTAGTCTAAATTGACTAATATTTACTTACTTTCAATATGTTGTCTTGGACCTAATGTGAAGAATTCACCCCACCCGTAGAGAGCGGATATCACCATCCAGCAGTGGTGGAGGAAACACTGAATCTCAGTACTTAAGTAAAAGTACAAGTAACCAGAGATATATTTACTTTAGTAAAAGTAAAAGTATTACAATGACAATCATACTTAAGTATAAATTACCTGATTTAAATGTACTTTAAGTATTAAAAGTAAAAGTACTTGCATAACAAATTACTCTCTTAGTATAATTAAAAAGATGAAAACAGTATTGGCTTTGTCATTTTAATTAAGTTAGTTTTGGGTTAATGTAATTGTGCATCTGTTGCTCAGTTTACATTCTGACTTATCTATCAGGGTGATCTGCAGAGTTCAATATCATTATTCTGAAGCAGCATTCTCATCAGATTTCTCATCAGATGTATTAAATTCTTCATATTTATGAAGATTAATCTTATTAAATATAGGCAATGCTTCAGCTTTCCTTTAATATTCTTTTTTTTCAATTTATTCAATTTATTTGATCAATAAATTCTATATATTAGAATAAGATGATGTGTTACCAGTCCAATTAAATAATTTACACGTAAAAATGACAACTGCATTAAATAATGTTATGAGATTGTTTTAAATAAATATTTTTAAATACAAGTAAGAAATGTTGGAAAGAATGTTTAAACATGAAACTACACCACCAGTAGGTGGCGGAAGGTGCCCGTCTTAATGAGTGAGTCAGTGAGTTGATTCGATTCGTTCAAATGGCTTATTCATTCATGAACGAGGCAGTTGTTAATGCATAGGTCATTGAATCTTTGATTCAACTGATTCTTTCAAAACGCTGAATCATTTTCGTTTTCTGCTGTGAGGTGCGTTACAGTTCTGATGTGGAAATGTGATCTGATCTTGGAAATATTTTTGCAGCTAAAATAGAACAAAAGCAGTCAATATTGTATCTAAAATGTAGGTGACTAATTTTAATAAATTGTTTATGGAAATATGAAATCAGTGTCACATTTTCAGTCGTGATGCTATTCTGGAAAACAGCACTCTTGGTCGTGTCATGTGATGTTTTTTAACTGGATCATATGTTATAAAAAATACAAACTTCACATTTTGTATTTTTACTGCAGTATGTTACTGAGTTTATTCGTGTGAGCAGAGCTGATTTGTTTCCATTTCTCCTCGAGAGGTTGTGCGAGCCTCAACAGCGCAACCTTGTTACCGTCAGTTCATTATACATTATAGGCTATTATTATCCAGTAATTTTCCGGACAAGCCTTAATCTTGAGTCCTGAAACTGATCAGAATATGTAACAAAAATGTAACGTAATGTTGTAGAAATGTAGTGGAGTAGAAAGTATAATATTTGCTGCAAAATGTAACGAAGTACAAGTAAAAAGTATGCACTATTGATTCTACTTAAGTAAAGTACAGATACATGAAAAATGTATTTAAGTAAAGTAATGAAGTATTTATACTTCGTTAAATTCCACCACTGCCATCCAGTCAGTTCCCAATGGATAGGAATAAGACCCCCCCCCCCTCTAGATTTGTCTTCTTCTTTTGTGAATTATGTCATATTTAGGAAGTAAAATGGGTTGTGCACTCTATTTCATGTTGACTTTAATCAAGAAAGACATTAGCAGCCTTTTCAAAGTTATTAAAGCAAGACTAAAAAGAGGCACGACAGACACCAGGCCGGGCCAATTAAAAGATTTGCTCCACCGCCAATCTATTTTCCATAAACCTCTTCAAGAAGCTGCCTTGTCTGATACTTCTCCAATTTCCATTCTACATTATTGTGGAACAGATAGCGGAGCGTATATGTGTGTGTATGAATGTGAGAGTGGAGGAAGTGCTGTTTATGCAGCAGATGCTGCACCGTTTCATTTTTCATCATTTCCGGCCCCTTCAGCCTATCTCTCGCACCGGCGAATGAGGTCAAGAGAAGAACCATTAATATCTGCCAGCTTGTTTTATGTCCACACCGTGCAAAAAAATCCCAGCGTATCACACAGACAGATTTTCAATTTTCTCTCTGTAATAAACAGATGCATTAGGATTTGGATGTGACTTAAGGTTGCACAAAAAAACTCACATTGAGATTGATGAATACATCAGTGTGGAAGACAAAACGCCTCAGCTATCTGATGAAAACAGTTTTTCAGACTGGGCCGAAGGAAATGAAATTAGTTCTCTGCTAAAGTGTATAGGTGGAGAAGGCTGCTTTTTGAGGGCGTAGACAACAGCAAAACAGAGAAAGCAAATAAAGGCTCTACCCATTCACACCACCAACAACAACAACAAAAAAAATCTAATTAAAGAGAAAAACAACTCTTTTGAAATAACATGCACTGTTTATTGCCTCTCCTGTTTTAACGTGTGAGAAAGAAGAGGGTGTTTCAACCACAGCCCCATGTTAACACCCAGCCTCATTATTAGCATCAGTGCTAATTAAACCCTCGTTCCTCTAATAGAGATCTCAAACAGAGGTGGTTAAGGAGAGGTTTGAAGCCCGAGTCTCCTTAAACACTCGTGGTGACAGCGGGAATGCCGTTAAGAGTTCTGTGTTGATCCGTTTCATGTCTTAATAGCCCTGAGTTGTGCTGGAACTTCAGTGGGATTGAGATGAGGTTGTAATGAGGTCCTAATGAATAGCACCCTTGTGCCTGGAACCTCTTTAAGAGATGAGCATCAGCTGGGAGGCAGGACTGACTGGGGCTGGAGAGAAGGAGAGGGCGGAGAATCACATTGTCTTGGGGTAAACAGGGATTAGCTTCATAAAGAGAGATGAATCAGGTGGTCAGGAGAACAGGTGACACGCTATCCAATGACAGCGGTTTGATCTTTCACAGAGGGATGCGCCGCGCCGACATTGAGTGACGAGCCGCTTGACTTGTTTTCTTAGCATGATTTGATAGGAATCATTAAGGAATGTATAGATTCCATCAAAGACAAAACCGAAAAACATATTTCTAATTTAAACCACTGCCGCAATGAAGCTCGCCATCCACATTTGAATGTGAAAGGCGTATTGTTGCAAATTTCTCTTCCTGTGCCTGCTGGGAATTCTGGGAAACGTTGTATTTAAAAGAGCAACCACTTGATTGAATTTCATGTGCTTCTTTTTTATCAGTCCTCCGCAGGAAAATTAACTATTTCTGTGGATGATCATCATCATAAGGCAAAAAAGTGTCTAATTTTCATGCAGATTATAGTGTGAATTTGTCTGAAGTCCAATTTTAGATTACCACAGGGCTCCTTGTATAGCTCTGTCAATCTTTTGGAGGAGAGTACGAATGCTTAAACTTGGCTTTTCTCTCCTCCATTTGGGGAGTTCTTAAGCCTGTTCTGCAGATCCTGCCTTTATGGGAGAGTTTTTAAATCCAAAGGGGAGTAATAATCCTCGTTCATTTTTGCATATTTGTGGAGAGCAAACAAAAACGCGCGGTTCAACTTTTTCGGTGAGCCGAGGCGGGCTGGGGGGAGGTGGGGCGGTGTTGGGGGGGGGAGGGACACAAAGGGGCAGATGGAGCCTTTGTGATCGAATGAAGGAGAAGAATTTGAGGAACAATTCATGAATAGGTAGAATCTCTGGAGGGGGAAAAAACGCAGCCACCTGCTGTCTTGCTCTTTCAGGCAGATTCTCTTGTGTACCACTGAGATTAACTTCCTTTTCACATGCAGTCTTTCCTAGACTAAGAACAGAGAAGAAGTCTTCAAATTAGAATATCTGCTTCGTTTATTTTTCTTCTACCCCCACCGGTCTGGTTCGACCACCGAATGCAGTTGCTCATTAATGCTCATTTGAGGCTGCTTGCATTACACTATCATCATGTCCACTTCAGATCGTGTAGGAAGTTTGCTGGAATTAGACTTCAACGAGCTGTTTTTTGCTTTGCTCTGGTTTCTTTCTGAAAAACAGGACGGCTAGTGCAGCCTTCTGAATAAATAAATAAAAGTTTGGGGTCAGTAAGTTTTTCGTTGAAACTAGCTAATACTTTTATTCAGCAAATATGCATTACATTAATCAAAAGTGACCGTGAAGATAAATATATGTATATATATATTTTTTAAATAAAGGCTGTTCAGATGTATCAAAGAACCCTGAACAAAAACTGTACCATGGTAAATAAATAAATAAAATTAAGCAGCTTTCGATTGGTTATAAAAAGAAACATTTATTGAGCTGCGCAGCAAATCAGCATATTAGACTGATTTCTGAAGGATCTTGTGACACTGAAGACTGCAGTAATGATGCTGATAATTCCATCACAGGAATAAATTACATTTTATAATATATGAAAATAGAAAACAGTCTGGGTGAGCATAAGAGACTCCTTTCAAAAAGATGTTAAAGATCTTGTAGCCAATGACAACATTACTGACCCAAAAACAGCATTCTTATGTGAGACTTTTTTATATTCTGGATTCAAAATAATAAGTAATAAGTGGATTAAAAATGAACAAGCTTAAAATTCAATTCCCTACACAAAGCCATTGTATGGCTTCAAAACACTTAAAAAAAACAGTCCCTGGTCACTACGAGCTGTTCTTAAATGGCAAAAGCTGCATAACCATTCCTTAAAAATGTCTACTTCAGTGTTTTCCAGACAAAAATAAGAGCACAACATGGCAAAGAATAAATAAATAAATAATGCTTGAGTTTTAATTCAGCCAAAATGATTGCTTGAACACTGTGCTGAAATCATTTATGCTGGCATATTCATAATTATTATTATATAACAGATCCGGTTTGCTTCTCATACCTCTGCACTATGGGACGAGGTGTAAGATCTAGTATGTAATCCGCTATTGTGTTCTCTCTCGCTCTCTCTCTCTTAGGGTTTCCCCCTTCAGGCAGAGTATCAGAGCATGGTAAATGTCACATCCTCCGGCGGACCTGGTCTGTCCCCTTCAATGGACTACCGCACCGGCTGCAGGAACGGACCGACCCAGGGCCTGGACTGGACCTCTGACTACTGCGGCAACGGGTGAGTGGACACTAGCGAGATCAGTAACAGTCATTAAGGAAAATAAGCGAGTTTCTGTGACAGCCATTTTGACTTGTCATATTTGCCTTCACAGAGTGCTGCAGAGGGACAAAGGCCTGTACCTGACCTGATCCACATGTTCCGCCTCACGCTCCTTCACGCTCACAGGACCAAGGCAGTTCCTCATCCCAGTACAGCTATTCAGGGCCTGATTGTTCAGGCCTTATTTTAGACTAGACACAATCCACGCATCAGCAAAACAACATTTGAATGTTTTCTTTCTCATGGCTCACACTTTAGTGCACCCTACCGTGGTGGCTTTGCAATTTCCTTCTAGCTTCTGACATTCAGACCTTTTGGATCTTTAAAATAGAGTTTAAATCATCGAAAGCATGAACATGTAAATTGAATGCTAAAATTTGTTTAAATGCAATCACTTCTCTAATGATATTGACTTTTTACGCCCCCTCCTATTGTTCTGCGTCCTCGTTGCGTACCTAATAAGAGGCCGTGTATGGAAACCCCCTGTAGACGTGTTTTATTGGCGATTGTTCATGGTTTTTAAGACGTTGCGTAGGTCAATTTGCCTCGCAGGAAGGTTGTCAATCCATCAGTTTCTAAGCACTTACCGCTGCGTGTCGGAGACTCCAAGCTCTCGCTGACAAATGGCGGAACGAGAACCAAAACAGAACTTTGTTTTTTTTTTGTACAAAGAGGAAAATCATCACAATCTGAAGAAAAAGAAAAAGAAAAAAAAAGCTACAAAAAAGAATGCGGATTATATGACTCCTGCTTTCGCCCCTCTCTTTTCCACGCGCTTTCTCGTCGTATCATTCTTCCTCTCTGTAATGATCTTTTCTAGTCAACTGCCTTAGAAACAGAGTTCTGTTGTAAGTATAAAACAGTCGCTCATAGGAACGTTATGAACGGCCGGACGGGTTGTTTCAAGCAGCCCTGGTTTCAAGTTGTAAATAGAATCTGTGTTACTCCTAGAGTATAAGAATTCAACTTTTTTTCTAGTAACAATGTGATTTTGAATTGGACCACACCAGTTCGTTTAAAACCAGAAAAGGGATAATTAGCCAAGAGGGGTAGTTTCTTGGCATCGGAAGTCGCCATTGATTGGACCGACAAAAGAGACTAAAGAAGTATTCTTTTCCCAAGTTTAATAAGGTAAAGGTTGATGGCATCATCGACCAGCGAGGTGGCATGAAATGATTCATTAAGGAAAATACTAAAGAAAAGTTTATTTTGTATTACACAAAATACTTCTTTTGTATCACTTCTGGCATATTGATTAATTTCATCCAAACTATGTGTATGAAACTGTCAGATGCTTATATGGTGTTAATTAGAAGAAACAGTGGCAGATTGGAGAGTTGCTGTATAACCCTGGCATATGGCTGATCATTTACTATTCCTCTACACTGTGTCTATATGAGATCTTTTTATGGTACTTGTTTGCGCCTATTTATGAAGGAAAAAAAATAACTGTAGGTGTTTTTTGAGTAATTATGTTAGAGTTCCAGGGATGTTTTTCTGTTCATTTGTTTTGACAGAATTGATCCAGGCAACAATGTGAATAATTCTTATTTAGTTTTTATTGTGTTTGAAAATAAATAAAGGCAAACCTGCATTTTTGTGCAGTAATTAATCAGCGAGTGTCTCGAGTGTTTCATTACGAGGAATTCAGGGCAAAATATTTGTATTGAATATTATTTGAAGCATGTATAACCTCATAATTCCTTTCCGCAGAGAAAGGTCAAGCTTAAGTTTATGTATAATGAACACTAATTCTCTTCCTCACTCGTATCTCATAACTGGGTCACAGTGCTGTTGATACAGAATGTAATAGCAACAATCCATTTTCCAACCATGAACACAGCACAAATAAACCTCCCAATGTCAAGAGCACATTCCTATCCTTCCATAGACTGATTCACTAAGGATTTTACATATTGATCTCGCTCTGAATGGTCCTTGGTGTCATTTAAATCACTGTTTCCCTGCACAAACTGTATTTATAAAGTCTCCATTATGCATAGAAATAACAGTAAACTAATAGGAGAACTGAATTTGATCCTATTCATGTCAATGTTTCCAAAACTACTGTTTATAAAATTGCTGCTGGGTACTATATACTCGACCTAATGCATACTGCATGGGGATAACGAGAGGAGTCCGTGTTTTCTCAAGTCGTAGCTATCTTTCCTGCCAATATCATCTATTTTTGTCTTTCACTGATGGTTACTCAAATTAACAGACCTGAAATACTAGGTTCATTTTTTAGACTTGTTAACAGAGTCTGGATCGTGAAAGTACAAATCATAAAACAATTAAGAACAGCTGATAGTGTTTTATTAGTTGTAGTTTAAGGTAAAGCAAGGTCAAAGTTAGGTTTCATAAACAGAACTTCCTCTTGACCTAAAACCCTATTTGGACAATGTCCAGCCTTACTGGACCTTGTATAGAAGCTTCACTAGAAGACTAAAAGTGGACTATATGTATTCTGTACACCTCGCTGTTTTTAAAAAAACCTCAAAGCACGTTGTCATGGAGTTCATTTTTAGTGATGGCAAAATATTGCCATCTCGTGGCCAAAGGCAGAATAGCAGCGGGCCAATGTGATCTACAGTGTGAGTACGAAGTATCTCCCTGGTTGTTACAGATAAATGCTAATAATACTCATTTATGTGTTTTTCCATGAAATGAGTCATTTTCAAGGTAAAGCTGTTTTTTTACAGGTACATTTTCTCTGTGAGCAACTAGGTGACTATGCAGGACTACTACCAGATGGTGCAATAGATGACTAATGTTACCATGCAACTACTGATTCTTATCACTTCATCCAAAACAAAGAATGAAACGAAAAAACTGAAATCCCCCACCCCTGAAACCACACCCTTTCCTCCTTGCTCAATGTCCAAAAACAGTTGACAATAAAATGTCCAATGAAAACCACAAATTATAAACCACAAATATCTTGATTTACTGCTATGATGTAAAATCTCAAGACAAGATTTTGCTTATCTCTGAAAAGGATCGCAATCAACATTGCATTAACTGAAGATCTGTACATTCTTGCTGGCTCTTTGTGTAAATGAAGTTAAAACAAGGAGAAGCCAAAAACTGCCACGTTTAAAAATTAGAAGGGCTAAATCTTATTCACATACTTTTCCCACTAATTACAAAAAGCACATACTGAAATCCTAAAGTATTTTAATAGCTATATGGGGGTAATAGCTTTCTGTTTGAAAATATTTCCACTTTAGAACTGATCAAAATAACTAGCAGTTCCCTAAGAAGGATGTAGTAGTCATTACTATGCAAAACCTTATAAACATTTTAAAAGCTTACAGTGATCTCAGTTATGACTAGCGAGTTATCATTTTTTCACTTTAGATACTGATCCAGTAATTCCTTCTGAAGAGTTTAGTTATGAGTTGGGTTATCATTACCTTAACTTTAGAATTAATGATACATTATGCATTAATCATGTTAAGTATGAACCTAAATAGTTCTTAGTAGTCCTCTGTATGGTATGAAAATTGATTATCTATAGTAAACTACCACATTTTAATTCATTAATCAGTTTCTTGTTAGTTAATAGTAGCCTAGTTACTAGAATGTTAAAAGTGTGTCACTCATTTGTCCCTGTGTTATTAATTAATTACAGGACGATTTTAACACAATCTTAATACAATTTTAAAGTGTTACCCATGTTTTAGTGATTTTTGGATATTTGAATCCAACATTAAGTAACTATTTCCTTCATCTCTTAATGTAACATGTACTAATTTCTAACACAAGTCATGGCAAAACTGTGATAATACTGCACTTGTGCTTTATAGGGTTATTGTTAATTATAAGGAAACAACTATAACCATGCTTCAAGCACAAATGGTTACATTCTGAGAATAAGCCAATGATGCTGGTGAAAGAAACAGAACTATTATCTACATAAAATATAACAATTCAACAATGGTCTATCTTACAGTTCTTGAAGAAAAAAAAGTGTATTACTTTAACAAACAATAGGTTTTGATGTTTAAAGAAACAGACATAAAGCCAGTGGTTTGACCTTTATTTGACTGGTTTTGAAAGAGGTGACTGTAGCAACCTGTTTGAGCATGCCTATATTGTATAATCATGTTGTCTCCACCAATTAATACTGTTGTCAATTCACTGAATAGTGAAAGAGCTTGCAGCAGCAGCATGTTAAGTCATGTATGTCTTGTTTCATTAGAGCATGTCCACCAACTTTCAGGATTAGAGATAAAACACTGCTGAAACTTCTCCACATAACAGCATAACCGGAGGCTACACCACACGGGGTTTTAACACATAATGTAGATTAATAGGACCGCACATTCTGTATAACCACCTGGATTGCATATGTGAGATAGATGCATATTCTTTATGAAACAACGTATTTTAAACAATAAGGTTGGCTATATATGAGAGGCTGTGCTGTATTGTGAATAAAGTCACGGCCGAAAAGCGTCGTTAGGGACGTCGCGAAACGGAGCAAAAGGAGTTACATTATTATGCCATTAGATGGCAGCAAAGACTGTCTATATGAGAAAATCACTCCGCAGCAAAGAATTTTTGAGGAATACTAACGCCGCGTTCCAGGCAACCCGTGACCCGTGTTTTCGCAACCTTTATGAAACTGCCCTGGAACAGCAGTCAGCCTTGCGACTTACCACCCGTGAACTTGAACTAGATCGATCTACACTACTCCCAGTTACGAGCGCCCTCTGACGTCACATAGCCCGTCAAAAAACAATAGGTGTGTTCGACATCGGCTGCGGCTAGATGCATGCGATCGGCGAGAGTAGCCGAGTGCAGGCGGGGAGGAGCTGCAAACGGAGACGTGAAGTCGGACACTTTCTGCTTCCCGTGGTGAAGCTTGAGCTGTGTTTGCAAACTTTATCACAGCTGAAGTTAAATAAATGCAGTATTTCTCAAATACACAGATGTTTCAAATGATATTTTCATCCAATACTTTATGTACTGTTTAATAAAGCGTCTATTTGGACAAGATTAAAGTTCAACATATAAACCTACACTATCAATGAAGTGTTGTCAACGGGTTTTATCAGTTTTAGTTTGATAAACATGACAATATAACGTCGCGACTACATGAAAAGAGATTTTACTGTTATAAATAAATTATTTGTGAGCATTAGTGTAACATAAGGTTTTAGAATAAACATGAAACACACGTGGTCGCTGTCATGCGGTGAATCGGCCAATTGTGGATCAGCTGTGTCGTCATCAGAGCTCGAGCAGCCTCCTGCAGTCCCCCTTGAGAATCTGCACCGGCTGCATCAGCCGGCTGCTCTCGAATCGCTCTCGCGGTACTTTGTTGACATACGTCACAGTCACGTGCCGTCGGCGCTGTCTCAAGTCGGACAAAATTTCTAACCGGCATGCACTGCTTCAAGTCAGCCGCCGATCGGTCTGCGCATCGCTAGGTGAAGTCGAACAAGCCTAATGGCAACCCCTACTACAGATGCAGTGTTTATGTAAGTCGTACACGCTATTTTACAAATTAAAGCCTTATGCGCCTTTTTCTCCTCTGTTTCTCTCAAATAAGCAAAGAAGCACCTTTGGTGATAGAAATTGTAAATTAGCATAAACGGCCCACATGCTTTGTTTACATATCTAAGCTAGCTACCACAATTCCTTGCGCTCAGGCAGTTATGCTGCTTGAATGTGCGTTGTGTTTTGAAGTAGTGACTTAAGGGGTAAATTCAGCGATTAGCATATATGGCTTTCTATCAGTAGCAACCCTGGAGTATATTCGAATGATTGTGCTCTCATATCCGGTAAAATGCTTGGCCAGAGGCTAAAGACTACAGCCAGCAGAGGGAGCCATTTCCGCATGTTTTCAACTCGCACATGGGATGATGGGGTCGCACTGATAGCTCAGCTCGCAGCTGCAGGCATTCATTAACGGTGCGGCCGGCGGAGCAAAGTGAGTATTTTATCTTCTCAAGTTAATTCCTATTAAAGTTAATCTTCCAAAGGCATGAACTGAAAACGTGCCAGACTGAACACGCGCTGAGAGTGTGGACGCGTTTACCTCAGCCCTCATCACTCATTCAGCTCATCTGGATGCGTGTATTCTTACTCCTTCTGCGTTTGTGACACTTCCTCAGCAGCTAAATCACAATATATTGAACAGACACGTTCATTTTTTAATTGTAATGTATGTTCTCTAACCTCAGTGTCTCCCAACCTTTTTTCTGTCATGGCACCCTTTAAAAAAATGTAAAATTTTGTGGCACCCCCTCGCAAACGTTACACTAGAGGTGGTACAGATTGCTTATGGGTCGTTTGTATGACGGTTTTAGGTTAATGGGTTCAGTACGGTTCGGTATTTGCTTTGTTCAGAGAATAATTAAAGGACTAATAAAAATAGAGAAAATAAGAACCAATAACTTAAATACAAGCAGCAGCACAAATAAATACTACACTCTAAAAAATGCTGGGTTAAAAACAACCCAAGTTGGGTTGAAAATGCACCAACCCAACAATTGAGTTGTTTTAACCCAATGGTTGAGTTGTTTTAACCCAGTGGTTGGGTTAAATGTTGCTTAAGACAACCCAATTTCTGGGTAAGAACAACTCAACCATTGGGTAAAAACAACCCAATTGTTGGGTTGGTGCATTTTCAACCCAACTTGGGTTATTTTTAACCCAGCATTTTTTAGAGTGTATTGAGCAAATATACTTATAATCAAATGTAAAATAACTGCATATTTAACTGTTTAAATTAAAGATTAATCCTTAATCAACTTACAAAAGCTATTCAATCAAGAGAAGTGAGTGATGTCCTTATCTTTTGTTTGACATTAAACAGTCAGCAGTAAAGGCTACTGCCCCTTTAAGAACTAATGCAAGGATAGTCGTCGTCTTTCTCGACTGTATAAAGTTCACTTAAAGGCATATACAGACTATTTCTGCTTGGATACTCCTCAAGATGGACATGTTGACATACTTTTTGTGTGAGTTTGTCCATTCAAGCGCAAGACTTGAAAGAGAACTCAATATTTGCGTGCAGAGACGAGGAGTGCACGCGATGATGATGCACAGAAACAGATATTCTTACAGCGGGCACGCGAGTCCTCATTCGCGTCTTACCGGCGAATATACCGGGTGATGATGACGGTGAAAATGACTGGTCATACGCCAGCACTCGCATGCTTTGAACACAGTTTACAAAGAGACAGCGTTTAGTTTTGCCCACATTTTTCTTTTATTATTGCTGTTCTGTAGTGCATCACTGAGGAGCCAGCATGTGTATCCATTGACAGAAACATACATAAAATCATTATTTTCAAGTTACAACCCATATTAAAGATGTGCCATCACATGTGAGATGAACCGCGGTGAACCGGCGCACTTTTCTGTCTTTTCTCAGTCTAGAAAGCACCAAATTCAAAAATAATTTCACATTTCTACTACATTACTGTTCATATTTTTCTTCATATTTTTATTCTTAGAATTTTTTATTATCGTGTTGTATTGTATTATTGTTTATGTGCACTGGAAGCTTCAGCACCAAAAAAAATTCCTTGTGTGTGAAAGCACACTTGGCAATAAAGCTCTTTCTGATTCTGATTCTGACATTAATGACCCAGTTTAAATACAGATTCATCTTCCCAGCGCTGAAGTTAACCCTTTAAGGGATCAAAAACCTACCTGGTAGGCAGCATATAAGTTAGCGCTGTCAGTGTCAGGATACAGACTAGATATTGCGTCGGACATTCAAACGGATGTTGTATCATGGACATCGGACTAACCTGAAGGAAAAGGCTGTAGGTATATAAACAATATTAATAAGAACAAACATAAGTTTATGAGTGGTTGCTAATGCACAAAGTATACTTCGGTAATTTAGAAAGAGTGAGTGAGAGAGAGAGAGAGAGAGAGAGAGAGAGAGAGAGAGTGTGGTTGTGTGTGTGAATACAGTCAGGTAACGTTATGTGGTTTATGAGGACACAAATGTGTATGGTGACACAGGTGTTACACAAAGGGTGTTACACAAAGGGTGTTACAACATAAACATGGTTTATGAAGACACTGTGCTCGTACAAATGGCTTTAAAACATACACTTTCTGTGATCGGTAGGTTTAAGGGTAGGGTTACTGTACACTGTAGGGAGATAGAATACAGTTGAGTTTATACAGAATAAGCCATTACGCCTATAAAGAGTCCACATATACCACATATTCAAGTGTGTGTGTGTGTGTGTGTGTGTGTGTCTAACCTCAGGTTGCTCCAGGAGGCCTGTCACTGTAATTAGTGTACTGCAAATCACTTTAGATGAAAGCATCTGCTAAACGACAGCTTGCTATTTATTTTCTTACTAAATATAAATCTGAACGTGGACATTGTTTTTAACATTGCCTGTGAATCATTAAAGATAACAGATGTAAAATAAAAAAGTAAAGGTTGAAGCCTTTGAATGGCTACAGACATATCTCACTGTAGTTCAAGACTGGTTGCCTACTGAAGCTGAGCAGGGTTGAGCCTGGTTAGCACCTGGATGGGAGAACAAGGATAACGAGGTTGCTGCTAGAAGAGGTGTTAGTGAGGCCAGCAAAGGGTGCTCACCTTGTGGTCTGTGTGGACCCTGACGCCCCATTGTAGTGATGAGGACACATACTGTAACAAGGGCCGTCCTTCAGATGAGACATTAAACTGAGGTCTCGATCTGTGGTCATTAAAAATCTCTTGGCACTTCTCCTAAAGAGTAGGGTGTAACCCCGGTGTCCTGGCCAAATTCCCTCCATTGGCCCTTATCAATCATTGCCTCCTAATAATCCCCATTCACTGAATGGACTGTATCACTCTCTTGTCTCCACCTATCTCTAGTGTGTGGGGAGCACACTGGTGTTGTTGTACTGTGGATGCTGCACACTTATGGTTGAGGAGATTCTCCCTAATAAGATTGTGAAGCGTTATATAAATGCCTCATTCATTCATTTATTAGATCTGTACAATTCTGGATTCATTATTTAAAATAGAGATCACTCTTTTTCCACAATTCTGAATAGACAACAAAAGAAAATAACATGTCATTTACAAGAGGTTCTAACAAAATGTTAAGGGGGGGGTGAAACACTCAGTTTCAGTCAATCTCATGTCAATCTTGAGTACCTATAGAGTAGTATTGCATCCTTCATATCTCCAAAAAGTCTTTAGTTTTATTATATATATAAAAGAAATATGGGCTGTACCGAGTCTTTCCGGAAAAAAACGAGCGCCTGGAAGCGTATCGAGTGGGCGGAGCTAAAGAATGACGAGAGCGCAAAGCGGTGACGTCCTCAAGCGTGGAGAAACTCATGGCTATCGAGCTCAGCTAATAGATATACGATCCAGAATCACATTCGGAGGCTGAAATAAATTGAACAGGAGAAACAGCAACATCAGGACGTCCGTCTCTGTGGTATGTCCTGTATTTAGTGGCCTGTCAACATTTGTGTGTCTTTACTCGCAGTTTATGAGGACATGATTCGGTTTATGGACTATTGTATGCGACTAAACCTTAGCAGTAGCAAGCAAAACGGTTTTGCACGTCAGACTAGTGTAACAGACTAGTTATATAGAACAACAATGGAGTCCGTTAGCGCATTTGAATGAAGAAGCACGCGATCGTGTCGTTTACTAATGTTTACTCACGCGACGGTAGCCAACAGCACAGACATTTAAAGCAGTTTTACTCACCGCCTTGAAAGAGTGTTTATGGGTGTGCATTTCCTCTCGCTCTAGTCACACACGCGCGCGCACCCTACCGGGAGAAGAGCCCGTACGGCCCATACAAGGACCTTCCGCTCTGTTCACGGCAAGCCAATCCATACTCGAAAAAAACTCTCCGAAACTTGTGAGAAACCGGAAGGAGTATTTTTAACACAGAAATACTCTATCAAACGTCCAACATTAGTTTTTGAAACTTTGTCTATGTTTAGGATGGGAATCCAAGTCTTTAACAGTGTAAAAAGCTCAGTATACATGAAACAGCATTTCACCCCCCCCCCCCCCTTAATTGCTTAAGTCTATTTAAAAATATTTAATGAATCTGAATTAATACTTTAAAAAAAAAAACTCAGTTTGAATCATAGACTGTAAAAAAATATGGACGTAGTGTCCGTGACGTCACCCATAGGATTCTGATAAGCCGTTCTGAAGCTTAAAGTAGGGGCGAGCTGGGCGTTGCCATCTTGTGAGCGAGTCAACGCGTGTCACTCCCGGATAACAGAAAATGGGCAAAAAGGCGGGATGTGCGCGGAGCTGAGGTGACGCAATAACTATAGACGGCGGATAAATGGCTATCCACTTGTAACCACGCCCTTAATTATGCAGAACCTTAAGGCTTTATACAGCGTAAACGAATGAGTTATAAAAAAATTCACCCCCCTCAGAGTTGTCATGAAGATCAACATTAGCCTTATAAGCCAAAACCACAATTTGTACCAGGCTGTAAACATGTTTTTTTCTGCTTTAAAGTTGAGAATTTTAACATGGGGCTCAATGAGATTCTGCTCCCTTCTGGAGCCTGCCCCTAGTGGCCAGTTGAGAAATTGCAGTTTACATTACTTCCGTATTGGCTTCAAGAGAGATCGCGGGAGGTTGCCGCTTGGTTTGAATGAACGATTCAATGACTTGTTTAAAGGAACACTCCACTCCACAAAAAAAGAAAGAAAAAAAAGGGTTATTTTCCAAGTCCCTTAGAGTTAAACGTTTAAGTTTTACCATTTTTTTAATCCATTCAGCCGATCTCTGTATCTGGCGATAGCACTTTTAGCATAGCTAAGCATACATCGTTGAATCGGATAAGACCATTACCTTCACGCTCACAAAAAATGACCAAAGTTGCAATTGTTTTAGACTGATATGACTAGAGACTATTTTCTCATTCCTGCGTAAGAATCACAGAACTTTGCGGCCGTCATGGGTGTAGCATTTCAATGATATTACACAGTGCCTGAAAGTAGGCTAACTTCCGTCAACATAACCAACGTGACAATCTGCTTGCGCAGAGCATTGCAACCATGGAGATGTTTGTGAGAGACGATTCAGAAGATATTTACTTTGGTGCAGATCCTTTACTGTATCTATTTAAACCAGAATAACAGTTACACTGTAGATGAGCTGAAATGTGAAAGAGAAAGTGTGGCTGAACAGACTGGGGCAGAAGGGCGGAGGAGAGCAGATTTAAACTGGTGAGTCAGAGAAAAGCCCCACATTCAGTGATCGCATTTACAGGTAACATTAGCTAAAGACAACTGCAGTTTTTTTAATCTATCTGGTTGTTCAAGCTAACTAAAAATAATAATGTTATACTTACAACTGGGTGATGATACAACTGGACCCTTGCTGGATCCTCTTTAATTTGCCTACAGAGCAAACAGGTCTGTGGATGATGCAGTCAACATTGGACTGCATTATATCCTGCAACATCTCGACAGACCTGGGACCTATGCAAGGATCCTATTTGTGGACTTCAGTTCGGCCTTTAATACCATCATGCCTGATCTCCTCACAGCCAAACTGACCCAGCTCTCCATACCATCCTCAATCTGTCAATGGATCTCTAGCTTCCTGACAGACCGGCAGCAGCGAGTGAGACTGGGTAAACTCACATCCAGCACTCTTACAATCAGCACTGGTGCCCCCCAGGGGTGCGTTCTCTCCCCACTGCTCTTCTCCCTGTACACCAATGACTGCACTTCTAAAGACTCCTCTGTCAAGCTTCTGAAATTTGCAGATGACACCACTGTCATCGGCCTTATCCAGAACGGTGACGAGTCTGCTTACAGACTGGAGGTTGAACAGCTGGCTGTCTGGTGCAGTTATAACAACCTTGAGCTGAATGCGCTCAAAACGGTGGAGATGATAGTGGACTTCAGGAGGAACATCCCAGCACTCCCCCCACTCACCATCATGAACAGCACTGTGGACGCAGTGGAGTCATTCAGGTTCCTGGGAACTACCATCTCTCAGGACCTGAAGTGGGACAATCACATTGACTCCAATGTGAAAAAGGCTCAGCAGAGACTGTACTTCCTTCGTCAGCTGAGGAAGTTCAACCTGCCACAGGACCTGCTGATTCAGTTCTACTCAGCTGTCATTGAGTCGGTTATATGCACCTCCATCACTGTCTGGTTTGGTTCAGCTACCAAATCAGACATCAGGAGACTGCAACGTACCATCCGGACCAGGGATGGAAATTAACTTTTTTGTCCACCGGCCACTGTGGCTGGTGGATTTCAAAATCTACCAGCCACTCAACGTTTTTACCAGCCACTTTCTTGTTTTTAACCGACAATGTGTAACTGCACGTGAAAATTAATACTACAAGCTCTACAATACTTAAGCTGTTTATTTAATCTCAAATATCAATGAAATACTGACATTTTTTCACTCTTATACACACACAAACCATGAACTGATATACATTTCATTAAATGAGTAGGGCTCTATGTTCTCTCTTTTTTTTTTTTTTTTTTTTTACCTGGATGTGGCATTTGGATGATTCTTTTATGGCTTCCAGTTTTAGGTTTTTAGTACCAACAATGAAACTACTAGTTTTGGCATCTTCTGAAGCGTGTTGACGACATACCGAGCAGAACATTGTCAGTAGGGATGCATCGAAATAAAAATTATTGGCTGAAACCGAAGCACTAAAAGAAATTATGCCAATTATCCATTGCATTTATGGCTAATGCTATGACTGAGTAACTTTACTAAAAATCAAGGCATTGCAATTGCATTAATTAATATTAAGGTTTCAAATAATAAATCAATTACAAATTATGCAAATATTTATTTAGCAGATTGCAACATCAAACAGTATAAAATAAAATTAGGCAGGTCTACTAGCCTACAGAAATGTAATAAAGTAATCAAATGTAAAATAACTGCATATTTAACTGTTTAAATGAAAGATTATTCCTTATTAAACTTACAAAAGCTATTCAATCAAGAGCAGTGAGTGATGTCCCTATCGTTTGTTTGACATTAAACAGACAGCAGTAAAGGCTACTGCCCCTTTAAGACCTAATAGAGGGATATGCGTCATCTTTCACGACTGTATAAAGTTCACTTAAGGCATATTCAGACTATGTCTGCTAGAATTCTCATCAAGATGAACATGTTGGCATACTTTTTGTGTGAGTTTGTCCGTTTAAGCACAAGACTTGAAAGAGAACTCAATATTTGCGCGCTGTGAGACGGGTGCGCGCTTCCGGATGAGTGACGGATCTTCTCTCAGTGCGCGCGAGTTATTATGGTTATTATTCGCGTCTTCTGGCACTACATCCGGGTAATGACGGCGAAAACGACTGGTCATATTCGGACATACATAGTGCGGCCGCACTCGCATTCACTGAACACAGTTTATTAAGAGGGGAAACAGCTATTTTTATTTACCCGCCACGGTGGCCGGTAGGTGAAGCGAGTTTACCCGCCACAACGCAAAATCACCCGCATTTGGCTGGTGGCGGGTGCTAATTTCCATCCCTGATCCGGACTGCAGAGAGGATTATTGGTGCCAAACTGCCAACCCTCCAGGACCTGTACTATTCCAGAGTGAGGAAGAGAGCGGGTAAAATCATCACAGACTCCACTCACCCCGGACACCTCTTGTTTGAACTGTTACCGTCAGGACGGCGACTCCGATCACTGGCCACTAGAACATCTAGGCATAGGAACAGTTTCTTCCCACAGGCCATTTCCCTCTTGAACAATTAACACCCCCCCCACCCCCCCAAGGCAAATGCCTGTAAGTGCAATTATTCCCACTTTTTAGTGCAATATCTCCTAAACTCAGGTGATTACTTATATTACTTATATTATTTATTATTTATATTTATTCTCTCCACTCAAATACTGTAAATGCTCATAATCTACGTCTTCTGACTAAACGTAACCGTGACCTTATACTGTTCATATTTTTCTTCATATTTTTATTCTTAGAATTTTTTTATTACCGTGTTGTATTGTATTGTTTATGTGCACTGGAAGCTTCAGCACCAAAAAAAATTCCTTGTGTGTGAAAGCACACTTGGCAATAAAGCTCTTTCTGATTCTGATTCTGATTCTGATTCTGATTCTGATGATACACTAGCCGTATGTTTTCCAAATAGTCATCTGGTCCAAAATGCTTTGAGCAAATACACTTTCGACTCACTATCACAGCCTTTTACAACCCACAGGACCATGGCTAATCGCAAAGTAAATCCACTACATAATTCGCCAGCTGCAACTCTGCATTATCTGCAACTACACAAACTTAGTGCCGGTCGCTTTGGAAGGTACCTATCTGAGGACTACTTTCAGGCGCTGCGTAATATCATCGCACAGCTGCGCCCATGGCACGGCAGCAAAGTTCCATGATTACTATGCAGGAATGAGAGAATAGGCCCTGTCTATATGGGTCTAAAAATCACAACTTTTCTAGCCTAGAAATCTAGACGCACCCAGGCGGCAAATTTAATCTGCCCGCAAGTGTCGTCTAGGAACTCTCAATACCCTTCTGAGCTGTATTCCCCTCACTCTGGACGGGCCAATCACATCGTGTATAGAGTCGGCGGGCGGGGCCATAATGACGACGGCTGAGTTGCATTTGCGTGCTTCTAGTAAACACAGAAACTGGTGAACGGTGGCGGTTTTTCGAATCAGCTTTGACTGGAGTTAAGCTTTTCTCTGAGAAAAGAACAAAGAACGGCACTGAAGTCATTCTTAAAAAGGGAAGATGTGTTCGGAGTTTAGCTGACCGAATACGGCGAATGTTTAATCTATCAACAACCTCACCTTCGTCATATTTCACCTTCGTTGCTCTGGTTGGTTTGTAGCGCTATCCTATCGCGTGCAGAGGGAGTTTGAAAGACAACTGTTTATCCCGCCCCTCGGATTGAGCCCTGTCTATGGTGAGTTTCCAGACCAAACATCTTGATGTGGGTCTGGCTTGTCAGGCTACAACTTTTCATTTTCTGTTGGTCTTAGTCCACGATGTAACTACAGAATAGTCAAGTTTTAAATATGAAAAATATTATCTTTAACAAATAAATAAGTCTTTGGTAATTTCTAGGGATGGGACAAAATATCGTTTGACGAAATATCGCGATACAAAACGTGACGAAACGCATCGAGGTCGAAAAAAATGGATCGCGAAATAAAGATAGATTGCACTGCTGCATGATTTGCGTAGTATATAAATAATTTAGTGTATCGTATATATGTGTGTGTGTGTGTGTGTGTGTGTGTGTGGGGCAGACATAACAAAACGCAGCGCGCATTTTCTGTCTGATCTGAGCCCGTAGTTGGAAAAAGTGAGAGCAGTCAGACAAAGGATGTAGCAGCAAACATTAATAGAGAAAGAAAATGGTTGACATTAGCATTAATATTCTAAACCAAAAATGCAGTTATTGCCTACATAAACTACCATATTTTCTGTTTAACTTTTATTCTGACTCCAGAAAGAAAAGGGCGTTTTTTCACTGAGCACATTCTCTGCAGTCTGAGCGCGATGCACTGCAGCTCACTCTCGCTCATGTCTGAGGTAAATCATTAACACCATCACCCCGCTTACTGGACACGTGTTTTATTGAACTAAATACATTACAATCGGCTAAAACGAATGCACAGGTTACTTTCCTGAACAAGCGCGCTCCCGAGTCGTCCGTGTTCTTCACACTGTCCACGTGAATCGCGGACCAGTTCGACGCGCACACGCAAAGGCAGTTCAGTAGGGAATGCGGATCTCTTAAAGGGGCCGCTCTATATTCCTACTCGTGTAATATGGACCTCCTCCAGGTATGGTGTGGTTCTGGTTCGCTCACTGGTACACTTTAACAATTTTTCATACGAACTTTGCCCTGTTCTGAATTAAACTGCCAGTGTAAAAACTCCCTTTATATTGTTAAAATGAGAGAAATCACTACTTACTCATTATTATTTAAGTTTAATGAGTAAGTTAAGTATATAAATTAAGTTTAGGCTTAAGAGACATGAACAATTTCTTAGATAAACATATCTATGACCTTTGATATGTCTAGTCTTCATGCTGTATTGATTATTATTGAATAAGTATGGTTTCACTAATAATAAATGTACATTTGCATAAAGAATGCATATTTGTCCATACCTATGTTGATTAGAGTATTAAAAACTTAATTTAAACTTAATTTAAGAGACATTTACAATTGCTAAAAAGGTGTGATTAAATTGGAATTAATCGCGAGTTAACTCATGACAATCATGCAGTTAATCGCGATTCAATATTTTAATCGATTGACAGCCCTACAGTGCCCTCCACAATTATTGGCACCCCTGTTTAAGATGTGGTCGCGGACTTCTAAAAATTCTCCTTTTTTTAAAAACAACATAGAACCAAATTGCCAAAAAAGTGAAAAATCCTACCTTTCATTTAAGTACATTACTTAGCTGGTAAAAAAAATATATCACAGATTTGGAAAGAAAAAATAATAATTTGATATCGTATCGTGACATATCGTATCGTAACCCTGGCATATCGAGGTGCATCGTATCGTGAGTTTAAGTGTATCGTCCCATCCCTAGTAATTTCTGAGCACAATGCTAATGGTCTTATCCGATTTAATTATGTATGCTAAGCTATGCTAAATGTGCTACCGCCCACCAGATACAGAGATGGGCTGAATGGATTCAAAAACGTAAAACTGCAACTTTTTGCTTAAAAAAACTGTTTGTGTTGAGTGTTCCTTTAATTACTGAATCTGCTTTTTTGAACAAATCTCTTGACTGAATGATTCAATTACAAATAGATTTTGTAACAGTCACTTGTTGCCACCTACTGGTGCAACCTATACATGACAACAGTGCTCTGCACTTCTGAGTGTACTTCGACTCGGCGCAGTAAAAAGTCCCGGCTGAAACATGCTCCCTCATGTCTCCCCCTCCCTCTCTCATTTCTGTCAATAGGGGGGAGAGGGAGATGTGAGGAAGGATTTTTCAGCCGGGACTTTTTACTGCGCAGGTCGAAGTACTCTCAGAAGTGCTATTCCGCCATACATTATAGTTTTCCTTTTTAATCCGCTTAGAAAAGTGCCTCGTTTTATTTTGTGTCACCATACTTGATCATTCAACTATTCGTGTAACTGTATTTAAATATGGAAAATGTGGAGGTGTTTAGTTGCTTCAACTTGATCTCTGTTTGGTACCGTAGTGAATGAACTGGGCTTAGTGGGCTAAGCTAAATGCTATCAGATCACCACGCGTCAGAGTGATTAGAGACGAGAGAGGTATGTATCAACTCGTCTTAGTTAAGGGTATAATAACAGTTTTAATATGAAAAAGCGGTGAAGTATCCCTTTAAAAATTAAGTGTGTGTGTGTGTGTGGGGGGGGGTGATTCACATATGAATCGCGATTGTTATATCTTATATTGATTTGAATCGATTCTTACATTCGATCGGTTTTCAAAATCTATTTTCTTAATGTTTTTTAACAACGTCATGTTGTCGGAGCAAAGAAGGCAGTCAACTGTGAGTCTATATAAAATCTATGCATACAATCGAAATGTGATTCAAAATCGAGAATTGATTTTTAATTGAATCATGACCCCAAGAATCAACATGAATTGAATAGTGAGATTCCAAAAGATTCCCACCCCTAATTAATCGTGCAGCTGTAGTATTGATACAAACTCCTGTTTAATATTTAAAACAAATGGCAAACTAAACATGAACACAACCAGTTGACATGATCAAAAACTTATTCGATGAACAAACCTCTCAGCGTGAAATAATATACAACAAAACTTAGGCTCTTTAAGATGAACATTTTTTAAAGAAAATATATAATATATATATATATATATTTTTTTTTTATAGACATCTACAACAAAAACTCACGTACGCATAAATACGTGAACACTGGAATTTGATAGCTATGATAACATTATGCAACTTTTGCATTACAGAACTAAATCACATTTTAAAATATATTAAAATAGACAACATGTTTTAAACAATATTCAAATATTTCCACAAAAAAGAGAGAAAATTCTTACAGACCCTAAACTTGAAAGTGTAATGTGCACTAACACATTTGGGGGTTAATCTCTAACCAACCTCTAGTCCAGCAGACCCATAAAATACTGTCCCAATCAGCTTTTCAATAAAAATCCAGATGTTAAACGACAAGGTGACGGTTTTCATTTTGTTTAACTGTTCTGTAATAACAGACTATATGAACTGCAATAGTCAGTATAACATTAACTAAATTATTGATTGATATGTGCCATTTTATAAACACAATTGTCATAAAAATTGTAATTAATTTAAACACTTGTTACTGTTTCATTGTTACAGTACATGAGTATGGCATGTGAAAACAAAAGGACATTATAGCCTGTGCCAGACGAGCATGATTTGTCTCCCTTTTTTCAGCTGCATTCTGCTTCACACACAGCGCTTCTTTAGTTTCATTTGCATGTTAAATGATTTATCTATCTCTTCAGGTATTGAAAAAGTGAGGCAAGTAAATCCATTAAACACTGTAAAAATTGCCAGCAGAAACTTCTCTAGATGGTTCATTTCCATATCTGAAGCATTACACAAAATTACAGTGACCTTGAGATAATCTTTATGAAGCAGTTAAGATAACAAAACAATGACTTCAATTTTCAATTACACCCTATATATGATTTTTCTATCAATTAATGATACTCCGTCCAAATGCCTAGCCTAGCCTTAAGTTGACATGCAATATACAAGTAACATCATGATTAATAATAACCTACAATATCATGACAAACAGTTTCCCTTTGTCTTTCACAAACAACCCCAACTAATTCAGATTACACTGGGAAAACAGAATCGGCCTGCTGATTATCATCAGGTTCAATAAAAAAGGCAAAAATTAACCACTTACAAATATTTTCCTTACTAAATTGTATATCATCTCTGACATCAGTATGCTTCAGAAATGTAATTTAATACATATTCAGCTATTGCACAACTCTTACGAGACCAACACTGATATCATTTTAAATAATGGCACATTATATTATCATCTGTATGGCAATCTTGAATAATTAAATACTGAAGACATTACATACTTATGAGTTTAATCTTAATTTCCTATCCTTTAACAAATTGATCTTTTGTAGTTCGTGTTGGCAGGTTTGTTTCATAATCAGCTCAAGGTCAAAGTGTACAGCAGTGCACACGAGTGCCCTCTTTCACGTTGTTCCCTGAAGACAGTTATATCGTCGGCCCGGGTTTACTAAAAGTCACTTTAATATTTGCATACCTTTTGCCTAGCTTATCAACAGAAGGCGGTTGCAATGCGTCCTTGACACAATATATCTGTCACAATATATATGAGTGTGTTTATGTGTGTGTGTGTGTGTTTGTGTGTGTGTGTGTGTGTGTGTGTGTGTGTGTGTGTGTCTATGTGTATGTGTCTGTCTGTGTGTGTGTGTGTGTGTGTGTGTGTGTGTGTGTGTGTGTGTGTGTGTGTGTGTGTGTGTGTGTGTGTCAACTACATTTAGGTCTATGTTAGGATTACTTTTGACTATTTGGCATCCTAACAGATGCTAAGAAAAAGGTTAAAAAGTTAAGAAACATCACCTTGCTTAAAAAATTGTGGGCCTTTAAATATATGTTATATTATTATATCTTTCATTGTCCTTTATAAACCAGCCTATGCCGCTTTGCTGGTCTTAGGTGGTTTAAGCTGTTCTCCCAGGCTGAAATGCAACAAAAAAAGTCTAAAACCAGCCAAAGACCAGGTTGGGACACCAACTAAATCCTGCACAAACTTTTGCTTCTTTAGGATTTTTTTGCTAAAAACATATTTTGTTTATACCAGTAGAGTTGCGCAATATATAATGTCTTTGATAGTATGGTATTGATGTTTTATGGATGTGTGATCTGACATTGATTCTAAATGGAGAGTCCACGCTTTCACTGTGTGATTTACTCTATTAAATTCCTTTAAAATGCCCCTGTATGAGGATTTTTCTTTTAGACTATGTCTTTATCTTATGATATAGTTAAAGGGATTCTTCACCGCTTTTTCATCTTAAACTGTTATTCCCTTAACCAAAACGAGTTGATACATACCTCTCTTGTCTCAATGCGTGCACTTAATCGCTCTGACGCGTGGTGACGATCTGATAGCATTTAGCTTAGCCCACTAAGCCCAGTTCATTCACTACGGTACCAAACAGAGATCAAGTTAGAAGCGACCAAACACCTCCACGTTTTCTCTATGTAAATACAGTTACACTAATAGTAGAACGATCAAGTATGGTGACACAAAATAAAACGTGGCACTTTTCTAAGCGGATTTAAAAGGAGAACTATAATGTATGGCGGAATAGCACTTCTGAGAGTACTTCGACCTGCGCAGTAAAAAGTCCCGGTGTCATGACAAATCCTGTCCACTATGAAATTGTGTTCGCAAGGACCCCAGAGCGATTCTATTGGCTGAAAGAAATTTTAATCTGTAATCTTTTTAGAGCCTGATTACAATTTTTACAAAATCGCGTTTTGATTTTTGCTGTTTAAATTGTGTTAAAATAGTCTTTAATGTCTTACAAAGCATATGTTTCATATATTAGTAGTATATAACTGAAGCTATAAGTGCTTATATAAGTATATAAGATATATACAAGCATATCTCGTATATAATCTATTTATTTTGTGCACCTGTTCTGTATATTGCTGGGTTTTTTTTTATTCTTTATTATTTATATTAAAGGTACATTACTATGTCATGATTTTGTGTTGGTACTTAGTTTATCAGTCAGAATAATTCAGAACATGTTTTTGCTCCCATTATAGAAATCAATTACATATTTCAAATAAATGTTTTGCGTGTGTATGTGTGTACTTAGTATGGCAATGAATTCATAGTTTATTTTTAAACAATTGCTTGTGTTCTACCAGCGGACACGATTTCACAGGCGGACAGGATTTGTCATGACACTGGCTGGTACATCCTCCCTCACATGGAGACGTGAGGGAGCATGTTTCAGCCGGGACTTTTCGAAGTTAGCTATTTAGCTGAAGATGTTGCTGTAGTCTTATTATTATTTTTATTTTTTTGACAACTTGGAATGAAAATATGTTCAGCTAACAAAATATATTGAGTAACATTTGTGTGTGTGTGTGTGTGTGTGTGTGTGTGTGTGTGTGTGTGTGTGTGTGTGTGTCAAAAAAGATAATAAAGAGCTATAAAAGTTGCTTCATGTAAGTTGCTTTGGTTAAAAGCATCTGCTAAATGCATAAATGTAAATGCTTCAACTACAGGATTTGAGCCCTGGAAAAAATAATCCTATTTCCATTGCTGTGTCCTTTAAGAGGCTTAAACAACAGTTTAATAAAGAAGTTAATATTAAGTTACTTACATTTTAGACAATATTGCCTGTTTTTGCTCTGTGTTGCCAAGGTAAATAGTTCCAAACAAAACCACAGCAGAATCAGCTTGCGTCTCTGAGCAACACACAACGATATTTCGTTACTGAATGAATCAGTCCTTTTGAACGATTCATTTAAATGAATGAATGATTTAAACTCACTCATTAAGACATAAAATTAAGAATTTTACATATATTATTAAAAAGTTGCTTATTAAAAAAATGCAACTTGATCCTAGAGAATAAGTCGATTACAGGTCAATCTCAAATCTACCCTTTCAGTGTCCGCACAACTATGTTCCTAATTAAAAAGAAATAGTATCTGTAAGGATTTCCAGTCAGGATTTACACACGGTGTAACCCTTGATGGGTGCTCTGTCAAGTCCTCGTCATCAGTTTGGAATGTGGGTGTGCTTTTTGATACCAGTCTTTCATTTGAAACCACTTTTCTAGCATCCGTAAAACCGCATTCTTCCATCTTAAAAATATATTCTTAAATGACGACATATGCGTTCATGACCTCAAGGCTAGATTATTGTAATGCTGTACTGGGTAGTTGCCCAGCACGATTAATACAAATAAACTCCAGCTGCAGCTCGAGTTCTTACTATAACCAGGAAGTAGGACCATATTAGCCCAGTTATGTCAACACTGCATTGGCTCCTTATTAAACATAGCATACATTTTTAAATCTTGGTAATTACTTACAAAGCACTAAATGGTTTAGATCCCCACTACTTGAACGAGATCTTAACACATTATAGTCCTTCATATCTATTGTGATCTCAAAACTCTGGCCAGTTGACAATGCTTGGAATATCAAAATCAACTGCAAGCAGTCGATCCTTTCCTATTTAGCACCTATAACTCCGGAACAGTCTTCATAGCATCGTTCACTCGGTCAGTTTAAATCTAGACTAAAAACACATCTCTTTAAAATGGCATACCCATAGAACATTATCAATTTCTATCATTCAAATCAGTTTAATTATTTTTAGGCTATGTTAACTAGGTCGGAACACTTCCCATAGCACCTGATATACTCATTACATCATAAGAAGAATGGCATCTATGCTAATATTAGTCTCTCTGATTATCCCGAGGTTTACAGTAGTCTGCCAAATCCAGGCTGTATCCAGATCAGATGGTGGACCTGCGCCTAGACACAACCACAATGCAGCCCTGAAGTGTCAGCAGCTCCTTCACTTCACTTTCCCGCTGTACAGAAAAGGTTATCAAAATGATCAAAAACGACTACCAGTATTTTGGCAGTCAGTTTTCTTGATGTAAAGAAAAACGATGCATAGGCACACATACATATTCATATGTGTTTGCCTATAGACTAAACACATAATGCTTACCCTCATGCTGTTATCTTTCTTACAGATTGGGGTTCTTGGTTAAGTTTTTTAACACAAAGATGATAACAGTTTAATTTCAAGATTATTTCAAAACCTCAAGGTTTCAAGGTATGCATTTTCTAGCTGCCGGGCCCTGTTGCCGTGCGGATGAGCGGCCAGAACGAAATAGAAGAGTTTTCTATATTGGTTAAAAATAGTGTCATGTAAGTGGCCCCAAAGTAAGTAACTAATGATTTTTTACAATGGAAATAAATCTAAATTTTACTTTCGTGGGACAATAACTTTTTTTTAGAGCAGATGTACAGCTAAAACAATCTCTCTTCTACTCATTTTCTATTATCACTGTAAAGCTGCTTTGAAACAATCTATGTTGTAAAAAGCGCTATATAGACAAAGGTGACTTGACTGAATGAATGAGGTAAATGAATGACTCAGTTTTTGCTTTTTCACCATCTGGCCAAACCATAATCTCTGCTTATCCATACGATTCTGTGCTTTTTTTAATTCCATTTAAACATTCCATTTAGTGTTTTGTGCATTGCTCAAATAGCACGCAACAGACAACTGACCAATCAGGAGTTGCGACGTCATTACACATGTTCTAGCAGCCAACCATGGTGAGAATTCTGGGCCGAGAGCGGTTTGTAATCGTAATGTAATTGCAATTGTTGTAATTGTAATCGCCATCTGGAAATATAGCTAGAAACGTTTCTTACCGTTCGTAGAACCGTTCAGCCAGATGGCGAAAAGTGGCTAATCACTTACTTTTTAACATTGACTTACCGCCACCTACTGGCAGCTTTAGGTTTATATTTAAATGTTTCATTTTTCAAAATGTGTGAAAGCTTCTTAAAAAAACTTCTGATTGGCTAGTCTGACTGCGATTCTGACATTTTACTATTTACAGAGGCTGTTTATACAGAGATCATCGTGATGTATCAAGACAGTTCTTTTATTGATATATTTCAAGGTGTAGGATCATCTGCATATAATTTATCTAAATCTAAAATCGCTTACAGCACCTTTAAACGGCTGCTGAAGAAGACACACTCAGGCATTTTGGTAAAAAAAATCACTATTATAAAATTCACAAAGCATATCATTTTACAAAAATGGTGAACAGCCAGTGAAAGAGGATGTGGGTGATTACATTTTCTATGCAGTGTACAATATCATATTTAAAATACTGCCAGATAGTTTAAGAACTGAGAATAATAATAATAATACACATATCACAAGTGCAGTAAATGTTACTGAAAATTTTAAAAGGAGAGCTCTGAAGTTCCTTTCAAACTTCCTAAAATCTCTCTCTAATCAAGTTGAATGGAAAGAAAACACAATTGAAGCCTATTCACATTTGTCTACTTGGGCATGAGGCGAAATGTACATTATTTACAGTATAAGTCAGCAGTCAATAAATAAGTGTGAGATTCTTAGTGAGATTTGAGTCTATATCGAAAGTCAACATCATAGGTAGGCTGCAAAACACCCAGTCCGGCCCGAGACTGGTCCAGTGGTGGTTCTTTCACATCAGAGTCCAAAAGTTCCATGTCAAAGTACGCTAGCAACAGAGACAGGAACTGCTTAATCTCGTGCACAGCAAACAAACGACCCGGACACTTGGTCACCCCAGAGCCGAAGGGCATGTAGTAGTATCGAAGTTTGCGTCCATTTCGATAAAAGCTGGTCTTCTCCTCCCCGTTCTCATCAAGGTATCTATCATACTTGTATGTCTGTGTGTTGCAAAAATGAGAGATGATGAGAATGACATTTCAAGAAAATTGTATTCAAATGTTTTTCTCGGGTGAAAGCTGCTATTTATCTAACTCACCAGAGGATTGTCATAGATTTCAGGATCAAAGTGAATCATCGGGGGATACAGAGCTATTACATCATCTTTGCGGATGTGGTAAGACTCTTTGTTGTCCAGGTGAAGAAGGAAATCACTCTTGGCCATTCTTACATTCAGGGACGCACTGGACAGTCTCATCGCCTCTTTAATGATGCTGTCTGAAATTGCAGGAATGCTATAGTCTACAAGACCTTTTGGTAGGCTATGCTAAGAATGTTGAATACATAAACATTTAAATATTTTCAAAGTGTTTCTTACCTAGAACTGGCATGTTGTCCAACTGTTCCCTTGTTAGTGCAAGCTGAGAATTCGTGGGATCGACTTTCTGATAAGAACTTTCAAATGTTCGCTTCACCTCCTCGCTAGCAGCCTTCATGGCTGCAGGGCACCTGGAAACAAGCAGAAGATTTGTCATCAAACAAGCACATTATTGAACTCTTCTCTGTTGCATACAACATTATAGATCATTTTCACAGTTTAATGTCTCCACATGCAGGGATGGTATTTTCCATGAACACTAATTCTTATCTTCACTACTACTATTAACCTATTTATCTATGCTGATTTATAACTCTGGGGAGTGACTACTGTGCAGTTTTACGCTGGCTGAGTATGAGTTGTACCTGATCATATAGAACAGGGTCCAGAAGGTTGCAGGCAAAGTGTTGGCTTGTGAAGCCCACAGTATGGCTACATGGGTCCTGGCTTTGCTCAGCTCATTGAAGGTTGATAATGTGTCATTCAAAAGCATGCGCAAGGATACCAGGTCAGACACATTGGTACGCTTGCTGAGGTTCTCGTGGAGCATAGTCTTGGCGAGGTTCTCGCGAGCACTGTAGGCACTCTTGAAAACATGAATGGGGAGGCCAGCGATCAGAGCAGGAAAGATCTTATCAAATTCTTTAAAGTTCTCCAGGGCATTGAGCACCAGAGCTTTTTGGGCTTGCTGACGTGCAATGCTCTGGTCCCCATCCAATTCCTTTCCAAAGAGGGTCAGGTAGCCAGCTTCAAACATGATCTTGTAGCAGAAGGCAAAAATACCATCGCTCTGCCACTTGGAAGTTTCTGCCTTCAGCATGCCTGACTGCAACATGGTGCTCTGAAGGTTTTCCATCATGGTCTTAATAAGAGAAGACAAAGCATCCCCTTGCAGGGTCTTTAGGAAGGTCTGATGCAGATTTTCGGTGGTGTAACCGTGGCTGGGATCCATGCTCTCGTGACCAAATGCCTGCAAAAACACATAGACATCATCGCATGCCAATTTAAGTAAAAAAAATATTTTTGTAGTTAGATTGCTGAAATAATAAAAAATGTATTTCCTGTACCTTTGCAGAGGCATCAAAGTGAAATTTCTTCCAGTCCAAATGTCTTCCTTGGCGAATGACGGCATGGTAGGAGAATGGATCACAAAGGAAATGGACATACTGCCCAGCGATCTTGCATGTAAAAATATGACCGTATTTCTTCTGTCTGCTGCGAAGAAACTCCAAAGGGTTTGCCCCAAACTGAAGAGCACAGCCAAGGTAAGGGATCCAGCCATTTTCTACTGGAGGCTCCCCAGGTTGCCTGAAACACCCACAACGTCAAACAGTTACAAAACAGCTCATAAATTTAGGTTTTAAAAACAAGAAACAAGTTCTATCATGTAGTTCTAATAGGACTTAAAGAACGGACTCTTGGGTCTATTCAATACCATAGAAAGCAAAAACAAACTAAAAAATCATCTTACATCTTTAATTCAAGGAAGTACACTGAAAGTCATTAAGCTTCAGACATTGTAACATTACATAACTAATTGTCAAACAGATGTTAATCCCACCATCCCCATGATGTTCCCAAGATATTAGTCACAAATCTGTGGGTATTTACCTTCTGCGTATTCCAGTGATAAGCCAAAGGCAACAACAGAGCCCAACCACTATGGCCCAAATGAGAGCAATGCTTAGGATCATGACTGCTGGGGAGACAAAGACTGGTGGAACTAGAGTGTGGCTGTAATCCTTGAAGATGCACTTAACAACTCAAATACTCTTAGCTCTGTTTTTATATGATTCACCACAAGCCACAGCCCCTAACGTAACTTCTCATTTAATGACTGCCCCCAACACTTTTTTTTTTTTTTGAAAACATGCCAGATGCCTTCAGGCGAGAAAACCTGAATAGGTGTATAGGCATTTGTGTGTGTGTCCTTGAACGGAGTCCATGGACACCTCCACCTGAAGGCCAGTAGACTGTACTTTGATAGTACTGCAATATTGGGAAACAGCTTCAAGGTCTTCGATGTGTTTTTTTTATTATTTTTTTAGTTTTTTTGTAAACTCAGAAACCTATTTTAAAAATATAGACAAGACATTATAGACATTAAGTCATGCTTATTTATTTCAAAAGCAATGACAACAATTCTCTGTAGATTTTAATGCATTTTAAAGTTATTTCTGTGGATGTATTACAATGGAAACCCTTATTGCACAACCACAGGTCTTGCATGCAGAATTAAAAAAAAAAAGTTTAAAAAACAAACAAACTAGTTTTTAAAAATGAATGCACACACACCTACAAAACATTTTCTTATGTCTGCATCTTTTGATTACGACATAAAATCTATTGATGATTAAAAGTTTGAGGTTACATCAGTGTCACAAGTTTAAAAAAACAATCTCGTTCATCATTGCATTAATAAAAGTTAAACAAAAAATATTTATTTGCTTATGCTACACCTTTTGTGTTTAAAATCATTTATATTCTGTATTGTGCAGCTTGATTGTGTCTGATAAGCATGTGTAGCGAATGATTAAGCTTATTTTCAGAAGAGGTTTTCTGAGTATTTCTCTATCCTGGTGATGAGGAGAGGTCAAAAAGCTGTATGAATTGGCAAATTGTTTATTTGCAAGACAAAAAGTTTATACTATTGTAACCCTTATTTGACAGGTCACTTCTGGATAAAGAGTCATTGATTTTTGGTAACTGGCGCTGTGCCCGAAAAACCAAACACATCAGTGAGTTCATTTAGTTCAGACACTAAGTGACATAAAGTAGTAAGTAAATGTTTTATTACTTGTTCAGACTGGTATAATTACACATATCAGACAAATAATCCAAGTGTGAATGAGCATAGACATGATTTTAGGAATGGATCATTAACACACCTTGTTTTTTATTTATTTATGTTTGGCCATTTAATCTTTTGCATGCTGCAATCTGAGAATTAAGATTAAAATAATTCAACATTCTTCTCAGATATTTTTAGCAACTGATGGACCGGTAATGCTTTACAAATAGGTTTCATTTGTTAACATTAGTTAAGATTAAATAACCCAAAGAATACTTTTAAAGCATTTATTAATCCTAGTTCATGTTAATTTCAACATGCACTAATGCATTATTAAAATGAACAGTTGGATGTTAATATTATTTAATGGACCTGAGCTAATGAAACCTTATTGAAAAACGTTACAATAATCTTGTTTAAAGCTACAATAATCAGCTTTAAATGCCAATGTATTGTTGATCTTATCAAAAGCACTGTTTGAATCTCAGTATATGTGACGTGTCTCACTGAAATTAGTTCCAGATGAAGGCCATGTTCATCAACTTTAATAATTAACACTGTTCATTTGACCTTGAAACTGCAGATAAACCGAACAATCTGCTGCAATCAAATCATTATATACTGTATCCTCAGAGAGCCTCTTTCCCCATAGTTTGTTCAGCTCACAACAGGCCCGGCTCCAGCTTTGAGATGCAGGATGGGCCACGTGAAATTCCTGGTGGGCCCAGACTTTTAACATCATTTTTTCTCAGTAACAAAACTTTATTTTATAACAAAAGAGTCAGGTCTTGAAAGGAAGAAACTATATTTATGGATCTCAATACAAAGGAGGTTTTCTACAGGTTTATTCTGATCGATTTGTACTTGCCCTGCAAACATTTTCATTGGCCAAACCAACAAAACAAAAAAAGTATGATTAGTATCATTCAAAAATATCAAAAGGATTAGTATCATTCAAAAGTATCATTATATAGTTGCAAAAATACACAAAAACGAAAATATGCTTTTGAACAATTAATATGCAACATGCCTAAAGTTTAGAGGTAGTATTAAATACTAATTACAACACAATTAAATACAGGATGTGCTCTTTTAGCTGAGAGAAAATCAAAACCCTGAAATAACACTGAAGAGTATTTTTGTATGTGTAATGTATTGTCATATCTGTGTCCTCAATGTCAGAATCATATTTCAATCAGTCAATTCAGTCAGAATAAGACGACACTGGATAACCAATCAAATAAAGTCAGTATCAATTAAATCCATCTTTGTATTTACACTTAATTCAGCTCAGATGCGGCATGAATGGATTTACACTGCAGCTGCATAATCAGTTTAAGTGTAGCCTAATGCATTACTAATTCATTCATTACTGTAATTTCAAAAAGTAAGGTAAGGAATTACTCTTAATTTATTTGTAATTTAACTACAGTTACTTCTGATATACAACAATTCTATATAAAACAAGTGGATTTAACATTCAAATTTTATATCTTATGTTAAAATGTAATGCAGCCAAACAGTACATGCAAACACACATACACTGTAAAAAAATATTTAGAAAAAAAGTTACCTGGTTGCCTTAAAATGTTGAGTTCATTGAAATTAAAATTGAGTTAATACAATGAAAATTTTTTGAGATTTGACAACCTTTATTAAAAAGATTATTAAAAGATTTTGTAAGCATATTGGGTAATTTGTGTGTTTCATTTCTGATGACGCAGTGAAACAGTCCTATTTTCATGATTTATCCATTTTTTTATGTGGTTCAGATACAATAATATTTTGAGTTTCTATTTATTAAACAAATTTCCTTCATTTTATCAACTAAAATTTTTAATTTCAATAAACTCAACATTTTAAGGCAACCAGGTTACTTACCTTTTTAAGTTAAACCAACAAAAAACATAATTTTTTTTTACAGTGCATTAAACAGAGCGCTAAACACGGAACATCTGTTACTGATAATGATCAGCACTCCCGCGAGT
This sequence comes from Pseudorasbora parva, assembly GCF_024679245.1. NCBI lineage: Eukaryota > Metazoa > Chordata > Actinopteri > Cypriniformes > Gobionidae > Pseudorasbora > Pseudorasbora parva. The sequence goes on from NC_090180.1 coordinate 10,912,631, forward strand.
CTCTTTAAATACTTTGGTCAGTTCAAGAATAATTTATGCAATTTTATATTATTTATTTGAAAGAATTAAAGGAGCAGTTAGTCTCTCTTTATATTGTTCAACTGGTCGAGGTTGATATGGGATTCAGAAAGTAGGCTAATTAGTAATAAGTAGCCTAATGGAATAGTTTTTATAAAGAGATTAATTGGTAAAGTAATTCAACTGTTGAATATGTAATTATAGATAGCAATTAATTAAATAATAGGCTACTTAAAAAAAGGGCTACTTTTAAAATTTGAAACTAAAACCACTAGTATAGGTGGCTGCAAAAATTGCTAATTTGTTTAAATGTATGAATAAAGGCCTAAATAAATAATTAACTCATCTGATTGAGGATCTTTGAGGAATAAAACACTGTGTGACTCGAAGACGTAGTGATTGTGCTATTCTGTTTTGTTTTTTTGAGAGAGAGAGCAAAAACAGAATGTGACAATGGAAGTTACTCAGTAACTTTTTTTTTTTCTGAACTGTCGTCACAGTGCAGATGTTCGGAAAGACAGCACTGTTGCTTGTATGATATCATAGATTTATGTTATAAATATAAATAACAGGAACTCATTAAATAAAAAAAATTCCCAATAATTTTGATGACATTACTGCCCCATATGATGGCAGTGTGATGGGAGAGAGTGCTCAATACCCTTCAGACTGCGTAGTTTAGTAGAAAATAACAGAAATGATCATTCTCTGTAAAGAAAGAAAGTGCGAACATGAGACGCAAAAGAAAACTGTCTAGACGTGCGCGTGTTGGGTGAATGCACAGAAAAAAAACAGCGTGAGAGAGCGAGTCTTTTTGCAAAATGATTTAAAAAAGAGACCTAAATCAGGCTTTCTAGTTTCTAAATAACAAACAGATTTTTTGATGGCAAGCAACCGAGAACAATGATCTCTCTTAAAATCTGGAGCTGAATTATTGAAATTGGTTATTTGATGTGGGGTCAGGGTGGGCCAAGCTTTTCTTCTTGGAAAATTGTTGTTAATTTTACTGTCAAAAAATTATTATAATGAAATATCAACAGTTAAATTCAATGCATAATATAACAATATTTTAAGCAGTCAAATGGAAAATGTCCAACATAGGACAAAATAATTATTTACACAATCTAATTAGGTAACATTACACACTGAGCATTTCACCAAGGTGCTCACCACAGAATTCACTTGTAATAATAAAGCAATATTGTGAAATATTATTACAATTTAAAATAACTGTTTTCTATGAATATATATATATATATATATATATATATATATATATATATATATATATATATATATATATATATATATATATAGTAAAGTGTAATTTATGTTATTCCAATGGTCAAAGCTGAATTTTCAGCATCATTACTCTAGTGTTCAGTAACACATGGTCCTTCAGAAATCAATGTCTGTACATCTTTTCTACAGCATAGGAGTAAAAGTGATCATAAAAATAAAAAAGTCTTTAAAAAACCAACATCTTTTTGTCCACCTTTGGGGATCAATGAACTTCTCCCAACATTGTTTACTGTTCAGAACGTGGCTGACAATATCAAAATGTTCCCAGGATGCACGAGTGTCCACAAACATAAATGTGCTAATTCTGATCAATTCTTATCAGATCGCGGTTCCAACACTGTATAAAAATATAAGCGGGAAAGAGAGAGAGGAGAAAGTTAAATTGTCAAATTGTTTATACATGGATAACATACTAATTTAGAATAATATATATTTGTAAATAACAACCATTTATCAGCATATTCAAACGCAGCTGTGCTGAACTGCAAACTTAACTATGCCAGATTCTGTTTTAATACTTACATATTCTTAAAGGACAACTCCGGTGAGAAATGAACCTAGGGGTAATTAACAGATGGTTACCGAGTAGATCGTTCTCTGGGATGCGTTTTCATGAAAATCGAATCTAAAGAGTTTTATCTTTAAAAACAAATTAGCTTATAGCGCTAGTCTATGGGGCACAGGGTAGACACAGGGTGGTAAAATTAAATCGCTACTTAATACCACTAACAAGGCTCAAAATAGCCTCACACTAACACGAGAGCATAATGAGGGTCCCTACATGCAAACCGAAGCATTGAGAACTTTGTAAGTGTACAAACAGTTTAATAAGAAGATACTTTATAAACATAGTGCCTTACGCGTTCACGGACAGGCGCCATCTTGGAAAACAGTCTCGACGAATCGATCCACGAGCGCTGTTCTAAGTGAGCTGGTCGATAGGAATTAAGTTTGTGAAATGTAATAACATGGACATTTTTATTTTTATTTATTTATTTTCTCTGTTGCGTTCAGTGTTTTCTTCCGGAAAAAACGGACCATATGAGATTCCAAGTCACAGTTCATCACTTAGCACAGCGTTCGTGACTCGATTCGTCAAGACTGTTTTCCAAGATGGCGCCTGTCCGTGAACGCGTAATGCACTGTCTTTATAAAGTATCTTCTTATTAAACTATTTGTACACTTAAAAAGTTCTCAATGCTTCGGTTTGCATGTAGGGACCCTCATTATGCTACTGTGTTAGTGTGAGGCTATTTTTAGTCTTGTTAGTGGTATTAACTAGCGATTTAATTTCACTACTCTGTGCCCTTTAGACTAGTGTTATAAGCTAGTCTTTTTTTAAAGATAAAACTCTTTACATTCGATTTCCATGAAAACGCATCCCAGAGAACGATCTACTCTGTAACCATCTGTTAATTATCCCCTAGGTTCATTTCTCACCGGAGTTGTCCTTTAATTCTCTCCTAAAATGCTGTGATGCATTGACGCCAAGAATGTAATCAAGGATTTAGCCCATTTCAGCTAGTCTACAGCGAAGGGATAGCTGTTTGAGACAAATACACAGAAGACACATGCAAGAAATCACCATGCGATAGGGCTGGGCGATATATAAACATCTCTCGATATTGTCAAAATTTTACAATATACAATATATATCAACCTGAATCTATTTTATCTGAAATTCTGTAAGTAGATTTATAATTTTATTTTTTATTTGTATCTGAATTTGTGAGCATTGAAAAATATTCAGCGATATTCAGGTTTTGAGAGGTAAATTCGAATGGCTTCCAAAGTAAAATAATTTCAAAGGGGTGAATTCAGAGCAAATAAATGTTTTTCAAAATAAAATATTTCAAAACTATGTATTCAGTGGCTGTTAAATTTCAAAGAATTATGTCTCTTATTTGCTTCCATAGACAGGCATCATATCTTTAGCAGTGTGAAACGTGACCAGCGATGTAATTTCTTCCCACGTTTGACTATTTCTCGCATATGGCACACCGCAAGAGAATGAATCGACCAGCTTTATTTGTTTAGGGATGACAGGATATTACCGGACAACCGGATATTTGGGCAGAAACGGTGGAGGCTAGTGAAGATGGCTCACGGAGTTTCATGCATTGCTCGTACTCCACAGGATGCTACTTGAGGTGATGAAAGAGATTAGGGGAGCTACCACCCTTTGTAGCTATTATCTTCTTGCACACCTTGCAAATGACTGTATTTTGATTAGTATCCGTTATCTGAAAACCAAACCACTCCCATATTACAGATATTATCATCCCCTCCCTGGTCTCTTTCCACACCTGTGTTGTTCATCGTCTCCATTTTGCTAATGTGAAAAAAAAGACTATCCCCCAACTCTTGTTTTGTGCACGGTAATGCATGACCAGATGAAAAGGGGAAGTAATATTGGATGTTCGGTGCGTTCTTTAGAAAAGTATGCTTGAATTAGAAATATTCTATTCAAGATATTTTCAAATTTTACATCGTCATCGAAATTGTCGAGAAGAATTGTCTCGAGAAGCCCTACCATATGATGATGATAGACTTTTTAAGATGTGAAGTGAGCAGGATATATTAAAATGAATCGCATGGATTCGACAGGCATGTATTCATGATACTAGGTGGGGCAGCTGGTCTTTGCGCCCTCCCTTGCTCTACAGTGCCCCACAAATTTCCAATGTAAATCTGTGGTGAAAAATGGAATTGCAGCGCGCTCTCATAGAGAGCCATTGGGGCAGATTTCTGACTGCCTCTCCTGTTTTCACGTGACCTCACGTAAACCTCACTCCAGACCAAGACACTATCCAGTCTGCTTCAGCTATGTGTCTGCATCAGGTCAGTAACTAGTTGGCATGTTTGTTCTTCCTAAGTGGAGAAGCGTATCAAATTGATGAAAGTATAAGCCTTTATTTTAAACATACTCTTGTGAATAACTTTTTGTACAGTAGTTACAGTAGTTCTGTTGTGTTTGTTTTATATTTGTTCTGAGAATAGATATGACTTTCCTCACTGGAAATCCAAGACTATATCTAGTGGCAGCAAATCTAATCTGCTGCGAGTTTCGTCTAGCAACTCTCAATACAGTTCTGAGCTGTAAAAACCAAACTCTGGTCAGGCCAATCATATCGTGTATAGAGTCGGTGGACGGGGCTTACCATAATGATGGCAGAGTTGCGCTTGTGTGCTACTAGTAAACACAGAAGCTGGCGAGCGGCGATCTTTCGAATCAGCTTTGACTGTGACTCTGGAAGACCTGGAGTTAAGCTTTTCGCTTGAGAAAAGAACAAAGAACGGCACTGAGGTCATTCTTACAAAGGGAAGATATGTTCGGAGGCGAATGACATCAACTCAGGTGGACACAAACTGCGATCAAGGGCCAGTGCTGCCAAGTCCGCAGTTTTCATGCAGAATAAGGGCTACTTTAACACAGTTTTTAGTTGCAATTGGACGGGTTTTGTTGTGAAAACCTGGCAACCCTGTCAAGGGCTCTCCTCTTTTTCTCCGCCTTACGAGAGAAATGTTTTGCCGATCTTTAAAGATGTGTGGAACAGTGCAGACAGCAAAACATTGTACAATCATTTTGTCTGCGTCCATTGCATATCGTTTATTTTTACTTCCTTTCACCGGTTAAGAACATCTTGGGCTGTTTTGCCAGTGTACAGTGTAAATGCAAATATCGGATACGGGTCACTTTTGAAAAGATGATGTAAGCGGGTCATCAAAAATCATTTGAGCACTGCACGCCACCCTCAGGCTGAATAACGCAATGATATTAGAATTCTGCCCGTGAGTCTATGTTCAGTGATTAGAATATAAAGTTTACAAAATGTTCATTATAAACTAGCGCTAAGACCACGAATCTGTCCTACCTAAATTTACGACCAGGGGCCGCTTTTGGTAATTAGTAATGTAATCTATATTACTAATTTTAGGGAATGTAATCTAACTACTTTTGATTACTTTTAACTTAACTTGTACCATACTGATATAAAAATACAAAGAGCAAGACAATATATTGCATTCTTTGTTATCAACATGAAGTGCATTAAATATTACATTACGTCAGGGTTTCCCAGACTGGGGTTTGTGAGTTTATTGAAACACTACAAAGTAACAGTTATATTACCACTTATATATAATACATACATGTACCATCTTAATTAGAACACCTTTTATCCATTCCAATCACTATTCCATAATGTTTACTCAAGAGCCTTCTTGTTAAACCCATTTTCACTCATCATACCTTTCCACAGATTTCCACATACTCAAACCTTTTTGTCAAACTTGCTATTTCCATCAAACCCAGTTTTCACTCATCATATTTAACTCAAATGAACATATAAAATAGAAATAACCAAAGATAAGAACAAAGGTAAACTAAGACAGTTATTAGGTTATAAAAAGATGATGCAAAGATAAGATATGGTGCAATCAGTCGGACGTACAGTGGCACAGTGCTCATTCAGTAAATGCACAGCTAAACAGATGTGTTTTGAGTGTGGATTTGAATGTGGCTACTGTTGGAGCACATCTGATCTGTTCAGGAAGCTCTTGGTATTTCTAACTGACTTGATCCTGCTGATCTGAGTGTGCTGATCAAATGTTTTCAACTATTTGTAAATTGGGAGAAAATTGCTATTTTAACCAAGGAGCCGGGACATCTGAGGGAGTCTCCTGTCAATTGCGTCATATCTGCGTTACCCTTAGTTTCCGTTTTTTATTTGGCAGAAACGCTTTACTCTTAGCAGTGTGAACAAGTGTCACAGCAGCCGCCGAGTGAACACACAGAGTAACGTCATAACATCCTTTTAAACACACTTAAATGTATCTAATATGATAAACAGAGCTGCGTTACCTCATACTCATGACCAGAAAAGCGGAAATGGTGCCCATGACTGTGTCCGGGCGTCATAATAACACAAGTCCTGCTGCTCACAAGGCGTGTGTTTGCATAACAATCGATTCAGTGGCCTTGCTCAGCACCACAACACTCGATCCTGCTCTGCTTCATACTACAGTAATGTTAATAACCATATCCATCAACATGATTTCTGCCCGAGTCCTATTTTCCACTGACTGTGAGGTGAAAACCACATGTCCCAAGATTCTGAGCTCAAACTTGGCATCATCAAACTACGCCTTTGTTTTGAATAGATGCCCTCTGGCGGATGGAAAAATTATATAGTGCAGCTTTAAGTCGTTAACTAGAAATGATTTGTTCTTAAGTGAACGGATGTTTAAAAGTGCTTACTTAAAGGGTCATGAAACCCCCCTGCTGCAGCGGTGTTTTTTCACACCTTCGATTTGAAAAAGCTTGTTAAAAGGGGAGTGGTCGACTGTGAAAAGGTGGGATGGTATTGTGTGGAAAGAGGGAATGGTTTGCATAAATAGGGGAGTGTCTGTCAGTAGGTGCATTAAGATAAGCGATACCAACAGCAGCAGTTACAGCGGATCTGAGACATGTTCTTGGTTCACGTTGGCATTGTTTACCACAGAGAGATTAAATGAGGGATGAGTACAGCGAATGAGAGAGCTATGAGTGGCGTGCAGCAGAGATCGCAAATCATTCAGCTCTTCAAAGTTCAAACCAGCATAATTCAGTGAGAAATGAAAATAAATGTTATTCTGCATGACGAAATATTTTGCAAACGTGATAAAACTATATTTGTCCAAATATGCACGCTGTTTGGCAAGATGAACAACACGCTGACGTGATAAGAGAACGTGAACCACCCAACATGCGATGTGACAGAGATGTGTAATTCTAGATCGGTGTAAAAGCGAAGAGGTTTGAGGCTAGTCTCGACCGCGCATTGCCGTGACGATCCGCGCTGTCTATCACTCGGCAGCTAAATCTATATTTGTCCAAATATGCAGCACACTGTTTCACTAAGAGCCCGAACACATGCGGTTTAGTGCATGGCTGTGACCACAAATAAAACGGAGAGGACGTGGCTTTTGTTCATTAGCCTACAGATTGGTTATTTTGCACTCCTGACATAGATAGTCAACGCTTGCAGGTTCGGCGTGCGATTCCTCAAGTGAATTTTACTTTACCGAGCCTTTGTAGCAAAGGCTTCCACAGACGGCGCCGGTTACAGCTCGCTTGGCGCCCTTTACGTTATTTCGTATCAGCACAACGCCTAGCTTTCCTCCGTGACTTTTCCGCACGCTGCTTCCAAAACTTCCCCACCATATCTCTACAATAATGATGGAAGACGAGCCTGACAGAAGTGACTGTCTCATGCATATTAACTAAATTATCTTGTATGCATACTACAGCGCAGGGATTGGACTGAATGAGCTTTATGTCATGAATATATATCGAGAATCGCTCGGAGCGGTCGACGTCAGCATGTGCCCAGCACCCCATACTTGGGCCGAAAAGGCCGTGCCGACGTCAGCATTTGTGACGTTGCTCCGACTAAGCTTTTCAAACCGGAAGACAGAAATCGCTCTGAAAAATGCAAAAATAACTATTTTCACATATGCATACCATTAATGAGTACCCTTAGTGTTTTCAATGATGTGCAGCCTATACATATCTGTTTACATCTCAAAAAAAGTGTTTTGGGGTTTCATGACCCTTTAACAGTATTAATTCCCCCCACAGTAATCTTAGTTTAACAAATAACAGGCAGCAGATTAGATGGGTTTGCTGTATGGCCTAAGAAGGTCTTACTCGTTCTATCACAACAGAACAGAAATAGATAAAGAGACCGGCACATTGGGTTCCTACTTGTTCTGTAAACATTTGATAAAATCACTGTTATCATAGCGGGACCGAACACATATCACTGAGAGCTGGTATCAGTTGTTTTTGGTTCACCCACAACAGATGGAGGAGGGTGTGTGCCCATCCGTTGTGACCAAAGAAATCTCACAGGAGGAGGGGGAAGGCAAGGTGGGCCCACAAGCTTTGGTGGCTGTAGGGCTCTATGATTTTTGGTTGATACCTGGGGGCACGCCGTAATTGAGTGTGATAGTCTGGTTCCAGCATAAACCATTTCCTTATTTTTTCTGAGAAGCTCAGAAGTGGGGATGCTGGAGAGAGGAATAACATAATAATTTACAAATAAATTTTATTTGTAATGCACTTCATATCTGTTTATATCCTATATTTACAGTCTGTGGGGTCCGCAAGTGGTCATGGAGAGCATTCCACAGACTATAGGGGCTGCTGAGCAGAAAGCCCAATCTCCCATAGTACGAAGTTTGGCCTTGGGAGTCTTGAGAAGACAAGTCGAAACAGAGCAGAGGTTACGTGTGGATGTATGTGTGGTGAGAAGCTCCTTGAGATAGGTGGGTCCATCACTGGTGGGTAAGGAGGGAGATCTTACACTCGATCCTGAGCGACACAGGAAGCCAGTGCAGTCATTTGAGAATGCAGGTAATATGGTCGTATTTGTGCACCCTCATGAGGATCCTAGCAGCGCTGTTCTGAATATACTGCAGCTTCTGGAGATTTTTGCTAGGGATGCCGATAAGGAGCGCATTGCATTAGTCCAGCCTGGAGGAGACAAAGGCGTGGACAAGCTTCTCTGCATCTGCCAGTGTTAGTATGTGACGAAGTTTGGCAATGTTTCTGAGGCTGAAGAAGGAGGTCTTACACAGATGTTTGATGTGAGCTCCAAAAGTGAGTTGCGATTCCATTCTGACCCCCAGGTTGGTGACTGATGTAGAAAGTGTATTGTCCTGATCAGAGAAAGCAATGCTGGTGATAACAGAATTCCAGACCTGAAGAGGAGTGCCGACTAGGATAGCTAAAGTCTTGGAGCTGTTTAGCTGCAGAAAGTTTTGCTTTATCCACGCCTTTATCTCATCCAGGCAAGTGATCAAAGTGGATGATGTGAGGTCAGCAGAGGGAGATCTTGTCCTAAGGTAAATTTGAGTGTCATCAGCATAGCAGTGAAAAGAAATCCCATGCCTGCTGATGAGACAGTCAAGGGGGAGCATGTAGAGGATGAACAGGGTGGGTCCGAGCACTGAGCCTTGAGGGACACCGCAGGTGAAATTGTGTGAGAGGGATGTAGCTTGTCCCAATGCAACATATTCAGTTCTCCCAGTGAGATAAGAAGAGAACCAGTTGTGGACAGAGTCAGAGAGACCAATGTTGGAATGTAAACGGTGAAGGAGGATGTTATGATCAACATGTCTGGTGAGGGGGTGGGGTGGGGGGTGGGGGGGTGCTGTTGCTCTGGTGTTTTCGGAAGCTATAATATGTTATCATCCGGTTCAAGGATTGACTTAGATATTTTAATCAGCTTAATGTTCAGACCAGTAATAATGTGTAACAGTTCACCAGTCTGACTCCGGATGATGCCCACACTTTCCTGCGTCTCCGCAGTCCGGGGTGATACGTTATGGTTAAGTGCCTCGATCTGTGGTGAGCTCTTTGGGCAGGGCTCAGCTGGGAGTGTGACCGTGAACAGTCGTTGTGTGGTGTTATCATTGTAGGGTGTGTGTCAACTGCATGACCATTTAGGTGCTAAAATGAAGTCATGTGGTCGTCCATACTCCATACTCAGGTGTGTGTGTGTGCCATCCAGGTTTAGTGGGTTAGCACACACAGCTGAAGAATGATGAAGGGAAAAATAAATATATGATAAAATAAATAATAAATATATAAAATAAATGTCCTTTAACACCCTTGCACCAAGTTTGTTTAGGTGAAGGCTATTTGATGTAAACAGTTGTCTCTGACTCCAGGAGAGATTAAAGTTCATGTTGCAGGTTTTTTGCAGCCATGTATAAAGCCCAAGCAACCGTGAGAACCTATTTGTTCCTCTTGCTGGCATTGGTCCACTGATGAACGGCTGAACTTTCAGTTTTCTAAGTGTTTCAAAAAGTTAATTGAAATCCCTCTTAAAGGGTTACTTCAACGATTTCGCATTTGGTTTTGTATCAGTAGAAACACGGAAGTATATTTGATTGATTGTGTAGCTCACGTACACGTCATTGAACAGACACGTTCAGTTTTTAATTGTAGTGTGCGTTCTCTAACTGAACTGATTTTGTCCAGTGATCCAGTAATCCACCAATGGCTTTATTGGGAGTGGCCTCGTAGGGCAGCGAAGCAAGTACATTCTGGAAGTTGTTGTCTTTCATCCCCATGAGATCAAAATACATTTTCTGTATTTTCTCAGTCTAGAAGGCACCAAATTCAAAAATAATTTTAAATTTTTACTACATTAATTACCCAGTTTTAATAAAAAGCTTAATGCTGAATCACTGAAGTAACTCTTAAATGAGTTCTGACTGCTCTCTCAGTCTTATGTTTCATCAGAATGTTCAGAATTTCCCTGTTTACATCAGAAACTGTTGCTTGTGTTTTGTTTTACAGGTGTTCTACCTGTATTTTGTAATTTTTGCTTACATTGTAAGAAAGTAAAATTTAATGCCTGGTTTATAATTTGATTTGTGATCATGTCAATGAATGCTAATGTATATTCTGAATTAGCAGGAATTAGCACACTGTAAAAAAAAATTGGTTGTTTTTTGTTGGTTTAACTTAAAAAAGTAAGTAACCTGGTTGCCTTAAAATTTTGAGTTTATTGAAATTAAAAATTTGAGTTGATACAATGAAGGAATTTTGTTTAATAAATAGAAACTCAAAATATTTTTGTATCTGAACCACATACAAAATTGATAAATCATGAAAATAGCACTATTTGGTATGTTTCACTGCATCATCAGAAATAAAACACACACAATTACCCAATATGCTTACAAAATCTTTTAATAATATTTGAATAAAGGTTGTCGAATCTCAACAAATGTTCATTGTATTAACTCAAAATTTCAATTTCAATGAACTCAAAATTTTAAGGCAACCAGGTAACTTTTTTTCTAAATAATTGTTTACAATGCAGGGCACCTTGTTTAATTTGTTATAAAACATTTTTTCACCTATATGTACTGTATTAATTTGACATTAATTGTAAGTCTGTATTAGAATTTTCTCTATTTATTTGCCCCTTATTACAGGTGTTTTTCCTGTATTTTGAATTTGGAACTACATTGCGTTGTATTTTAGGGTTAACAGAAATGTTCCTAAAATTACTGGATAATGTTCTTATCATTTTCTGCCAGCACAATATCGTTTTTTACTGAATTTTTTTTAATTTATTTTTAATTTTTTACAGTGAATGCTGAGAAAGCACTTCTTAATAATTGCTTGTGGCTGGTCTGTGTGTGCAATTTTACAAACATGGAAGACCTTTTGAACATATATAAGCAGAAGACTTTTATAGATAGTACATGTTAAAACATAAACAAGTAGAAATAATTAATTATGAATAATTTACTGCAATTGTGAGAATAATCGTGTAACAATTTACATGATTCTCTCATTTCTGTCAATAGGGGGGAGGGGGAGATGTGAGGGAGGATTTTTCAGCCAGGACTTTTTACTGCGCCAGGTCGAAGTACTCTCAGAAGTGCTATTCCGCCATACATTATAGTTCTCCTTTTTAATCCGCTTAGAAAAGCGCCTCGTTTTATTTTATGTCACCATACTTGATCGTTAAACTATTCGTGTAACTGTATTTACATAGGGAAAACGTGGAGGTGTTTGGTCGCTTCTAACTTGATCTGTTTTGTACCATAGTGAATAAACTGGGCTTAGTGGGCTAAGCTAAAGCTAGGTTTGCTCAGATAATTACTTGCATGAAGTTACATGTGCTGCAGACTATGACTGGTGTATGGAATGTATAGCTCTTGGCGGCATAAATTAATGTTTGACTAGTGGCATATAATAAGCATGTTCTGTCAAATGCTCATGTGAGCATGTGCCTGTTGTTTGATGAGAGATAACACAAAAAAACTATGTGTTGCATTTAACAGTTACTTTGAACGAATACCAGGGAAGGTTGTGAAATGAAAGGGAGCCTGATTTGATGACTGCTTGGCTTATGATATTTTCAGCTTATTTTCAACATGAAAAAAGTTTTAATCATTAGCATTTCTTGCATATGAACTACAATAGAAGAGAGTGAAAATAAAAAAAATAGCTGGATGAATTGCAATGCAAGTCTGTAGAAACAACTCAATAGGAAAGGTTTTGCTAACTTTATTTAAATTTAATCAAATACACTTTATAGCCAAAAGTTTTGGGACGCCTGCCTTTACATGCACATGAACTTTAATGATCCCATTCTTAATCCATAGGGTTTAATATGCAGTTGGCCCACCCTGTGCAGCTATAAAAGCTTCAACTCTTCTGGGAAGGCTTTCCACAAAGTTTAGGAGTAAGTTTATGGGAATTTTTGACCATTCTTCTCGAATCACATTTGTGAGGTCAGACACTGTTGGACGCGAAGGCCTGGATCGCAGTCTTCTGGTGAATATCTTATATCGGGTTGAGGTCAGGACTCTGTGCAGGCCAGTTAAGTTCCTCCACACCCAGCTCGCTCATCCATGTCTTTATGGACCTTTCTTTGTGCTCTGGTTCGTAGTCATGTTGGAACAGGAAGGGGCCATCTCCTCCAAGTACAGTTCTCATCGCAACCACCAAACCCAAACTCATCCATCGGATTGCCAGACAGAGAAGGCTGATTCGTCACTCTAGAAAACATGTCTCTACTACTTTGCTTGGGTGCCGATGCTCAGCCATGGAAACCTATTCCATGAAGCTCTCTCAGTCTTGAGCTAATCTGAAGGCCACACAAAGTTTGGAGGTCTGTTACTATTGACTCTGCAGAAAGTTGGCGACTTCTTTGCACTGTGCGCCTCAGCATGTGCTGTGACTTTTTGTCCTACCACTTCATGGCTGAGTTGCTGTTGTTCCCAATTGATTCCACTTTGTTATAATACCACTAACAGTTGACCATGGAATATTTATTAATGAGGACATTTCCTGAATAGACTTATTTCTTTACTTATCACAGTACCACGCTTGAATTCAGTGAGCTCCTGAGAGCGACCCATTCTTTCACAAATGTTTGTAGAAGCATCTGCATGCATAGGTGCTCGATTTTATACAACTTTGGCCATGGAAGTGATTGGAACACCTGAATTCAATTATTTGGAGCGCATCCCAATACTTTTGACAATATTGTATTCATAAATCAGTGAACTAATTTAAAACCATATGTTGTGCATTATTTACAAGTTCTTTTATGTCCTACTTTGCATTTACATTTATGCATTTGCCAGACACTTTTTATCCAAAGGGACTCGCATTGCATTTAAGCTCTACATTTTTTCAATTAATTTCCAGGGAATCAAACCCTTGGTGTTGCTAGCACCATGCTCTGCTGTTGGGAAACTTAAACTTAAACTCATTATAATAACTATTACTTCTGTAATCAACCTTATACTTGAAACTTGCATTGCATTGACTCTAATGATAAACTGATTGTGCTATATTCTTCACTTAACTGTCCCTTTGGATAATAGCATCTATTTTCTACGATGAAACAACATAAAGGTACCATGGCATTCATGTCTATATCAGCATACATACACACATGCACTTTGACTCTCACAGAGTCATAAAGGGAAAACATCAAGAGATTAAAGCAAAACTATACCTAACCTTGAAGTTGGAATGGTAATGCAGAGATAAAACATCATTTGTTACCTGTAACCTATTAAAATACTCAGCTAAAATCAGCCAAAAGACCTCCTTCCAACATCCGTGTTCTTATTGTTCTTCGTAATTTCAGTACACATGAACTATTTTGGCAACCTGTGGAGTTAGGGGCCTTTGCGAAATCCATTTTCAACAGCAAAGTTAAATTAGTTATATTGTATTGTGCTCAAAATGTACAATCAATGCAGTGCAACTCTTTTTACCAAACAGGCCATATCATGTGTTGCTGTTTAAAGTCAGATTGCTTTATATTTCAGTGCACGTGGCATGCTAGTCTACATTAGAGAGACAGTTGGAGAGTTTCTGCACAAGCATTGATTTTTCCTGGCCAGTGTTGTATGGTGAATTCATGATCCAATAAATACGTCAGAGTACTGTTATCTGTTTGAACTATGAGATGAGACAGATAGGTGAAGGTAAACCCTGACCTCTTAAAAAATACTCAACTTCAGGGCTCAACATTTTGAGCTAACAGTTTCTTGTCCTAATCTGACAAGTGCCCTATTCTGACAACAGATTGCAGTTTTCTTGACTGCGGACAAAAATGAACCTGGAACGTGAGTGATGATATCTCCGATGACTCTACTGACATTTGCAATCATGAAATGGGGGCTTAAACTCAGTATATTATGCCTTTGGGTCGGTATGACTGTCAAGTTGTTTGATATTTTATGAATTAACCCCTGATGACACACTTTTCATGATCTTGAGCTGAGATCCAGCTCCAGTCAGTGTACAGAACAGGGGTAAAGTGCATCTGTCAGGTGTAGTTTTCTGATTGAATAGGCAGAAGCAGATGCTTCTGAGTGTAGCATTATTGTATTAGACACTCATGACAGTACATGTCTCTGGTTTTACAATCCTACTTTTTACAATGCATTTCTTGGGCACTGAATAGAGGAGTATTAAAGCAAATGATTTTATTCATTTGAAAAAAATCCTCAAAAAAATCTACATTTAAATTGTAAAAACACATTTGATCTGTTTCATAGCTGCTCTGTTTTGTATCATTTGTATTGTTACCTATAGCAACAGTACCGGTATTACTAGTTAACAGACTTAAGTGCATCTGTCACTTTAGGTCAAGGCTAGATCTTAATAAATTGTGCACACAGTAAATACATACAAGACATTCCAGCGTGACGTTCACTGTAACAGTGGGAAGGGTAGAAATTATATTAAGGGAATTCCATCTGATGCAAAAGTGAAAATTGAAGGAGGCCAAATGCAACTGAGTGTGTCAGAGCTGTATTATAGTGGGGTGCATGCTGCTCCTGATATATAAAGACCTGGATTTTAGTTTTTTCATGTCTCAGTCTTGTTCCCCTTCTCTCGCATTGTACTCTTTTAATTTACACATTCCTTATCTTTTGAAAAGAAAAAAAAATAATTTTAAGCCATATTAAAGGGGCATTACTACAAATAATAAGACATACTTACAAGTTGAAATCCACAAACAACAGATTGTCCTGACAGTGGGAACTTTTCTGCATATCCTGCATTGTGTTTCTGGAAGCTGTTCTCTGTAAAATGTGTAACATATAAACGCTGTGATTATAGTGGAACCGTGTTTAAAATAAACCTTAACCACTCTTAAGTTTTTTTAGCCTTAGGAAGGTTAGACTAATGAGTTTTTGAAACGGCGTGGACAACAGCATCTCTTTGATAGCAACAACACTGTCTTCTTCTCTGACACAGGTCTACCTGGCCTTGCTCCCTTTTTTGCATATTCCTCGGGCAGAGATTATTTAAATTGGTAACATTATGACTTTACAAAGCCCAGAAAAAACATTTGGTACTCCAAACGAGTCATTCTTTGTAGTTCTTGGAAAGGGAATTCGGTTAATGTGAATATCTCCCTTTGCTATTTTGCCAGCTACAATGGATAAATACTTTTAATTTATTTTTTCATTAAACTCATTATAAATGCATGCTGAATACATTAAAATTAAGCCTAGCAATTAAATACACCAATCAGGCATAACATTATGAGGTAAAGTGAATAACACTGATTATCTCTTCAACACGGCACCTGTTAGTGGATGGGATATATTAGGCAGCAAGTGAACATTTTGTCCTCAAATTTGATGTGTTAGAAGCAGGGAAAATGGGCAAGCGTAATAATTTGCGCAAGTTTGACAAGGGCCAAATTGTGATGGCTTGATGACTGGATGAAAGCATCTCCAAAACTGCAGCTCTTGTAGGGTGTTCCCAGTCTGCAGTGTTCAGTATCTGTTAAAAGTGCTCCAAGGAAGCAACAGTGGAGCACAACAATGCGTTTGAGGTGTTGACGTGGCCTCGAAATTCCCAAGATCTCAATCCAATTGAGCATCAGTGGGATGTGCTGAACAAACAAGTCCGATCCATGGAGGCCCCGCCTCACAATTTATTGGACTTAAAGGATCTGCTGCTATCATCTTAGTGCCAGATACCACAGCACACCTTCAGGGGTCTAGTGGAGTCCATGCCTCGATGGGTCAGGCCTGTTTCGGCAGCAAAAGGGAAACCAACACAATATTAGGTCATAATGTTATGCCTGATCGTTGTATATATAAAATGGTTTTTACTCTAATATATTTTACATTTTGTTTACTGTAGCCATATGTTAATTCATTTAAAATAGTAATTAATGTGATAAAAGTAATAACTGAAGAAAATAACTTAAAAACATAACAATAAGTGACTTTTTCTGCAGAACACAAACCAAAGATTTTGAATTTGTTTAGATTAAACGGTTATGTTTGATTAAAAAGAACAAGAAAATGTGTAAAGTTGAGGGTCCTCTGGGACCAGGGTTGGGAGCCACTAAACTAGAGCATGAATCACATCCCTGTCTGAAGTTTACATAAAAAAATTACGATCCCAGCGAAATATACAATCAGTGGCCTGAACTCACCTGGTTTTATGATACAGAGGTTCTGAATGACTTCCTTTTCAGTGTAATTACTTTTCAGTTTCTCCTCAATCTGTCTACACAATTTGCTGACTGTCATCCTCCGGTCCCTCATGTATTTTCAGTCCTCTTCCTTTCAAGAAAGTCCCTCAGGAGAACTGCTCTAGCACTGGATGAGCCCTCTTTCCTAAATGGAAGAGATGTGTCAGTATGTGCTGATGTAGGAGCAGATTTGCCTAATGTGGGAACAGTGTGTCATTTTATCTGCAAGTCCTCCTAGCAGAACATCTTCAAGATAAACAAGAAAAAGAAAGTCTGTCAAGGCTAACTTTGAATTTTGGCTTAACAGAGCCTTGTATGAAAGTTAGTTTAATGTCTGAAGGTTATTTAGGCTCTTTGTACTTCTAATAATTTGAAAGATTGCAGAGAGATTTGAAGTTGAATATTATAAGTATTGCGTATTGTAAATACTTTGGCCGTTTAAAGAGATTTAGACTTTGCTAAGAGGCTGCTAAGGTGCTCTGAGTGGTTTTTATAGGCAGTTGTTTGTCGTGGATTGGTCTTTGGTTTAGTTTGTTTGAAAGCTGAGGTTTGAAAAGCTCTAGGAAATTAGCTGCATTTGAACCGCAAGACCAAGTAATGTCGCAGATGACGCAGAACAGCCTGTAGGTCTGTGCTAACTTTGGTGGATGTGGAAATATCTAATGGCTATGTTCAGACTGCAGACACATCAAATTTTTTCTCAAACTTGTTTTTTTTTTCAGGCAGACTGTCCACATTATTAATTTATCACAATGCAAGTGATTAAATAAGATTTGTGTGTCCAGACAAAACTAATCTATCCACATAGTTTGCTTACTTGCTTTGTAACGACTTAGGCTTGTATAAGAGGAAGATTTCAATACGGATACAGGAAATCTCGCTCTCCAAATAAGTGGCATGTCAAGTTGCTGTGTGGTGAAAAAATTAAAAACAAATAAATATTGGCTTCTTTATTTACGGAATGAGGCAGAAATTATGTTATATATAATATATATAATATATATATAATTATATATTATAATTTATAGTGTTCTATAGAGTGATAAAAGTGGGGTAGATTTAGGGGAAGAGGCCCTCCTCCAGCCTCCAAGATGAGCGAGCAGACCAACGCTGCCATCAACGAAGGATCTGACCCTCCACAAAGAGCCGGGTCTACCAAGGATTTCAGGTTGAACGGCAGCCCATGGATGGCAATCTCATGTTGGATGTCCAGCCCCTCAAGAAACCTGGAGTCCAGGAGCCCCTCATGGCAAAATATGTGCTGGAGCGACCTCTCTGCGAGAGCAGCACCAGCCTGGAAGCCACCTCATCTTCCCGAGAAGACCAGTTGAATAACGACCATTTCCTCACAGAAATCTACAGAATAGCCACAAAGGGTGCACAAGCATCCCTATTTGCAGTTCCTCCCTCACGAGCCTTACCAGTGAACAGGGTAAGGAGTGCATACATCAACGCGGAACAACCATGGAAATGCCCAACAAGAGTTTGGATCCCTGTCGTAAGGCGGTTGGCATGGCGTACGTCCAAGCGCTGTCCGAACCTGGTCCCTGTTCGTTGAATCCATGTTGGCCAGACTGATCTGTCAAGAAGAGATTCAGTTGCGGGCACAACAAAACTCAAAATAGCACATAAAGCCAAAGCAGTGAACAGAAAAAATAATAATTAAATCCAGCAGAGGGCGTTGGACAGCTCAATACCCAGACAGGTTTCAGGAGAACAGGAGGAAAAGATAACACGAGGGATCGTGGCACCTGGCTGGGCAGGGCAGGGCGACACATCTGGCGGAGAGATCGCTGGTAGGTGAGGAATGAGAGGCTGTGGTGAGTGAAGCCGAAGCAAGCCAGGGCATGGCAGAGAGCAAATCCAGTCTCTAGACGACGAGAGAGGAAGCACAACTAAACATAACAGGCACTGGGGCTTCAAAACAGGCACCGGGGCTTCAAAACAGGCACTGGGGCTTCGAAACAGGATACAAACACAATTTAACTAGACAAGACAAGCGATAACAGCTGGCTGGAGTGCTAGGTAACATACACAAACAATCTGGCACAAGACGTGAACACGAGAGGAATAAATAGGGGAAGAAATAAGAAAGTCAATCGATGAAAGGTGAGAGCAGAGAGCAATTATGAATAAAGCAATAACAAAGTGGGTATACAGCTGATCACATGGCAAACTCAAAACAAACCATAAGCACCAAGACAACGAGATACACAGACTACAACCACGAGAGACAAAAAAACTAGGTTGATCAGTCTGAAGATGAAACCAAAGTAATATCTGCTGAGATTTTTCTTGGATAAAGAATTCTAGCTGTCATGCCACTTAATGTCATAACAATGTAGCACTACTGTTTAATACATTTACAATTTTACATTTTACAATTCAGGGTGATTGGGACACTGTCCAAGTCATCTCAATGGAAAAAAGTGTCCCAATTACACTGAATTCACCCTACTTTAAGAACTGTATGCTGCACAGTTTTCAGTACGCTAATATTCCTTGGTGAACATACATCATGAACCTTTCTTGCATGTTAAGGATCATCTCTGTGTGTACGCTGCCCCCTTCAGGCACTGTGTGTGATGTTTTGAATGGACCATCAACCTATTGAGCTGTTTTTGCATTTTGTACTCATAAGGAAACGCACATACAATATAAAACACAGTATACAAATATTGGAGTAGTATAGTAATGTGAAATTAGATTTCAAAAGGCTTTTCTGATTTATATTCTCAACCATGTAGGAACCAGAATGCACCACTAGGGGACAGTCTGTGTTCAACGTGATGCAGTAGGCTATTGTGGAATGGCATCCAACAGACATTCAAGCACCTAGAATGAACTAGTTAACAATTGGTTTGATTATATGTTTTTATTGGGGGGGGAATAATACATAACTGGTCACATATTGAATACATATGAATACACATATTGAGTATACAGTAGGGTAGGCTATAAGTCTGACCTGAATGCGATTACCTTATTTAAACATCACCATGGCTTCATTACAATCTAAGGATCCAGATACGATTTCTGTTCCTTCTTTGTGTGCCAAGAGTTTGATTCAGAAGTGGGAGCTGAAATAAAAGCTTTTTAGGTCAATTATAGTCCTGCGTGACTGGCCTTTCTCGGTGCTGTGACCACAAACCTACTTGTGCGATTGTGTCTCTGAGACGGAAAGTGTGTGTGTGTGTGTGTGCGACAGACATAATTACATTTTGTTTCGTATCGATATTTCAGAGTCGCTTTAGTGAAATGGTTCTGCTCTGAAGGTCATTAAAAACATTTTATACATGGAAAAAGTATATATATTACAGAACTGTCCAAACATTCATGTTTAAGCATGTCTAAAATGCATACGGCTTATTACTACTGTTCAAGAGTTTGGGGTCGGTCACTTTTTGTCTCATTGGTCAAAATGATTGTAAAAACAGTAATCCAATTTTATATTTTTTTTGTAAACATTTTATATGTAAATATATTTTAAAATGTAATTACTTCTGTATGATGGCAAAGCTGAATTTGCAGCATCACTACTCCAGTCTTCTGTCACATGATCCTTCAGAAATCATTCAAAATGCTGATTTGCTGCTCAAGAAATATTTCTTATTATCAATGTTGAAAATAATTGTGCTGCTTAACATTAAACAAATTATCAAATGTTTTTACCTCAGTCACCCAAGACTACTCTCCTAATATATAATAACCAAATCTGCATGCCATCTCAGTATCATGACCATTAAAGGTATTCAGAAATGGATGGCTTATGCATTTCTCATTGGAATAAAAAAGCACTTCAATCAGATGATTATGTTTGTTTCTCATACATGTTGCCCCTGAGTTAAGGGGAGAATGTTAGGACAATCTGTTTTAGATATGTTAGAAATCATGCGTAAAAACACAAGAGAATCTACGCTATTTAGATATACAAGCCCAATTGATGTTTTATAACTCAGATTTCTCCTCTGATAAGCATCTTCAGTTATTTGAGGTTAGAGAGGAATCTTAGAGCAGCTGATAATGGTTAGCTGGAGCTGCCATTTGAATTTCAATTTCAGGAGCATTCATTGCACACAGAGCCCTCTTACTCTCCTGACTGAACACAAGTGAATGCAGGTTGTTGACAAAGCTTTTACCAAGCTACTGGAATTTTAACGATGCGTCCCCAGCCCCACATGCTTTCTATTATTTTGATATTTTGCTCTGACGGCTTGTTGGTATTGTTCAAATACTTGACCTGATTAACTGTTGACAAAAGTATAGGAGAAACCTAAAGTCTTACAAAAGTAAGCCCTAAACCACCATCATGTGACATTTCAATAAACATAATAAAACATTTTAGTTTAAACAGATTAGATTAGATGTGATTTGAGAAATCTGAATGAAAATACAAGGGATCACTGTAATGTGGATGTAATTTTACACTTGGAACTCATTAAATCAAGTTAAAGATATAAGAAAATCATTCCAATTTCTTGTCACATTCAGTTCCAGCATTCTTATTCAGCATATATTTTTTTTATTTTAGCCATTAGCCCCGCTTTTTCTTTGATTTTTGTGATAATACACAAAGCATAGAGACTGCATAAAGATTAAATGTGCACTATGTAATATTTTTGCAGTATAATATCCAAAAACCACTAGGCCAGAGTTATATATTTTGTTCAGTTGAGTTCTTACAATATCCCACGTTTCGGGCATCCAGGAAAAGTGTGCATTTCCTGGATGCCCGAACCATGAGAAACGAATAAGTGCTCATGCCTTATCAAAGCCGCAAAATGAAGGGCTCTACGTCATATTCTCGCGCATGCATGGTGGTGCTTCGTGAGTTCTTGTCAGAGGCCCAAACGGAAGACAAGAACTTGTTGAATAAATTTGTTTTTGTTTGTTTTTTTCGCACAAAAACTATTCTCGTCGCTTTATAAAATTATTGTAGAACCACTGGAGTGAGATGGACTTTTTAACAACGTCTATAGTACCTTTTATGGGTATTGAGAGAGGAAATGTCATTCAGCCATCAAATTTCAACAAAAATATCTTAATTTGTCGGAGGACATGAGGGTGAGGAATTAATGACAGAATTTAAATTTTTGGGGAAACTAACCCTACACCTGAACTAATTTTCTAAACAAGCTTGTTCACATTACTAGACAAATATGTGGAAATTGATTGCCTTAAATTGAAATAGCCTTAAATACTTTGTGTACCTGAAACTTAACTGAATTAATTAAAACAAAAAATATGCAATTAACTAAGCAACTAATAGACATCACTGCAACATGGTTAATGGCTTTTAATGGAATCAACATGCAGCATATTATGAATGTTTTTTAGTGTTTTCCTGGGCTGAACCACAGGCTCTACTCTTCAGCACAATAGTGACCAACACTAACATATCTTAGATCTCAGCAACCCCAAAACAGCATTACCATCTTAAATTAATATAATCCAGTTTGATTTTATTTACTCTACAAGTTATTCATTTTAGAAAGTTTAGATGTTGATGTTTTATTGAAAATGCTTTGTTTGAGCTCACCATTATTTGATTTAGTTGGGCTCTTGACTTTTTAACTTTAGGTTTTATTTGGCTGCTGTAACTCAGTGTGTATAAGACACAGTCATTATGGAAAATAAAGCCATGAAAAATATTGGGGATAATCGGTTATCTGATATCATCATCAAGTATCCTATTTCACAGATATCATCCAAAGATTTGTTACTGATCAAGTTTTAGATCATCAAATGCATTTAAATATTGTATTATAAACACTGCGATACTCCAGCATTGTTATAATACAATATTTAAATTCATTTAAGGATTCTACACACTTTTGATCAGTAATAAAACTAGGATGATATCTGTCAACTAGGATAATCGATCAATAAATATCCAACAGATTGTCCCCAGTATTTCTCTTTGCTTTTTTGACACAGTGAATATCATATAAACAATGAGTTAAATATTACCACCAGAGAAACACTATAGTTAAAAAGCCAAGGGCTCAACTAAAGCAAACACTGATCACCATAATGGTGACTACAACTAACTTTATTATTTGGTTAAAAATTATTTTAAAGTGATATTGTTACATTGCATTTACTCATTTACTATAAAGTAATTATGGAACTATGGTTAGGTTTTAGTTTAGGGTTAGTTACAAAAAATATGGATCATTTACTGTTATTACTATAGTAAGTACATGTAACATGTATCTAACTATGTCATAAGGGTCTCTCAAAAGGGTCTCTCATAATATATACCTATTGTTTTAATTATTTTTTATTCTCATTAAGGACTTCTATAAATGTATGACAGAAGTTAAGTCAAACTGGTTTTTAATAAGTGGAGCTGGTAATGTCCTTTTTGTTTTTTAACCCTGAGATCTTGAGATATCTGTTGGTGTTTAATGTTCTGTTGTCTAAGTTTTGTGGGTCACCATTTAGTGACAATGGCATGTAAAGGCCAAGTACTATATGGTAATCCATACTTGGAATTTGTTGTCTGCATCCAAGTTAGTGCACACACATTAGGGGTAGCGAGTAGTGAGACACTGCAAACTGTGGACACACACCCACAGCAGTGAGCAGCCATTTTTGCTGTGGCACCCAGCAGGGAGCGATTGGGGGTAAGGTGCCTTGCTCAAGGGCACCTCAGTCATTTCCTACCTATTATGATCTTGGTTATTTTTTTTAAATTTTATTTGGTATATATTACTCCAGTATTCAGTGTCATATAAACTTTCAAAAATCATTATAATATGATGCTTTGCTGCTCAAGAAACATTTATTATTATATCAGTGTTGAAAACATTTGTAATTATAATGATTGTTACAATTGCCCCACAAGAATGGTTATGCACACATTAAGGGCATGTAAAACATGAAAGCAAAAGTCTAGTTTTATAATATGTTATTTACTTGCAATTTACTTGGTTCTATTTGAACCAATTTAACAGAACTTAACAGACCAGCATGCATTCCCATTGTTTCTTTGTCTGCAATAATTGTGCCACTTCATCAAAACTACTATTTTTGTTTGTTTATTTGTTTTTACAATCCACTTGTTTAAAAAAATCTGAGTGCCCTTCACTTTTAATTAACATGACACTTCTAAATACATAGCTAACAATTGACCATAAGTGTCATGTAGAAAATCCTCCATTTCAATACTGATATGAGGAGATACAGTGCTGATGAAATGCTACAGGGCCACAGACGAAACAATAGCAAAACAAACAAAAGAGGGACAACGAGGCCACACTCTGCCTGTTATGACACCACATGATGACTGTGAGCCTCTGGCCTTAGAGAGACGTGGCAATCGGTGGTAAATGTCATGTTAGCTCACAGCTGTAGCAAAGCGCTGGGCTTAAAACGCTGCATTAGAAAAGCATGAGTCAAAGGGATAAAGAAACTTGCAGCCTTTGTGTTGTGGAGGGATGCGTGCAGGGGGAATGATTACAGCCAATGAACTCCAACAACCATGTCGCAGCATCTCTCCGCAAAGAGAGAGACAGAGCTCAAACATGGCTTGCTTTCATAGCCTATAATGTTCTGCTCCGCTCCAGCCAGGGACAGGGAGAGTGGCGCTAAAGAAAGGGCATTCATCAATACCTCTTTTGTCAGGCATGCAAGATGGAAATTAATGAAGGCGTTCATGAGAGGGTCTGATGCTATTAGTGTAACTTCAGGAAACAAAATGGAAAATTAAATTCACCTCCTCAATGTTGCCCGGGGTGCCATTTTGTTTCAATCCAGGTCCTGACAGGGAAAGCCAGGCTTTTTTTTTTTTTTTTTTTTTTTGCCACAGCTCGAAAGTCTTGTGCTTTCCTCACATGAACAGATAAACCCCCATTAGTCATTAGATTAACTGAAAAATTATCTCCATGTCATGCAAAGCCAGAGGGAAGATTCGCTTATTCTACATCACGTTTCTTGGTGTTAGGGGAGGGGTGTGCATTATGTAAATGTTTTACAGGCACTCAAATGCTTTTACAAATAATTTATAATTAACCTAAAACAGCATTCAATTTCAGAACAGCAAGAGTTGGCAGCCATTTTGTGTGCCTTTTGGTTACTAAAATCAGTAGCCACGTATATGCAGTAGCCAGCATAACCTAAGAAATGTCACTTTCAGTGTATTTTAATGCAGTGCCATGTGGATGCTGGGGCGTTTCTAGGGTGGTTTTTAGTGGAAAATTATAATATTTCAGTGATCAGTTCTTAAAATAATCAATAATTATAAACAGAGTCAATAATCTAAATACATTTTTCCAGTAAAAATAATCTTTTGTGCATTGGAACGGTTCCATGGATGTTGAAGGTCCATATGCCAATAAAAAACTATTTTTAAGTCTGTATTGAGGTCATTAGATATGGCTCAGGTCCCTCCTTCAGGTCTTTTTTTTTTGTCCATTATACTGTCCACTGGTTGTCTGGCTATCACCAGACCGAGCTCAATTTAAATATGAACATTGGTCTGGGGAGTCCTTCCTGTATTTTCTACTGTACCAGAGGCATGATCAACTAGCATTATTTGAATGACTCTGTATGCAATTGGATAGTCCTTCAACCAATCAGACCACAAGAGGCGTGATCAACAGGGAATGACCCATCGTTTCTCTATCTGTCATCTTGTTAAACCTGCCAATAGCATTGTGAGGTAGATAAGCCAGTATGTGATTGGTTCACGCAAAAGTGTAACAGAAGCAGTAGAAATTAACGTACAGGTTTCCAGACTGAGTTGCCGGGCGAAATCAAATCGCCGGCAGATCAGACTGGGTTTACCCAGTGTAGTCCACTGGGCTAAAATCATAATTCCAATTACTAAGAATAATAAAAGCAAAAACACATTTCCTTAAGACAGAGTTTGAGTTATCATTCATGTCTGCACCATAAACCATGTGCACCAAAGTTTAATAAGAATGAGAAATAGTTATACTGAGCTTTGCCTTAGCATGCACCACAAAGACCAATTCAGTGCTTTTGACTGCATCAAGTCTTTACTATAAACTGCAAAGTAAAGTAGGTGAAAACATTAGGTTTCACGTAAGTGCTCCAGCTTGTGACCCATGGATCTCTTGAGCTTGTTTATGGGAGTGAGTTAGGTGCTCGGGGGAGCTTGGGGGCCTCTAGTGCAGCGGTCTGGTTTTTCTAAACATTTGTGATGAATTAGATCATTTCCTCTTGCCCTGAGAAAGCAGGCAGCAAAGATGACTAAATTAAAGGTACCTACCCTCTTGCAGACAGCCATGCTCTGCAAAGAGACAAGGGCACAATGAGAGAGTGAAAATCGTTTTTTAAAGGGGAAGATCTTGCCTATGCACAAGTTGTAGAATACAAGACTTGACAGCTGTTTTCTCAAGGCCAGCAATGGAAGGATCACATCACAGGCCTTGATGTGTGAGCTGGTCCAAAAATCATTCTATGGTTGCTTAAAGGGATAGATTTTGTCATCTTTCACTCACCTTGATGTCGTTCTAAAACTGTATGACTTTTTTTCCACAGACGAACACAAAATACAATATTTTGAAGAATGTTGATGCTTCACTTCAAGAAAAATATTGCATGCATCAAATATATATATATATATATATATATATATATATATATATATATATATATATATATATATATATATATATAAAACAGAACAAATAAATTCAAACATTTGAGGTTGATGACAAAATTTGGCAAAATCAGCCATTTATTGAAATGAAAAAGAACTAAATGTGAACAAAAATTTTGATGAACTTTTTAAGTAACAGCTCAAACTTCAATATACCGAACATGTATGTCATTGCAACAACAGTGTCGTACAGATTTGTTCATAGACAAAGTCTCATACAGCCTTGCAATGCAAGCCCAAAGGGTGAACAAACAGACCAGGAGCTATGGACATAGCAGACTCGTCATCACACAATGCTTTTCCGACAACGCTGAAAATTATATACATATTCTTACAGCATTTACACCTTTCGAAACAATAGTACCACAAAAATAAAACAGGAACTTTATGAACGACAGACAACGTGAAAACAAACCACATGACGCTGAATGGTGTTGTGATACTGCTGGAACAATATGACCAGTGCAAGGCTGACCAAGAGAAGTCGGGCAGGGGAGATCTCGAGAATAGACTAAAACATGCTTCTGCTGCGTCTGTTCACAGAGGTTTATATACATACAGCTGATATCCATCATAAGAACAAGTCAAAAAAAAAAGTGACAGAAAGAGAGGATCAAAATAAGTCTAAACACACTGCAGCTCTGCATTCATACCAATATGGCTTCCTGGCTCAGTGCGCCCAAGTGAAATAAGAAGCACCTGAAAAGTGCTGGCATCAAAATGTTTGATACACAGAGGCAGAAACAAAAAAGGAAATATGAGTTGTTCTCTGCACAGAGATGATGTTGACGCAACCGTCTTTAAAGAGGTTCCTACATGAGCTGCATTACCTTGAGGCTGAATGTCTAAGGAGTCATGCAGATTCAGAAGACGGCGAACACTGAATGCAAAAAGCGACTAAAAAGAGCCATTAACTCAAAAGGCTTTCCCATGTAATCTTTAGAGATTTCAAAAGACAGTGCATGAATTGCAAAAATAAGCAGGTATCAAGTCCAGATGGGGTCAGGTAGGTCTGCTCCCGCTTTTAGACATGGGAGACTTTCTGAGACTCCCGCGCCTGCTTGATGCTGTAGAGCCACTTAATGACCCGGGCGTTCCGTTCAACGGCAGAAATTCCATAAGGAACACGCTCCCCGGCGTCGTCGTCTTCGTCGGTGAGGTCGTCGTTGCTATGCCGTGACTGCTCACAGTCCGAGCTGATCATGCTGGCACTACGGAAATTGAGTGACACAATGTCAGAGTTTGCTCGGGCAAAGCTTTCCACACCTACGCTCTCCAGCTCCTCGGGATCCAGCCCACAATAGTTGAAGAAGCGCTCCACGTCTGCGCCAGCCCGAGCGTAGCGGTCACTCAAGTCTGATTTGGAGCGGTGCAGAGAGGGCCTGCGGGACACAGAATTGCCCAGCTCCAGCTCCGTAGCAGTGCTGGCCACTGTCTCTCTTTCAGGGGAGCGGGGAGCATTGTCACAAGCAGCCAAGGCCTTAGCGCTGGGCTTGGGCGGCAGTGGTGGTGCGGAAGAGCTGCTGCTACGGGCCGCTCTCAGTGGCTTGCCATTGCACAAGCGGCGAATGTCCGAGGAGCTGTGAGAGGCATGCAGCGACGAGCGCTCCCCATCGGCCTCGCACGACCTCTCCTCCAGCAGCCTGCGACTCAGGTTCAAGTTGCCTCCCTGTGGACTGTGTCGACCCTGCGTGGAAGATGGTACCTTAAGCGAGTCTGTAAAAGAACGGCACCCAGGTTCCGACAGCTCGGACGACCGATGTGGCGCCCAGCTGCGTGCCCCGACTTTGTGCGAGGTCCCCTTGGCAGGCCCCTCGGATGAGGAGGAGCTGTTCAAGATGTTCTTAAGGATCTCCAGGTTGAGATTCTCCCGTTTGGTGGTGGTTGCGCAGGTGTCCGACTTGGCATTGTTGTTGGAGGCCTTCAAGCCAGATCCCACACCGCCACTCCTCTTGACAGGAACTGGGCAGACAGGAGGCTTGGCCAGTACCTGTGGCTTAATGGGTTCCTGCTTAGCGTTGATGACCTCCTGGCTCTTTACGTATTTGGCCTTGTCTGCCTCGAGCCGCTCCACGGCACTCAACCTCTTCGGGTTTTGCTCAGTCTGCCGTCGGAAGTAGTCGGGCCCCTTGTTGAGGATGCGGAGTGGGACCGCAGAGGCAAAGGCCCCACCCTGGCCGGCGGGCTTGCTATCTGCCTGCAGCGTCTCGGTGGGCATCTCTGCTGGTCTCTCGGCGGCCGCCGTGGTGGATTCCGCAGTGGACTCTCGTCAAGGGGCAGCCTGGAGGCACACACATCAAGCCAGATGACCGGACTATTAATCCCGTCTCCACTGGCTGTCAGCAGTGAGGCCTCATACTCACAGCTCATTAATTAGCCCTCGCTTCCACCACACAGCCAGGCCCCGCACAACGGAAAAAAAGAGCACTCAGCTCCAGTCAGTGTCAGCACAACCCGTCAGGCTCAGCCAGCTGGGAGGGAACACCAGAGGATTGTGGGGAAAAGACTTGTCGCTGCTCCTTTGTTCCTGGCCAAGGCTGAGGATCTGAAACACACAAGGACCAACCATGTTAAGGGAGCAGGTGACATCACATTCCTAGCAACAACAGGAAGAGCTGCGACTCTGGCATGCTGCTGGCTGATGATGTAAGCACTAGAAAGCAACTAATGTAAACACATGTATACCTCAATATCAGTGAAATTAACCCATTTTGGTAGTGGTAGGTGTGAGGGAAACAATCTTAGACATTTTAAATCTAGAAACATTTATGTAGACTAGTGTACTGTGGTCCCAAATGTATAACTGCAATGTTTATCCTTATATTTATATATGATACATTACTATCATTCATCTATATAATCATCCAATAAAGGGAAAGATAATTTGGTAAGCTAAACCAGTTCTCATTTATTGCTTATAATCATAACAAAAGGATATATATTTTCATAAGTGAAAATAGCCAAATTATTCTCATAAAACTGCAAAGAAAAGATGATTCAGCAATTTAAGCGTGAGTGCGCTTCTTTTTGCAGAGAGAGAAATATAGACGTATGATCAGGGCTCATGTTCCTGCCAAAACCCTGAGGCTGTTTGCAGTGGGACAAGAAAAAAATACATTGAAGAGAGGAAGAAACACAAAATGGTGGAAAACTTTACTGGTCTCATAAATAAAAGTAATTACAGAGGTTCGTGGACAACAGTGTTGGTGGTGGCCACAATAGTTCAGGAAACGGCAATGACAAAGCAGTTTATGGCACAACAGTCTGTGACAATCTTCTGATTCAATCTAAGGGCTGCAGAGATTAATAAAAAAAATAAGACATTACTGAGATGGCAAACAAGTTTCTTTTTTGAACTCAGGTCTATTTTATTTTAAATCTTGACATGCCTAGCGTCTTTAGCTCAATGAGTTTAAGTTTTCTTGCTTGTATAGATTCACACTTACTGAAATGGCATATCTATATCACTTTGTAATATAGAAAATGGTCTATAATTTCAAATAACGTTTTGTTAGGCAGTCCAAATGTTATCATGATGTGACAATATATGTTGACCAGGTCTAGTTAACTTCAAACCTGTGAGAAACATTATCTTACAATGGCACTCTGTGTTATTATTACACGGTTTTTGAGTTTTGTACATCCCAACCTCAGGCCATTCAAATCCAGTGATTACAAGCTCATAAGGGATTTTATTGTTGTATGACAATCAGCTTTGCAGAAATATATAATTTAATTACAAAAACTCCCATTAGCAAGTGAACCTCACTGGACCCAAAAGCACTTATTTTCCCCCCGCCCAAGCACTTAAAACATCCCCAGGGTCATTTTTGGGTTAGATAGAGGCTTTGCAAAAGTCTTAGAAATGTCAGAGGATCAAGAATTGGAGAAAACAGACTAAGATGGACTTTAATAGGACGGTTCAGGTTAATTTAAAGTCCTTTATCTGTGTCATGCTGTCAATTCAGTGCTTTTCGAAGTCTAAATGGTAAAAAAAAAAAACGACATGCAATGCTTTTTATCAGCATTTTTTAGAACAATTGTGGTTGAAACATGCCACAAAGGTTCTTAATCACATACAAAACTTCTACTAGTAAATGCAAGTGAATTAAATAATGTACAAGCACTGGTCTGGAGTAACCTTAAGTAATTCTATCTAAACTGAACTATTTTGCCATTTGCAGGACATTAGCAGGACAAAAACAAACATATACAGCAAATAACTTGCTAGTCTTTTAGATAGACATAATATGAGCAGAGACTACGATGAAAACTGTGTTTTGTGTTCTTTAATAAGGCTATCAACAATGACTGTTTATATGTTTCAGAAAAGGGGTCAATGATTATAAACCAAAACAGCATACAGGGAATGGGCCTTTCTCTTCAAACATAATTACAGAACACAGTGGAGTCTAAAACACGGGTCATGCAGAGAGCAATAATTGTAACGATCTCCCCAAACACCCCCGCAAAGAAAGAAAAAAACCCAGTCGCCTTTAATCCTCTGTGTTGAGTGCTGTAGCCCCCTCCCCCAAAACAGAGTAAGCCCAGCTGTGGGAATCCAGCCAATAGTCATCTCACATCATTTCATCTCCCTCCAAAGCCCTTCTGAATTATCAGAGCCAAAGACAATCCCCAAGGCTTTCTCAACGCACCCGCTCACCCTTATCGTCCATGTAAGAATAACACTTTACCTCATCACACCATCCCTGTGAGATGGCCTGCTGAAATGAAACAGCGATTTGTAAAACGGATATTAGAACATCTTGCTACATGATCAGTAATACATGCAGGCCTCCCTGCATGTGCGATCCTTTGCCCTTATCAGGAACATACCCATCATGTGTGTACTACAGATTCCTTTCTGCTCTTAAAAGACCACAATGAACTCTGTGGCCTGTAGTGGTGAACACTTTGCAATAAGAATCAATTTGTTAACATTAATTAATGCATTAGGCATTATGAATTAACAATAAGCAAAATGTTATGCACATTTATTAAT
This sequence comes from Pseudorasbora parva, assembly GCF_024679245.1. Taxonomy (NCBI): domain Eukaryota; kingdom Metazoa; phylum Chordata; class Actinopteri; order Cypriniformes; family Gobionidae; genus Pseudorasbora; species Pseudorasbora parva. The sequence goes on from NC_090180.1 coordinate 10,944,123, forward strand.
CCAGTTTAGTGTGCATTTATAAATATACATTATTAAATTGATATTTCATTAAATATACATTAAATATAAATCTATATACACTAGGGATGGGTCATCGATACACTGATTCAGATCTCAGTGCGATTGTATTCTTGATTTTCGATTCAATTCAGTGAATAATTTTCAGTGGGCCCACCACATAACAAAAAAGATTAATATTATAGTTATTGTGTTTGTTATTTTTGATCCATTTATTGTAATAAATAAGGTGATATTTCACATTTCTCGATTGCAATTTCGATACCACAGCTAAAACTGCTAACTAATATATATTTAGAACATTATTAAAAAAGCAAGTAAATAGCCATTAATAAAAACAGTTTTAAAAAATGTAATCTAATTACAAGCAATAGCACAAAAAAAAGTCTAACAATAGTTTTTTTAGACTAATGCAAGGATACAATATACTGTTATAGGGCCAGTTCACACAGAACACAGAACAGAGGTCAGAGTAACGAAAAAAAGCTTAAGGTCTAGTAATAGTGGTAAATATCAATAGTGACCGATTCTTCACAATCTTGGACTTCTACTTTTAAAATTTTTGGTCCAATCAAAAAACTCTCTAGAATCAAAAAGTCCCTCTCCTGAATATCAGTGTTTCTGGCTAGCAAACTGCTAATGGTTCACAGATGTGGCAAACTAAACGCTAAATTAAACAAATGCATATATCTATACAACCTAATACAAACAAGTCAGCACAGGACAAGAATATGTCAGCACTCAGCAGAAGGACAGAAAACACTTGTTATTTCATAAGGTCTTTACGGTTTCTTACGTACAGCTAGCAGACCATAAAGCATGTGCATCAGCGAGAGCATTTCCCATGTTAGGAATGTTCTCTCAGCTGTACTGTATGACCACGTAAGCCACATTCCAGTGCGCCTCGGTTCATAAAAATCACAGAAATGCGTACGGAAAATACGCTGCATCAGCTGAGCCGTTTGGCAATGTAGCAATGCCACCATTAAAACCATCTTGTTGTCTGCGAGGCCAAACTTTTTTCTTTTAAATCCAAACACATGATGATCACGCGAACAGTTTTTTACTCAGGCAGTTTAAAACAGAAACTGACACAAAAAAAACTGCTGCTTTGAGCCCACATGACTACTTCAAATAACAATATAAAACATCCTGCTCGGTAGAGGAGCGTTACGTTACTACTGGATTCACAAGTCTGTTGCGTTTATCCACTCTGAGATGATATTAAGCATCAATGTCCCGCTGGGTGTATTGGGTAACAAAATCGTGTTTAAAACAAAGAGAAAATTGGATTTCAGCTAAATTCTTTTATCACATTTGCCTAAAGGCTCGTCCTCTAGTTACAGTTCCCAGGGTGAGAGTATGATCTTGCTTCACTGCAAAAAACATATTTATTAAACCTTTGGTTGTGGCGTCAAAAAAAAACGTACTAAATATAAGTATCTAGATATCTAAAAAAAACACATTAAAAAAACAATACACATACATTTATACATACATATGCATACATAATTGATAAAAAATAAAATGAAACTAAATATTGACAAAAATATATATACAGCCCTTATCAGTGTCATAAAAGCATCTATACAGGAGAGGTTGGTTTGAGATGATCTAAAGAGCATTTTGGACCCATCTGTATATTCATATGTTTGCAATAGTTTCATAAGATTACACCACAGCTAGACATAATGGCACAGAGCTAAAATGAATGAGCAGTTAAATTGAGAGTGTCAGTGTGTTGATGAACTGCTATATAAGCAATAGATTCTGGTGTCCATCTGTTATCTGCTCACACCAGCGGTGGCGGCGGCAGCATGGGGCTTTGACTTTAGAGCTGGTTGTGTGCTGTGAGCAGTGGGCTGGACTACTGACTCATGGGGCCAGCAGATGAGCCCCGTCCCTCAGGGGAGAGCAGCTCATTGGCTCACCCCTCCTGTCAATCATCCAGACATGGGCCACCCGTCACAGCAGGTGTGTGTGTGTGAGAATATGGCCAAGATCTTGTTACATAATTATATCATATATAGAAGCTACTAGACCAGTCGCAGTGTCACACAGTGTCTGTTCTGCTGTGTAGCAGTTTGTCTACAATGGACGCATGCCAGCAAATTATCTAAATAATTTTGTCCTGTTATTGGAAGTACAGAATGTTCAATTCATTCAGTGTAGACAGGATCACTTATTATAATGTTTTTTTGCAGGTATGTGCTTTTGACGTGGCACAACAGCCAATCACAATGTAAAAAAAAAATAGTTTTCAGTAAAACAAATTATGAATTATGGCTGACTTCAAAAATATGCCTACTATTTTAGTCTTTCTACTTCCAAATGTCACATTTAATTCAATGTGCTGATTGGCATTTATTGTAATTATTTGTGATATGTATTAGCAATTACTACACCAAATTTTTTCAGTGCAGTAAGATGTGTGCATTTGGTCACATGCCCAGATATGCTGTAACATAAAACTACATTGGTGCCACTCACAGACTGAGTTTTTTTCTAAGCAGCAGTGAATATCAGAATTCACTGAACTGGTTATCTAGTCTCTGTACTCTGTACTACATAGGTAGCATGTATTTGGTGTTATTTGATAAACACCAGTCTTAAAGGGGTACTTCAGTGCTGGGAAGATGAATGTGCATTTAAATAGGGTTGGGCATCGTTTTGATTTGAACGATTCTGATTCCGATTCCGATTCTTACTTTCGATTCCGGTTCTTTTCGATTCTCGATTCCGATTCTTTGAGGGGTGGAGTCAAAACATGTCACATCGATATTCAATGCTATTTTCAATACAACGGGGGAAAAACGCTGCATATACTGTCAATTAGATATTTTTTATATAATTATTTTTTTTGAAAGTCTAGGCAATCAAACATTTCTTCTGAAGAGATCACTTTATATGATAAAGCTTTTAAGCTTTTTCTCATATATAAACATTGATCAATTACTATTAAAATTATCTCACAAATATTTGTTAACTCAATGTATTTTTTACAACGGGGTAATTGTGTTGCAATAGCTTACACACAGCACAAGGAAGCTTGATTTTGAATGGTAAATTGAATAAACAAAGATACATATTACAAAAAATAGCACAAATAAATACAATAGAATAAAAGATATAAATGAAATAGACTGCTTTATTTTTTCAGGTAGGTCTAACATTCAGGTAAGAAACTGAATAAAAAAAACGCAAAGTGGCTAAATAAATTTAAAATAACATTGGATAATGTTTTTGCAAAAAATTAAATCGTTTCATATAAAACCATTAAAGTTAGACAAGTTGATCAGTCAAGAGCAGTGTGATCGTTTGTCTTTTTGTAGTTTGACTTTGAATAACAAATGTATGTAGGCCTACACTTGTATGTCAGGGGCGGCTTTATTACGGTAGGCTATGTGTGTGTGTGTGCGCTTCAGATGTGAGCTTGAAATCTGCGGGGATTCGTAGAATTATGTGCAATCCCGCGCGAAATTCAGACCGATCACACACACTAACACAAACACGCTGTCGTAAGGAAAAGTCCAGCAGAACGCGCGTCCGTCGTGTTCAGAGGTTAACCGGCTGAGTGAGAATATGCGGCTGCGTGTCAACTCGCTGTCGGTCAGAGAAGGAGAGGAGAGCAGAGCAGAGCAGCTGGGATCGATTGTGTAGGCTGAGCAGGCTATCGTATCTTTTCAGGTATTTCAGTATCGATATTTTTGACAACACTAGTTGCACTGTGCCGACCCAGGCTTTTAAAAGTGAAATAAATCCACACTTCAGAGCCGCTTACCGGGCTTCCATGACTAAAAGAACAAGCGGGCGCGCAAGCACCGGAAATCAGGTGGCCATGGAAACCAAAATTTGCGCGCTTGGAACCGAAGATCGGAACCGAAAATAAATTTTCTAAACGATTCCAATGGAATCGTTAGTTTTTAAACGGTTCCAAGTTAGAACCGGTTCTCGATGCCCAACCCTACATTTAAACTGGGTCATTTATGTAGTATAATTGTGAAATTATTTTTGAATTTAGTGCCTTCTAGACTGAGAAAAGACAGATAACGTATTTTTGGCTTATGTGGATGAAAAACAATAACTCCCATAATGCACTTGCTTCGCTGTCCCACAAGGCCACTCCCAAAGCGACCGCTACTGGATTACTTTCCCACCGCAGCACCGCCTCTACCGTTGTTTTCATTTTCATAGTAGTAATAAAACTATTTAGTTCAGTTAGAGAACAGACAATACAAATAAAAACTGAACATGTCTGTTCAATATAATGTGATTGAGCCGAACGAGAGTCACAGCACAAACGCAGCAGGAATCATTATCATAACATTCATCACGAAAGCCAAGAGCTGTGCAGATCTGAGGTAAGCGCGGGATACATTCACAGCGCATGTTCAGTCTGGCGCGTTTTCAGATCATGCTCATTGAAGCTTAACTTTAATAGGAATTAATTTGAAAAGTTGAAATACTGACTTTGCTCTGCATCGCTCCGTTTACAGGAATCTACCATCCACATATAAGATTAAATTCAAAAGGTATGACTTAAGAGAGCAAAAGAAAATATTGCCAGACTCAAATTAATATTTTTTAACTCAAACATTTAGAAGAAATTTCAATATGTGGCAAACATCAAGTGCCACAAATCAGTCTCTGGCATCACATCCAGTTCACCATCCCCATCTGACGTTCTCTTTGCTAAAATATCCAGACAGAAGACATATCTGTCTTAGACACTTTAATTTTATTTGTGAAACTGGCACTGGAGGGCCTACAGCGATTTCAAGGATATTTGTGATCTCAGTGCTGCTGTAGGAAATCAAAGGTGCTCTGTGATAGTGGAAAGACTCAAAAAATAAAGCCTAAGGTAAATAGCGAACCTATTACAAGGCATCATTCTGACATCCAGACCAAACACAGGACAGGCTGTGCTCTGTCGAGAGCTACCTGGCAGGCACAGGTAGCAACAGTGCATCTATTTTGAGAAGGTCTACAAAGCACTAAATTACAACTGCACATAACCAGAGAATGGCCTTCAATGGCAAGACTGAAGGTGAGCTTTTCGAAGCACATTTGTCTGTATTCTTTAGAGAGCAATTTCAACTATTAGCACATTTAAATGCGCTCCCTTCCGTCTGGGACACTCTAGGAATGACCTTTAAACTACGTTCAAAGGCTATGCTAACAGAGAAGCGTTTGACACTCTCAGAGTGTTCATTTTGAACCCTGGCTACAAGAAGAAGAGCAACATCGGATCCCTTAAACTAATTCAGGAGGCGGTCTGAGACAAATTCCAGATGAAACTGGAACAAGTGTAAATGCATCTGGTTGTTGAAACCACATATGCAAATTGTACTCCTCCCAAAATGTTCAAAAATAAACGTGTGAGAACATTATAGGCTATATGACATGCTATAGCCACAACATATGGTAGCGATACTGCAACATTTATCGCTGCAGATGAAAAGCTGAGTATCTTCAATAAGCTGACATGCAGACTGCCACAAATAAACTTTAAAATATGTCACACACACACTCAAATCACAGTCATCTTCATTAAAATAATTGAGACTAAATATAATCTAAAAAAATTTTACCAGTGCTGATGCCGTTCTCTCTCTTATTGCACTCTTTGACCTTGAAAAATGCTGATGATACATAAAATGCAGCTTTTTTTATTATTTTGGCGGAGACACATTTATGTAAACAAATATAAATGGAACAGTTTTAGCAAAAAAGATATTTGATCAAATAGATGCGTGACCAGGTGTAAACAGAACCCCATAGAGTTGTGAAATATGACAAAAATGTATCCATCAGTTGTTATGTTTATGGAAGAAGCATCTTATGCTCCCCAAGGCTACATTTATTTGATCAAAAACACACAAAACAATAATATTGTTTGATATGCAGTGCCTTGCGAAAGTATTCGGGCCCCTTGAACTTTGCGACCTTTTGCCACATTTCAGGCTTCAAACATAATGATTGAAACTGTATTTTTTTGTGAAGAATCAACAACAAGTGGGACACAATCATGAAGTGGAACAAAATTTATTGGATATTTCAAACCTTTTTAACAAATCAAAAACTGAAAAATTGGGCGTGCAAAATTATTCGGCCCCCTTAAGTTAATACTTTGTAGCGCCACCTTTTGCTGCGATTACAGCTTTAAGTCGCTTGGGGTATGTCTCTCAGTTTTGCACACACCATGTTTGGTGTGTCTCCCAGGTGGCTTGTGGCAAACTATAAATGGATATCTTTAAGAAATTGCTTTCTTCTTGCCACTCTTCCATAAAGGCCAGATTTGTGCAGTATACGACTGATTGTTGTCCTATGGACAGAGTCTCCCACCTCAGCTGTAGATCTCTGCAGTTCATCCAGAGTGATCATGGGCCTCATGGCTGCATCTCTAATCAGTCTTCTCCTTGTATGAGTTGAAAGTTTAGAGGGACGGCCAGGTCTTGGTAGGTTTGCAGTGGTCTGATACTCCTTCCATTTCAATATTATTGCTTGCACAGTACTCCTTGGGATGTTTAAAGCTTGGGAAATCTTTTTGTATCCAAATCCGGCTTTAAACTTCTCCACACATTATCTCGGACCTGCCTGGTGTGTTCCTTGTTCTTCATGATGCTCTCTGCGCTTTAAACGGACCTCTGAGACTATCACAGTGCAGGTGCATTTATACGGAGACTTGATTACACACAGGTGGATTCTATTCATCATCATTAGTCATTTAGGTCAACATTGGATCATTCAGAGATCCTCACTGAACTTCTGGAGAGGGTTTGCTGCACTGAAAGTAAAGGGGCCACTTCATGATTGTGTCCCACTTGTTGTTGATTCTTCACAAAAAATTACAGTTTCAATCATTATGTTTGAAGCCTGAAATGTGGCAAAAGGTCGCAAAGTTCAAGGGGGCCGAATACTTTCGCAAGGCACTGTAGCTATAAAAATTCAAATAACCGTTTTGTTTTTCTACACATTTTAAACGTTTATAAATGTATACATGTAATTTATTCCTGTGATGGCAAAGCTGAATTTTCAGCATCATTACTCCAGTATTCAGTGTCACATGATCTTTCAGAAATCATTTTAATATGATGATTTGCTGCTCAAGAAACATTCCTTATTATTATCAATGTTGAAAACAAGTCTGCTGCTTAATATTTTTTTGAAAATGGATATATATTTTTGGAACAATATAAAGTTCAAAAGAACATTGTTTATTTGTAGTAAAGAGACAGTATTTATAAATGTTACAAAATATTTATGTAATAAAAAAAAAAAAAAGTCTATTTAACGCATTCTTGCTGAATAATAGTATTAGAAGAGAAGTAAAGAGAAGGAAAAAAATCTTCCTGACCCTGAACTTTTTAACTGAGATTTACATGCAAAAAGCAGGGGTGTATAAACAATCCAAAACATGTCCTGGAAGAATATAAATGTCCTAGTACAGCTTTGTCGTGTGTGTTTCTTGCAGCAATCAATACCTAACCAACTGAGTTAATGAGAACAATGTTAATCTAGTTGGTGTAAACGGATGCAAGGGACATTAACCCAGACTGAGGTTCATTGAGAGCAAAGCCATGACCCAGATTACCCTGTACTAAAGCTCATGGGACAAATCTCACCACTCATGACTTTACTCGTGCCTCATCACCCCAAAGTTTATGGGTTTTGATCACTCATAAAATAGTGAATGAATGATGAGCGCATGTATGCAGCTTTACAGTACCCTAACTACCAGGAACCCACAGCAAACTCATCCATTAAAAAGTAAATGATGTTCTCACCGACAGACCTTAAAATCTTGTGCACTTATTTGCTTTATCTGCCCCAGACGCAGAAGAAATAATCCTGTTAGTGCTACTCAAGGAGCAGCGAGAGGACAGCAGTGACGAAGAACTGAGGATGGCCTCAGCTGGCTGGTGGTGATCCTGATTTTGTGGATTGGATCAATTTACGGTCTCAGCGTACGTGTTAACATGCTTCGTCATATTTTATTATATAGTTTAAAGATTATTATTAGGGCAGTTGATTCAATTTTCCAAAAATAAAACTTAGCTTGACACAGGTCTTAAAAACATGAAGCTATAGTCCTGCAATTGTACGTAATCTAATAGGGGTGTAACGATACACTCGTGTCACGATTCAATATGTATTTCGATACTGAACTTTTAAAAAAAACATTTTTACCTTTTTATTATTATATTATTATTATTATTATTGTTTGTGTTTTATTATCAGGACCCACAAATATTCCCCCATTGCATTATTATACATTATATTCAATGTTGTGTATAATTCAAGCTTTGCCTTTCACATTTTAACACTCGATGGCACCGTGTCGAATGTGAAGAGGGGGATTGCCATGTTAATCTTGGACTAAATCGGCCACCGTAGGAGTTATAACGAAATCAGAATTGAGAGGAATAGAAACTATTATTCACTGCATGGTCATATACCTTTACACCGCTAGATGGGGGAAAATATCACACAGTGTAGCTTTAATGTAATCACTGAAACTGAAACACGCTTCCAACGTTTTCACTAAGAAGTGTCGCTTTAAATGCTGTTTGCGTGTTGACTTTGAGGAGTGTCACTTTAAATAATGTTTGTGCCCTCACTGAGGAGTGCCGTTCCGGCAGCGCGTGCACTTCAGATGATCAATGTAATCCGTTACAGCTCTAATCGCAAGAAAGCTCGCCAAAACGACCGCTCTAAAACTGTAAACGTTTAGCTCATGCAAGAATTTTAATTCTGCATTTCCTCTCTCATGTTGTTTTTGCGCCTCACGCAACCACTTGAACGCCGATGTTTACTACAGTATGTGCGTCCTGTTAAATATATTCATCACATAAAGCCATTGTGTCTCTTCAGAAGACTAAAGAATGTTTGGATTAGACACTCGATTAGTTATTTTTACACGCCTTTATTACATTCTTTGCATCTTTTAAGTTTGAGAGGAATGGACTTTAAAAATGGAGGGAAAAAAACCCTTAAGGTTTCATAAAGAATATCTTCATTTGTGTTTGGAAGTTAAATGAAAAACGACACGATGGTGAGTAAGTACATGATGACAGTTTACATTTGTGGTAGCCTACATTTGTTGATTTGTGTTTGGGTGAGTTATACCTTATAAATAGGCCTACTACAGCAAGTTGAGCCTTGGATAAAACAACGCTATATCGCGAATCGTAACGTTTCCATCAACGATACATATCATCACGTTACACCCCTATAATCTAACAAAATAAAATAAAACTGAAATAATTTTGAAACCAAGACAGTGTGACTGAATGTGATGGTTTAGCAGTCTTGGACAGCTGTTCCTAACTAGACTGTAAGTGGAGACCGTTTCAGGAGTGTTTTGTAAATCAAATACACATACAACTCTCTGAAAAGATCCTCTTCTCAGGTTAATTATAATAAACTAACTGTTGAGAACTTGATGGACCACAGGTGACTTGACTCTCTTGATTCTCTTTTTCATCAGTTGTGTTAACTGATTGTGGACAACGAAAAAATGGCATCCAAAACAACACGCGATTACGTTTTGACAGCTTGTTAGTGAGTCTGGAGCACTTTGAATTCATCATTGCCTTTGCTCAGATGAACATACTGAGTTACGCACTTCTGAAGGGTTGGAAATGATCAAAGGGAATGTGTCAGCTTGTACAACCCGTACGCTTAAGAGGAAATGACATGGGAAAAACTTTTCCTGCACTAAAAGCTGCTCCCTCAGGTTACCCTTGTTTTTCTGTGAAGGAACATCTGCTAACGCACACAACAACAAACACAACGCATTAGCAGGGCCTGGGAATGCAAACAAACGGATATCATATGAAATGTTTGCTGGTGTATTGACAGCACGTTGGCTACTGTTGTTCAAAGTATTGTTTTTACAACTTGTTCTCTATAAGTTATACTGGATGGGAAAGCATTTACTAAATGGCAAAGAAGTAACCAACCTCTGTGTGGGTCAGGTTTTGACCGGCTCTGAGCTGCTGTCCGAGCCGCCCTTGTCCTCCAGCTGCTGCAGGTTATCAGTGGGGGTGACGCCTGGACAAGAGAAAACAGTCGGTAAGATTCTGCCATCACAAATCACTGAACAGTAAACGCAAAGCACTTCTGATTGCTTTATTACCAAAGCACTTGCAATGAGAAAATTGTTGGTTCATTCATTTTTTTTGTGTGTGTGTGACATTTACACCTCAACTAAAGCTGCACGATAAATCGTGTCTATTAAACCTTTGACAAATATGATCACAGGGGAACATTCAAATCCGCATTAGTGCTGCTGCTGAGTTAGAGAGATCAGTTGTCATGTATGAAACAGCTACACCATATCATTATTATTAATGTGTTAATAATTCAAAAATCCAGAATTACTGGAATAAAAGTTTATAGTTCAGATGAATATCTATAGTAGTGATCAAAATACTGTAAATCATATTAATAATTGTATTAATTACATTATTATGCCACTATTTGGCAACAGGTGACAAATGTATTATTGAATCTTTCATTGAAGAGATTTGTTTAAAACACAGAATGAAGTCTTTGAACGATTCGTTGAATCATTCATACTTTTTTCTTTTTTTTAAATTATTATTATTATTATTATTATTAAAGAAATTAAATGTTTTTTTAAATAGACTGCAGCAAATAACATGTTAACATTTTGTTAAGTTATCTATTTAGAATTGTGGGAGAATCATGATCTCTATTTTAAAATCATAATTTAAAATCTTTCCAGAATCGTGCAGCTCTAACACACTCTAAGGCTTTTATAAAAATAGGAATTCTAAAGAATGAGGTTTTTTCCACAGTAAGAATAGTAGAAACCAAACTAACTTAGCTATGCAAAAAATAATAAGTAAATAAAATAACATTAGAAGATAGAACAATTTCTATAGTATAGAGGAAAATAAGAAAATATTTTAAGTGCATTTTCTGAATTTTGACAATTACTATGTTGACATTGTGTTTGCTCTTACCCAAATTAGTACTTTTTTACCATTTGAAAATATTTATTTTATTTTATATTAATACTATAATATAATAATAAACAATTACAATAACATTTAACATTAAATATGTATAAATTATTATATTAATACAAAAGTAAATCAAAAAATCAAATTAAAAACATTTACTTCTATATATTAGATCAAATATATTTTTTTCTATAGTTCATAGTTCATCAACTATTGCAAAATTTCCTTCTAAACTCAATGACAGCATATTTTAGGTTAAATTTGTTACAAATCTTAATCTTAATTTTAAAACCGCAACAATCAAGTGTCACACGTCCCAAAATTCTGGAAAATCACATACAAGATTAGCAAGAGAAAAAAACCGAGCTCATTTAATATTCTCTGTGACCTCCTGTCCTGAGATTGTTGATCAACAGTTCATTTTAAAATGAAAAAAAGCTAGACAAAGGGCCTTTTTTCCATTATTCATGGACATGTGCAGATATCTAGCATAGCATAGTTTTTTATTATTTTTTTTATTTTAACACGACCAAAAGTGTATTATACAGGGTTAAAGACCATTTCAAATCTGGCAATGTTGAGCGGCGGGGCTGCCTAGATGCCGGTGTCTTCTTTGGAGACAGCCAAGATTGCGATTGTAAGGACATTCGCAGTGGGCCACATAAATACAGAGTGGATGATGAGTGTTTGCATGTTGAGCTCACAATGTTCCTTCCCTTTTACTGTGTAAATGAATCATCATGACAATACAGAATGCAGCAGATGTTGGAGCGTCGCAGGCTCACATGGCTACAGTTTGTCATTTTATGGGGAAGTTCCTCCCGACGTGGACATCTAAGTAATGAGAAAATCCTGGTACAAACTCACTGCCCGGGGCGCAGCACTTTAATGAAACAGTAACCACATTATCACCTCGGTCAGAGTTATGGCTAGAACACAACCTGACAGCAAAACTCAAGATTTAAAAATGTAGAAATACAGAATCACTATATTAATGAATCATTTTGTTGATTTTTTTCCCCACAAAATATTTCTCTCCCCTCAAACTAATCAAGATACACAGATGAGATGTCAAACAGGCATATTCATCATGTCAACCCTCCCTAAAAAATTCAACATGCCGCAGTTCATGTGATTAATAATGTGAAGGTGCAGAACCCACATTAAGTCAGCTGGTTCCTCCTGATATTGCACACACTTTGAGCATACCACTGTGACTTACAGATCACAAGGCATCTACTTAACGCGTATAAAAACAATTAAGAGTATAATCGTCTAGATATTTCCTGGGAGTGAGATGGAAGATTTGCCTTTCCTTTCACATCTGACAATCACTGGTCCCGGTCTAGATGCATGACAGGACTGGGTGTCTCACAGGACGTCCGCTGCAAGACCTCGACTGGCGCTGCGTGAGGAAGTGCACCTGGTTTTGGTATGAGGGTACTCCTCCTCAGTGATAATAACTATGCTAATATTTAGCCACTACAACTCATTTCTCTGGAGAAATAAAATAGAAGTTGATAAGCAACCAATGCCATGTTCAAACCACAGGCAAATCAGATTTCTTCTCAAATCAGATTTTTTCAGGCAGACTGCCCACGCCATTAATTGCAAGTGGTCAAATAAGATGTGTCCAAAAAAACCAACCTATCCGCATGGGTTACTTTGGTAACAAAGTAGGTGTATCCACATGTGACAAAGCTTTTGAAACGGACACAGGTGCATCATCTCACCCTTCAAAAAAAACGCCCCGTTGAGTCGCGGTACAGAACTAGTATATTGTTATGTCCCATGTTGTAGCCACGGCTGAAATCTTTGCATATACCGCTGGAAAGCCGTATGAATACTTCTGGCATTTCCATCATCGGTTTTGAGACCATTTGAAATATGATTTAAACGGCCAGAGCTTCCAGCCTGAGACACATCAGTAAAAGTCTGATTGGACTTTCAAATTTGGTTTGAATGAGATAAAAAAAAATTTAAAAAAAAGTTAATGTTTTTTTTTTTTGCTGTCCAGACTTTCAAAAACACATCCGGATAAAACCTCGATATTCAAAATTTTATAAAGAAAATCTTATTTTTGGGCTAGCAGTCTGGCCATAGCACAAAAAACAAACAAAATTAAAATAATAATAAAAAAAGATATATATTGCAGTGTTTATTTTAAATAATTTATCCACGCACATTAAATTAGCAAACACTAACAATTCCAGCCAATTCCCAATGGACAATTTCAACTCCCACCCTACCCACCATTTTTTCCTCGTTTCAGAAGATTGACTCTCTATATGACGCAATAGGGAAGAAAAGACGACTATTAAATGACTTTAAACGTTTGTGTATAAATCAAAATGATAATATTTAAAAGATAAAAACAGGATTCCTTCATTTCTACAATGAAGAAAACCAGTGAATCCAACAGGGGCTTAATTTTGACCCTATTTATGCATTCATGTAGGGTTTTGAGTCATGCGTTCTAAGGTCAGGGGTCATGTTTTAGAAACTTCTAGTAGCAGAACATAAATCGCCCTGAGAGCTGGTTTACTTCTCAAGCACAGAGACAGCATTCGCTTTTCACGTGGTCATTTGGCATTCTATGCAGACGGCACTCCTCACACAGCCAACCGCCGACTTTCACAGCTTCATTTATCTGTGAGCAAACACCAAAGCCTGCATTATCATTCCAAACAAGTCCCGAGCCATGAATCACATACAACAGCGTGTGGGTGAGTCAGTTCCCAAATCTACAGCCAACAATGTCAACTTAACTTACTACAACACTCGTATTCCTCTTCAGCGTGAAACCGAAGAACAACAGAGAATGAAATGGTGCGAAACAAGGACAAAGATCTAACAACCAATCGTAGTAACATCCCTGAAACTACAGACGGTGTGAAGACGTCCATGGAAACGAAAAGTCTAGACATTAAACAACAGCTCCGTGAAGCGCTCATCAGCCACACACAAGAATACATTACACTGCTGAATGCAAGTGCTATTTATGTTCGGTGTGTCTCTTTCATGCACGCACGCAAACTCTTCACCTTGGATGCTATACTTGTCTTTGATGGCACTCCCATCATGCCTTTCTGCCAGCAGCAGCCAGTCTCGCTCAAAGATCCAGTTTTAATGAGTAAACAAGCTACAGCAGGGAGACTTTACATCAGTAGTCGTCAAATAGTTTTGCTTCATAACCCAGATTTTACTTCTGTGGCCACCCAATACAGTATAGTTTATCGTGTAAAAGCCAACAATAAAAAATATTAATGACATGAGCTTTAATAATAATTTAATTATTAATTTCATTGATGAGGGAGTTACATGGTTTGTATGGAGATGGAGGGAAAACACAGAATTGTAAGCTCCACCTTCCAGAGACCGTTGTTGTAACTTAAAGGGTTTGTTCACCCAAAAATGAAAATTATTTAAATAATTATTCACCCTCATGTCATTGGACCCGTAAGACCTTCGTTCATCTTCAGAATACAAATGAAGATATTTCTGTTGAAAGCTGATGGCTGAAAAAGGCTTCAGAAAGGCCTCCGTTGGCATTCAGTACATTTCCACTCACAAGACTCATAAAGGCACTAAACACATCGATACAAAGTCCATCTCACTACAGTGGCTGTACAATAATTGGGACGATTATACAATGCGACGGAAAAAAATGTTGTGTGCAAAAAAAAATCGAAATAATGACTTTATCCACCAAGTTATTGTCTTCCGTGTAGGTCTCGGACATGAACTCACGCGATTGCGGCGCTCCTCTTCGCTTCCGGGTCATGTATCTGAACGGCGGATCTGTGTCATATTCAAGTCAATAACCTGGTGGATAAAGTCGTTATTTAGATTTTTGTGCGCAGAAAAACTATTTTCGTCGCATTGCTACATTATTGTACAGCCACTGTAGTGAGATGGACTTTGTATCGATGTGTTTAGTGCCTTTATGAGTCTTGTGAGTGGGAATGCACTGAATGCCAACGGAGGCCTTTCTGAAGCCTTTCTCAGCCATCAGCTTTCAACAGAAATATCTTCATTTGTGTTCTGAAGATGAACAAAGGTCTTACGGTGTCCCAACGACGTGAGGGTGAGTAATTAATGAAATAATTTTTATGATTATTTTTGGGTGAACTAACCCTTTAAACAAGGAAACAAAAAGGTTTCTATCCAATGGTACGGTGGAAACATACAAGGAATCCATGCCTGCTTAGCTTGGGACAGCTGATGGTTGTGGAAAAAAAAAAGAATACTACAAACTTACAGAGGCATTCTTTAATTAAAGCTCTCCTACAGGAAAGCAGGACAGTCCCAAACCACTAAAGGAACATTCCCCATTGCCACACACCGAGGTTTATTTTGAGGAAACAGGCCCCAATGGGGACAAACAAGTTGAAGGTGTGGTAGCTTTTGCACAGGATCTTTTGTTTACCAACAAGGCCAGCGTGGGAGAGGCTGGCCTCCTTTATGGAGGGAGATGAATAGGATTGTAAACATGTTAAAAGCTGGGAACAAGGAGCATCTCTTCACTAAAACATCCTTCCATAGCAGGTCCACTTTGAAAAAGAGGCCAGGCTATGGGCTAGCACCCAGAACTGCTTAATGAGAGCTCATTCAGAGAGGGAGGCAACACATACACACACACACACACATACGTGTGCACGCTTCTTGTGCACAAGGCCAAAAATTAACTTTCTGGCATACCTTTACGCCATGATGGGCAGAAACATAAATGTTTTTTCAGCAGCAAATCAGCATATTACGATGATTTTTGAAGGATCATGTGACAATGAAGACTGGAGTAATAATGCTGAAAAGGCAGCTTTGCCATAAGAATAAATAACTTTTTAAAATATAATCAAATTGTGAATTGTAATAATATTTCATGATAATCACATTTTAGTGTGAGCATAAGAGACTTTACTCAAAAACATGTCTTAAAAATCCTCAAAACTTTGAATGGTAGCGTGTATATGAGTCATTCTCAGTGTTTGGCTCATTTAAAATTGTGAAGATACATTGTTAGCTTATCCATCAAAAGCATGAATGGCCATCACTACAAAGCGCTATCAGACTGACATGTGAACGTCAGTTGGGCAGTGAAGGAATTTGAGGTAAGCCGCTGTTTGTTTTAGACAGAGAACAAGGTTGTGCAGTCTCATCATTATTAGGTTGGACTGGACACACAGGAGTATGGGGAAGGATCCAAACAGCAGCAGACGCTGGGAATGTAAGGGTGGGAGGAGAGACAGAGAGTGGACTTTGTGCTGAGTAAGGAGAGCTGCAGTGCCCGTCTGCTGCCTCATGATCTCTAAAGTTTTGGTCAAGGCTCAGCCGGCCCAACTCATCTCTCATACGCAGGCCAAGGGCACAGACTACATCACAAGCTTTCTCACAGGAAACTCAGCTAAAGGGTTGTTCAATGCTCCGGTAACTTGGAAAAAAAGAACCTAACACTATCCTTGTCACCACTGTAAAAATAATCTTTTTTCCAAAGACAGAAGACAAAATACATAAATAAAAAAAATAATTAAATAGTGTAAACATTTTTTATTGAAGTAAATCACTCCCATGGCCACAGGTGTATCAAATCAAGCACCTAGGCATGCAGACGCTTCTACAAACATTTGTGAATGGGTTGCTCTCAGGAGCTCACTGAATTCAAGTGTGGTACTGTAATAGATTGCCACCTGTGCAATAAGTCCATTTGTTAAATTTCCTCACCACTAATTATTCTACGGTCAACTGTTAGTGGTATTATAACAAAGTGGAAGCAATTGGAAACAAAAGCAACTCAGCCACAAAGTCTTAGGCCACATAAAATCACAGAGTGGGGTCAGCGCTTGCTGAGGTCCACAGTGTGCACAAGTAGCCAACTTTCTGCAGAGTCAATAGCAACAGACCCCGAAACTTAATTTGGCCTTCAGATTAGCTCAAGAACAGTGCGTACTGTGTAGAGAGCTTCATGGAATGGGTTTCCGTGGCCGAGCAGCTGCATCCAAGCCTTACATCAATAAGTGCAATGCAAAGCGTCGGATACAGTGGAGTAAAGCACGCCGCCACTGGACTCTAGATCAGTGGAGACGTGTTCTCTGGACGAATCACGCTTCTCTGTTTGGCAATCCGATGGACGAATCTGGGTTTGGCAGCTGCCAGGAGAACGGTACTTGCCTGACTGCATTGTGCCAAGTGTAAAGTTTGGTGTAAAGGGATTATGGTGTGGGGTTGTTTATCAGGGTTAGGCTCGGCCCCTTAGTTTCAGTGAAACATCAGTGCCTGACCTCACAAATGTACTTCTAAAAGAATAGTGAAAAATTCCCATAAACTTACTCCTAAACCTTGAGGAAAGCCTTCCTAGAAGAGTTGAAGCTGTTATAGCTGCAAAGGATGGGCCATCTCCATATTAAACCCTATGGATTAAGAATGGGATGTTATTAAAGTTCATGAGCATGTAAAGGCAGACGTCCCAAAACTTTTGGCAATATAGTGCATATTGAAAGGTATACTATGTAACTTTTTTCCATCATCAAACCTTCTTCCAAAACATGTTTTTGTCTTACCCTGATTCACTATGATAAGGCTATTATGGGCGTTTATATTTTTAGATCTCAGTTTAGCTGAAAATTGTGTATTTGCATCACTCGCCCATGCGTTTCTTGTCATATACGTACGTAGCTCTCTAATGATGTTTATTGTAATGCCTTATATGTTGTGAAGGGTCATATCATTATGGTTGTTGTAGCGTTCTGTTGAAACTTATTTTCAAGGAAGTACCGTGTCTATAAATAGGTATAGCTGCAGTAAAATCTTCAGCGAGTTAGCTTGAGATCCTTTCCATCTAAACTGGTTAAATCTCTTAAATCTGATAGTGAATGTGTTATTATTAGCAGTAGAATAATCGCTCTCTTTTTTAGTTATGAGAAAGAACCATATTCATCCTCACAGTCACGAAAAACCAAAACAATGTTCTTCCACAAGATGCATGCATTTGTTTTTAAAGGGCAAAAAGTTACAAGTGTACCTTTAACTATGGCAGAAGAAAATATAATTACATTTTCATTAATTTAGTTTTAGTATATTTATTACCTAATAAGTTTCCCCATGACAAATATAATAATAGTAATAATAATAGCTCAGCAAAAAAGTATTATCATAATAAAAGTGAAAAATAGCCAAAAACTATTTAAAAAAGCATTAAGCTTGTAAAATGCATTTCATTTTTTATGAAGTATTAGCTTTGACAAAACTGTGATAAATCAATGATGGATGGAATATCAAATAGCCATGCCACGTGAAAACCAGCTGGAGACTCGACAGAAACAAAACAATCCGGATGCAACAGCGACGTGTGCACGCTGAGGGAGACGCATGTGAGCCTGTATAATCATCAGTGTGTTTGCCCATTCAGGCTGATTTCAAGAACTCACTGAAAGATATTTTGGTTGGTACATAATATCCTCTTATGTATAATGGCACTTAGGTCTCTGTTTACTAGAAACAAAAGCTTCAGAGTCATGAGCCACATAAACCAGCTAATCAGTATTTCATCATGCTCTATGCCATCATAAGTGAGGAACGCTGGGTCAATTGGATTTAATTTAACTGAAATTGTACTCAGAGCATTTTTTGCCTGGCAGTTTTAAAAATAATTTGGGTTCCCGATCCCTGCTTCGCCCTCTAATTTACCCGAAATGTCTCATAACATATCAACATTGAGAGAGAAACACAAACACCCACTGAAATCACAACAATATGAACCAAAAAAAACTAAGAAATTGAATCTCGGATGTAAACACTAGTGCACCTTGTATCACATAAAATGATCTGAGCACACACATGAAATGAAATAGGGATGAGGGATCTTTTGTCAATACTTTCATAAAGTCAATAGCAAGTGTTTTTTATTTGTTTTTATTTTCTATGTGAAAATGAATGCATATCATGAACATTAAAGTCGTAAGTGTTTGCTAACTATGTTAAAGCAAATAATTGTGTATAACAAAAGTTTTTATGCATGTATAATTAGCATATTTTTTATTTCAATATGCCTTTGGAATATATAATAAATGGCTTTTTAACGATTTTATCTATATAAATGACAAAAAATAAATTAGTATAAATATCGGTTTTGTTATCCACAGTTCCTATTATGCGACACCATCATGATAAATATAAATATCATAAATATAATACTTTTTGCTAAGCCCTGAAAAGAGTAAAGAAGAGATCAAAACAGTAAATATAATATGTCTATGTTTAGAAAGAATGTGAAAGTAAACACTAGTTCACCTTAAATCATAAACATGATCGGTATGAAAGGTTTTTTTTATGCAGAAAGTCTAAAAAAAAAAAAAAAAAATTGGTCCGCTGATTCCATTTGGCCCTGGTCATGAATTAAATGATCCGTCCTCAGCTTGTGTTTGCTTATAGAAATAATAAAAACAAAGCAATATCCCAAATGCAACCATATGCATCGAAAGAAAGACAAAAAATGATAAAGGAGAGGGCAAAAGTAATGGACTGTCACACACCTTCCATCAGCAGTATGGGCGCACAACTCAGGGCGTCAGATTACAGCCAGCCAGCCAGTCGTGACATCAGCCAAATGCGTGATTCTGACACCAGCAGAGACAAACACACACACACACACACACACGTCTGCCCACTACCACCCACTCCTCTCTAATCTAATTACAGCCCCTCAACCAGCTGCTTGTGTCGGCAGACAGCAGCGGCAGGACTGAGGCCGGTGCAGAGTATCAGCAATATTAAATTTTCATAAACTAAATCTTTTAAAGACAACCTGATACTGCTGTTCTTTTAATAAGTGGACCGGCTGGACAAAGACGCTGTGGTTTCAGACCTCACCCAGTTTATTCACTAAAACCACAGTCATCATAACCTTACCTTCAATATGCCTCTTCTTACACAAAAACTAGAGCATTCAGCACAACACCACATCCTTCCCTGAAGGTGCTCACAGCTGAGCAAACCACTGTCGTGGAATACACAATGAATTCTCAGCTCTGTCCAATTAAAAATCCATGAACCCCAGTGTCTGATATTGCCTCTTCCATGACCTTATGGAGCAAGTGCACTAACGTATTCAGCCCAGTTGACACCATCTGCAACTTTGTTGCTGCAAATCACAAGGAATTAGCATTAGTGCTTAGTACTCTACAGTGATGATAGCTCATGAAAATGATTATTGTGTGACTTAAAAAAAAAAATTCTGAGCCACTGTGGGCTGTTACTTGAGGTCAATTGGTAAGTGCTGGCATGCGGAGAACTGATGTGAAACAGTCCATGGCTGGAATCAATTTGATCATGAAAATAGTTAAATGTAAAATGTGCAGCACCGATATGTCATGCACTATAATCAGAACACTATTGAGGAGCACATTCACAACTATGTTATGACTAGCCCTTGATCATTTGCTTCTTTTTGTGCAGATGCAAGATACAAAATTATAATTATGTTATATATCGCATATATCGGTTTAATTTCATATAAGATACATTTAACAGTTAATTCTCTTTAAACGACATGCCATTCCAAACCTGTAAGACTTTCTTCTGCAGAACACGAAGATATTTTAAAGAGTATTGGTAACCAAACTGTTGTGTTCCAGTCGAGTCACCTTTACTTACATAGCACTTTATATAATACAGATTGTTTTAATGCAGCTTTACAGTGATAAACAGGGAAAACATGCATTTTGGCTGACGTTCAGTGTTGATTCAGATCCATTGATCCATTGTAAAGATCAATTATTGGTACATTTCATTCATCTGGATTCGGTTTATCATGCTGCTTTGAGGTTTATTACTAACTGTAGAGTCATGACGCATCCCTGTGATTTGTACACACGTGTGCAATGGCCTCTAGAGTCTCAATGGGACTCTCTTGGTTAAATAAAAGTTAAATAAAAAATAAAATAAAAATCTATAAAACAGTTCTGCAAAAAATGATGTCATTGCCCAGCTCAGTTCAGTTCTCATACAACAGTGTCACTACAGTCAGAACAATATCGTTGACTATGAAGAAAGAAAGTAATTCGAACTTTGAATGGCATGAGGGTGAGTAAAACGACAGAATTTCCATTTTTGGGTCAACTATCCCATGCTCAAAGTTCAATGAAAGGGAGATAATTCTTTTAAAGAAATTGCTTTTTAAGGACTACACCAAACGGCTGGTAGAGACTACACAAGCTTCCTCCTGGGTTTGTGACATCACTAACCCTGAAATTGACAAACCCTGCCCCCAGGAAATACACACAACAAAGCGGGTGAGACTACAATGACAGAATTTGCTAATCAATGACTTGAAGATAGTTCCCTTCAGCTACATAAATTCATCAATTAACCATCCAGGAGTATCTTGTTGCATATGTTGTCATTTCTTCTTGAGTCTCTCCATTATTTTCTGACTCTGGTTTGAACATAAAAGGCTGAGCAGTTTCATTGCCTGAGGTTATCAGAGCTGCTAATGCAAGCTCTTGAAGCTCTGCTGCAAGAGCAGCAGCTCGTTTGCATTTAAAGGGACACAAAACGCCACGTTTTTGCTCACCCTCAAAAAGGGACAATTTTAACATTCTATAAAAATAATCTGTGGGGTATTTTGAGCTAAAACTTCACATACACAATCTGGGGACATCAGAGACTTATTTTACATCTTGTAAAAAGTGGCAATCAACCACCCTTTTAATTATTGTCATGCAAGTCACCACCAGTTACTGTCATAAGGCATTCTTGGTTTCCCTGGTAACATAATTCAACGTTTGACGTATATGCTGCTAAAAACATTCTGGAAAGAAAATGGTTATAAATAAATTGCACCAGTGCATAAAGCATCATAACAAAAAGACTGACATCAAAAACAGTGTGTCTGCTGTTGTTAAGGCAATCAGAACAGTGTGTTGCTCTGTTTCTGAAAGTCACATGGTTTTGCTAACATGTCAAGCGGAGGGATTTTGGAGAGAGGGGGGTCTAATTCGGTGCAGGGTAAGTCCAAGGAGGTCTGTAACACCTGGATAAAAGTATCACTTATACTCATGGCAAAGTTCTTTTTTGTTCATCGCTTAGAGGTAAAACACAATTTGAAGAGTTTTTGAGTTAGCGAACATCTGACGCTGCCCACACTGCTGACTGTGACAGTTAGATGAATATGTAACTACCGTATGTGCTGTGCACTTTTGTCTCATTAACAAAATAAATACACAACAAAATTGAAAAAACGGCAAGCTTTTTTTAATGAAAGCATTTGATCATACCAGCGATATGTTTGCACCACCTCTACAATTTAGCACGCTAGTAGTCACGTTTATTTATATAGCAGCACTTTATACAATGGATTGCTTCAAATCAAGCAGCTTCACCATATTAAACATAAATTAAACAGTGTCAGTGAAGTACAACTTCATTTTCTACTATAAAGGAGCTCTCCAGTGTGTTCATGTTTTCACTCGAGGACGTCTGGGTCTGACCTCTACAGACTGAACAGGACAAATGAAGCAGAAAAGATTTCTACGTTAAAAGAGGGCAGAGCCTCTGTGCACGCACACCTACCCATTATGTAATCGGTACGGCCCAATGGTAGTACAAAGGTGTTTACCAACCATAGAAAACTTTGTATTTTATTTTGTGGGTGAGAGGGTGTTTGGATGAAAATGTTTATTGGATGAAGCCCCTGAGCTGAGCCTATATGAAGCCATCCATTAGCACTGCCAGTCATCTCAACGAGTCCCAAGCTGTAACAAGAAACCACTGTCAAAACATCTACTATAATATAATGAAATATTTACAATTTATATGGTGCTTGAAAAAAAGTCAGAGTACATGGTACCTTTTATATAGCTGTCAGTGGGAAAAAAAAAGGCTTTTTGGGTCCAGATGGTGTAGCTACAGCATCTACCAGCATGGGCTAACTCGACCATGAAGACACCCAAACCTCCAGTCTTTGGCCAAGTCTGGTGTAGGTTAGCAAAATAGTTAATACTGCTTACAGCTCATTTAGACGAGTCTGTTGACTGGCTTAATGTGTGTTAATTTTGTCAAAGTATGAATTTATCATGTAACATTACTGCTGCACACATGCTTTAAGCTACAACTTCTGCTCATAATGGTGAATTATATAAATCACAGTATATCATTACAATAAGTTTACTTAGCTACATACAACTAAATGTGACTCGGATGTAACCTATCTAGCACTAAAGCTAAGCAAAAAACAGTGTATATAGCGTCTGTGAATGCATGGGCCTGTGGATGTTTCTCGCATCGTCTCAGTATGGGGGTAGGTTGGCTCAGAGAAAGGCCACTGTGAGTCAGAGCTCTTAATCCCTCCACAAGCACAGTTTCACCTTTTTCCAAGTCGTGCTTCTTGAACACTGCGTGAACATGCTGAGAGTACAGAAAGCGTTTGTACATGGGGATGTATTTTCCACAGAGAGCGAACATGCAGCTTGTTGCTGATGTGTTTGATGCCGTTTCAAAGTTTCCACTGCATCCAGGACATCATTAAAAGAAACTCAACAGTATTAATGTGTGGTTTTGAAACACACCTGGAAAAATTGTTTTATCGGGTTGGAATTCCATTCAAATATCCAAGAGCATCTATAAGATAAATGCATTATGACTGCTTGAACTAGAATTAGTGGGTCAATTACAAATCAGACTGCCTAAGATAAAGGAAAGGAACATCTAACGAATTACTATTCAAAAGTTTGGTGTCAATAAGATTTTTTTTTTTTTTTTTTAAAGTCTCTTTTGCTCGATAAGGCAGGATTTATTTGATTAATAATACAGTAATATTGTGAAATATTGTTACAATTAAATAACTGTCACATGATCTTTCTAATATGCTGATTTGCTGCTGAACAAACATTCCTTCTCATCAAATGATGAAAACAGTTGTGTGCTGCTTATTCTTTTTGAGGAAACCGATTCTTTGATGAAAATAAAGAACAGCGTTTATTTGAAATAGGAATATTTTTACCAATGTAAAAGTCTTTATTGTCATTTTTGATCATTTGAATGTATCTTTGCTGAATAAAAGTATAAATGTATTTAAAATAAATCTTCTTTCAAAAATTGCACATCTTTTCATGAGCAAATATAAAATATTTTCCTTGCACCATGACGTGTTACAAAGAGTATTAGTCATTTTCAAAAAAACATTTTTTTTATTCTTTTTCTTCCAATATCAATTCAGAATATTTTGTACATCCCTACGTTTTGGGGGACAAAAGCCTTTTAAAAATTATTTTAAAAGTCAAAATGAATTCTAATTTAAAGATTAAACCATGCTCAACAAATAAGAGGTGTTCAAGTCATTGAATTACTTACATGTTTAATGTATTCTTTAAAATTAATGCAATGAACAATATATATGGATAAAAGAAAAATAAACGTCATTGACCCTAGCAACAATTTACATCAGGCAATCTATTCTAGAAAGATATCCATTCCCTCAACCAGAAGTTAATTTGATTGCAGAAATCCCCTATACATCATTAAGGGACTTTGCATTGCATCATTTGCGTCTCAGTGCTAAACTCCCATCACTTGCTGACGTGATTTATTGCAGGTCTGAATCTGAATAATCCTTTCATGGTCATTTATAAAGAGATTAATTCTGGCAGTCATCCATCCAGACAGACAATAATACAGATATCTCTGCTCCCCACCCCTGAACCACAAAGTCTTTAATATTTAGCAAGGCTGAATTACAAATGTAGGTAATGACAAAGAGAAATCAGTCTTGCTCAAACAGTTGTTTGCAACAACAACAAAAAAGTAATAAAAAACACCTTTGGGAACTCTGCATTCATTTGTAATAATACTAATAATGAGTATGTTAAAATACCACCACCATCAAAGCTACAGTAAACCACCACAAGATACTCACGTGATGAATTTCCCTGTGAAATCCACACAGAGATCACACATTTCCAAAGTTGGCGTACAAGGAAGCACAGAATCACAGTACACATCTTTCGACATACTTCATAGTCCTATAACGGTGGCAGCAGAATGACAGTGTCCTTCAAACTAAACTAAATCTTACAACTGACTGGATAGACCATCCAGGTCCTCAATCAACTTCTATTAGTCTAATACAGTCTGACTGCCTTACTTAATTACAGGTCCACATTGAACTGCTTACCCTCTTTCCTTAAGTGGGGAGACCCTAATCTTCACTTTAAAAAACATTCTTGTCATAAACACTTCATGAAAGTGCAATATGTTGTTGCAGGACCATGTTTAGGTCAAGAGGCCCACAGAAACATAACCTAATTGCAGTTCATAAGCAGCGCCGAACGCATAGAGTTGAGAACTATCTTAATCGCATCAGTGGAGATTGGCCAGATTTCAATGGGATTACAGTGTCATCACCGATCTCACTGCCACAGAAAGTTTAGATTAAAAAAACAGATACACAGGGACACTTTTTAATGACCTTGGGCCAGACGGTAACGACAACTGACCAATGAGAGAAAAGATATGCTAAGGTTGAGATGAATCGTTAAGCAATTTAATCTCTACATTTATGATGTTATATAAGGCAAAGCACAGAAAGAAGTACTTGGGAAAGAGTAAAAAAAAATGGCATCAGAGACAGTGATTCAAATGCAATGTTTAACAACATCTAGTGAGTCACTTGGAACTGTGTCTACAAATTACAACCATCTTAATGACCAACCAACAACAACAAAAAAATGGCTTCATAAATATACCAAATAATCAGGGATGGGTGACTATGGTGAACTTGTTTTCTAAACATGTTTTGGGCAAACTGACTAATACATTTTTTTTTTTTTGCACACCCTTATACTATAAATAATGTATTAATGTAAATGCAAAGTGGTTTGTTTAAAGGGATAGTTCACCCAAAAATGTAACTTCTGTCATCATTTACTCACCATCATGTCATTGAAACGTGCATACATGATTGGGTGCAGAAGAGCACTGGCCTCTGCTATGATTTTATTATTCAAATTGCTTAAAACGACACAATGTAATTTTTGGACCTCTAGCTGTTAATTTCATACAACAGTGTCTTAATTTCATCAAATTAACTTTTATGAGTACATAGAACTTTCTTTTTTATTACAATTGACAAAACTAACACATTTTAAGTAAACTGAATTGTTTAGTTGGTTTTCAGTTTTATGAATTTGTTTATTTTAATTTAGAAAAACTTAAATGTAACATACTGGGATAGGATTTCTAGGATTCTAGGATTTTGCTTTGCTATGACACTGGAAAAGGAGAGTAAATGCTAAAATTAAGTGTTATATAATGTTTTTTGTGCAAGATTAATGTTAGCTGAGAGATTTAGTAGAGTTTAATGTTTAGCTATGCTAATTTAGAAGAGTTTCTGTTATTTTGGGTTTTTTGTAGGGTTACCAACATAGTGATGTGTGAAGCATGAGCTTAGTTTAAAAAACAGGTATCTTAAATGTTGTGTATTGCCGTACTCATTCAGAAATTGCTATATTGCGCTATACATTTATCACAGAAGTGTGTTACTAATTAGCAAGTGTGACGGGAGGGGCACACGACAGAAACCGTGGGTGTGGTGTCAGCCCTCGAAGAGGCATTTATTTACCTAAACATAAACTGTTCACAAACGGGGAATTGACAAACACAACAGGGGATCTGGTATCCTCGGTGCGACATGAACTGGTCCCGGAAGGGTAGTGAATGGATAGAATGGGTCCAGGAAAGGGGCGAGGTCTGGCGGTCGCACACGCTTCTCCCTGGTCCGAGGCACGAGGGGCTGCGGCTTCGATGCAGCGGCTCGTCCTCTTCAGCCTCCAACATCGAGGGGAAGAGCGGCCCGGTATACTAGCCCTTCAGCGGCGTTACATGAGCACTTCCATTCTGGACGGCATGTGAGTCCTTCCGCGCTCCCCTCCTGGACCTACAAGGACACCAGTGTGTATGCACAAGGGGAGAGGCCGGTCTCCTGGAGAGGTACGCTCAGCATTTAACAGTGGGGTTGATGAGACTTCATCACACTCAGGTGTGCCTCATCACTCAATAATTTCAGCTGCCATCCTCTCTCTATCACCCACACCAGTCGGGAACCTGGTAAAAGGCGGTGCTTTCAAGGACGGGGTGGCGCTGATTATGGGGGAGAGGCAGTCGCTCCGTCACACAAGTTAAAGTTTTAGTTCACCCAAAAATTACATTTATGTCATTAATGACTCACCCTGATGATATTACACACCCGTAAGACCTCCGTTCATCTTCAGAACACAGATTAAGATATTTTATATTTAGTCCTTGAGAGTATCCAAGTGTATGCACACCATACTGTCCATGACCACAAAGGGAATAAAAACATTGTCAGAGTAGTCCATATTCCATATTCTCGCGCGTGGATGATCTGAAAACACCAATAAACAAGTAAGCTGCATTTTATCAATCTCCATTTGAGATGTTTTGCTTAGTTTCATTTAGTCGGAATTTGGTCCAAAATAAGTCAATAAGTCAATTGACTTATGAAATAAGTCAATCAGAGCAGAGCTCAGCATTAATATTCATGACTCTTCCAAATAAGGTAAAAACAGAGCATTACATCCTAGGGACAATTTATAGGGTTGTAAATAGACCTGTAAAACTGTATCTGGACAATTTTTTCCCTTAAATATGCCACATACACTCTATGTAGATATCAGAGAACAATTTAACATATTGTTTCAAATCATTCTAGGGCACCTTTTAACGGTAATGAATCAGCGGATTGATTCATGATTCGGATCGCCAATGTCACGTGATTTCAGCAGTTTGACACGCAATCCGAATCATGAATCAACATGGACAGTAAAGTGTGCCTACACTTGGATACACTCTCGGACTAAATATAAAATATCTTAATCTGTGTTCTGAAGATGAACGGAGGTCTCACGGGTGTGGAACGACATTAGGGTGAGTCATTAACGACATAAATTTCATTTTTGGGTGAACTAACCCTTTAACATTTACTGAATTAGCTAGGTAAAGCTAGCAAAGTTTACTACGAAAAAATTAAGTTGATATTACATGATAATTTTAGGTGAAATGTATGAGGTTAACTTACTCAAATATTTCAAGTTGTGAAAATCTGTCAGTTCTGCTCACTTAAACTTTGAATTTCTTCAAACTTTAAAAAGCAACTTTAAAAATGTATGCAACTGATTGCCTCATATTTTTTGGTTTATATTTTACAAGTTACTTGCGTTGTTTTGGTAACTAAGTTGTGCTAAGTTGTGGTAACTAAGTTGTGTAATAGCTCCACTATTCTCCACAGATAAATGTTATGTCTTGAGGTGCACAGTGCCTATGGCTATAGATGATTGTCTTAATCGATACAAGTGTCAAAACTCTCCCACTAACAAAAGAAAGTTAAGCAGAAAGTTAAGTCTCGTGAGCAGATAAGCAGCTTATATAGCAGCTTAGACCAAATCAGATTTGACATTGTTACGAAAATAAACTTTTTTTAACCTAGTCAATACACAAATGTAATGCTATGCAAACTCCTTTTCAACTTAAGGTTTTGTTGTGGCTTCAAGCTACTACAACACCCTTCCACTGTATAGAAATAGCTTGATGTCTTTATTTACAAAAATAACAAACACACACAGATGGATGACAGAAGTATGCAGTTGCCTGCTAGGTTGGGATGGATTACTTTTTCACCAAAACCAATTGGAAAACAATCAGAAAGCCATGTGTACTTTTTTGTATCTGACAAAAACTTGAATGATTTCTTAAGTGTTGGTCATAAGTCAAAATTGAATTAATTAGTTTGAATTAGCCCTTTTTTGTTCAAAATGAATAAAGACGATTCTTCATCCAATCATTCTTCCATAAAGTAGTTTCAACTATGGTTCGATTACCATAGTGAACCATAGTCAAACCCACTTTAAGTAAAAAATAAAAAGTGCCTGGGACAAACGCTGTCAAGATGAGAAGGTGTAGCCAAGTTATGTCTGTGTCATTATTCCAACATTATCTTCATAACTTCTACAAAATAAAAAGTTTACCCCTCAGAAAAATGAACTTTCATCTCGTCATAATTATTGCCTGCTGTGAGCACGGCGCGCACTCTGAAATTGCAAAATGACATTTTTCATTTGATCGATTCATGGAAAGGTTTATGCCACCCCACTCAAACCACTCTAACTCAAACTATATTATTTATAGTTTGATTACGGATATTTGTGTCATGTTCGAATGCATATTCGAATATCCAATAAAAAGTGACAGCCCTACTTCTGTTACACTTTTACAAGAACAAAACACAGACTGGCTTATCCACCTGGCGAGCTATTGGCGGGTTTAACCACTGATGTTTTACGAGCGCTATATTCCGATATAAATGTGGAAGTACAGACTGAATTGTTAGGCACTCTGCAAAATATTTCTAAGCACATTCAAAAAAATCGTTGTGACTCAAATGGCACTATAGTGGGACGTCCATTTGTACTTGCTTCCAAAAAGTAGGTCCTACCATTGGAACATATCTTTCAATGGGTCAAACAGCTAGAAACATTGCCACCATTACTTTGAAAACTCTCATCTATCGCTGATCTGAAGATTCTGTGTTTGAGCTCTCAACCAATGATACACTGGAGGACTACACAAGGTTGTCCCGGCTGTTTTGATGCGTTTATGGTGCACAAGCAGCATAGCAGGTTGTCACGAGAGAGAAAGGTTTGATATGGAGCACATTAAATATCGAAATGGGGAAATCACCCATTTAAAAAAAAAGAGAGAGTCTGCAAATGCAAAAACAAATGCAATAGAGCTCATAATAAAAAGAGAATCAACACTGGCTTGGCTTTTTAGTGAAGGCTAGCCTAGAACTGATGGATAACAGATACATTACCATATGTAACTCTCTAACAGAGTTCATTGTAAAGCCTTATCAATTGTGAAGGGTCATATCATAATGTTTTTTGTAGTGTTGTGTTGTGTTGGAACTTATTTTCAAGGAAGTACCGTGTCTACAAATGGGTATAGCTACATTAACATCTTCAGCTAGTCAGCTTGAGAAACAAGTTAACATCAAGGGGAAATGATGACCATTTTCATTTGGGGGGGGGGGGAGGCTATTCAAGTGTAGTCTATTCAAAGGATTGGGGAGAGAATATTTCATTATTAATTTTTTTTATTTTTTAAATAAAAAACAAACATGTATGTTTGTTCACAGGCAAAATATCTGCATTTTTCTGCTAATACCATGCCACCAGAGAGAACTGGATGTGCCACCATGTAAATTGACATTTGGATTGAGTGCTAATGCACTGCCACTTGAATAGACCCTGGGGGTTAGGAACAATTTTACCCTGACCAGGATTGACTCAAGCCAACTAAACGATTTGAGCATATATACACAACCTACAGGGTGCATTAACTGGACAAACCACCATGTATTTGCTACTAGATGTCCAGCGGACAAGCTAGAAGTCACTTTAACAATCTCACCCCATCACATAACAGCCCATACCATGAGGGTCATCAAAAGGATACTGCACATTGCATATAATGTACAGCTGCTGTTAGCAGCAACTAGCTGACGTAGCCATTGCTGAAAGTGAAATATTCCAAAATGTAGCACAAACAGTGCCAAGTAAATAAGCACCTGAAATGAGATGCCAACACAGACAGTAATTCATCCTTCTCTAGTCTAGCACACTCTGGACGACATGAAATAGGTCACCATTTGAGCGTTGTGCTTGGCCCTCCGCCAATGCTCCCAACTATTCGCCTATCCTCTTCTCTTTTTTTAATTCCTTTATTGTTGATCTCTGTCAAAGCAGTCATGAGAACGCAAGATGGCAGATGATGTAGACTGCAGACATTTTATTCATTTAGCTAGACATGCAGCACTAATAAGCGAGTGATCGGGAGATTTTTCATTTTAGGATGAACCCTTGAGAATTTAAGTGTTTCTAAAATGGAGGGTGATTGTGCTTCTCTCACACATGTAAGGCTAATCCTATTGTTATTGTTGAAAATGTCTGGAGACTGAACTATGAAAGAATATGGGAAATAATGTGTTCAAAATTCTCACAAGATCAAATGTTAAAATGGGTGGATAAAACACCACCACGGCATGTTTAACTACGTAATGAAGAGCCCATACCCCAAATATGAACACAAATCACAGGTTCATGCTTTTCATCCTATCCAGAGGATTTGGGTCACATTTTAATCCTGCAGTCAGACAAACAGTCCAGCAGTTAATTACTTTAACTTAACATTACTTGTTTAATGTACTCTGCTTATTTACATAATTTACATTCAAATAGATAATAATAAATGAAACATTTCATATTTTAATGTAAATTAAACAATTTATGAGCGCTTCTTTAATACAGACACTTAAATGTCCAAGGGGTTGATTTATATTAAAACCTTTTTTTCATTTTGTAGTATGCTGGTCAAATTAAAATTGCCTAGGAAACTTTATGCCATGCATTTATTTATTTTTTCTACTTTTCAAATGGCTTCATATAGATGCTAAATTACATAATAAAAATATATATTTTTTATAACTATGATAACCTAAACAAAGCGTGAATTAAACCCAATTTCAATGCGCGTTCAATGTTTACTAATTTTTAAACCCACGGTTCAACAGACCAAAAACAACAATTTTGCACCAATAAGACTACAATGCTAGCCTGGATGCCAGCCGAACTTAGCCCCGCCCACAAAAATTTTAGGTCGGGCAATTGGGTCTGGCCTTGAGGAGTAAGGAGGATAGAGGAGTAATTATCCCCGAACAGAAACTGTTCGGACCAATGAAATCATCAGGGCCGCCTTTAGACGATGACGGACAGATGATCAACAGTAACGTAATCATGCACGTCATCAAAGGGGCTTGGATTATATTTGTTTGAATCCTAAACGGAGAGCTTGTTTGTATCTGCATTCACCATCTCAATCAAACAACACTGGCAAAGATCGTGTATTTCAGCCTGATTTCAGTGCGCGTGCAGACAGGGTTGCCAAGTTTTTACAACAAAGCGCGCCAACTACTAGCCCTAATAGCTTCTCGGGGGGTTCTCCGGGGTAAAAATGGCGTTTAGGGGGTAAAATGTGTGTTATTTTGGCAAGGTTGCCTGCTAAAATTCGCACTCATGGGTCTATATATCACATAATAGTCGCTTCAACACGCAGAAAAAACACGGACTTGGCAACACAGTGCAGTTGAACTCTGTTGACATTTGACAATGCGTCACTTCGCTGCTCTGATTGGTTGTAGGTCTATCCAATTGATGTCTTTCCTGGTTCGGTTGAAACACGCCTCATAATCACAGCCCAATGGAGCAGTTTCAGACTCATATTCTGACTAGAATTGAGTATGACCACGTCAGGCTACTACAATGCATGCCTAAAATGAAATATGAGCCAAGAAAAATAAAATAAAGAATTTGTTTATTTCACTATTTCACATTTATTGCATGTCTTTCCAATCAAGATTGATTTTAGTCAAATGATGCAAAAGGTGAGGAAATAGGATTTAATTGTGTGTATTTAGGATACATAAAATGAAATTATTCTTTGGGATAATCCAAACAATACAATTTCTACCACTTTCATTTCCACTGAATGATTTGAGATCCTAAATTCCACCTGAACAAAATACATTTTTCAACATTGTTAGTTGACATCTGAATAAGTTTAGCTTGTATCCACAAAGGCAGCAGAAAATGGCAATACTTGAAGAAACACCCTTATGTGATTGTTGTTTATTAGAAAGAATTCCAATGTAAGCAACTGCTGTGAAATGAGTTTTGAGGGAAGTGTTTACAAGCAAAATATTGGTTTGGTGTGAATGGCAATACAAACATTCATTACACACTGATTACTGAGATCATAACAGTGAAAACTATTCCCTGCTCTGTGTCCGTATCCATCACCTCGCACTTAGCCAATAAAATCAGGATATTATAACTCTGCCTCAAATAAAGACAATCACCCAGGCAGAGACGTAATTAATGATCTCTAATAATTCTCCGGAAGTGAGAGAAGGAATGTGACCTGGCAACTAACACCAGTTCCCAGTGTGTGTGCCATCTGCTGTGGAGCACCTCCATAGGGCTGCTTTCATCAACACCTTCTGTTGAGCCGTTCACACTCGCAGCAGTGTGGCCTTAATCCTCCTTCAGCTGACCCAGCGTTGGGCCACTTTAATTGCAAAAATATTTCTCAGGAGCCTGTAAACAAGTTGCAATCACTATCCCTATGATATACGCCGGCAAGGCCTGAGCTGGAATAAGTGCTGAGAGATTCAATAAAGGCCTGATCTGCTGTGCTTGCGAAAGGATTTTATTTGTCGATGCATTCTGTAAATTCAAAGCAATATTTAGTAACAGGCCCTGTAAAATGTCTGCAGTAGTTATGTAAGAACAGGGCAGCTAAATCTATCAGCCCAAAACAGGACATTAGAAAAGCAATAAAACCATAGTTATGGATTAATGGAACTGGGGTTGTAGCCATATTATTTTCAGGATTGTGCAAGGCCTGGTTGTTGCGTTAGTGTGTTGTCCAAGAGATGCTGTGTTCTCCACCCCAGATCAAAAAACACCTTTTTTCGGCCTTCCTATGGCAGACAAACTTACAGTAGTTAAAATGTATTTTTAACATTTCTCACCAATTTTCTAACAACTACATTCTGAACCATGCTGTTTGATGCAGGCTGGGGCACGAGGCGATGTTTTTTTTTGTTCATTTTTTGACAGAAAATAGTGATACTTGCAATCATAATGCAACAAGGAATGCATTTGAATACGCAAAAAAGGGCTACTGAGGTATTTTTCCACAGCAACAGGAAGAAAAAAACGATGTTGTACAAAGAAAAAAAACAAAGGTTGCAGTAATTCACTGTTTTAAAAACTGAATCATTGAATCATTCATTCAGAAACGTTGATTCTTTCAGGAACAAAACATGTTGCTCAGAGATGGTTCTGATGTGGCTTGGTTTGAGCAAAAAATATATAATAATATTACATTTGCAATGCCCTGTCAGGGGGAAAAAAGCACTTGTTCATGTGATAGCTATATCTTTATAAATATAAAAATCATGAACTCATTATTGGGCTGTTCTTCCCCCAGAACTTGATTTTTGGAGGCATGCGTTTTTCTGGCTATCACCAGACCAAGCTCAATTTAAGATGACTCTGACTATGCAATTGGATAGTCCTTTAACCAATCAGACCACAGGAGGCGTGATTAACAGGCATTGTGTTAAGCCCGCCAATAGTGCGCCAGGTGGATAAGCCAGTCTGTAACTGGTTCCCACAAAAGTGTAATAGAAGCAGTAGAAATGAATGTTGCAGGCTGAAATCAAATCGCCGGCAGATCAGGCTGAGTTTACCCAGTCTAGGCATGCGTGTTAATTTTTATGACATTTTTGTAATTCCATTTTCAGAAAGTAAACTATAAGATTAAAATGGTTTAATAAGAGAAAAGGCTTGTAGCCCACTTACAATTTACAATTTAATTCCTTACAAAAGGTTTACAAATTTAAAATGTATTGATTTATTTATAAAAGTTGTGTTGCATTTATAAACCTGTGAAAACAGCACCCCTACTTCCCGTGCCACTGGACGCAGATCAGATGTTATAAATGACAGTTATAACATCACATCTAAAATATAACAGAGGTATACAATAAAGAATTACCACTAAAAAAATGCACAAGTTGAGCTTGGGAAAGACTTCTTCTTGACTATCATTATCGGGCTCGGGCTCGAACTGATACTGCAAAACTGACGTATTAGTAAGTGTGCCATAGTTAGTGTGGTTACAGTAGGGTTAGCGGCACCTCAGGAATCATCTGCAGCTGATACTCGTTGGGTATGCTGAGGGGCGTTCCATGTCTGATACATGCTGTATGTGGTAGACAACCATAACCAGCTGACAAATCAGCGCAGACTACGATTTTCAGAAGGCGGGTTTTAATTAAATAAATCTTAACAAAAACAGAGCATTCAGACAGAAGGAGAAAACAGGTCCTGCAACACTATAAAATATAAGAAAAATTATATTTGAGTTTTTTGATCATCAAGTTATCTAAATGTACTCTTGTAGATCCCATAAACAAAATGATTAACCTGTAAATGTGTATTATAGCAAATGAGCAAAACTAGACAAATTAGATCAAATTAGCCAATAACCAATATAATACAATTATAGTGTGTATCCCTATTTGATTTATAAATAAACTTATATTTAAAGATAAACGAAATAAACTTCTTTCTAACAAATCAAATATATTGCCAAAAATAAAATTTATACTTTATTGCAGTGGGACTAGTGAAAATATCATCAAGTCAAGCACTTAATCTAAATTACTGACCTTAGTGGATCAACAGAAGAAAAAATACATTATTGTTGAACCCTGAAGACTAAAAAATTAGTGATAGTAATGCATGCAGGCAAACGAGTGGTTGTTCTGCTGACAGCACACCTGTCTGTTGTGACATACAAGCAATCTACTCTAAGGACCCTTTAAAGCAGGCCAGTGGCACGTCCTGAACAAAACAGCGAGTGTGATGCCTACGTACCCACGTGCACACAGACACAAACACACGCCACGCCTGGGCACATTACAAAGGCCTGCTGGGGGTCAGGCTATGCATCTGCGGCCCCTATTGATGTGAAGAATCAGACAGATGGGCCTAAACCACCCCTGGAGAATAAACAATACAAAGGCAACATTAAACCACAATAACGCCACTAATAACTACTCGGTCAGGGGGCATCCAAACTAGTTAGTTTTGTTGTGAAATCGGTCAAGCTAATGGCCATGTTAAATAGATATTGATTAGTCTTCATTAAAAATCTCACAAAACAAACAGTCTATTACATCAAAACACATTTAAATGTAAGGGTGGTCGATATACCGGTATATACGAACAACCGGAATTTTGGACTACCGTCTCAGTCTCTATTGTGGATCAACGGTTAAATACATGTGTTCTCGTAAATGAACATAGACAGCTGAGGAAAAAAAAAAGAATTGCGCAACAGAAACCGTGCGTTCAATCTTAAAGTGCCAGCAGCCTAACAAAACTGTTGTCATCAGTGTCATTGATGTTAAACAAAAGAGAACATTTAAAGGACTGCATGACAGACACACATGGGCTGCATGAAGGGAGGAGTCTAAAAGAAAAGCTGAGTGAATTCTACCAAATTTTGCAATGGCAAAAAGAGGCAGGCAGTTTAAAAGATGATATAACCACTGGATTTAATTACCCTCACGATTTATCCTGTGACTCACCGTTCATACTGTGAGAAGACTGAAAATACCCAAGACTTTCCACGTGAACAACAAATCTCGCCCTGAATGACCCGCTGGATCATCTGCTCAAATTATGATCCAATCGCAGCTGGCTCGACCATGTAATGCAAGGTGCCAATATGATGTCAAAATCTGACAGCTATTCATAGACTGCTCTGCTGTTTTTAAGACAATTCCTCAGCCAAAGAGGAGACTGTACTAAAGCCCTTTATTTCCTCAAGCCCTGAGAGGAGTGCTGACAAAAACTCTTAACTGCATTTTCATCTGTTACCTCTAAACGCAGCTCATTTCCGCATCTCTGCTGAAGTCATCATGGCATTCCTCATATAATCATGGCTTTACAATCCCATGACACAGTTCCAGCTCTGAGCTTTTCATTCCACATCCCTTATTACGCCGCTGAAGAAGACAGTGTGCTACATTCCTGTTGTGTTATTAAGAATTCTGTAGGTTTGATCTAATGTAGCTTCACTAGCTTGTAATCAAAATGCAAAAAAGACCAAACAGCCTAACTAAAAGGCATGAAGTTAATCAAGAATTGTGTGCCCCACAAAATAATATCGTAAAAAATTAACAAAACTATTATTAAATTAACCAAATGTTTTATATGAATGTTTTGTGTTTTATGTGAAATATTAATATGGCATATATATGTGCCAAAATAGAGTGAGTCTGCTTGTACAAACATTCTTTAAGATAAGACGCATTCAAAAACATTTTCACTTCCCTTTTAAAGTTGATGTAATGGAAAATTAAAGGGTTAGTTCACCCAAAAATGAAACTTATGTCATTAATGACTCACCCTAATGTCGTTCCACATCTTCGGAACACAGTTTAAGATACTTTTTATGTAGTCCGAGAGCTTTTCTGTTCCTTCATGAAAGTGAATGCACACTATACTGTCCATGTCCAGAAAGGTAATAAAAACATCCTCAAAGTTGTCAATATTTGACATCAGTTGGTTAATTAGAATCTCTTGTTGAATCAGAGTATTAATTCATGATTCGGATCACCAATGTCACTCGATTTCAGCAGTTTGACACGCAATCCGAATTATGAATTAATCTGCTGATTCATAACCATTTGAATATTTATTTGAGCATTGTCTTCTCTTCCTGGTTTGTTTTGAACAAACCAGGAAGAGAAGACAATGCTGAATAAAGTCATAGTTTTTGTGATTTTTGGACCAAAATGTATTTTCAATGCTTAACTAACTGATGTCACATGGACTGTATAGTGTGCATTCAATTTCATGAAGGAACAGAAAAGCTCTCAGACTAAATATAAAATATCTTAAACTGTGTTCCGAAGATGAACGGAGGTCTCACGGTTGTAGAACGACATTAGGGTGAGTCATTAATTACATAAATTGCATTTTGGGGTGAACTAACCCTTTAACAGATCCTTTCTTCCATATTGTGATGTACATCCGGTTGAATTGGCATATCGAAAAAGAAAAAACTTGGTTCTAAAAATCAGTTCAGATCTGAACGTGAGCTCAAGTTGATTGTGAGAAAGAGGTGGGTTTAAGCAAACTAAATTATTGGAGAAGTCAACAGAGAAGTCTGTCGTTTCACTGGAAGATCGATATTTTAATTTGTAAGAATTACGTGGGTTAAAAAAAAAGATGAAATGTGTGTTTGGAGTATGTAGTGAATTTCCATTTCATAATGTCATGCAGACTTTAAAGGTTAATAAGCCTATGTTTTCACCCTAAGTATGCCAATGTTGTCTTCCTGCTAACCATGACCTGAGACCCACCGGTTGAGTTTAAACTGACTATTTTTTACTGAGGGAGCCAACAAAGACGGCATTTAAAAATGACGGCAGTTTGTTGTTCTCAAAACAAGCATTAGTCTGCGGTTGCTCAAATCGAATGACCTAATATAGTGAGATTTTGGCTGATGACTAATGCTCAAAACAAGAATTTTGAGATGCATGTGCGAGCCAACCTTATGACCATCCTCTTAAGAAGCTATCCTAATCCAAACAGACAGCAGACTCAAGTCAAACAGACTTTAAATCTGGTTTGAGCAGCTGTATGTTATACAAGTACTTATAAACACAACAGGTCACCAGTGCCACATTTTGCATTGCAACGACAGGCACCGTGTCAAACCTGGGATCTATGAATGACTTAGACAAGCTGTCATTACGGCTTGTCTGATTCCCTGGAATGATCCAAGACATAAGCAACATCTTAACAGTACAACATTTAAGCGACAAGCACAAGGAGGGGGACCAAAGAACAAGGCATTTCTGATTCTATGTGCTTGGCATGCTGGAGTGGAACTACATTAGTAACAGTCCTGATAGACAATCAATAGCACACTCATCACATTACAAGAAGCCAGACTCATGCATATACATTATCAGACAGTTACAATGGAGAAAAATAAGATATATATGGGGGGAAAGCCTGCTATTACTTGAAGCTATTTTCTGTCTGCTCTGTAATCCATGCGGTTTCATGACAACAGCAAGATTTCCATCTTTTGCTGCAAAATGCAGTTAGGATGAATATTATAATGCAAACACTAGCTATATTGAGCGAATGGTTCTTTAGCTTATATATCCAAATCCCTGAAGATGAACGCAAAATCACATGCAACATGTCATTGGCAGGGTTCATATCCATGGAATTTGGACGTCTGGAGTTGAACAATAGGTGAGGGATGCTTTACTGTTATTGAATGGGCTGTTATAAGGTCTAAAGGGACACTGACGCATCCCAAATGCAGCGTGAAATAAAATGATATTGAATACAAAGAACTTACCTTTAGGATCTGCGCGTGAAGACTTCAAATGAATGAGGATGCTGCAGTATATTTCCTTGCTCATTCGCAGTCGACTGGAGCTGAAAACCTTCCGTTGGGCAGCACCTACCAGCTTATTGAATCCCACTGCATCATGAGCCTCGGAGCCAGAATAGACCGTTGTGCGAAAGAGGGGGGGTCAAACATACTATATCATTTTCCGTTAACATAATTAGTTGAGCTCTAGTTTTACAGTAGAAAAAAAAGTATACTTTTAATAACACGTAGCTTAAATATACGATAAATACACTCGTTGTACAGTGACCTTTCAGTTTTAAATGAACAGTTCCCCCCTGTTCGCAAAATACTGCGGTCCAATTTTCTTAAAGGGACCTCTACGTTTGCCACATTCAGCTGATAAGCGCAGTTTGTGGTCCATTACATGAAATGTCAAGCATAAATAATGAACTTGACCTCTGGGTAAAATTATTAGGGTTAAGCCTGATATTTTGGAAAGGTGTTTCCGTTTTCTGTCAACTGCATTTTGATATTTTTAAGAAAATAGATCACTAGTGCTACTAAGGCTACTTAATGCTTATGCCTATATGCTACTTTTAATTATTTATTTATTAAATTACACCTGGTTTAATTGCCCAAATCTGCATGAAACTTAAAAAATGGGGAAATGCTACTTTATTATTGTTATTATTATTATTATTATTATTATTATTATTATTATTATTATTATTATAAAAAAGAGTCTATAGAGTCAGCGTTAATTTCTGTAATGTGTTTGGCATTAAGCTTATAAGACAATGCATGAGTCATGCCACCTATACATTTGGATGTGATGAACTCTTTAAGTTTCAGTAAAGTTTGATTTTGTAATATATAGTACTCCAACATTTCTGTTCACATAATAATGGAACTTGTTTTAAAAACTGAGCATCTTTTTCATCCACTCATATCGCTTCATACTAATTGACAAAGAATTTAGGTCTATATTACTAAGAAGAAAAAGAGGGATGGTAGGCCTATCTGTAAAAATCTGTAATGTTGTCATATTTGTTGCTGTTGTTTGAATCACATGCTTTTACTGGCTAATTTGAAGGACTGCTCAATAAAGTCCTTGAAATTGTGGTTATTCGTCATTCAGTCATCAATACATGTATCATATGACCGTCATTAAACACATCTCTTTGACTAATTAATCGTTTATCTTTCCCTTATTATGTTCAAAGAGAAAAAACATTAGACATTAAGAGATATATTAGTGATATTTTACTCTCAAAGGGGGACTGTTCGCGGCACGGGCTTCTGAGGGGTTTCACTTCACAGACCTTCCTGTTACCAAGCAACAGCTAAACTGAGCTGAAAATTGGAATTCTTGTTGTCAGGCAGAGGCAGACTCAACATCATTTTACATCACTAAATTCAAGACATATCAACAATTATTAAATATTTGCAAATTTGAGTTCATCATGTACAGAGAAAAATCCTTTTGCTGTATTATTTTTTTATTTATAGGAAATAATGTATGCTTAATAAAATAAAATAAAAAAGTGCTACTGTTTGAGTTGCCATTTTTGCTATGTATTCCTAAAATTGACATCAGAACTGATATGGAATGATGATGCCACATGTATCTTCATTTTACTCACTTAATGTTTTCTTTCATATTCGGGCTTTGAATCATCAATAAGCTCATTGGAAATGCTGAGTGAAGCATTAGCATATGCTCTCCGTATGTGGGTTTGTTGTTCCAAGAGAAGTACACGCTGCGCCGAAGGAGCCGCCAGACATTGTGTTGACACTGAAAGAGCAGATTACATGTGACATTCAGCCTCTAGTCCCATGAGGCAAAGCCCTAGATGACCCACTCTTGAACCAGCCGCCAGTTCTATTGCATGCTTGACTCCAAGCGCCTGAAATGCAGAGTGATTTTTAAACATTTGTGATTTGATCTAACCCAGTATCAGTTTATTGCTATCTTCATACTGTAGAGGCACACAAACCCCATCTGAAGTTGTGCAGTGATTACAACTGAATAAATATTGTTATGAATATGAATATATATATATATATATATATATATATATATATATATATATATATATATATATATATATATATATATATATATATATATATATATATATATATATATATATATATGGTCTGATCAAACAGACGAACTGTAGCTCAGATTGCTCAAGAAGTTAATGCTGGTTCTGATAGAAAGGTCTCAGAATACACAGTGCATCGCAGTTTGTTGTGTATAGGGCTGCATAGCCGCAGACAAGTCAGGGTGACAATGATGACCCTGGTCCGCCACCAAAAGCACCAACAACAGGCACATGAGCATCAGAAATGGACCACAGAGCAATGTACAAAGGTAGCCTGGTCTGATGAATATTTTCTTTTACATCACGTGGATGGCCAGGTGCGTGTGCATCACTTACCTGGGAACACATGGCACCAGGATGCACTATGGGAAGAAGGCAAGCCGGCGGAGGCAGTGTGATGCTTTGGGAAACGGTCTGCTGGGACACCTTGAGTCCTGCCATCTATGCGACTGTTACTTTGACACATACCACCTACCTAAGCATTGTTGCAGGCCATGTACACACTTTTATGGAAACGTTATTCCCTGACGGCTGTGGCCTCTTTCACCAGGATCATGCACCCTGCCACAAAGCAAAAATGGTTCAGGAACGGTTCGAGGAGCACAACAATGAATTTGAGCTGTTGACTTTGCCTATTCCCCAGATCTCAATCCAATTGACAATCCCAATGTGGGATGTGCTGAACAAACAAGTCCGATCCATGGAGTCCCCACATTGCAAATTACAGGACTTAAAAGAACTGCTAAAACATCTTGGTGCCAGATAACAAACTAGTGAAGTCCATGACTCGACAGGTCAGGGCTGTTTTGGCAGCAAAAGGGGTCATAATGTTATGCCTAATTTGGTATATATATATATATATATATATATATATATATATATATATATATATATATATATATATATATATATATATATATATATATATATATATATTTATTTTTTTTTACTCTGTGACTGTGATATATATATACATCACAGTCAGAGTGAAAAACATAATTAAAACAATATATACAATAATAAAATAAAAACAGACCATAAAACACTTCATGTTTATTTATCAGGGAAATTGAATGCACACACAAATTAATGGTCAAAATATAAAACCTTTTTTATAAGGCAATTTATCTGATAAATAAGATGAGTTACAAATTACTTTGAAGTACATACCAACTACAGTCATGCTCATGTGATTTCAGTCCATGGAAAATGTATTCATGCAAGAAGGTCTGAGTGGCAAATCCGCTGGAAAACCACAAAAGTGGAAAAGTGTAGTTTCTCACTGAGTCATGCATTTGGAGAAAAGAACAATGTTTTCATCCATAAGGAGCCATGCTTTCCTTTACTTCATTTTTATTCCACCTTCTAGGCCACAGGATACGGTGAAGCTCAGCATATATCAGTGATATTCAAAACAGAATGACCCAAATATACAGACTGACTGGTTTGATTCTCTACACCAATCTGCTCCTGTGCATCCCTGCATGGAGTGCATGTTTTACATTATATTGGTGAAATGACATATTTTAGTCTGAAAAAAAAAAACTTTAATATATGACAGCTTTATTATGTAGTGTTCAATCAAATGCCTTTGTGTCATTTGCTTCTGAGACTTCTGTTGTTACTTTAAAGGTCTGACAGATAAAGCTTGGTGGATCTTCAACATTTGCTGAATCAGTTGCAGGTTCCCTTTTCAACAGGCAGCATCTGCAACCAATCCAAAACACTATGTAGGTCAAGTTCCCACCACCCTTCATAAAGACTGGTTGAGCACTGGCACATCCACAAAATCTCTTGCTCTCATTACACAAAGGGATTGCAGCTCAATGTTGAACCGTTCCCACAAATGGAATGAAAAAATAGGACCTCAAATCTGAGGACATAAGAAATAAATGTACATGAGGTCGAGATCAGGAGGGAAAGGAAACCAAGACCTGAACTTAAACGGGACATGGGAAGAATTATAGAGGATTCTAGAGACAGAAAGCCTCATTTTGACTTTTTATGCTTTGTTTCATTCCACATTTCTCATAACGTCAGCCACGCTGAACACTGACAGGCCTTCATGCAGGAAGGAAGTGTCTTCTGAAACATCAGCCCAGTCAGGAGACTAAAACAGTCCAATGAAATACAGAGACGGACGGAGAAACAGGAAAAGTGAGGGATGAGAGAGTCAGAATTTCTTATTCAGCGATACTGAGTACAAAAAAGCTTTTATCCTGTGCATCTGCATCACTTCGATGGACACTGGCCGACACAAGCGAGGCTTTGTCAGGAAAAATCAGAATCACTGAATATAGTCAGCCCCACTTGATGTTTTGAACAAAGGTCGTTTTCGGGTTATGCTCACAGCGCAGTGTAAAGAGGTCAAAGGGGTGTTGATATTTTGCCAATATCAGTTGGAGGGACTTGCTGTTTTTGTGTAGTTTAATCCTACAATATGTTCCTCTGAGAGAAACCCCCTCCGAGGATTGGCTGTGATGTGCGTGTTCCACATGTTGGACAAAAGTGCAATGAGCAACTGGGGGTGAAAAGAGCTCTTTTTTATATGAATGATCCATTCATGTGCTGTGCATATAAAGCACACACATTTTCCAGGTAGGCCTATCAAAAGTATTTACTCACCAAGGCTGCATTTAGTTGATCAAAAAAATAAATATTGTTAAATATTATTACAATTTAAAATAACTGTTTTCTATTTTAAAATGTAATTATACCTGTAATGGCAAAACTGAAGTTTAAGCATCATTGCGCGTCTTGAGTGTCACGTGATACAAAAAACATTTCATATCACAGCTGAAAAAAGCTGTGCTAAATATTTTTATGGAAACAGTGATACTTTTTTTTCAGGATCCTTAAAAGTAATTAATGTGAAAGCATTGATTTATTTAACAAAATCTTACTAACAGTAAACGGTATGCAGTCATTATCGCAAATTTATAAT
This sequence comes from Pseudorasbora parva, assembly GCF_024679245.1. NCBI lineage: Eukaryota > Metazoa > Chordata > Actinopteri > Cypriniformes > Gobionidae > Pseudorasbora > Pseudorasbora parva. The sequence continues at coordinate 10,988,267 of NC_090180.1, forward strand.
GAGGAATTTTTCTCGACTGCACAAAGTGGGCAAGACAATATTTGAGTTAAAATTATTTTATGATCTACCTTTTAGTTTTCGCCTGTTACAATGTACACAAATCTAAACAACAAGACAAACGCTACAAAAACATTACAGTATACCCCAGATAACGGAGACTCTTGTGTTTATATAGGCTATCAGACCAAAACTGTTGTAATAGAATAGAAACAGGCTACTCACATGTCTAGTTTCACATCGCGTTCATGACCGTATTGTATTTATAGTACACATCCTTTATTGCTTGTGTGAAATGGTTACACACAATGTAAATATTAAAGCCTATTGATTGGCTATAGCCTGTGTATTAATATGTTTTTGGAGTAAAATCATTAAATTATATGTTTGGAACAAACGTATTATATTACGTTAATTGAAATAGGCTACTTACACTGTTTCCCACAAAACGTTCTGTGAATGTTTACAGATAGATCTACTTCTACAAGTGTGTGTCTGTGCGCTTGCATATGTTATTATTTTGGATGAAAGGGGGATAGATAATGAGGTGTAATGGAAGAAATGTGCTATGATGTTCAAGAGAAGCAGTAACTGCAGGCAGTATGCAGTGCATATGGAATTCATCAGAGATGAGGAGTGTCTGCAGTCCTGTGCTTGGCAAGGGATCTGCCACAACTACTGCCCCTGGACCCCGGGAGGGCTAGTATGTTTTTACTCATCCTGTGAGGGAGAAAAAGTGAAAATAAGTTCAATTTTCCCATGCACATTGATAATTCGTGACAGACAACATATTGGTTTTGTGCATGTTTTTGGAGCTAGCAACATCCTACCGTCGAACGACGGCGTTCAGTGTTAGCTCTACCTGTTGGTGGGACTCGTCACTCGACAGCACAACATTTTCTAAATTATTGTTGAAATAGGGAAAGCTAAAGTCTAACAATTTACAATAAGGTCTGATTTAGCATTTGTTAATGTATTAACTAACATGAGCTAACAATGAGCAATAGGCTACATTTGTTAATAGCCTATTTATTCATCTTTTTAAAGGCCTATAGTTCGTGTTAGTTCACAGTGCATTAAACGGATAGTTCCCCCAACAAATAAAAATCCTGTCATCGTTTACTCACCCTCAAGTTGTTCCAAACCTGTATAAGTTTCTTTTTGTTCTGCTGAACACAAAATTATGACATTTAGAAGAATGTTCGTAACAAAGCGCTTTGTTTTTGCAGATGACTGCCATAATAATTTTTGTCCTTCTATGATAGTCAATGGTTGCTCTATTTGCTTGGTTACAAACATTCTTCAAAATCTCTTTTGTGTTTAGCAGAAGAAAGAAACTCATACAGGTTTGAAACAACTTGAGGGTGAGTTAGTTTTAAAAAATGTACAGATTAATAAATGCTGTAGAAGTTTTGTTCATTCTTCTTGTTTGTTAACTAATGAAACCTTATAGTAAAGCATTACTAAGAAGTCTGATTCTTTCAGATGTTACTATGCTGTGCACTTAGTTAGTTTTAGAATGGATTTTGTATAAGATTCCTGATGGTTTAATGAACTGTTTACCTTAACATTTAGAATAATTTTACACACAGTAAGACTAAGTGTGCACACAGTTGGCATGGACAAAGCAACACAGGTGTGAATCAGGAAAAAGTATATCAGCGATCACTCTATCAGGACATTCCACAAGGGTGTGCTGTTACTTGTGAACTGTGATGTTGAGTCATTTAAGTTCAGATTTAGAAAAACAAAGATATCGTGGCACATTCTGGAAATAGATGAATGGCACAGCAATTTGTCCGAGACCAGGCAATCAAAATGTGCTTGTAATTTCATTGTTAACTGGTGACTAACTGATGACTAACACTGTTAGGATCAATTAAAAAAAGAATGACTCTAAACGCATTGTGTAAATCTGTGAACGGCATGATGTGCCAAACATGCGGCATTAATCAGTGACTCACAGCTTTCTTTTGGCAGACATCTGCAGACTATTCAAATTTACTTAAAATATTTACAAGAAATGTACACTACTGTTCGAAAGTTTGGGGTCAGTAACATTTTATTTCCTGAAAGAAATAATTAATTTTATTCAGCAGGATGCATTCAAGTGATCAAAATTGAGAGTAAAAAATGTATAGGCCTATAATGTTACAAAGCAGTTATATTAAATAAATGCTGTTCTTTTTAACTCTCTTTCATCACATAATTTCCACAAAAATGTTATGCAGCACAACATTGATCATTATAAGAAACATTTCTTGAGCATCAAATCAGCATATTAGAATGATTTCTGAAGGATCATGTGACACTGAAGACTGGAGTAATGATGCTAAAAGTTCAGCTTTGCCATCACAGGAATAAATTACATTTGAAAATATATTACAATAAAAATATTTTAATTGTAATAATATTTCACATTATTACTTTTTTACTTCAATAAAATAACATCATTGGTGAGCATAAGAGGTTTTTAAAATCATCTTACAACCCCAAACTAAACACTGCTTTCAGAGTTCCAACCCCCAATATCTAATCTGGGCCTACTGTATATCCCGATTCATGAGAATGTCATGTCACAAATAAGGATTGGTTGCCTAAATTATAAATTTAAATCAAAACACTTCAGTTTGAAATAGGTACTGTTTATCAATTAATTATGAACTCTATATCCCCCAGTTCACAGACAAGGCTTAAACCAATAGTCCCAGAATAAAATGCATTTGAGCTGTTTTAACTTGAACTGACAGATCTTAAAATATAACAGTGCCATTGTTTTGATGCACACCAGAAACTGTTTTTCTTGGGCACATTTATAAAAGCTACATAAATAAATTGAACTAGGCCTAATCGTTCAGTCTTTCTAACTGATACTAAGACAAAGAAACTTTATCCTCTGTGGAAAAAGTTCTAATAGTTTCTGTTACGTCTCTAAAGTGCTGGCTGTTAGATTAGGCTGATTCTCTAACGTTGAATGTGAAATGAAATTACTATTAAATTATCATTAGATATTTAGACTATTAGGCCCTGTCCTAAATGGCACACATTATATCATATGCACTTATGTTACTTATAATGGCTGCCACGTGCGTGTGTCTGTTAAAGTGTCAATTAAATAAAAGCAAAAAAAAAAATGTTTTTGGCTTCTAGTATGAATATGTTAGCCATACTGTTATCTATAACTAGTGTGCTCCAAAACAAGGACACAATTTGCATTTAAAATATATAAGCATTCAAAACTTACAGTTTCTCACTTCAGCCAATATGGATCAATGATTTTGGTGACATCACTCTTCAGCTTCTCATCAGACTTTCTGTTCAATCAAATGCTCTCTAGAATCGAAAGCACCCCCCACCCCCATATTATAAATAGATGCTGAAGCTGTGAATAAAATCGGTCAATTGTTCAAATATTTACTATTTTCTACATGGTGAATGGCACATAGTGCACTATATAGGGAATAGGGAACGGTTCAGACAGTGTAAATATACTTTCAGTTGAGGCGAATGAAGTCTGGTTTCATATTAATGTTATACGCAGTGCACACACAGTCTGCTCCTTTGTCACAAGTTGGCACAGACCAAAACACTTGGATCCTTTCAATTGCTATTTAGAATGCTATTTTAAAAAGCGATATGGAGAGTATTAGGAGGAGAAAAGATTAGAGACTAGGAGGAAACTGCTCAAGGGCTCCAGCCAAGCTGTGATATCAACTAAATGTTATTGGCCATTTAAAAAAGGGGAGGAGCTTCGATATGTCCCCCCCAGTCTTCCTGTTTTAGTGGCAATTAAAGCAGCACTAGGTAACTTTTTAACCTTCATAATATATTTTTTGAGACTCTTGTGATGATAAATCGACTTACAATAGGTTGAATGACACGTCTGCCATAGCCTGATGGGGTCTGTATCGTTTTTAATCGTACTTTTAAACTTCGGGTTTCGGGTAGTAGCCCGAGAACAAAAAGAACTACAAAATTTGACTGCTTTACGGCATATACGTCACTTCCACCAACACCCACACTTCCTTAAATTCGGACGTGCGAGCCCAACTTTGTTCGTCGGATAATATAGTCATGTCCGAAGCAGCAGAGACAAATAAGAAAGAAAAGGTTTTGTTGGAGGAAAGCAATAAGAGGAAACAAAAGTGATGGGATTAAAGGCAGGACGAGGATCAACATTGGACCAGCGTTTGCTCGTCGGCGTGAGCTGAAGGAGGCGTGCCCGACCGATGCTGTCATGCTTGTTACGGTGATTACCTACCACTCAAACATTGAACTGAAGTATCATACAGATTCTGTAAAACGGTAACCAATAGACTACTATAATGACGCTGGCTTGTAAACGTGAGCATCGTGATTATTTGGCGTTTGAAAAAAATAAAACCCATGAAATTATATTCATATGACATGCTGAAACATGCCAGTGCCACTGACTGTAACGTTACCTGGGATGAAGACATTTCACACGCGACGCCAGAAGAACTCTTACTCTTCTTGCAGTGTTCAGGGGAACTGTTAGTGCTGCACCGACCCGCGGCGCCACTTTTATGAAGTTATTTGGCCCGCACCGCACCACTGTATATATTTTTACAACCCGCACCCGCGACCATTAAATAGACATACGGGGTCCGCGGGTTGAGACGACCCACGCATCACTAGTTCAGGGCTATCAGGGTTGTCATGTCAACAAATGCATGCGATGGCATCCCCTGTTGTAGGATGACAGATCTTACGACAGTAGTTGAGGACATTATTTTTTCCAAACTGTAGGGGGACCCCGAGAGCAAAAGTAGCCAAGTGCTGCTTTAATCACATCAGAACTTTGAATAATGTTTCAAGGCACTTCAGTGGGCCTTTATTTGTCCTTGAGGCCATAGGGTGTCCTATCAGAAGGGCTCACGCGAGCGACCCATGTGAGGTAGCATGTACCCTTGTTGGGAGGTCAATGAGGGGTTAATAAAGACCATCAAAAGTGATTCATTTGTGTGAGAAAAATATCTGTATTTACAACTTCATACACTAACTAGCTTCCGACAGACGGCCATGTGCATTGATGTATGGCGAAAGAGTAACCCCTGACCTGACACGATATATTGACAAACTTGGAAGCGCAGAGGATAGAGCAAAACAGAACACCAGTCATGTATTAGAAGTCTAAAACGATGATTTTGAAAGAGAAATACCAGAGGATTTCGATATAAGAGGGGTTTGAGTTTGTTGCTCAGCCCTAAACCACGTGAGGCATCAAAGCGTGCGATACTCCTACATCCTCCGTCATACAGGTTATTCTTTTGCCATAAATCGACTTGCATAGGGCATCTGCCAGAAGCTAGTTATTTAAGTTTTTTAAGTTTTAAATGTGGATATTTCTCGTACACACGCATTGCTTCGCTTCAGAAGGCCTTTATTAACCCCCCCGGAGCCGTGTGGATTACTTTTATGATGGATAGGCAGTGGACTGCATGGGGGGCAGTGGCTCAGTGGTTCCTGTAGGTTGTCTACAAACCAGAAGGTGGTTCAAGTATCGAGGTGTCCATGAGCAGGACACCCAACCCCAGCTGCTCCTGACGTGCTGGATGGCGCCTTGCATGGCTGACACCGCCGTCAGTGTATGAAAGGGTGAATGTGAGGCAATATGTAAAGTGCTTTGGACGGCCATAGGTCTGTTGAAAGCACTATATAAATCCAGTCCATGTACGGACTTCAAAACATGAACAACCATTCACTCCTATAAAGCTTGGAAGAGCCAGGATATTTGTTTTATATAACTCTATATTTGTCTGAAAGAAAAATGTCATATACACCTAGGATGACTTGAGGGTGAGTAAATCATGGGGTAATTTTGATTTTTGGTTGAACTACCCCTTTAAGCCTTGTCTGTGACACCAAGGGTTGGCATCTCGCCCAACAAGTGAAAAATAACCAGAATATCTGCTGACATCTAGTGGTAAAAATACAAACATCACAGGATAAATGTTACCGCTCAAGATATGTGTACATTGGACGCAAGAACACTATGGGTGCTTCTCAATATCCCTCTTTGTTTCCTCGCTCCTCCGTCCTCCATCCTATGACCCGGAAACCGATGGAGCTAGTGAGGAGGCGAGGATGGAGGAGAGAGGAGGCTTCCTGAGGAGTCGTGAGCGAGGATAGGTGTATCCTTTGCGGAAGTGTTTTATCGACTAGCATTAATTCTCCTCCATCGTGCCAGTTTATTCATTATTATTAATATGTTTACATGTACAAGACACAAATGTTTATCAAATAACAACACCTGACAGTTGCAGAATTATCAAAGCACAAGAAAATTAAAGAAACAAATAGGTAAACTAATGCTATATAACGAATAAAAAGCAGTTAATAACTGGAATTCGTTGTTAATAATAACTGGTAATATTTATTAAAATATGGACAAATGTGATATTTTGTGGAGGTTGACGCTTACAATATAAATAGTTATCTCTAATGTTCAAGAGTCCCGACTAAATCCAGCGGAGCAGTCACCATTAATTGACAACGCTTTAAAGTGACGTTAAAGGGAGCGATGATATCATTTCACTTAATTCAATTCATCCGTCCTCGCGTCTTTTCCTCGCATCCTGAAGGAAAGGAAGGTAGGAAAGGAAACGAGTAGGCACAAATAAGAATTGGGAAGAACCCTATATGTGGAAGGTTTGCCAAAGAATTATACTAATTAACTCACACACCGAAATAAAAGCTAGTAAATTAACATTTTGGCATTGATCAGTGCACATTAGAACGCTTGGATATACCCAAACACCTCCCCCAAATGCCCTGAAATGAAAATACTTGAATTGATTCAATCTTGTTGTTTGTCGTGAACACTCATATCACATACATGTTTTAAAAATAAATTAAAAAAAAAAGTCAAACACAATCATTAATATGAAAAACAGGTTTATTTGTGTGTGCACTAATGAAATCGAGTTTAAATTAAATTTTCAACAATGAACAGATTCCACCTTCTCATACTGGGGTAGATCTTGGAAGATTTCCACCATAACAGCACGCTAAGAGAGTTACACGGGGTCTTCAGGCCTCACATTCCAGGGACTGGTTTACTGTCAGGCCTTCACTAATGTGCAAATCTACAAGAGCATGAGCTAGGGGGGAGTCAGACAAGCTTTACCAAACCAGCACATTCAACACGCTTTACTCTTTTCACTGGGACACAAGATGTAAAAAAGCCCTCAGCATATTCAAAAACAAAATGTATCAGAAACATCAGCTCAAAATAAGTACAGTATGTCCTGATCACTTAACCCAAACGCTGCTGCTTATACTTAAAAATAATTCATTCAAAATGTGTTTTTAACGTCCATTATTGAGCACAAAAATGAATAGTGGTCCTTCTATCAGTTTCAGATTTATAACAAAAAAAGCAAAATGTGAAAAATCTGACTTTACATATGAAACTGTGATTTTAAATTCGTTCTAACTTCTCACTAAGAAATTCTTCAACGCTGTCTGTGTTCCACTTGAGGATGCTGAGCTCCTCAGCAATGTTCCCGTTATCGTCCAGCAGCTTTAGTACAGGGTCCGAGCCTCTCACATACTGGAAGAAATGCAAAACAGGCGTCAGGAATTAAGCAGTGTTTAACGTATAATAGTAATATTCTTTTTTTCTGAAAAATATTATTATTTTTGCACAAAATAATACATTCACACACAGTACTGTTCAAAAGTTTGGGGCCTGTAAGATTTTTTAATAGGTTTTTGAGAGAAGAAAACATTTTTTAACCAGGGCTGCATTTACTGAAAAAAATCCTGTAAACTGTAATATTGTGAAATACTATTACTATTTCTTTTTAAATAGGTTTTAAAATGTAATTTATTCCTGTGATGGCAAATCTGCATTTTCAGCATCATCATTACTCCAGTCTTCAGCGTCACATGATCCTTCAGACATCATTCTAATAGGCTGATTTGATGCTCAAGAAACATTTATTATTATCAATATTGATAACAGTTGTGCTGCTTAATATTTTTGTGGAAACCTCGATAATCTTTTTTTTATTCAGGAATCTTTGATGCATAGAATCAAATAACAGCATTTCATTTTTTATATATAGATTTACTGGCTCTTTTGATCAATGAAAATCATATGTGGTAATAAAAGCATTTACGTCTTTCATAAATCTTACCCCAACCTTTTGAACGGTAATATATAGGGCCATGATTAATAATAACTAAAATATTTAGCACAAAAATACTTACCTTGATTTGAAGACCCCTGAACATTTTTGGCTTGTCACTCCTGACAAAAGCTGAAGGGAAAGACAAAAAATACTGCTTTGTAACAAGTGTGCAAAAGCAAACACTATGTGCTACACAACAACAGCTGAATTGTTGTAACAGCTGCTACAAAAGAACAAAAAAAGGCCCCTTTGAAGTACCATGGTTTATTTAGCTACATGTGCCATTTTTGTATAATCATCAACAAGAAATATGAAGTAGCAGTTACTCATATATGAGGCCAAATCTACCTTGGACTTGAGGGAACCTCCCCAATTTTCATCCACAGACCTCAAGGATGGCTCCTGGGTAGAGCTGTCAAATAAATCAATGACAAATGCACATTAATGTGAGTTTAAATAAAAAGGTGACAGAACTAGAAACAAAAACATGGGTGTACATCATAAGGACTTGTCAAGTGATATAAGAGCAAACCATGGCCGTTGGCTTGTTGTAAATAAATGTTTGTGCTGTGACAAAAGGTTTCACCCATTTTCCCATTGTTTAGGGGGGTAAAACAGCAGGAAAGCATCATTAAAGCTCCAGCACTCACAGCAGTTCACTGTTGGAAATGACCTTGCCGTTTGGCACAGACGCAGAACTCACCTTCCTAGACTCCAGCTGAGCCTCCTCTTGGCAGCACTGCCTGCATGGAAGGTCTAACTGGTTCAGGCTGAACTGCCCCAGGAGGTCACAGGAGCTACACAGGAGATTGCTGGAGAAGCCCACCTCCCTGCACGCCTCGGAGGAGAGCTCTGCTCCATAAGACGCCAACTGAGCCGGGAAAATTAGACCATAGTTTAAGATACTTAACATTGAAAACAAGCAGATGTAATAGAGTGGTTCAAGTATGCCATCACTTTGTAGGCCAAACCACAGACGGTACCTTCGCTTCAAACTCATTTTTTATTGTATGTGTTTTATGTTTTTATTCTAAAACAAAATTCATTAGTATTACCTCACTCATGATTTTTTTTAAAGCTGTTACGTGTTTTGATAACGGCGGTTGCTAAAAACTGGCTAAATGGGATTAATGGGATACATGCATTGGCTGCATTTATCGCTAATCTCGAGGAGATTAAACATCACACCAAACAGGTAACCTCAGTCTGCTTTTACAGCATCGTTATGCTCATAATTGTGCTCTTATAAACTATTCTAACTCAAACGTTTCTGGGAAAATGTTTGAGATAAAAACAGTGACAGTGAAGTCGAACGACCGCGGTGTAGTTCGTTTATTGCCCACCTTTAACTTCTGGCAACTGCATTTAGGCTTCAAATTCATTAAAGTTGTGTTCATCTGTGATAATTATCTTGATTGACAAAAAACTAACTCTGATCACAGTCAGAGCTTGATCCAAAAGCCTTATGGGAAAATCCTATTGGCTTTTTTTCTCTCAAGGGAACTAGTGTGATGGGAACTGCCGGTTGGCCTACAAAGTGACGTCATACCGGCACCACTCTATTCTCTAAGCACTAACACCAGTTGAACTTTAAGTCAACTTTGCAAACCTGTTGGAAATTCTCAGCTGTTCACTTTGATTTTAATGACCCTCAAATGCCATGCCAAAGAAAAAGGCAAATGTGGCGTCAAGCACAGGTGCATGAATTTGCAAGCTTCAGGCTACAGCTATGATAACAAGAGTGTAGTTTATAACTGGTGACCGACATGTTTATGCTTCTTAGTTATCAACAACAACAAAAATACATACATAATTATATCTCTGTTAAGATTGTTGTTATTGAAGAATAAGCACAACCATTCAAAGAATTACATTCTTTTGGGACTTTTTATTTAAAAGGACTTAAGAATTGTTTTGACCTGGAACGTGATTGAAATAAATGCAATACCACATAATCTTTTTCTTTCTAAATATATTCAAACAATATTTTTCTCCACACAAGATAACTCTATGGAATAACAGTTAGCACTTGGTGAATTTGCTTCCTAGTTAGTAATGCCAGCCAGCCCAGCTAACGTTACTCTCGGAAAATCCCCAAAGAGAGGGAAGAATTGTGTAAACATAAAGAAACACATATTATACATTAGTGTAATATTAATTTCAAAAGCTAAGTAACGTAAGCCATGCTATACAAGTTAATGTACTCGTTATTTTTTGCAGGCACACTATTATTTGCAGGCACACTATAACTAACGTTAGTTAATAGCTTTAGATTTGAATCATTGCAGATCATGCGAAAAACACTGACTCGTTTGTTTTGCAGTAGGTGCTAAGTTAGACAATGTCACGGTCCAGAAATTAAATCTGTGATATTATGAACAGATCCCTTACGTTATTTACATAATCAGCCAGTTGAGCCACGTCATTAGCTAACATTAGCGAGCCGGCTAACCATCGCCTTGAACGTAAGTAATCCAGATTTTACAAAGACGTGTGGATTCCTTTTCACTTTTAAGTATCTACTTTCAAAGATGAAAGTGTACATATGTGTTTTATTCACCTACCGTTTGTAATAACGGCAGTAACCAAAGAAGGTACACTTCCCCCGCCATGAGTGTTTCTCTTCCTCTTGCTTCAAGTTCAGCAGGAAGTACGTCAAACACATCCGCTACACCGACTTTATTAATAAAAGTCTTAGCAGAAAAAAATAACTATTTGAAGGAATGTCAGTTTAATAATAATAATTGTTACGTTTCTATTGAGGAATAAGAATGACCAAGAAGAAAATAATCATACACATCTTTTGGGACCAAAACATGAAGTGGGATTTTTTTAAAGGTGAGATTTTGCTTAATTGTGTTGCAGTAAATATGACAATATTACGTGTAAATATATGCATGTATACATGGTCGGAAATATGCAAATGTACCATTATAATATAGGTTAATACGGCGTGTTGTCTTAACAGTGATTGTGGAAGAGTGAAGTGAGATTCTCCAGTCACAGAGCGACAGCTGACCGACTGACGTCAAATCGGTGAATGCGCATGCGCACTGACACAACGTGCCCATACTTCCCAGGATTTAACAACAACTGAACGTACACTACAGCTGCTACTCAAGTACAAGAGAGTGTGAGCTGTTCTGATTTATACAACAAAGTATAAAATATTTTAAGCGTAACATTTTCGTTTGTTTAGTAAGCCTCCATTGTAGTGTAGTTCGCTGTGTTTATATTCGAGGGCTGATTATGGGGATCATAAAATAACAGCACTGCTCGTTGCATCCATAGAACTGTGTCATAAAGTTCTCTGTCACGGTATGTGCTCCCTGTGCTGGATTTTTTGATGGGGCTTTTAAGGTTAAAGATGCCGCCGAAGTTTCAGCTCCTGGCTTTGCTGGCTTTCGCCATTACGATGATCTTTTTGGAAAACCAAATTCAGAAGCTTGAGGAGTCGCGGGGGAAGCTGGGTAAGAGTCTTTCCATTCAATATTTTGAAATGATTTATAGACTAAAAAAAACAGCATAATCTGTCTTATTGTTCCAATTTGTATACATTGTCATTAAGCATATTTATTTATATTAAATGTGATGTGTGTCCTCATTACTGTTTTGAGGGAGGTAATGGGCATTGTGTATGTTTGGACTACATGGTCCATCAAGTCACAGTCAGCAGCTGCATTTTCATTCAAGCAAGATCCAATATCAATTTTGACTCCCCTAGTTGTGCAATGGATATTTTCTTACGTCAGTATGAAGCATGTATCTTGACTTGCGCTACAAAACTACTGCATCAGTCAGAACTGGTAGGACTGGAGCAAAGCAGGGAGGGCTGCTGCTACTCAAATAAGCACATAAAAGCAACATTTGGATTCATCTATTCAACATGTTTGGCAGTGTTCTCCTGCTAGGGTTTCTGTGTTACTTTTTCCTTTCACTCAATATGGGTCAACATTGTTTGTCATTACTAATTATCATAAATATTGACAAATTGACAAAAATCACTTCAGTCTTGAATGACTTGAGACTACATGGTGCTTTCAAAATTATTTTTACCATCTTGTCGCAACAGTCAGAAAATCTTACAGTTTTGACAAAATCACCATAAACACATTAACTCCAATAGCACTTTAGTGTCCTTATTTACAGCCTTTATCAGTCGTTATTAACAAGTGGAATTACCTAAAACATTACCTTATAGTACCTTTCAAATATTTGGTCAGTAAGATTTTTCTAATTAATCAAAACTGACAGTAAAAAAACAAACAAACAAACACAAAAAAACTTTACAAATGATTCATAAAATGTACAGCACAACTATTTTCAACATTTATAGTATGTGTATCGGGTTTTTTAGGAGACAAAACAAGTGAATAAGGAAAGACATTACACTTTAATATGAGATATTATCATGAAAATGTTGCCAACTATTACTCTCATTATTACACTTATTTTTTCATTAAATGTTGCTCCAAGAACAAATTTTACATTGTATTGAACGAGAACCCATATATGTTTTACCCAAATATAGCCTAAAGTAAAATGGTACATTCATTCCGTTATATCTTTCATAACATAGTTGAGAATCATCATTAAAAAAATTTGGTTAAAAAAATCCTGAAACCTACAAATTGATTGGTGGATGAAAACTAAATCCCATTGTTTTTGCCTATACATGTTGTTTCGAGTCCTGGTGTCCACTTATGAGGACTTAGCATAGCATATGAAAACAATTTTTTTTTTACTTTTTTTTTTATTTATTTCAAAATGTTTTCCCCGTTTGTTTCTTATGCTAAACAATGTAATGACATGGAAAAAAATACTAAATTCAAAAAAACTTAGGAGGATAAAAATAAATGTATCTCTAGCATCAAATCAGCATATTAGAATGATTTCTGTGACACTGAAGACTGGCGTAATAATGCTAAAAATTTAACTTTAGTATAATTGGATTAAATTACATATTCAATTAAAAAAAACTGTTATTTTATATTGTAATAATATTTCAGAATTTTGCTCTTTAAATAAATGCAGCCTTAGTAAGCATATACTTTTAAAAACTCTTAACAACCTCAACATTTTGAGTGGTAGTGTATGTGACATAACTTGAATACCATGGCAGTATCACAGAAAATATAGACCTTAGCGCTAATAAGAAGAATATAGTTACCTCAAAAAAAAAAAAAAAAACCTCACAAAATCTGAGTGAGCTGATGAAGCAGGTGAAATATGGAACTAGGATCTTTAGGATTTAGCATTGGTGGTGGTTGAGGAGATTCCCCCTTCTATATGTAGTCCCCCTTCTTTGAGTGCCTAGAAAAGTGCTATATAAATGAAACAGGGGAAAAAACTAACATTTATCATTTTTTTCAATTATAAATGTATTTATAAATATCTGATGATGTACAGAATTATCTATGGAAGTTAAGAATACATTCAGCCTGGTATTCTTAACCCTTTTGCAATTCTGTTTGTGTTGTGAAGTTAAAAGGTTTTCAGTCTCATGTTAATCTTGAGGAAAGACATACCTATAGAGTAGTATTGCATCCTTCATATTTCCGAACAGTCTTTAGTTTTATTTATAAAAGACAGTCTGCTTTTACAGCACCTCGATTCTTTCCGAAACTAGGAAAACTTGTGAAGGCGTGCAGTGGGCGGGTTAAAAAGTCACAAGCACACGCACATACAATACACAATTCATCATGGCATTATCCCTGGATAACTTTCCATTCACTATACATTAGTGTGGTTTACATTACATGCACTTAACAAAAAATAAGACATGTAATGCAGCTTTACTCATTGCCTGCGGTTTCAACTCATGACTGCGAACAAACTCACTTACAGAACCGATGCTGCTCTAAAAAAAACATCCTTAACGCTGTGTTATTTGGTTAGCTGAACAAGATTATCGTTCCCTCACAACCAAAAACACATGGTGGATTCTGTGGTCTAAAAACAAAATGACAGCTCGGCCGACGGCTACCATAACTGATCAAAGCTTGTTGATGGAATGCTCTTTCTCTCGCTCTTGTCGCTGTACACATTCACTCATTCTGGAGAAGTGCTCATATAAGGAGTTCCGCCCTTTATGACGTCATACAGGGCCATACTCGGAAAAAACTTTCCGAAACGTGTTAGAATCCTGAAGGGTTGTATTTGGCGCTGAAAGACTCAATCATACGTCCAACTCGTTTTTATTTTAAAATTAACATGTTTAGCATGAGAATCCAACTCTTTAACAGTGTAAATAAGCCAGAATGCATGAAATGGCATTAGGACCCCCCATAATAAATTGAAAAGAACAAGGTTAGTACACACATCAGCATAGGGCTGTCAACGAATATTCTAAATTCGAATATATATTCGAATAGTTTTTAAAAAACGAATTTCGAAAGTGAAAATTAATATTCGAATTAAAAAAAAAAAACTGAAAAAAATCCCCCGCCGCGGTAGTAGAGGCGTAGGCTGTCTGCTTTGCGAGTGAGCACCCGCATGAGGGTTCAGGGACAGGTCTCTGGAGTCACACTGTCACTGCTGAAAGTGGACGCGTCTTGCAGGGAAGATGGCAGAAAGTGCAGAGCCCAACTCGACCGCAGCAGAGAAAGAGATTTTAACTCCATAATCTAAAAGGCCTGGAAGTACGTTGGATTTTGGTCGGTAGGAGGTAAAATTGTTGAGCCGCGAGATAAAGTTATATGCAAGCTATGTAAGATACAGTTAGCATACCATGCCTCATTTTATTTAACGTTAAACAGAAACACTAAAATGTAGGCTACTGTACTGACTGAAGAGATATTGCATGAATAAAAGATAAATGCACTGCTTCCACTGTTTTGATTATTTGCTGTTTTGTGTCCAGGAAAAGTTTCATGTTTAACACAGCTCGCTCGGAGCGTTCAATATGCTGTAAAACTTAAATTAATATTATTAATATTTGTTTCAATCACTGAATGAAGCCTGCTATATTTGGGACAAGAGTCGCGAGTCTTGCGACCTTAAATTGCTTGCACAAAACTCTTGTTCAGCACTCAAAGTTTGTTCATTTAAACCGTTATCCGCAGAGAGCGCGAGGGTGAGAGAGAGGTCTGCGCTCTGCGGTCTTGGCCATTAGTTAATTTATATATAATAATTATATAATTTATAATAACAATCTACTTGTTTTTGTGTAAGTAATATGTTGTCAAATATGTATAAACTTAAATAGACAAACTATACAAGTAGTTATGTCTCTTTGTATTAATTTGTCCTGTTAATGACGTAATGCGCGTCATTGACAAAATGCGCACCCAGATATTCGAATAGTTCGAATATTCGTGTTTGTTTTAGATGGGAATTTTCAAACGTCATTTTTGAGTAATTTTGACAGCCCTACATCAGCAGGGCTTTTGTATTTTGCTGTTTCAAACACAGGTCACATGTCTAACTAGTAGGACCTGTCAAACCCACATGCTTATAGAGCGATCGGATATGGGCTATTTCATGTCCTGTACAGGCTATTCTGAATACTACACCAGTTTGACTGTAACACATCACTTCTGCATCATCTCTGTTTCACAGCACCTTCACACAGATATATCTGTACAGTTATTATAAGGCTTTGTTTGTTTGAATAAGCAACGTTCTTTCCACTAAAAATTGCCAAGCTGTTGTTTAGGTAAGCTAGTTCCCACTATCTACGCTGAGTTACATCAACTAAATCTATGAATAGTTGCACAACTGCAGAGGAATATGAGAGACGTGTTAACAGGCAGAAAGGCGAGAGGAAGGTTTTCCATCTGGTTTAACCTGGAGAGCGCTGTCAGTCTTAGCACTGTATTTTGATGATGTTTTTGGAACTGTCATCCTGTTTGACTGTGAACAAATGCGGTCTTTAGTACATATCTATTGTAAACCGTTTTATTAATTATGACAATATTTCAGGAGTGTTTTCTGAAGTATCACATCAGTTTGAAATGTTGATTTATTATCTTTCCATTTTGCTCTAATGAAGGCAACTGACATAAACTTTCACGGTTCATCAGCATCGGAAAAGTTATTTGATATCTAACCTGATGGTAGTTTGTCCCATTTGCTAATGGAAGTTCTGGGATTCCCTTTAAACACACGGTACTGTTTTTAGCCCTGATGAGGCTATGAAAGATCATAAGCCCATGTGTTATGGCTTGGCACCAATGCACTGACTATTGTACATTTGTAGATCCAAAATAGCCATGTGTTTATGAAGCTTTAAGACTTTGAAAGCACTGTTAATTGTTCAAAAGTTTTCAGAGCCAGCGGATGACAAACTTTATCCTTAATATAAATGTACTTAATAAAATTGTCGTTCAAAAGTTTGTAGTCAGTAAGATTTTTTTTGAAAGAAGTCTCTTTCTTATGCTGATCAAGGTCATCAAAAAATTAAGTAAAACAGTAATAATGTGAAATATTATTACAATTGTAAATTTTTTATCATTTCAATAGTTTTCTATTTGAATATACAATCAAACCAGAAATTATTCAGCAGACACTATATATATATATATATATATATATATATATATATATATATATATATATATATATATATATATATATATATATATATATATAGTGTATGTGCAGGGCATTTATGTAAGTGAGGATAGCTAAATAAAGTAAACTTTCATTCAGTGACCAGTAAAATTAGTGATAATTTGGGACCAAAATTATTCCGAAACTTTGACCTGACCGTGTGTTTCTTTAAATGCTAATGCAACCTTTTACACCACAGACTGAACAAAATTAACTATTGCTTGTTAATTGGTTGACCTGAATTGTTATTATCTAATAGAGTAGTATATTAGATAATAGAGCAGGTGTGATGTCACTTTGTAGGTCAACCAGTGGTTAGCGTAACACTGGTTCGGTTCCCTCCAGAAAAACTGAAACAAAAGTTTACATACACGTTTTTAAATGCAAATTTCAGGAACTTTGATACCTAAATGTAGCCGCCAGAAGTAAAAAGCTAAAGGTGGGCTATAAACGGACTACACCACGGTCCCGCTATTTCAACGTCATCATCATTAAGCTTCCGACAACTTTTTTCACTGAGTTTGGGTACTAAACTCGATTCCACATTTGGCCTATAGGGACGTCATTACCTGCACTACTCTACAGTGCACTTAAATTTAATAGCTGACAGCTGATTGGTTGATTGTAATCCTTTACATACCTTTCAATAAAAGTTATCTGACATTAGCAAGATGGATTTGTTCTGACACAGAGTTCTTGTCATATTTTATTACCATTTTTGAAACTATTGCGAATTAACTGTGATCATGTGAGAAAATCTTTAAGGTGTCTGAATACATTTGGGTGTGACTGCATGTTATAATGTAATTCATTCCTGTGATGGCAAAGCTGCATTTTCAGCATCATTACTCCAGTCTTCAGTGTCACATGATCCTTCAGAAATCATTATTATATGCTGATTTGATGCTCAAGAAACATTTATTATTATTATTACTAATGTTGAAAAGTTGTGCTGAAATTTTTGTGGAAACCATGATATATTTTTGTATTATTATAAATGTGTGTATTGTCACTTTTGATACATTTAATTCATCTTTCTGAAGAAAAGTATGAATTTCTTTCAAATTGAAAAATATTGGTTTCCCCCCAATATTGAACATTATTGTACAGTAGTAAATAGTTTTATCAGGGTTCCAAGTTGTAAATTGTAAAATGCAAATTGTAAATCAACTCAAAGACAAATTAAAACAGTTTAGTCTATATGTGATGATCATTTCAATGATCAAACAAACAAACTGAACGTGCTTACACTTTATGCATGCTAATTTTACTTATGCAGAGCAAATCTCACACTGTGTAACCAGATGGTACATAACCTGGGGCAGATTATACACTTAATTCTTTACTAACCATTTATTAAAACTTCAAAGCTCCCTTTAATACCAGAGGCGTACAGCTGCCTGCATTTCTTTACTTGATTTGTATGGTCTGTTTGTACACATGACATGCTTCAGGTCTTACTTCAGGGTGCTTTCACTCTAGCACTTTTGTAGATGGACGCAAGTGCCATTATGTGTTAACGGTTTAAAAACAAATCCAAAGGTTCAAAACCCAAAATATAAAAGTAAATGCGAGCGATGCTATGCATTTTGATTCCTTCTCCTGCGTCATCGCCATGCAACAGTGGTAAACAGCTGCTGCTTTGATGAAGCAAGCATACCACAGTTCAGACCCAAATCATTTATTGTGAAGACAATCCAGTGGGGAAGGGGGAGCAATCGAACTCCGTTTGCAGTCAATCGAGCCAAGTGCAAAAGCACCGCTCACTCAGCCTTCACTCTGCCAATGCTGTAAATGTTGTTGTGGCATGAGAATGTCACTTTCTTCATGTTGAACATAAAAATGACCCCACAGTGACCTCCATCAGGGAAATCTGACTGGATTTATTTATATCTATCTAAGGAAAGACTGTAACCTGATTTGAATCATTGAAAAGACATCAGTCAGAGTGTAACTCGTCAGGTTTGGCAGCTGACTGCAATAAATCCTCCTCTCCTCCTGAGAAGCTTGACACTTGTAGATATTAAATTTCATTCGCTCATCTTATTATTTTTGGCCTTTACTGGAACCAGACGCTCACCTTTACCATTAACATTTTTTATGCACTGTCATTTTACATAATGTATTTTGTTTTATATCTTTGTATTGTCTAAATGTATAATTGTGAATGACAAACTATCTTTTTTTTTGTAGTTTGTTACGTACACATTTTATATTACACTTTTAAGATGTCATTGTTACAGTGTAATTATTTAAGTTACTGATTAATAATAAATGTATTATAACTACATGTATTTACTATAGGGTTAGGGTAGGACTGGGGTTTGGTTGAGGGTTAGTTGCATGTAATTAAACATAAAATTAACTGTTATTACTATGGTAAGTACATGTAACAAGGACACTAAAATAAAGTTTTACAGATTTTTGTTTTAACTGTTGACAAGTGTTTATATTTTAATGATTCAGTTAAAAAGTAATACTTTTTTTCACAAACAATTATGTCCCAATATAATATCTGTCATTTAGAAGATATATTCATAGAGATGTATTCAAGACATCAAGAATCCAAGAATTGTATTTTTTTTTTTTTTTTTTTGAATAACATGATAGATCTGGACCAAAAAAAAGCTATCATTGGCCTAGTTTTAAAAAAAAATGATTATTATTATTTGACTAGACATTTTAGTTTTTGTTTCATGCTTTACTGTTTTGAAAGGAAAGTGTGTATGTCAATTGCTTAAAAAAACATTTGTATGTAATGTTTTCAGGGTACAAGAAAACCGTAAGATTTAATAAGTCATTGTACTTGAAGATGTGCTTATCAGAGAACACGGTGTGTGAAGGCCAATAGAAGTGAATATCTGCAGTCATTTATTATGGCAAAACAATTGCTTACTGAATAAGAGACAAAGTCTTGCTCAATATGGTTAATAAAGAATATTTAATAAAGATTTCTTGCAGGAAAGAGGGCATGGTTCATGCAACCACAAGGGCACACCTAGCGTACTCTGAGGTCACAACAGAAATTGCTATCTCTTTATACAGTTTGGCAGCATCCTCCCTCCTCAGTACATTTCCATACACGTATATTCAAGTCAGGATAGCTCATAGGTACACGTATGTCATATACTGCATTGCCCCACACCATAGGAAGGAAACCTTATGGTCCAAGACCTATGGCTTCTGTATGACTATTAATGTATACATGGGAAGGTCAACATGTGGCTATAGCAAGATTTGCATTTTGTCACAACACATTCAAGCATCAGTTACACACAGTCAGCCTGAGGGCCTTGTTGCCGCCTGTCTGTTTTTTAAATGAGGGCTTTCACTCAGCATAAAGCAGCAGTTTGTTGTCCATCATGTAGGAAATAGGCAATGGTTCAGGGTGTTTTTCTCATTAACTTGGAATTATATTATTACATTAGTCTGGGTATTGCACCCGTAATGAGATGGTGAAACAGTCTGCAACATGTAAGTCTACCCATAAATGCTTAAAGAACCTTGACTCCTCATTTAGCTCAGAGTAAAACATTTTTCATTACAGCTCATCACATACAAAAACATGTTGTTTAGGTCAGAGGTAAACTTCTAATTCTCTAGGTCTTTGTTTTCAGGAGTTTGTTTTTTCTCACACAATTTTTAAAATGCATTTGAAAATGCTTGAGTTACAAGATACTCTCTGTGGTCTTGGGGTGGCATATCAACAGTTGCTGTCATGGGCGATCCCAGTTGTCCACATGTGATGTTTAGAGACTGGGTTCTTTGACTCGAGAGCAGTCGGAGCGGAGTGGGAAAGTGCTGTGGTTGGCTTGACATCATCACCTCACAGTAGCAGCTGCTGGTCTCCAGCTCACATTCACACACTACTGTCACCACATTGTGTACACTGTCAAATTTTCATTTTTAAGACCTCACAGTATTACAAGGCCATATGACCATTTCTGTTTCAACCTCTTCATTTTGTTTACAAATTCACTGTTTTTCACTGCCAAAATTCAGAATTTAAGGGCTGGCTCTCTTTCCGACATTAATGAAATCTGTGTATATATATATAGCACACTATCCAGCAGTATAGTGTACTATGTCACAAAGCTTGAACCATTTCAAATTTGTTTCTTGAACATGACAATGAGTTTACTGTACGGTGACACACAGTGCCCCCACAGTCACCAGATCTCAACCCAATAGAGCATCTTTAAGGATGTGGTGGAACGGGAGCTTCGTGCCCTTGATGTGCATCCCACAAATCTCCATCAACTGTAAGATGCTCTCCTATCAATATTGGCCAACATTTCTAAAGAATGCTTTCAGCACCTTGTTGAATCAATGCCACGTAGAATTAAGGCAGTTCTGAAGGTGTCAAACACAGTATTATAATGGTGTTCCTAATAATCCTTTAGGTGTGTGTGTGTGTATATATATATATATATATATATATATATATATATATATATATATATATATATATATATATATATATATATATATATATATATATATATATATATATATATGAGAGAGAGAGTTTAAAATATAAAATATTTTAAAATTGTATTTATTCTAGTGAAATTTTCAGCATCATTACTTCAGTCTTTACTCTTCAGTGTCACACGATCCTTCAGAAATCATTATAATATGATTGGTAAGCAACAACATTCTTGGTTCTTATTATTATCAGTGCTGTAAACCATTTTTTCTTAAAACATTTTTTTAAACAATGATACCATTTAAACATTTGTGGTAAGATTTAAAAAGAGAAATTAAAATAAATTGATCAAAGGTGACAGTAAATCCATTTATAATGTTACATAATATTTCTATTTAAATAGATTTAATTATTTTAATTTGTAATAATATTTCTCAATATTTATGTTTTTTAGATAAAATAAATGCAGCCTTGATGAGCATAAGATTTTTTTTTTTTATATATATATAAAACATAAATGTGTAATGTTTATATATATTGGAGAAAGTTATTTTGGATAATACATAAATATATAAGAATATTTATAATAGTTCCCTCAACATACAGTATTTGGAGCATTCCTGTATGAATCTGCTATATGAAATATTTTGCTGGAAAGTTATTGAAATTAATTATGCAAAAAAAAAAAAAAAATCTATATCTTGAAGACTTATTGCATTATTTTGAACATCTCTCCCCCTCCTTTGCAGAGCGAGCCATAGCTATACACGAGGTACGAGAGATTGAGCAACGGCACATTCAAGAGGGGGCGAAGGATGCCGTGGTAGAGGAGGACGATTTGGTGGTCATCTACAACCGAGTGCCCAAAACAGCCAGTACCTCCTTCACCAACATCGCCTATGACCTTTGCAACAAGAACCACTACCATGTGCTGCACATCAATACCACCAAAAACAATCCTGTCATGTCCCTTCAGGATCAGGTCAGTTTTATATCATTTGGGCCCATTCACTGTTAGTGCATCCCGCTCACAGCCACCCAAACAACAGATTATAATGCTGGAAGAATCCAAATGTTTACTGGAATGCTCCAAACAGCTTCAAAATGACACAGAGCATTTCCTTAATAGAGCAATACAGCAGATGGAATGGTATGATGTCTTTGATATCCTGAGGTTTGAGGGGACTTGAAATGGGTACATTACTATCATGAATCTCTAAGAAGGTTGACTACTACTTTTTTTTCAGAGCAAATTCTTAAGTGATTTATTTCTTTATTGGTGTTTCAGGTACGGTTTGTTAAGAATGTGACGTTATGGAAGGAGATGAAGCCTGCGTTCTACCATGGACATGTTTCCTTCCTGGATTTCACCAAGTGTGTATTATTTGCTCTAGTCATTCCTTGTGCAAATTCTCTCAGTCTGTTGTGGTCAATGTATTTGGATGAAAAATACTCTTTGGAGTGGTTTCAGGTCTTTCATTCTGTGCCAACATCACTGAATAGGGATGCCAACACTCATAGGCACTTTGATTTAAAGGAAGATTTTTTACATTCCCAACAACCAAAGTGCAGAAACAAATAAAAAATAAAATAAAAAAATTATCCTGCTGACTCCTGGTGGCTTTAAAAAGAATTGCAGCAAGCTTCTAGCTTTGAACAAAACGATCACATTGTTAGTTTCCAGTTTTTCTGGGTCCCTATATCTTACAGAGCTTATGAATTGCACGTGCCTATATGCTCCTACATGCATAAAGTAAATATGAATCATGTCTTAATGCCAAAAACATCTGCTAATCCTACTGTACCAGTAGGTATTTACAAGGAATGATACATGCAATACAGAACTTGACAGTTCCTTTCCCATCGCTTCATCAGATTTGGAGTGAAGAAAAAGCCTGTTTACATAAATGTTATCCGGGACCCCATTGAGCGTCTGGTGTCTTACTACTATTTCTTGCGCTTTGGTGATGACTACAGACCTGGCCTACGACGCAGAAAGCAAGGAGACAAAAAGGTCTGGTGTTTTGTCTATTTTTGTCTATTTATTATTCTGTTTGTGTTATTCTGAAGTTATGGTGTTAGTAAAAAATATTATAAAATAATAGGAATATTATTAATACATATAATTATTGTTAATAAATACATTTAAAAATAAAATTTTAAATGTATTATATAAAATATATATATTATATAATATTTATAAATACAATTTAAAATATTGAATTATACAATTATAGATTATTTTAATTATAAATAATTGCATTTGTGACAAAAGTTGTGGTGGTGTTAATAATATTAGAAAATATGAAATTATTAATATTTATATACTTATTATATAGGAATTATAAATACAACTTAAAATCTAAAGTTATAAATTATTATACTTTTTTAATTTAATTTTTATTTTATTAAGTTTATTTTTTATTATTAAGTGCATTACTGAAACCATGATTTTTGCCACTTTTTTTTTTTTTTTTATAACATTGTTTAGGGATGAATGGGGTGGGAACTGACGAATGTTCAAAACAAACTTGAATCCCAAAAATCAACAAACAAAAAATGAAAGGACGAAAGTATAGCGGCAGCCCCTCAAGGCTGACTGCCGTATATAAACATAATAAAACACAACATAAAGTCCCAACATAAACACAACATAAATTATTTATATATATATATATATATATATATATATATATATATATATATATATATATATATATATATATATATATATATATATATATATATATATATATATAATTTATATATCTCTTAATCCATAGGGCTTGATATGGAGTTGGCCCACCCTTTATAGCTATAACAACTTCAACTCTTCTGGAAAGGGTTTCCACAACGTTTGGGGTTGTGTTTATGGGAATTTTTGACCATTATTCTTGTTGGACGAGGAGGCCTGTTCACGCCAGTCAAGTTCCTCCACACCAAACTCAGTCATCCTTGTCTTTATGGACCTTGCTTTGTGCACTGGTGCGCAGTCATGTTGGAACAGGAAGGAGTCATCCCCAAACTGTTACCACAAAGCTGGGAGCATGAAATTGTCCAAAATATTTTGGTATGATGAAGCATTAGGAGTTTCTTTCTCTGGAACTAAGGGGTCAAGCCCAACCCCTGAAAAATGCCCCACACCATAATCATCCCTCAACCAAACTTTACACTTGGCACAATGTAGTCAAGCAAGTACCGTTCTCCTGGCAACCACCAAACCCATACTTGTCCATAGGATTGCCAGACAGAGAAATGTAATTCATTACTGCTTTACTTCACTGCATCCAATGATTTGCATTGCACTTGGAGATATAGGGCTTGAATGCAGCTGCTCAGCCATGAAGACCCATTTCATGAATCTCTCTATGCACTGTTCTTGAGCTAATCTGAAGGCCACAGGAAGTTTGGAGGTCTGTAGCAATTAACTTTGCAGAAAGTTGGCGACTTCTGCGCACTGTGTGCCTCAGCATGCGCTAACCCCACTCTTTTTTATGTGTCTGAGGCAGATGTGCTGAGCAATTGATTACTTGCGATTAATCTCATCCAAAATGAGTGTTTACATAATACTTGTGTGCTGTGTATAATTATTATGTATATATACTGTTTGCCATGGGGGATTGATTTGATCCATGAGCGAACTTTAAGGCTGCTTAAGAATAGCGTGCACATCAAATGATCTTGGCTCCTTGAACCTGAGTCAAATTAATGGGCTTGTGTATTAAATTTTCCTTTATGTAACCGCTTTAGCTCCAACTAATTTGTTAGGTTAATTCAAGTCAGGTTTTGGACATGTAAACCCCAATTTTCTTTGTGCACTTTATGGAACAGGCCTCTGTTTCTCTCTCGTCTTGCACGTCATCATTCCTCCTTTTATTTTCTGGAGCTCCTCCGTGGGACTAGACCGGTGTAGTGCTCATTAGCACTTGTGTCAGAGCTGTCAATTAAGCTCAACTTAGTCTTATCAAATATTTGAGGCAAAACATTCCTTTTTGAAGTCTATTCGTAAACTGTAAGATCTGTGTGTGTTTCAGACTTTTGATGAGTGTGTAGCTGCTGCAGGATCTGACTGTGCTCCAGAGAAACTGTGGCTTCAGATTCCCTTC
This sequence comes from Pseudorasbora parva, assembly GCF_024679245.1. Taxonomy (NCBI): domain Eukaryota; kingdom Metazoa; phylum Chordata; class Actinopteri; order Cypriniformes; family Gobionidae; genus Pseudorasbora; species Pseudorasbora parva. Next base: position 11,013,511 of record NC_090180.1, read on the forward strand.
TTCTGTGGTCATTACTCTGAGTGCTGGTAGGCAGTTTCAGTGTCATTATGCGTATTTCGGGTGTTCCACTTTTAGGACTCTTGTTACATTTTCTTAATAATTTTTTCACAGGAACATTGGCAGCAAATGGGCTTTGGAGCAAGCCAAATACAACCTAGTGAATGAATATATGTTAGTTGGGGTGACAGAGGAGTTGGAAGACTTTGTTATGATGTTGGAGGCAGCACTTCCTCGCTTTTTTAAGGGGGCCACAGAGCTCTATCGGACAGGTATGATGCAATGTAAGTTCTTAACTGAATATTTAAAACATTAAAGTGAAAATGATCAACTTTTATTTGTCTCCTTCTAAAGGGAAAAAATCGCACCTAAGGAAAACGAGTGAGAAGAAGCCACCCACTAAAGAGTCTATAGCCAGACTGCAGCAGTCAGACATCTGGAAAATGGAGAATGAGTTTTATGAGTTTGCACTAGAGCAGTTCCAGTACGTTCGGGCTCATGCAGTGAGAGAAAAAGATGGAGAGCTGTACCTACTAGCACAGAACTTTTTCTACGAGAAAATCTACCCAAAGACTACCTGAGACTCGACTCCAAAACGCTGTTTGCTGTGGTCGGAAACACTGGAGGAGGACACATTATATTGAAACGCGCATTCTGCCTGGATCTTCTCCATTTGGATATGTACATTTTAAGCAGCTGAAACTAGTATGCGCCACTGGCAAGAGTCTTTGGGCCAAACAGCTGTCATGAGCATTACACCCCCCCCCCCCCCCAATACATATCATTTCAAAGGAGGATTAAAAGCTCTCAAATGAGCTCTCAAATGAGCTCTCAAAAGTGACTGAGATCTTGTTCATGTCATTATTCAAGACAACCACCGCCTTTCTGCCAAATGGGTTTTAAACAGGTGCTGTCACATTTCTTTCTTTGATCTTTATTTAATACATTAGTGTTTATTGTTTTGATTTGGGTTTTTTAATTTTTGACTGATTGATGCTGTTTTGAGACTTTTTACATCTTATTCTAAAGTGTAAAAAGAGTAAAGATGACTACTAAACATTCTTGAAATTCTTTATCAAGGTAGGAAAAGAATCATATTTTTTCAGTATAGTAAAATGAGAACTCTCTCTTGGACTTTTAAAATACTGTTTTTGGAATGTATGGGAAATACACAGATGTGATGTGAATGTATGTATTTTATGTTGTTAACATATCTTATCTTTTGATATACCAGAATGTTGTTGTTTAAAATGTATCTACAATTGCTTTTTGCCATTTTTAAATCAGAACCTTCTTCCTGGGGTTCACCCCTGCAGCTTTTCAGCAATTTCAGAAAATATATTTTTATCTAATATGTGTAAATACTGGTCATTACAGTTAGCCTACAGTTGGACCAAAAAGGTAAATGTGGGAGGATAAAGAAAAAACAAAAGCAAATATGACTGTATCTGCATGTGGATCATCGCACCGTGCTGGTTCTTGGTAAGCAGCAATTTAGTTTCTTTAAATTTGATTTTATATATATTTTTGATTGAATTTTCATGTTGATTTTTACATAATGTTGACTTATCAAGCCTCCCGTGGCTACATACCATTAGATTTCTGCTTTATGATTTAGATATCACAGGCTTTAAATGTGTTCATTGAAACAACCTGGGACTGATGTATTGAGACTGTGCCTTTTTTCCTATGACAGAGAGCTGTTATTACAGCCAGTGTAAATATGACTTGACATCTCGGCATGTAAAAAGGTGAAATGTTGGTACAGGTGCATAGATTGCCATTATCAACATCAATGTGGAAACAGGCAACCATCATGAAATAGTTTGACTTGTTAATGGTACTACAAGAGTTGAACTGATGTCTTTTTGAAAATGGAAATTTGTCTCCTGAGTACATTATACAATTTCAGTTTTTCTATATACATTATATTTACTAACTACACATCTGTGCATGAAATGGGTGCTGGATTGCACATTTGCCCCTAAAATCTCCAAGACAAAAAAATGAGTAATATGGTCTTTGTGACACATTATTACTTGCTACTTTAAAAAAAATATATATATATATTGAGGTTTTACAGGTTCTTTTGAATGTTTTTAGAGAATCACAACCAATCTGTACTGTATATGAAACACTAGAATAGCCTCTTTCTTTCACAGTGCCACCATGTGAGCCTGTATTTGCTTAGTTATTTGTTTTTTGTGTTTTTTTTTTTTTTTTTTTTTAAATAAATGAGACTCCATAAGCTTTGCTCTTTTCTGCTGACAGTGCTGAGGTAGATTTGAAAACTGAATGATTTTGGATATGTCAGCCATAATAAAAAGAGCTTGATTTGTTTAGATTTTTCTTCTTCTCTGTTATTCCCTTATTAATATAATTTTGTTAAAATGGCACAGTCTGTTTCTCTCTATTAAACAACAAAGGAGATAAAATATATGGAGGGGAATCATATGCATTCATTATATGAGAAAATTATACATAAAGACTTAATTTGTTAATTTTTTTTAATATTCCTTTGATTTTTTGTTTTTAACAACAAATGTAATTTTAAAATATTATGGCCAAGCTAAATGTTCAGCATCATAGTTCAGTGTCACATGATCCTTCAGAAATCATTCTAATATGATGATTTTCTGCTCAAGAAACATTATTATTAATGTTGAAAACAGCTGCTTAATGTTTCATGTGGTAACCGGGATACATTTTTTTAGGATTCTTTTATAAATAGAAAGTTTAGAAGAACTGAAAGAATTGAAATAGAAATCTGTTAGAACGTTATCTTTACTGCCACTATTGATCAGTTCAGTGCATCCCACCTGAATACATTTATATTTCTAAATCTAAAATCTTACTGATCCCAAACTTTTGAAAAGTAGTGCACACATACTGACCTCAAACTTTAAATGGTGATTTAAATTTTCAACCACCACAAACTTATTTGATCTGTACTAGAATAACTGGGTGTAACCCACTGCGACTTCTTCTTCCACTGAGGATCTCAGCGCTGAGATTAACACTCAAGATGTGCTCAAACAGTGATGTGCACCAATATCCATCTTATCTCATCGAAGCACATACATTTAATAAACATCAGAGGGGTGATATGCTTTTGAGTTCATCTCAGTGGAAATGTAATCAGCGACACAATTAAAGCATTATTGAATCATTCTTTCAATGGCATGGCCTAGATAATAGTGTAAATAATTAATTTTTCTATTAACTCATTGTTGTCTCTTCAGCTTGTCTCTCTCAACACACTGGGAACAGATACCAGGCTGCCTTTCAGAGATATAATTTTTCTAATTAGCACTCAAATGAAGGGCCTCTGTCTGTAGCCTCTGATGGTCATTGTCGGCGGTTTTTACCTCCCCCCGGATAGATCATGATGGGTGATTGAGCTGTCACAGCAACAAATAAAGGGCCTTTCAAACAATCCCTTTCTGTGTTTGATCGACAGTCGAGCCTCCCTTCATTTTTAATGAACATCATAATTGTTGGCTATAGTCAGTGGGGAAAGGATACATTAATTAGAGGAAATTGTTTTGTTAAAATAACCAGCTAAAGTAATTTAGCAGATTTGTTTGGAAATGTTCTTCTAATTACCACTACAAAAATGCACATCATTGTCGAATGTTTTGCAGATTGAGCAATAATGCACATCTTGTGCTAAAAAGACATCGGCTGGTTCCGGCTCTGAATAATGAGGCCTCTGTCTCACGGTTTCCATCTGATGTTTATCGAACTGTATATGTTCAGACAGCTCATGCTCTTTGTAAATGTGACTCCTGTGCTTTACCTGAAACATCACAACATGCCTCTGCTCAGTGAGCAATTAAAGTAATGGAGCTGTGGAGAAAATGACTTATTTTCCATTACGCCCCCACTTCCCACAGACATTTCAAACTTTGCTCTCCGCCATTAGATCAACGACTGTGACCTCATTACATAAACATAATGATCCAGGAGATGGGGGGTTGCTAGTCTCATTTACAGGAAATCTAGACAGGCAAAACCAACAATAGGAGCTGAAAAAAGTAATAGCTCATGTACAACATTAATAATTACATTTGTGCTGAGGTTACCTGGCTTCATGCGCATGTGTCCAAATGTCTCTTCACGTACACTGCAAGTCATTTTACTGTAAAATACTGTGAAGGTTTTAAAAACTATGAATTACAGTGAAAAAGAAAAAGACATTCCAATAAGTCCCTGCATGACATTAATTGCCAATTATATTGTATTTAAGTTTTGTTATATAAGGTGTTTTTGTGCTACATTTCCAGTTATTTAGTTATAGCTTATTTCAATATAGTGTCATGTGTGTTGCTCTGATGGTGCTTTGTCTATATGGCCATATGCACCGTCTAAATACGAGTATTAGCCGAGATTCTTGAACAAGCCATGTATGATGAACTCAGATTCATCATGTGGCTTTCTATTGTGCCACCTAGGCCTACATTTTAATGTAAAAAGAAGATTAAGTAGATTTCCATATTGATATAAAATCTTAATGAAATGATATGACACCAATATACCATTCTGTCATGAAACATAGTCATTTTTAAAATGTAAATTTAACAGGATTTTTGTTTAATGGTAGTTAGGCTATAATGCATTTTTCTCACACAACAGAGTTCAGTTGCAGATATTATCAGCAAACGTTAAGTTAGAAGGTTTTAGTTCCTCAAAGCAAACAGCACATATATCAACACTAAGCCACCCTTACGGCTTTGTCATGTCATCGGAGACTAATTTTCTGCATTGAATAGTGACATAATACACCATAATGAGTGACAGAAGCCAACACAAACACAACCCTCTTTCCTCCATCTCAGCTCCTACATCTCTGTAATCTAGAGTGTGCATGTTTGAATTAAGATAAACAGTTTTCCTTGGTTCCCATGACAACCACTTTTCAACCAAACTGCTTTGATTGTATTTAATCTGATGGTAATCATGGCTAAATGACAGACAGATGATAAGAAAGGCAGGATCCTTTTCTCACGGATGATTTTCTATTACCACCCAATCAGACTGCTGTCAAGGTTTCTTTTCATAGTGATTTGGCCATGACGCTGTGTGTGCCGGTGTAATTAGGTCTTTAATATGGGTGATTAAGGCTCCATTGTAAATGACTCCGAATGAGAAATGTGAGGCAGACAGTTCTTCTAAACTTAGTCACTTTGACAATTCAATTTCTGCGAAATAATTTCGTGATTTACAATTAAAATTTAAGTAGTACATTAAGTATAGTCAAATGACGATTGCGCTATTCAGATAGCATCAAAAATGCAGCATCTAATACTGCATCTGCTTCAGCACAAGACCAAAATTTAAGCGACTGCTGATTGGCTGAAGCGCGCCTGACGTCAGCTCACGGATGTTTAAAGGGGATTGAAAAGTCTGGTAACAGAGCACCGCCGTTAATTTATAATGCGCAGACCATGAGAATATATGCCAGCGAGACTTAGTTTAAATGTAGGTAAATTAAGTTTATTTATTTATTTATTTATTTGATATAAATAAGTCCGGCGTCTGCGTCCGTTCGACCTGACAGACTGAATGCGATCATCTGTTCTGCATTTATGAGCCTGTGAAATGACCTGGAAGTTTTGAAGTAGGTAAGTCCGCGTGCTTATGCCAATCAAGTGTAAGTGTGTGAACTTGTTTACTTTAGCAATATTGTTTATCTGTCGGTGTCAAACAGATAGCGTCCAATTGGTTCGCTAAATAAATTGCATACTTACAAACTGAAAACAGTCTGCGTTTCATGTGCTGTTTTTAATTGAAACACCTGTTCAGTTTACATTCACTCTGTTCTAGGTAGTGACCCGTTTATTATGGTAAACACTGCTTGTAATACTCAACCGCCTCATGTCAGAATGGGGGCCCTGGCATGGAAGCGATGTGTTGGATGTGGATGCAAGATTTTGGACCGCTTTCTTCTTTTTGCTTTGGATGGATACTGGCACAGCAACTGTCTCAAGTGCTCTTGCTGCCAAGCCCAGTTGGCAGAAATTGGCTCATCGTGTTTCACAAAGCGTGGCTTGATCCTCTGCAAAAGTGACTATATAAGGTCAGACTAGGAACAAACCCTCTGTTATCATCATCCTCATCCTCATCATCATCACCATCCTAAATAATTTACCATCATTCACATCCTGAGCTAACAAATGTGCTAGATAAAATGAAAGCAGTTATTGTGTATCCCTATTATAGTCTTTTGTCACTGTAATAAATAAAATATGAAGTTAGATTTAAAAGGATAGTCCACTCAAAAATGAAACTGGTCATATTTTTTGTCACCCTATTATCGTTCCAAACGTGTATGACTTTCTTCTGTGGAACCCAAAAGAACGTTTTTTTGTTTTTTATAAGAGCAGACAATTTTGGTTAACATTGATTTTCATTGTATGGACAATAAATGCAATGGGAACTAAAACAGTTGTTATCATTCTTCAAAATATTATCTTTTGTGTTCCACAAAAGAATGAGTCATACATGTTTAGAATGACATGAGGGTGAATAAATTACAGAATTTTATTTTTTCCCCTCCATTATTCCTGTGGAGAACACATTTAGTAAATTATTTCAAATACTGTATGTTTCAATAGTTTTTGTCCATACAATTGAAGTCAGTGGGGTCCAAAACAACATTGGACCTAAATGACTTTCATTTTTTAATACAAATAAATAAAATAAAAAATATTTCATTTCATTTTGGGGTGAACTATCCCTTTAAATGAGGAAACAAAATGGGCAAAAGTTCAAACGGCAATATAAACAGTAGGTTTCAAAGCTGTAAATGGCTTTCTGTATTTGTGAAAGAAGAAAAAACTATAATGATTTGCTTATTAACGAAACATCTGTGATTTATGATATTCACTACAGATTATTTGGTAACAGCGGAGCCTGCGGGGCTTGCAGCAAGTCTATCCCAGCAAATGAAATGGTTATGCGAGCACAAGGCAATGTTTTCCATGTCAAGGTAATTTACTTTATTAAACTGACCTATAATAAATACATTTAATTTATAACTTATCTACATGTTTACCCTTAGTTATATAGGCTAATATGCTAAAGTTTGTTTTTAGGGGGGCAAGGTGCCTTGTAATATGTTTTCTTCACAGTAATTTAATTTCTTTCTTTTCTCTTGTAGTGTTTTGTGTGCTCCATCTGCCATAACCAGCTAGTACCTGGTGACCGCTTTCACTACACCAATGGAAAACTTTACTGCGAACGGGACAGGCCAACAGCTTGTGCTCACAGAAACGACCACTTGGATTCACTCAGGGAGCACAACATATCCGAACAGGAGTCCTGAGCTCATCGTTTTTTTGCTGAGCTCTGAGAAAGAGACACTAATGGAGCACCTAGTTTCATATTCAAGACCTCGGATAACCCAGTAGTTGCTTTGTCAGCTACAGTCCATTTTGTGAGGGTCTAATATTGTGGAAATTCAACGTATATGGTAATATCTGGCAGTTTAAATGAGGTTAACCATTGAAGCTGAAAAGCAATATCAGCGAGCATCCTTGCGTATCATAATCAATTATGAATTGGTTTTTGCACAGAATGACCTTTCTTATATGTTGTGGGCCTGCAATTTAGTTGTGGTGTCTGTTCGTTTTGAAATGGTGGTATGTATGTACTTTACTTTCAGGCAGTGAAAACACCATCTCCCGTGTGTGTGTGTGTGTGTGTGTGTGTGAGTGAGTGAGTGACATTTATCTTTTGGTAATGATATGGATATTATTTCCCGTCTGCAATTACAGTATCACTGCTGTTAACCTGTCCATAAATTAAGCGTCATCCAGAGAGTCCAGTTTCTCTGTATCCTTTGAAGCAGAGCTTCAGATGATCTCTTGGAGATCATAATGGTTTTGTTTTTGTTTGTTTAATACATTTTAAGCTTGTTATAAAGGACCAATCATTAAAGTGTGTTGTCTATGAAGTAATATTTGCTTTGTTCAGAGTAATTAAAACTTTTAAAAACTCAATTAAGGATCTCTTCACTTCTTTTCAGTTACTTTGATACATTTTAAATGGTTTATAATATATTGAGAGAATACCTGAAGAACACCACCCTCTGTTGGTCACTCTAGCTCTTTGGAAATGCCTGTAAATAAGCTTTTGTTAAAATGTTAGAGCATTTTCCATTAAAAGCAACTATTAACACGATAGCTATGCAGGATTAATTAATTAAATTATGCATTCAGAAAAAATACTCAGAGAGTATTTTTATTAATTTTTACAAAATAAATAAAAGCCTATATATTAAAGGTTTGATGTGTCATTAGGACCATTCCATCATTTCTTTAGTTGTAATTATTGTTATATGGATATTTTTCTTGTAATGATTAATGTACTTCTCTATGATTCTGCCTTAGCCAGTTTGACTATCAGTCTATATTTCTAAGAGAATTATTGATTCATTTTTCTATAGTATGGATTTGTCCTTTATGTGAGTTTATCTCCCAATTTCACAAACAAGGCTAGTCTCAGACTAAAATGCATGTTTGAGCTGTTTAACCCCCTAAGGGGCAAGACCATAAAGAGAAATAAGAACATTTATTTATTGCTATTTTCCATCTTCTCGGGAAACAATTAATACAATTCCATGATTTATTAAAAAAACATTTTTTAAAACATTCATTCTCTCATAACTCAAACTAAACATTCTTTGTGAAATTCTGTTGAACTATAAGAATATTGCCTATTTATGAATACATTATAGCCTATGTATCATATTTAATACACACATTTATATATATGACCAAAACTTTGCTGAAAAACCTGTTGTACACAATCTACTTCATGCCTTCTGTCTTCTAATTGATAGTTCAGCCTTTTTTTAATCATGTTAATGTAAACGTACAATATGACACAACAGGCTTTTGGAGAACATTTATTTGTTCATCTCTCAGTTATCGTTGATTTGCAATAAATTGCATATATGAGCCATAAAAGCCTGATGAATAAATATGATTCTCAACAAAAAGCACACGAATATACTGTATATAACATATTGCATACCATATATCATATTGAGTATCATACATCATATTGAGTATCATATTACATACAGACACATACACACCGATCAGGCATAACATTATGACCACCTTCTTTATATTGTGTTGGTCCCCCTTTTTGCTGCCAAAACAGCCCTGATCCATCACGGCATGGACTCCACTCAACCCCTGTAGGTGTGCCGTGGTATCTGGCACCAAGATGTTTGTAGCAGATCCTTTAGGTCTTGAAAGTTGTGAGGTGGGGCCTCCATGGATCGGACTTGTTTGCTCAGCACATCCCACAGATGCTCAATTGGATTAAGATCTGGGGAATTATTTTGGAAAACCTCAAACTCGTTGTTGTGCTCCTCAAACCATTCCTGAACTATTTTTGCTTTGTGGCACGGTGCATTATCCTGCTTAAAGATGCCACACAGCGGATTAGGGAATACCATTTCCATGAAAGGGTATACATGGTCTGCCCACGATACTTAGGCGGTATGTGTCAAAGTAACATCCATATGGATGGCAAGACCCAAGTTTTCTCAGCAGAACATTGCCCAAAACATCACACTGCCTCCACTGGCTTGCCTCTCCCCACAGCCTCTCAAATGTTTGTATCCCCTAAGAGTTATAGGGTTAAACTCAAAGCAACTTGCAGTGACATATCTTAAAAATATGTCACTGACATTGGTCTTGTCTCAAAATACGCACCAGACAAGTAATGTTTTAGTTTTTTTTCTAGGGCAAGTTTATAAAAGCTACCTAAATGTTCTTATTGAACCAAGGCCTAATCCTGGCTTAATCTAAGCCCTATCTGTGAAACCAGGCCTATTTGTTCTGCCTATAAGCTAAAATACATTGGGTGCTTACATTCCCTATTGCCTATTAAAACATTCCCTACTGAATGAAAGTTGCTCCTGTATGGTAAATCTAAATACATTTGCATTCATTTACCTTTATGTTATATAATTATTATATATTATTATTATTATATTTTATTATTTTATTATTATTATTATTATTAATATTCTTAAGCCTTATAAGATCACAATAGAATGATGGTTGTGCTGCTTCAATTAAATGAGATAATGAGGCAATAAATATTGCTAATCATATTGAATAAATCCCAATAAAATGATATATGTCGCTACTCCTACAGAAAGAAAATACAATAGAATGAATTGCTTAAAATAAATAGGCTACTTGAAGGGTCCTCGGTCTAACATAAGACATCCCCTCCCAACATACATTTAGTAATCCCAGAAGTCTCAAGAACAGTACGTCCTTGAATAATAACAATTGTTTATTGAGGGTGAAAAACTTAGAAAAAGATATATGATTTTAATTTTTGTTAGCATTTTAATATAATTTAAATCATTTTAAATCATCCTGTGATGGGAGCCCCCTTGAGAACCACGTTATAAAGAGTCATTACAGATAGCCTATAGAATAATTTAAAACAGAATGATTTGTGTTTCAAAAGAATAATATGTGTTACTGCGATTGTTATACGTCGTGATAGAACGATTTTTTGTTACTTCTACAGAAAAATATAATAGAATAATATAGACTAATTCTTTCTTTAGAATGTCCCAACAGAATATTGTTGTGCTGCTCGATAATAAATCACAGTAAAAAAAAAAAAATCACAGTAAAATAAGTCGTGTCATTTCTGAAGTCCTTATAGATAAAATCCTGATAGAATTATTGTTGATCCAGTGTTGTGTTGAAGCCTCTGTGTTTGTGAAGCTGTTATTGATCACATGATCGAGGGTGGACTAGCCGTGGCTGAACTGGGTGCGGGAACAGAAACTTGCTTTTGGGTCGTTCTGCCACCCGCCTCCCCTTGTTCCCCATTGCTACGTTCACCCCAGATACACGGATCTCCGCTCTGAGCACGGGTTCAAACCCCTACATTTACAACAAACCACCAGCTCAACGATGGGACCCCATCCGTCCCCCGGCCATGCTAAGGATCGTACGGCAAATAAAGAGCTTTTCGCTTGAGACGGAAACATAACAGCCTTGTTTTTTTTTGGGAGTGACTCACCTCCCCTTCCCCAGAGTTTGATTCAAAAGAGTTCACAACCAAGATGGCCGCCGATCCCATGCAGGTAGGAAAAGTTTTTAATCTCGTGCAATATTGATGTAAACAATCTTAAATTATGTAAAGTGTGCACGGCGACTTTTATGCTTTAAAAACATACTATGCGCTCTATAAGCGCAGCTCTCTCGCGCACTTTCAAATCACTACTTTTCTTCCTTTGGGAAGAGCTTCTCCCTCCGCCGAAGAGCTCATGTCACGGGAAAACGGGGAACGGGTAATGAAAAACACTCATGACAGAAGTTTAGAGCATGTATTTTCTCCTGTGCAGTCATTGTTGTGTCTCCATATACATTTTGACTGATTTTATGCGGCGTTGCCTAGTGGAAAACACGGAGCTTTGTTGATTGTTTGGAACTGAAACCAACGTAACTTAGTGAGCTGCCTAACTAACGTTAGACTGCAAAATGGGTTGAAGCCAAAACCTAAAACATATTTAAATAAAGCTAATAGTTCAGTAAGTCTACTGCCGCCCTCTATCACCACATCCCTGCAATGAGGTAACTTATCGTATAGCAAAGTTTACTGGGAAGTAACTGTTCTGGTGTTTTTTTTCTTGTTTTGAGATGTTTTCTACAAAGGATTGTGTTATTTGGTTGTTGGGGCTTGTCTTTTTGTTTAGTGCTGAACTGCAGTCTTGTTTCTAACATATTGAAGTGTTTATAGTGTACACTTGTCTTTTAACACCCCTAGTTTAGGTCATATAAACTAACAAACCAACAAATTATACTTGAACTATTCCAGTTCATCTTTTAAAACAAACTGTTTATCTGCTTTTGAGACCTCTTAAATGTCGAGATAATGTTTTTGGCAAATGGATAGCATAGTTTTTAATAGTTTGCAATGAGCTGTCATCCAAAAACTCCAATTATATAGAACATTATTGTGAAAGACTTCTGGATATAGGCTTTCACTTTTACTACAATAGATATTTGTTTGAGTCCACCCATTATCACTTTTTATGTTATTCACAGACATAATCATGATATCTGAGAATTGAAAAATTCAGTTGACTGGTATACAACACATGCCCAGGCTGACATAATTTTGCCAGTGTATTCAAATTACAAGCAGAATTGTGGAATGTTTTTCAGCTATTTTAAACTGGAAATGACACTGTTGTTACAAAAACATGTTTTGTCAGCGTTGTTCCCAGAACTGATAAGTCCAAGAGTGTTATGGAAAGTGGAAGAGACACTGCTGCATAATTTGGTTTTATGTGGTGAGTGAGAGGTCTGGTGACATTGTAGTTTGTTAAAGTGCTCTTCAGGACTCTCTCCAGCATATGAAGGGGTATTTTCACCCCATTAGTTTGAGTTTTAATAAGCAAAACGCATTATCAATGAAAACTTTTTTTGTCCTAGGGATTGTACTGTTTTAATATAGATTTTTTTTTTTTTATGTGTGTGAGACTGTTTAATATTGATTTTGTATGTGTGTGTCCTGAGTGTAGCCCAGACGGCTGTACAAGTGAGGAAGAGATAACTGGCTTTTTCCTATAGTAAATAAAATGGAGTTCAGAAGTTGATTTTCCATGACCTTTAGTTGACCCATTAGCCAGTGCTGTACATGTAAGCATAGTATCAGTTATTTATTTATTTAATTTACTTAGCATGCCATGAAGTCGTAAAGACTAGTGATGCACTGTAAAAAAAAATGACAGAAACTTCTGGATGCCCTTGGCAAATTTTTTCATTCAAAAAATGAAAATGCTTTGTAAAAATTATTTATTTATTATTTTAAATGAGCTAAATTTTTTATTAATATTAGATATTTTAATGAAATGCAATCATCTTAATAATACTGAATTACAACCAACATCTATCTATCTATCTATCTATCTATCTATCTATCTATCTATCTATCTATCTATCTATCTATCTATCTATCTATCTATCTATCTATCTATCTATCTATCTATCTATCTATCTATCTATCTATCTATCTATCTATGTATTTATATGTAAGTATATTTTTGTTTTGTCATCTAATTTGGTAATTAGGCCTATTTAAAAGAAAAATATTTAGTTTAGTCCTATATTTTATGCTTTTTATTTATATTTTATTCTGTTTTTCTCTGTTGTCAGAAACGCTGCAGTTGCGTGAAATTGTGAATATGTGAATCAAGGTTTTGTTGTTGAGCTGTTCTGTATGTTCTGCTGTTTGCAAAGTAACATGTAAACATGAAAAGTATCTTTTTAACGAGTCACAGACTGTCAATTGTATTTTTATTAAATGCCAATTCAATATTATAATCTTATCAGTTAACGATTATTAATCGGATAATGAGGGGCGGTTGTCGGTCGGGAAAATTAACCGAAATGAGCATCCCTATTCACAGTATTTTGAAGAGCCCATGATAACAATATTGTGCATACATTATTGTGATATATCGTATTACCGTTTACCAGCACATCATATATATCATATAGTGTATTCCGCTTCAGACATGTAATAATGAGGTCTAAATTTAAAACAACACACTGTATATATTGAATATAAATTAATCTTTTTTTGAAGCTGTGTTTTGTTGTTTGATTAACATTAATGACTTGGCGGCAGGTATTTATAGGTTGCTGTCACTTTAAAACTGAATGCACGGATCCAATAATGATATGCATCCGATTTCTTTTTCAACTCTTTATGTTCACTTAAGGCATTTCTGACTGTGTTTGCAAGAATACTTGCTGAGACTGGTATTTTGACAATTTTTATCTGTATGTGTCTGTTCAAGCGCACAAAGATGCTAAAGGGGAATCAGTTGTGCGTGTCAAACTAATCTGTGTGTGCGTCTTTAGGGTGTGTGTGGCAGTAACAGATAACAGTGCGCGAGTACCAAATTGATGATGAAACTGAGCAATTAATCTGCAAAACACGTGGGCCCTACCGATCACCTACGCAGGATAAAGCATAATATAGCATAAAATTGAGCAGATCATAACACCGTGTAGTGATAATAGCTAGAATGAGAGTGAAACCTGAGCACTTGGGGGTCGAAATTTATATCATAGCATAGCATCCCTACGACGACTATAAACAGTGGATCAGCTTCAGCCCAGTTTTGCTTTGTTATAACTGACAGAAAAAACATAATTTGCATCATTCAGATATATTTTGAATTATGAAGCTTAATATATCTGTACCATATCTGCCGATATTGGAGATATTTTAATTGATCTGTATTAGTTAAGATTGGATGTTTAAATGCGCATGCTGATTTTTACTTTTAGATTTACTTTTATTTAGACTTTTAGTTAATCTTTCAAAACACCGTCATCGTTGCTACATGCAAATTATCTTTGGCAAATCACTGCATCCCTATATTCAGATTTAGATGTATTTGAATATGACGACCATTATGGATTCAGATATATTTTGCTAATTGCATTTGTATATTTGACAATCCTCACCTTTACTCTCTCTAAACCTGAATGAGCACATTCTGCTGAAAGTTTTCAGCACTTTGTTTTCAGACTTTATTTATGGCTCCGCTTCCCCCTGGAGGAAGATTAGAGGAGCCTTGTCAGTTCTTTTACATGTTGTCATGAGCTCATGATGAGCTGGGCTAAGCAGGATTTGGCTCACCCACTCAGACCAGTTATCCTCCCTGCTGATGTCAGTGATACTGTGTTTCTTTGTGTAGGTGTACCTGTGTGATCGGGGGGGTCGGGGAGTGGGGAGGGGTGTGTGTGAATGCAATATATAATGACTCGTGTTACTGCAATCAACAATTAATCCTTAGGAGGGAATTTCCTTCATGTGTTGACTAAGAATTATTTATTTATTATTCAATTTTTTGAAAGTTTATGTGAAAGTTGTAGGCTATCACAGTGCAATATGCTAATATATTTTGTAATGACTATAAAAAGTTTATTTTGTACAGGCTCACATGGTTTCGGAGCAGCTGGGACTGGGGCACAACCTTGACCTGTCTGATACCATGGTGCAGCAGAAGCTGGATGAAATCAAGGAGCAGATCAAGAGGGAGATCCGCAAAGAGCTGAAGATCAAAGAGGGAGTGGAGAACCTTAGAAAGGTCACCACAGAAAAAAAGAGACTGGCATATGTTGATAATATGCTCAAGAAGTCCAACAAGAAGTTAGAGGAGCTGCATCAAGAGTTGCAGGAACTCAACGCTCATATCGTGGTAAAGGATCCAGAGGATCTTCTCTTAGGTATGTTCAAAAATGTCATGAGTAAATTTCATTCATCAGTAGCATTGTGTGAGTGTATGTGTATAACATATACAGAGATATGTATGTACAGACTATTCTATTTCAAATAAATGTTCAAAATTCTTTTGAACTTTCTATTCATCAAGACTCCAGGAATAGTAAATGTATCATGGTTTCCACAAAAACATTAAGCAGCACAGCTATTTTCAACATTGATAATAATAAAAATGTTTATTGAGCAGCAAATCAGCATATTAGAATGATTTCTGAAGGATCATTTTACACTTAAGCAGTAGTGTTGCCACTTACGTTTCTGCTCCTGCCACACACAAACATTTCTGATTGCTTAAAAAAATGAAGGCATTTTTTATTTGTTACTCTAATTGTAACAAATACAATGATTAACGTGCTAATGATTAACTACCTACGCTCCCTCTTATTTTTTGTACGTGAGAGTTCAGTAACATGGTGTGACAATTGAGGATGCACAAATTTCAATATTATAGGCTTCCCATTTCTGGGACGCGCATATTTCATCACTGTACTGTAGTAGTGAGACTTCCATGACACAAAACTGCACAATGCCAATTGATTATAACAGTGTTAACAACTTTATGGTCATGGCAACTGTTTAGGCAACTAGTTTAGTAATTTTGTTAAAGGGATAGTTCATCCAAAATTTTTAATTCTGTCATAATTTATTCACCCTCAAGTTGTTCCAAACCTGTATGAGTTTCTTTGTTCTGCAAGTAAACACAAAATAAGTTATTTTGAAGAATGTTTGTAACAAAGCAGATAGAGCAACCATTCACTACCATAGTATTTTTTCCCCTACTATGGTAGTGAATGGTTGCTCTAACTGCTTGGTTGCAAAAATTCATCAAAATATCTTCTTTTGTGTTCAGCTGAACAAAGAAACTCTTACAGGTTTGGAACAACCTGAGGGTAAGTAAATTATGCCAGAATTTTCATTTTTGGGTGAACTATCCCTTTAATTTGTATTTAAGGGAAATATATTTTGTGTATATATGTATATAAATATTCCTTATAAATACATACATACAGTCTTGTTCAAAATAATAGCAGTACAATGTGACTAACCAGAATAATCAAGGTTTTTCGTATATTTTTTTATTGCTACGTGGCAAACAAGTTACCAGTAGGTTCAGTAGATTCTCAGAAAACAAATGAGACCCAGCATTCATGATATGCACGCTCTTAAGGCTGTGCAATTGGGCAATTAGTTGAAAGGGGTGTGTTCAAAAAAATAGCAGTGTGGCATTCAATCACTGAGGTCATCAATTTTGTGAAGAAACGGGTGTGAATCAGGTGGCCCCTATTTAAGGATGAAGCCAACACTTGTTGAACATGCATTTGAAAGCTGAGGAAAATGGGTCGTTCAAGACATTGTTCAGAAGAACAGCGTACTTTGATCAAAAAGTTGATTAGAGAGGGGAAAACCTATAAAGAGGTGCAAAAAATTATAGGCTGTTCAGCTAAAAGGATCTCTAATGCCTTAAAATGGAGAGCAAAACCAGAGAGACGTGGAAGAAAACGGAAGACAACCATCAAAATGGATAGAAGAATAACCAGAATGGCAAAGGCTCAGCCAATGATCACCTCCAGGATGATCAAAGACAGTCTGGAGTTACCTGTAAGTACTGTGACAGTTAGAAGACGTCTGTGTGAAGCTGATCTATTTTCAAGAATCCCCCGCAAAGTCCCTCTGTTAAAAAAAAGGCATGTGCAGAAGAGGTTACAATTTGCCAAAGAACACATCAACTGGCCTAAAGAGAAATGGAGGAACATTTTGTGGACTGATGAGAGTAAAATTGTTCTTTTTGGGTCCAAGGGCCACAGGCAGTTTGTGAGACGACCCCCAAACTCTGAATTCAAGCCACAGTACACAGTGAAGACAGTGAAGCATGGAGGTGCAAGCATCATGATATGGGCATGTTTCTCCTACTATGGTGTTGGGCCTATTTATCGCATACCAGGGATCATGGATCAGTTTGCATATGTTAAAATACTTGAAGAGGTCATGTTGCCCTATGCTGAAGAGGACATGCCCTTGAAACGGTTGTTTCAACAAGACAATGACCCAAAACACACTAGTAAACGGGCAAAGTCTTGGTTCCAAACCAACAAAATTAATGTTATGGAGCGGCCAGCCCAATCTCCAGACCTTAATCCAATTGAGAACTTGTGGGGTGATATCAAAAACGCTGTTTCTGAAGCAAATCCAAGAAATGTGAATGAATTGTGGAATGTTGTTAAAGAATCATGGAGTGGAATAACAGCTGAGAGGTGCCACAAGTTGGTTGACTCCATGCCACACAGATGTCAAGCAGTTTTAAAAAACTGTGGTCATACAACTAAATATTAGTTTAGTGATTCACAGGATTGCTAAATCCCAGAAAAAAAAAATGTTTGTACAAAATAGTTTTGAGTTTGTACAGTCAAAGGTAGACACTGCTATTTTTTTGAACACACCCCTTTCAACTAATTGCCCAATTGCACAGCCTTAAGAGCGTGCATATCATGAATGCTGGGTCTTGTTTGTTTTCTGACAATCTACTGAACCTACTGGTAACTTGTTTGCCACGTAGCAATAAAAAATATACTAAAAACCTTGATTATTCTGGTTAGTCACAATGTACTGCTATTATTTTGAACAAGACTGTACATACATACATACATACATACATGTCTTGCTCCACAGAGTCCACAAAGCACTTTTTGATTGCTTTGAAAATAATAAATAGCTATCACATGTTAGATATGTGAGCACCGTAGCTCAATACAGGTGTAACAGGAGTAGCACCTCATCTAAACTGAATGATTACATACAAAGCAACCCTGTTCGAACTATAATATATTGTTGTGAAGATATCTGTCAAAAGCTTGATCAAATCTTTTGCCACATTAACCACATTCTTATACGGGGCAAGATTTAGCTTGGCATAGAACCCTTATCTGATGTAAAGGGGCTTTTGTTTGGTGACTCAGCGCAAGAGGAATGTCGCCATGTGTCACACCTCTGTGTTGACCTCCTCAGTCTGTATCCAATGAGCAGAAATCAGCAGTGCTCCAGTGCCTCGTTGATGATGTCATAGTGCTATCTGTTGCTCAGCACTTGTTTACGAACCCAGACAGTGGACTGGGTGTAGCTGATGACCCGGGTCAAGCCTTTTGCACCTCATTAAATTACTTATAATTACTTAAGGGCACAAACACAGTTACGTTGTTTTTGAATATAGCATGTACACTACAGGTCCAAAATTGGTTTGGCAATAATTAAAAGGTTAGTTCACCCAAAAATGAAATTGATGTCATTAATGACTCACCCTAATGTCGTTCCACACCCGTAAGACCTCTGTTCATCTTCAGAACACAGATTAAGATATTTGATATTTTAGTCCCAGAGCATATGGAGTCTATGCACACTTTACTGTCCATGTCCAGAAAGGGAATAAAAACATCATCAGAGTAGTCCATATGTGACATCACTTGGTTAATTACAATCTCTTGAAGCATTGAAAATACATTTTGGTCCAAAAATAACAAAAACTACGACTTTATTCAGCATTGTCTTCTCTACCGCGTTTGTGTTCAATCCTCAAATAAAGATTCAAACGGTTGTGAATCAGTGAATCGATCAATGATTTGGATTGCCAGTGTCATGTGATTTCAGCAGTTTGGAATGCGATCCGAATCATTGATCGATTCACTGATTCGCAACCGTTTGAATCTTTATTTGAGGATTGAACACAAACGCGGAAGAGAAGCCAATGCTGAATAAAGTCGTAGTTTTTGTTATTTTTGGACAAAAATGTATTTTCAATGCTTCAAGAGATTGTAATTAACCAAGTGATGTCACACATGGACTACTCTGATGATGTTTTTATTCCCTTTCTGGACATGGACAGTAAAGTGTGCATAGACTCCATATGCTCTGGGACTAAAATATAAAATATCTTAATCTGTGTTCTGAAGATGAACGAAGGTCTTACGGGTGTGGAACGACATTAGGGTGAGTCATTAATGACATCAATTTCATTTTTGGGTGAACTAACCCTTTAAGATTTAAAGGGGTGATGAATTGAGATATCAACTTTCCCTTGAGCCTTTCATATATAAAAGGTCATGGTAATATAATAATATCCTGTAAGTTTCGGATCTGAAAACTTCCTTGTTAGTCAAAGACTACCACGCCCTCGTTTTACTCCATGGACACACAGAAGATGGCAAAGAAGCGAAACTTCTCCAACGTGGAGATCGGGCGCATCTCCATCATCTTACTAGTCCACTTGTCAGGGCACTGATTAGGACATAAGTCAATGGGCTGACTCCCTGATCAGTGCCCTGACTACTGAACTATAGAGATGATTGATGGGCCAAGGCTCGCAAAGCTTAAAGCCCCAGGGCTATGTGTTTTCCAGACGGGTTACCGAAAATGTAAGCCCGTCGGCAGGCCGGTGAATCTTAAATAGTTCAATAACATTCCCTCCTTGGATGTTTCTCTGCGTTGCTTACTCTTGACTTTATATTTTAAAAATGCGCAAGTAATAAAAAAAAAAATCAATTGCAGGCGGATGAGAGAGAAATCCTTGTGTTTGTTTGAGAAATACATTTTGAGAGCCCTCTTATTTATGAATGTTGAAAACATTTTTGCCACTTAATGTTTTTGTGGGGAAAACAATCTTTTATAAAAGTTATTAATGTCTTTGTAAAGTTTTGAATGGTAGAGTATCACAATTTCACAAAAAATATTAAGCAGCACAGCTTTTTATTATACATTGTTTATAATAAGATATGTGTCTTGAGCAAATTATTAGAATGATTTCTGAAGGATCATGTGACACTGAAGACTGATGCTTAAAATTCAGCTTTGCCATCACAGGAATAAATTACATTTAAAAAAAAGTTAAAATTGACAACAGTTATTTAAATTGTAAAAATATTTCATAATATCATTATAGAAATATTAGTTTTAAATGCATTTAAAAAAAATAAATGCAGCCTTGGTAAGCCTTGGAGAAGTTCTTGCAAAACATCTTTTGACCTGTAGTGTAAGTACAACATAAATTGCTAGTCTAGTATGTTATAGACCTATAATCTACTTAAGCACCTCTTAAGACTCCTTGTAATCGGTTAGTAATACCTGCTGTGTGTGTGTGCACGTTATTCTCTTACCCTGCGGACTCTGTTTATAATAACCACAACAGAGGCATCTGTATTTATGCTTTGTGTAATGATGTGACTCAGGATTCTCCAGGTGCTCAACAAAAGACAATTGTTCCTCATTAACATGTGCTTCCCATACACTAAGGTGCTGTGAAGATTTATTAAGCACAGACAACCTTCTCACTTCTCCTCTGAACCTCAACAACCTTCAGATTATGTATGCATTGCCTCTAAAACAGTTTTGTTTAGATTTATGCATTATTTAGAGTTTGTTGTGCTATCATAACTTTTAACATTGTTTTTTTTTTTAGGTTGACTGTAGAGCCATAGAGGCACATGCATGTCTGGGTGATGTTTGTAGTTCTGTAGTAATTATATCTCGATATTTTTTCAGGCTTTTGGTGATATGAAAACTATACATGACTCTTCAAAAATGTTATGGTTGGAAAGTTTTTTTTATTCTTAAAGGGGGGGTGAAACACTCAGTTTCAGTCAGTGTCATGTCAATCTTGAGTACCTATAGAGTAGCATTGCATCCTGCATATCTCCGAAAAGTCTTTATTTTTTTTATAATTATATAAGAAAAATGCGCTGTTCCGAGTCTTTCCGGAAAAAGCCGAGCGGTTGGGGGCGTATTGTGTGAGCGGAGCTAAATAATGACGAGTGCGCGCCGCTGTTATTGTGTTGAGTGCGTCGTAAAGCTGAGTCATCCCTAACAGCGGGAAAAAACTTTATTCAAAATAAAAATATGGCTTTTAATCAGATACAGCCATACATCTATGATCCGGAATCAGACCCAGAGGCTGCAGTTGAACAGGAGCAGCAGCAAAAACGACTAGAGCAGGACGTCTCTGGTACAAGTTATACACTAACTATATAATATGCTTAGCGGCTTGTGTTATTTACATATTTATACTTGAATTATATCGTCGTATTTTTGTCTTTGAAGGTGTACATGTGGGAAGTGCAGTTGTGCACGTGTGTGTGTGTTTACGCGTGGTTTGTGTAGACAATTGTAGTAAGCGGACTGGTTTTGTACGGCAGGCTAGTGTTTACATAGAAAGACATGGAATAGTAGCGCATTTGAATGAAGAAGCGTGCTAATTTAGTTCAACATATTTCCCCACTCTTTGTGTATTGTTGTTTGGAGTGCTTTTACAATACACAAACATAAAGTTACACATATAGTGGCCAGCTAAACAAATGTACACGCACTACACATCGCATGCTCCATTGATCAATTAACTATACGTGATCATGTTTGGGCTACTTGAAGGGCATAGGCAAAAACACAGACATTTGAAGCAGTCTTACTCACCGCCTGCGGTTCTAACGTTGGGACCTTTATCGTTGGGACTGCTCCACCCTTTAGCATTAGGCGATCGGAAAATTCGGCGTCGAGCTGGGCCTTGAAGAAGTATTTATTCTTATCAAGGCTGAATTTATTTAATGGCAAAACTGAATTTTCAGCATCATTCATTTAATCTTCATTGTCACATGATCCTTCAGAAATCATTCTAATATGCTGCTCAAGAAACATTTCATTTCATTTATCACACTTTTTAAAGGCTCAAAGGAGGAACTACAGTTTTTCCATGGATATCTGAATAGTTTTTGTGGTTCAATTATATGTAATGGAAAACAACTACCGGTATATAGAGAGCTCCCATGTTTGGACACAAAAGTTCTAAAATTTCTCTAATCTTACAATATAGTCAGTTCCTAAGATTAATATGTACTTGATCAAATAGAACAGACTTTGATATTGAGTTAATTGTATGATCAGTTTTTAGTACATGGATATAAGAAACAATGGTTGGATCCAGCTTTGGAGAAAGTTAATATTTTAGATGATTAAACATGCCAAAAGAAAGAAAAATAGGATGTTATGTTGTACCATACATATACACCTAATAGCAAGGATGTCAAAAACTTAATTACAAAACACTGGCTTTTTTTAAACACAGACAAGAAATGCAAAGAACTGTTTAATGATGGAAATTTGTAGGATTACTTGGTACATGCCTCCACAGCTTCTGTTGAAACGCATTCAAAACCAAAGCTCCATGCAGACATCGTTTGGCTTGTTGTGAGGTTAAAAACTTTATACGTTTGTGAGCTATTCTAAAAAGTAAGAATTTGTAATCAGACAAAATTTTTTTTCAACAAATGTGATATATTTACTTTTCTTGCCAATCTTCAGCTGAAATAGAAGTACCATAAAGTACCATAAATAGAGCTGATAGTAAATCACCAATTGCTCACAGAGGTAAAATATACAGTTAATGAAATTGTTTTTTTTGGAATAGATATTTCTGATGCATCGTTACAAGAATATGGAAGAGAAATTATTACAAACTGAAAGCACTTTTTTTCTTTTCTTAATACTTTCTCTTTCAGATATTGCTAATTGTCAATTAAGTAACTGGTTTTATGTGAGGACACCTGCTGATGTGTGAGAAATTGTATACATATAAAAGAATGTGAACACTGAGGAATGTCCTGCATGACTGAAACATTTGTTGAGGTTTTTAAATGCAGTGAGCACTTGAAGAGGCCTCAGATGAATCATGATTTAAAGGGGTAGTTGCATGTGATTTCACTATTTTAACTTTAGTTAGTGTGTAATGTTGCTGCTCGAGCATAAACAGTATCTGCAAAGTTACGGCGCTAAAAGTTCAATGGAAACGGAGATATTGTCTATTAAAGGGGCGGTGAAATGCTGTTTCATGCATACTGAGCTTTTTACACTGTTAAAGACTTGGATTCCCATCCTAAACATAGACAAAGTTTCAAAAACTAATTTTGGACGTTTGATGGAGTATTTCTGTGTCAAAAATACTCCTTCCAGTTTCTCACAAGTTTCGGAGAGTTTTTTTCGAGTATGGGTCTACTTGACGTTAATAAGAGCGGAAGGTCCTTGTATGGGCTGTACGGGCTCTTCTCCCGGTAGGGTGCGCGCGCGCGTGCGCGTGACTAGAGCACGCTGTAAACAGTCTCTCAGGTGCAGATCCAGTCGTCCGTGAACACTTATGTGGCGCCGCGCTTCTCTTTATTCCTATGGGTGACGTCGAGCGACTTCAATGCTTCAGCACAGCATTCCGGGAAGGCAGCGCTGCATTTGAACCGATTTGAACGCAGAAATGACGGGAAGCTTCAAAACATCATTTCAGTTGCGTCTCAAAATGGATTTACACACCACTGCTGTCAGGACTTTACCAAATCATACCAAAGAATTGTGCTTTTGACGGAGCAGTCCCAGCGCTAAAGCTTCGGTCCTGCTTTGGAAGCAGCCGGTGAGTTAACTTAAACTGCCTCAAATGTCTCTGCTTTTGGCTACGGACGCATGAGTAAACATCAGTAAACGACACAATTGCGTGCTTCGTCATTCAAATGCGCTAACTGTTAACGGTTACTCCATTGTTGTTCTCTGTATAACGTTACAGTATTCTGACGTGCAAAACCGTTTTGCTTGCTACTTCTAAGGTCTAGTCGCATACAATAGTCCATAAACCGAATCATGTCCTCATACACTGCGAGTAAACACACACAAATGTGGAGAGGCCATTAAATACAGTAACTTACATACCACAGAGACGGACGTCCTGATGTTGCCGTTTCTCCTGTTCAATTTATTTCTCCCTCAGATTTGATTGTGGATCATTATCTGTATTAGCTGAGAGAGCCATGGGTTTCTCCACGCTTGAGGACGTCACCGCTTTGCTCGCTTGTCATTCTTTAGCTCCGCCCACACGATACGCCTCCAGCCGCTCTGTTTTTTCCGGAAAGACTCGGTACAGCCTATATTTCTTTTATAAATATGATAAAACTAAAGACTTTTCGGAGATATGAAGGATGCAATACTACTCTATAGGTACTCAAGATTGACATGAGATTGACTGAAACTGGGTGTTTCACCCCCCCTTTAAAGTTACGGCAGTTTATTGCCTATACAAAAACGGTCGGTTTGGACTACAACGAGCTTCTTCCCGGGTTGGTGACATCATAAACCCTTGCTAGTCACCGCAGATGTGACTTCTGCCCGTAATGGCAAGGGGTGTGGCGTTTCCGGACAACCTGTGCTTTGCACTTCAGCCAATAAAAATACATGAAACTATATTTGGCCATCTAACCAATCTAAGACCATTGCTTTTTTCGGAGGGATGGACTTCATAGAAGCAGGAAGCAAACGAGTCGTTCAGAGGACAGTGGAGACAGCGGTGTGGAATAAAGGTCCCATATAAGAAAAATATGGCATTTAAAAAAAAGAGAAGTATTAAGACATGTTATACTGAGCCCCATAAACACAACCAAGCCTAGAAAAAAAACACAGAACCATCCCTTTAATAAACAGCCATTGTACCCAAGCAGCTCTAAAGCATTTAAAGTGAAAAAGTTACGTAACAAAGTATTTTAGTAAAAATAAAGTTATATATAATATATTTGAATAAAATAAAATCTTCCTTCCCATTAATTTAGAAAAGCCATACACGTGTTTAAGTTTTTTTTAAAGGTTTTTTCAAATTTGATTTAACATTTATTATTTATTTTGCCGTTTATTATATAGAATCTTCACCTTGTTGATTTAACAGAAAAGTGATTCATGTAAATTAATTGACTTTACCAACTGTTTTGCCATTATTTCTGTTGATGTCTAAATCTGAGATGCTATCAAAAACAGTGTGTGTACGTCTATGTTTGTGTGTGTGTGTGTGTCTGTGTGTGTGTGTCTGTTGCCTGCTACCATGATTTGTATATTACCTAGCTCTGCAGTCTCATAAAGTGCCTTTGTGAGAGCTGATGTTGTTGTTTGGTATTAGCAGAAGTCTAACTGGTTTCATTTTGTCTATAGAGGTGGGGGAGTTTTTTTCTTCTAGTCCAGACATGTAAAGTAGTGCTGTGCTTCATTGAAATAATTTTAGTTTCCATAGTCCCTCAACGCAGCCACGCAAAAACTGCAAGACTTAAGCAGTCAGACTCATAAGAGTGCTTGCCCCATAAAGACAGCTTTTTAAAATTTGCTGCTCCAATAAAAATGACAAATTAAATCAAAGCATAAATATCCAAACTTAGATTAGTTAGATCAGGGTAGCATATATATGTGTCATTTAAAGGGTTACTTCACCGCTTTTTCATATTAAACTATGTTATTCCCTTAACTAAAACGAGTTGATACATACCTCTCTCATCTCAGTGCGTGCGCTTAATCTCTCTGACGCGCGGTGATGATCTGATAGCATTTAGCTTAGCCCACTAAGCCCAGTTCATTCACTATGGTACCAAACAGAGATCAAGTTAGAAGTACCAAACACCTCCACGTTTTCCCTATTTAAATACAGTTACACGAATAGTTGAACGATCAAGTATGGTGACAAAATATAACGTGGTATTTCTCTAATCGGTTTAAAAAGGAGAACTATAATGTATGGCGGATTAGAACTTCTGAGAGTACTTCGGCTCGGCGCAGTAAAAAGTCCCGGCCGAAACATCTTTCCTCACACCTTCCCCTCACTCTCTCATTTCTGTCAATAGGGAGATGTGAGGGAAGATGTTTCGGCCGGGACTTTTTACTGCGCAGAGCCAAAGTACTCTCAGAAGTGCTATTCCGCCGTACATTATAGTTCTCCTTTTTTAATCCGATTAGAAACGCGCCACGTTTTATTTTGTCACCATACTTGATCGTTCAACTATTTGTGTAACTGTATTTAAATAGGGAAAACGTGGAGGTGTTTGGTACTTCTAACTTGATCTCTGTTTGGTTCCATAGTGAATGAACTGGGCTTAGGGAGCTAAGCTAAATGCTATCAGATCATCACCGCGCGTCAGAGAGATTAAGTGCACGCACTGAGACGAGAGAGGTATGTATCAACTCGTTTAAGTTAAGGGAATCACATAGTTTAATATGAAAAGGCAGTGAAGTATCCCTTAAATTGTTTTCTAAGGTCAAACAAAGAATTTGCTACTTTTATTGCAACCAATACCCTTCCTATTATTTGTGGTTGAGCCAGAAATCTGGAACTCACCACAGAAAACGGCATCAACTTAATTTCTGTTACTCTCATATTATTCAGTTTCTGACTCCTGACCCAAAGAAAGTATCATTATTCAGTTGGTCTTTTCTGGCGGTGGTTGTGTTTTTTTTTTTTTGGTAAACGATCCCTTTAAATAGATAATCCAGTCAAATGTAAACTGTCATCAAGTCACCCTAATTCTGTCCATCTCGATGTCATTCGACCCAAATGTTAGCAACCAAACAGCATTGTTGTCCATTGACTTTTTCAAAAACCTTTGTAATTTCTCAAAATATCTTCTATGTCATGCAGGTTTGAATGACGAAGGGTGAACAAATGATTTTTTATTTTTGGGAGAACTATTTGTTTAACTTTAGGTTGCTCCTTGAAGTCTTTCCTTGCATTCTCTTCAGATCCTAGTAACTTTGTCATTCCTTTTCCTACTAACTTTCTGTTTCCCAGAGTGCCCTCTTACGGTGGACAGCCCCAAAAGTGAAGCACGAACATGCACTAGCAGCAGCAGACTAGCGGCCCTGAAAAAACAGAATGACATTGAACTGAAGGTGAAGCAGGGGGCCGAGAACATGATCCAGATGTATTCTAATGGCTCTTCAAAGGTAATGTACCATTTGGTTTTATTTAATGACTCTTTTTGCTTGAGGCTTCTTCCTTTTTCTTTTTTTCCTTCTTGTTTTTTTTTTTTTACCGGTGATGTAGAATCTTGGAATCTGTTGTTTACACAAAGCACAGGAGAGAACACTATAGTCCCGATCTTAGCCCTCATCCCACACACTACTGGGCAAAAGTTTGGGGTTGGTACGATTTTTTTTTTGTTTTCAACAATACAATGAAAACAGTAATATTGTGATATATTATTACAATTTAAAATAACTGTTTTGTATTTTAAATGGTTAGTTAACTCAAAAATAAAATTGATTTAATTAATGACTCACCCTAAAATATCTCGTTCCACACCCATAAGACCCGTTCATCTTCAGAACACAGTTTAAGATATTTTATATTTAGTCCGAGAGCATATGCAAGTGTATACACACTTTACTGTCCATGTCCAGAAAGGGAATAAAAACATCATCAAAGTAGTCCATATGTGACATCAGTTAGTTCATTAGAATCTCTTGAAGCATCGAAAATAAATTTTGGTCCAAAAATAACAAAAACTATGACTTTATTAAGCATTGTCTTCTCTTTCGTGTTTGTTTTCAAACCTCAAATAAAGATTCAAAGGTAATGAATCAGCGGATTGATTCATGATTCGACTGAATCACACTCTCGGACTAAACATAAAATATCTTAATCTGTGTTCTGAAGATGAACGGAGGTCTTACGGGTGTGGAACGACATTAGGGTGAGTCATTAATGACATCAATTTCATCTTTGGGTGAACTAACCCTTTAATATTTTTAAATTATTCCTGTGATGGCAAAGCTGAATTTTCAGCATCATTACAGCCTCTTCAGTGTCACATGATATTTCAGAAATCATACTAATATAATGATTTGCTGCAGAAGAAACATTCCTCATTATCAATATTGAAAAAAATTGTGCCGCTTCATATTTCTGTGGAAACCATGATTTGTTTTTTCAGGATTCTTTGATGAATAGAAAGTTCAAAAGAACAGCATTTATTTGAAATAGAAATCTTTTGTATCATTACAAATGTCTTTACTGTCACTTTTGATCAATTAATTGCATTCTAGCTGAAAAATGAAAAACATCTTACTGACTCCAAACTTTTGATTGTTAGTGTATGATCAAGAAAAAAAAAAGTCAACAAATTTTGTTAGAAACATGGACCCCAGAACCCCTGCTTTTCTTTTAATGGCATGTTAAAGTGCAGCTTTTCTGAGAGGTTTGGCAACACAGGAGTGGTGCTGACGGTGAGCTTATTCCCTCTGGCTACACACACACACACAACGTCAGGATGTGGTGTTAAGAGGCCTGAAGCACAGTGCAGCCCTCTGGGAAATTAAACAAGGGCTGATGTCAACCAGGAAATGACTTGTAAACGGAAGCCTTTCCTTCTCACAGTCTGTCAGACGGTACGCAGTCCCTGGAATATGTTTAGCCTTTGACCAGCCTGCACAAGAATGCTCCCAACGTTTAAAAATATTATTATAAATGACTAAATGTCTAATAAAGTAAAGTGTGATAAAAAAAGATAAGGAAGAGAATTTCCTCTCATACAGCATTTCATCAAATAAAATCTGTATTTGTATTTGCATGACTTTTATGACTATGTCGTTGACTTTGCAGGACAGAAAACTGCTTGCGACAGCTCAGCAGGTGCTTCAAGACAGCAAAACCAAGATCGAGTTCATCCGAATGCAGATCCTCAAAGCCAGCCAAACCAGCGAGCTCAGCTTCGACAACAATGATGTCATTGGTAACACTCAAATGTAGTTCCTCCAGCGTTAGCATTCAGAGTTCAACAAAATACAATCTAATAAATATATTTGTGGCATTGTTCTGCAGCCAAAACCATCATCAGTCCACTGGACCTGCGGGTGGAGGAGCTCTGCCATCACACACGGATAGAGTACGCTGTGGCCGAGGGGGCCAAGAATGTCATGAAGCTGTTGGGCTCTGGCAAACTGGCTGAGAAGAGGGCGCACTCAGAGGTATTTTCAACTGTACTGTTTGTCATCATCATCATCTAAAACTGACCTCATGGTGCATCTGACTTTTAGCAATGTTTTTAAGTTTTAACATATTTATTGTTTTTCTTCTGACCTTTGAAGTCTTGGAAAACAAGGTGGTCAGAGAGACCACCAGCAGTGTATGCACCTGACGAATAGAATAGAATAGAATAGAATAGAATAGAATAGAATAGAATATTTATTTATTTATATTTTTTAACACTTAAAAGTCAAGTTAGAATTGAATTAGTAAGCCTGCTTTCCAGACAAGCAAGATTACAAATTAAATTAAAGAATATAATATAATTTAGATGGACAAAATCTAACAAAGCTGGACATTTTCATGTAATGGTATTTTTTATTTTATTTATTTATTTATTTATTTTATGTAATTTAATTCTTGACAGACATGGTCACTATCTCCTTGTAATGCTGTTTCCACAAACCCGACGTCCCTCCCTCCGAAGCTGCGAAAATTCGGTGTTGATTACTACCGAAGCTTCAAAGCTCAAAAAATGGTATTCGGACTAGCCCTAATGTCCACTACAGTCTCGGGTCTCATGGTCCCAGGCACCAATATTTTAATGGTTCATAAAATATGAATCACTGTCTGGCCATCTCAGATTTCAGTATGGATCATGATTTTGATAGTTCTACTGCACACCATAAGAGTGTATATTAGCACCATTTGCTGTTTGCTTTTTGTGTTTCGACCCGGAAATGCTGATGTGTTTAGTCAACAATCAGATTGACCAGCATTAAATACAAAAAAAGAGCTGCATGAAAACTCTCCATTTGTTTTTCATATGAAACTGTATTAAACAGATTTACAACAACATGAATATTAGTTAATAATGGCAAAATTAATTGTTGGTGAACTATTCTTGTACTGCTTAGCATCTACAAAATAAGGTTCATTTATGCATCCATTAACCTGCTACTAATTCCTCTGTAATTTCGTGAAATCCAGGCCCAAGCCAGATTCAATGAGTCTAATCAGAAGCTGGATTTATTGAAGTATTCCCTGGAGCAGAGACTCAATGAGCTGCCGAAGAACCACCCCAAGAACAGTCTGATCATGGAGGAGTTATCGCTCATGTCCTCTCCGGCTCTCAGTCCCCGCCAGAGCTTTATATCCACACAGAACCACAACAGCACTGTCAAGAACCAGTACAGCACCAAGCCAGCTGCACTCACAGGTGAACAACACTTATTACCTTCAGATGTAGCTTTATATGATTCAAGTGTTATACTAAGCTGGGGTTTACTTTAAAGAAAAAAGTACTTAATACTCAAGGATGTATAAAATTGAGTTTTGTTTTTTATTGTATTTATATGATATTTGTATTGTTGTAGTTTAATTTTTGCCATGAAAATAGCTTTGAATGCTCACATGGCATTAAATAAAATAATCTGAATCTGAATCTGTATAAAATTGATCAAAAGTGACAGTAAAAACATTTATGATCTTTTGAAATATTTTATATGTCATCATAGAATACAGAAAAAAATAAGCACAATCAGCCAAATGAGCCAAAGCAGCATATTAAAATGATTTCTGAAGGATCATGTGACACTGAAGACTGGAGTAATGATGATAAAAAACATTATTTAAAATGATAACAATATTTTATAATATTACCGTGTTTACTGTATTTTTGGTCAAACAAATGAAGCCTTGGTGAGCAGAAGTGACTTCTTTCAAAAACATTTAAAAAAATCATACTTACCCCAAACTTTTGAACAGCAGTGGACTTAAATGGTGACTGTTATTGACTTAAACAGGCAAGTTAGAAGTTCGACTCATGGGATGTCAGGACCTGTTAGACAATGTTCCTGGCCGGTCAAAAGCCACATCGGTGCCGCTGCCCGGTTGGAGCCCCAGTGAAACACGCTCCTCTTTCATGAGCCGTGGGAACCGCAGAGGAACCAGCGTTCGAAATCTCTCCAAAAATGATGACTTGTCCAGTTGAGTAGTTCTTAGTGGTTACTTTTAAGTGGCTTTTCACAAGCCTTTTATTAGACTTCATACAATTAAAAATCAAAGCACTGTGCCAGTTGAGGGGCTTAATGTGTGTATGTGTTTCTGTTTGTCTCCAGATGAGATTAGTGCTGTTCTGAAGCTTGACAACACTGTAGTTGGCCAAACCAGTTGGAAACCAGTCAGTAATCAGTCGTGGGACCAAAAGTTTACATTAGAGCTAGACCGGGTAAAACTCGCAGTACATGTTTATTTAAACACAATACATTCATAACACTCCTGCATCATGTTTCTATATGCTGTGGTAAATGTTTTTGTACTGTAGTCTCGTGAGCTGGAGATCTCGGTATATTGGAGAGATTGGCGGTCTCTTTGTGCAGTGAAATTCCTGCGACTGGAGGACTTCCTGGACAACCAGCGGCATGGAATGTGCCTTTACCTTGAGCCACAAGGGACTCTGTTTGCAGAGGTACCTTTACAATACTGTCTCTCAGCAATCAATACTTTCTCACAAAGAGCCCTCTGATTAGCAGGCTGAATCTCTGTGAGAAAGTCAGAGGAATTCCTCACGCTCGGTGGCCCCTGAAACCCCTGAGCAGGTTTTCCCACCTTTGCTTCTCTAAAGAAACTGAGCCTAATAGATCTGAAGTGGAATTTTATTAGTTTTCAGAGCTTGATCTGAAAGCCATTTTTGTTACAGGTTA
Source organism: Pseudorasbora parva (assembly GCF_024679245.1). Classification (NCBI taxonomy): domain Eukaryota; kingdom Metazoa; phylum Chordata; class Actinopteri; order Cypriniformes; family Gobionidae; genus Pseudorasbora; species Pseudorasbora parva. The sequence continues at coordinate 11,045,347 of NC_090180.1, forward strand.
CTTTTTTTAATCCAGTCATTGAGCGAAGAACCAGACTCCAAAGGCAAAAGAAGATCTTTTCAAAGCAACAAGGTGAGCCCATCTCCTCTACAGAGTAGAGTATTGTGAGGTTTTTGTAATTGGACAGTTCCTCTGTCCCTTTAGGCTGTGTCCACCAAAGTGTTTTTAGCCAACTGTGGGCACTATTTTTCACTTGAGACACTTTGCTTGCTATCATAAAAAATATATGCGGAAATGTTACTAGTATCTCATTTTACAGATAAGTGTAAACAATGTAAAGTATTTTCTCTGGCTCTTGTTTTAAGTGATTTTTGTTCTGTTATTATGCTGCTTGATGTCATCTATTGCCGTTGCACAAGTAGGATGTAGCAATTGGTTGGTGTGGTATTTGTCCTGCCCCTCCTCCACTGTGATTGGATGGTTGGATAAAAAGTAACAGTGAGAGCTGTGTTTTACCCAAAGCTGAACATTCTTCAACCCTCGGCAGCCACAGTGTAAAATAGATGCTCAGTGTCTTGTTGCATTGCTGCCATTTAAAAAATGCAGCGCTACAATTGTAAACATTTGGAAAAATATGCTAACCTTGGGAAAAAATGCTTTGGTGAATATGGTCTTAAAGGGGTCATTTAGGGTTTCTTTCACCAAAAACATTTTGAAAAATAGTTTTGTAGGACTTTTCGCCAGATTTACAGAATTAAATTGTGGCGCTTTTTTTTTTTGGTAGTACACATTTAAAAATTCTATTTGAACACCTGATTGTATGTATAGAATAAATACCAATTTTCTTTATTATTTGATTGAGCAATAATACACTATATTAGCCAAAGTAATTGAATTCAGTTGTACCAATCACTTCCATGTACCACTGATGTATAAAATCAAGCACCTAGGCATGCAGATGCTTCTACAAACATTTGTGAACGAATGGGTCGCTCTAAGGAGCTCAGTGAATTCAATCACAGTACCATGATAGGTTGCCACCTGTGCAATAAGTCCTTGACCCCAAAGGGTTTAATATTTCAGTATACCAAGACATATCGGACAATTTCACTCTCCCAACAATGTCCATAAAGACATGAATGAGTTTGGTGTGGAGGAACATGACTGGCCTGCACCTGTAAAATTGACCTGACCTCAACCCAATGGGATGAATTAGAGTGGTGTCTGCGAGTCAGGCCTTCTCAGTGCCTGACCTCACAAATGTGTTTCTAGAAGAATATTAAAAAATTCCCATAAACTCACTCCTAAACCTTGTGGAAAGCTTTCCCAGAAGAATTGAAGCTGTTGTAGCTGCAGAGGGTTGGCCATCTCCATATTAAACCCTATGGATTAAGAATGGGATCATTGAAGTTCATGTGCATGTAGAGGCAGGCGTTCAAAACTTTTGGCAGTATTATTGTATAATATTACAACTGGATGCCACTTACTGAAATCATGAATTGATGGGGTAAATATAAAAATTTATTTAAACCTAAATAACTCATGGGCCAATTATAAACGCAGTGCCTTTTCATAATGCAGGCACATTGCTTGTAATAAAGCGAAACAGTGATTTATTCCCATGTGTCAACAGACCTGGGCTTCAATCCCAAATCTGCACCTGCACCTTCTAACAGTTTTCCATTGTGAAGCACCAGTAATGTTATTGTCATTGTTTCTTCTTGTTTACATTACCATGATCTCTAAGAAAATTGGTTTATAGGGGTCTGATGAATGTTTTTCTTCTCGTCTCCCATGTCTGTAGAGAGAACGTTTCTGCGGGCCCCTCAGATGAGTATCGGTACATGGGGCCGGTTGGTGAGGAGGGCCATTCCCTCTCCCAATAACTCATTTAGTCCTCAAGTGGCAGAGCTGGCAGCTGAGACTGGACATAGCAGTCACCCAGGAACCCCTGCTCTGAGAAGGTTTGAACATAAAATACACACTTACACTGATAAACAACTCACTTTTGTCAAGAAAGTCCTTCTATGTTTCTGTGTGTTTTTATCTGCCCTCTCCAGTGACCCAATAGTGGCAAAACTGGACTTTGACAAAGACGCTACACCAAAGCAATACTGTCCTGTTAGTATAAGAGAAGTCTTGTCTGAGAACCAGATCCCCAACAAAGAACGCGGACAGGTAACATCACACATATCATGTGGTTGTTGTAGAGATAAGCCACCCAGGCATCTGGCATCAATGCCATCTGTTTCCTTAAAAGCACAGTTTAAGACTCTGAGGATAAAGATCTGAAGCAGATGTGTAATTCATGTTCAGTCTCTCATCTGCCCCCTTGCATTTGAAAGGAATAGGAAATGCCTTCACCGTTACTTTTATTAACATAAAGATAACAGCTATCCAGTCTCATCTTGTATAAACATTGGCAGCTGAAAGGATTTCTTTCTTTTACAGGATGCTTTGACCGCATTTGACTACCGAAATGACAGGAATAGCATCATTGTTCAGTCTGACCTTGAGGAAGTTGTCCAACGTGAGACTCAACCGTCAGCATTACAGCTCATTACTGTCCAAAAGAACACAGAAATAAGGTGATCTGCTTATACGTTTTCTTGTATATAGAAACATATACATCTTGTATATCTTGTAACATATATACACTTAACTGAAGGTCTTTTGTTGTTTTAGGGAAGAAGAAGAGGAGGAACAGTTTCATTTCAGTCTTAAAGACTTTAAATGTGTTGCCGTGTTAGGACGGGGCCATTTTGGAAAGGTACAAGGCTAAGGCTGTTCATGCTTAAAAAATTGCTTTATTATTTAGTGGTGATTGCCAAGGCAGTATAACTATTGGATATTTATTATAGTTTGGCTATTTTTGTGCATGTTCATTTCCTCTGTTTTTCACATTTCCTTTGTGAATGTCTACACTGTTAAATGTAAAAAGCAAATCTATATGAATAAAAGTAAAAATATTTATTTATTTAATATGGACAATTTATCGGTTCTTGTCCATAACACGAAAATAATCATCAGCTTGTCGCCATCTGGCTGAATTTTAATATTGGTACATCCCATCATTGTTTGCTGTTAACCTTTTACTAAGTGATCAGTTTTTCCTAGGATGACCGATTATAATCACCCAGAATCCCCTTTTGACATTTTGCAAAAATTTAAAACATATTTTGGTGCCCTGGCAAATACCCAAAATAGTGGCAGTGCAAAGGCAAACATTATTCACGGATAATTGTAAAAAATCTAGTTGTCATTTCATCTGTATCACTTTTCCCTCAGGTCTTACTAGCAGAATACAGTATTACAGGTGAAATGTTTGCCATCAAGGCCCTTAAGAAAGGAGATATTGTAGCCCGTGATGAGGTTGAAAGGTAAAATCTTCCCCTCTGTTTTATCTATCATCATTTGTGAGCAACACCGATCAACTACTAGCTTATTTGATCCTGTCTCATTTTCTATTTTCTCAGTTTGATGTGTGAGAAGAGGATATTTGAGACTGTGAACAGTGTGCGGCACCCGTTCCTGGTCAATCTTTTTGCGTGTTTCCAGACCAAGGATCATGTGTGTTTTGTGATGGAGTATGCGGCAGGAGGAGACCTCATGATGCATATCCATGCCGATGTGTTTTCAGAGCCGCGGGCCACGTAAGTGACATAAAAATCTTTTTTTTTTTCTTCAGTTTTTTTTGATGATGATGATTGTAATCAAGCCTTTATCAGCTCTACATCTCCTGTTCTTGATTATTGCAGGTTTTATGCAGCTTGTGTTGTCCTGGGGTTGCAGTTTTTACATGAGCACAAGATTGTATACAGGTATGTGAAAAATTTGGTGGTGCTCTGTTCTCAAGCCCCGATATACTTCAATAATATTGAAGAAAAAATTGGTTAGCCTGGATGCCAGCCGAACTTAGCCCCGCCCACAATTTTTTTAAGCCGGGCGGTTCGGTCTGGCCTCGATCCATAGAGGAGTAATTATCTCCGAACAGAAACTGTTCGGACCAATGAAATCATCACGGCGGGCTTTAGACGATGATGGACAGATGATAAATGCACGTCATCAAAGGGGCTATAGGATTATATTTGTTTGAATCCTAAACGGAGAGCTTGTTTGCATATGCATTCACCTTCACAATTTCTCTCAAAAATGATCATCATGTTGGGTAAGTACTCTGTGTATCATTAAATTATTTTATTTTTTTACAACACCGGCGAAGATCGTTTGTTCCAGCGCACGTGCAGACAGTGTTGCCAAGTTTTTACAACAAAACCCGCCAACTACTAGCCCTAAATAATAGTTTCTCGGGGGGTTCTCTGTAAAAAAAAATGGTGTTTTGGGGGTAAAATGTGTGTTATTTTGGCAAGGGTGCCTGCTAAAATTCGCACTCATGGGTCATATAGACATATAATCACATAATAGTCGCTTCAACCCTCGGACATAGAAAACAACCCGCGGGAAAAAACGCAGACTTGGCAACACAGTGCAGTTGAGCTCTGTTGACATTTGACAATGCGTCGCTTCGTTGCTCTGATTGGTTGTAGGTCTATCCAATTGATGTCTTTCCTGGTTCGGTTGAAACACGCCCCATAATCACAGCCCAATGGAGCAGTTTCAGACTCATATTCTGACTAGAATTGAGTATGACCACGTCAGGCTACAAATTGGTGTGACGGTTTAAACAAAATCAGGTCAAAATTAAGATCATTTGGAGTTTGTTTTTTGCAGTTTGAAACATAACTTCCTCTAAAAGTTCAATCCGGCTGGTAAACATCTTCAAGCTACCATTTGTTTGTGGGATTACGTAATGTGTAGGTGTGCGCGGAGGCTCCACCTTCTGGAAATATTGTCTGGTTAATTTTTCCTGTTCAGTCCGTTGAGGTCTGACGTTGGCAAGTAAAAATATAAACATGCTGGAGAGCTACTTTATAGTAAAAATTGAAGTTGTAATTTTAATTGAAGAGACGAACACAGAAGGCTGCATCCTACGAAGGCTGGATATCTTTACTGCCACGTCATCAAACGACGCTCAAGGCCATCGCAATTTGAAGGATCCTTGGAAGGCAGCCTTCATTTCATGTCTTTCAGTCTGCCTGTTTTGAAGGATGCATCAGATGTATCCTTCGCAGACTTAAATCACCCACAATCCTTTGCACATCACTAACACTAAACTGCTAATAATGTATGCCACTGGGAGAACGCAGACGGCTGCCATTCACTGAATTCCATTGGCAGAAAGACAATAAAGAGTATTTTTCCAAATTTAAGTTTAAATAGTATTTTTCGTGCTGTGACAGTGGGGGGCGAGAACGTGTGATGTACATTTACTAGACTTTCTCATTCTAGCATTTAATTGCTGAGGAGGACACTAGCCTACAAGGCTCTGAAGGACTGGACTAGGAAGGACGCAGCCTCTAGTACGCAGCCCTCCATTTGAGAAACACCCATTGACACTGTTTAATACTGTAAAGCTAATGCTTTAAAGCAGTCTTCTGTATAAAGAGCTATATAAACAAACGTGATGTGAAACATCCACATTGCTATGATCAGATTATTTACATATTCTAAACATATCTGAACGCCACTCTCATCAGTATGGCAGTGTCAGGATGTTCGCTAACATTATACCGCTGGTCATGTATTGGGTCCTGCACACTGTGCGTTTTTTCAAAATCCTTTGCGACTGTCCCTTGTCAGACTGTACGAACATGATCGCCATGTCACACTGTAAGATCTCAGTTGGCATTAATGTCAGACTGCACGATAGTGAATGCGCGATAAAAACGCACAAGAAAACTCGTCCAGAGTTTTATATCTTCAATGAATGACGCATTCAGTGACAGTGAGCTGCATTACATGCGGGCCTGAAATGCTGGCTACAAAGATATCTCTAGCACTCGTTTTGGTCATAGTTTGTCTTGAAAAACGGAGATATTTGACTGTCATCGTAGAAGTCATACTGCAGGATTGTGTGCCAAATCTTCTGACACTGCCAGAATTTTGACTGAGGTAAAATTTGATCGCAGCGCTCATTAATCGGCTGCCGGTGAACATGTCAAACTAACGACCAAAGACGTCAGATTTTAGCCTAGGATCAGAGGATTCTTTTAGGATTTGTTAAATTTGTCTCAGACGGCCAAATCGGGGCCAAACTCGCAGAGTGTGCACCTGGCTTAAGTTAAACTTCTTTTTACATCTAAGTGAAGTACAAAAAAAACCTTCACAGTAAATATATCGGGGCTTACAACTATTCAACTTATGACACAAATGTTTTGTTTTTCATGTAAATAATTGGAGGATTAATGTATTCTTCAGAGATCTGAAGTTGGACAACTTACTGCTTGACACAGAGGGATTTGTCAAGATTGCTGACTTTGGTCTTTGCAAAGAAGGTAAGGGTATGTTTGTTGCTGTGTTGCCCTCTGTACAAGCACCAGATGAACATGTTCTACCTTTTTCTGTTTTAGGAATGGGCTACCAGGACAGAACGAGCACTTTCTGTGGCACTCCAGAATTTCTGGCTCCTGAGGTGTTAACCGAAACATCCTACACACGTGCAGTGGACTGGTGGGGGCTCGGCGTGCTCATTTTTGAGATGCTTGTCGGAGAGGTCAGAGCTCACTCACTTTATCTCTCCAAGTAGGCTATTGTTTAAAAAATAGGGGTCTACAACTTTTTTTTTTAAAGTCTCATCAAGGCTACAGTTAATTGTTTAAAAGAAACAGTAATATTGTGAAGTATTACAATTTAAAAGAACTGTTTTATAGTTTAATATATTTTAAAATCTAATTTATTCCTGTAATAGTAAAGCTGAATTTTCAGCATCATTACTCCAGTCTTCTAGCCTAATGTCGTCATACTCAATTCTAGTCAGAATAACAGAGTCTGTTACTGCTCCATTGGGCTGTAATTATGGGGGGATAGATCAATTGGATAGACCTACAACCAATCAGAGCAACGGAGCGACGAATAATGTTAGCTGTCAAATGTCAACAGAACTCAACTGCACTCTGGCAAGTCTGCGGTTTCCCTGCGGGTCATTTCCATGTCCGCGGGTTGAAGCAACCTCAATTATGTGATGTATAGACCCAGGAATGTGAATTTGAGCAGGCAACCTTGCCAAAATAACACACATTTTACCCCCCAAACGGCATTTTTTTCCAGAGAACCCCCAACCCAAAAGTAGTTGGCGGGTTTTGTTGTAAAAACTTGGCAACCCTGTCTGCACAGACGCTGGAATAAGTAACGCTAGAAAAATAAGATGTGTAAATGATCTTTGCCGGTGTTGTAAAAAAATAATTTAAGGATACACAGAGTACTTACCAACATGTTCATCAATTATTGGATAAATAGTGAAGGTGAATGCATATACGAACGAATTCAACCCAAGCCCCTTTGGATGGTTACGTTTCTGTTCATCATCTGTCCATCATCGTCTAAAGCCCGACCCGACAATTTCATTGGTCTGAACACTTTCTGTTCGGGCATTACTCCTCTATGGATCAAGTCCAGACCGAACTGCCTGAGCTCAAATGTTGTGGGCGGGGATGAGTTAGGCTGGCATCCAGGCTACCAGAGTTCAGTGTCATATGATCCTTTAGAAATCATTCTAATATGCTGATTTGGTACTCAAAACCAGTTGTTATTTTTATCAGTGTTGAAAAACTGTAAACTGTGCTATAAAATCTTTTATACAGATTATATATAACACTGTACGTCTCTTTACTGTCACTTTTGAGATTGTTTTATTCCTGCATAAAAGTATACAAATCTAATCTTACCGACCCCAAACCTTTGAACATTAGTGTGACTCATAACCATCATTCTGCTCAAGACGTAGGACATTGTGACGTTAATTATCGCATATAAAAACAGACTAGACTAGATCATAATCATATACATGTTCACACTCTAGCAAATGTGTGAAATGTTTGACAGTGACATTAATATCAATAATAGATCATTTTTTTTAGTTCAAAAGTAGCCAAGCATTTTTTTAGCCATTCTGTGTGACTAAGTGGATTTCTGCTTCCATAGTCTCCTTTTCCTGGTGATGATGAAGAAGAGGTGTTTGACAGCATTGTAAATGACGAGGTTCGCTACCCAAGATTCCTCTCAACTGAGGCCATCTCCATTATGAGAAGGGTTGGTACCAAGAGCAGATTTACCAAGTGTAGATACATTTTTTAGAAGAATCAAGATCGTTACAAATGTTTTAACTTTGCACACAGTTATTAAGAAGGAATCCAGAGCGACGACTTGGAGCTGGTGAACGCGACGCACAGGATGTGAAGAAACATCTGTTCTTCAGGGTACCACCCGGCTGCATATATTGAATCTTTACCAAAGATTTTTTTTACTTCTCTCTCGCTCTGAATATAAACATTATTTGTACCTTATTTTTTCCAGAATATCGACTGGGACGGACTATTAGCAAAGAAAGTGAAGCCGCCTTTTGTACCGACAATCCAATGTTCCAGTGACGTTAGTAACTTTGATGATGAATTTACCTCAGAGGCTCCGGTGCTGACACCGCCCAGAGAACCCCGGCACTTAAACCAGGATGAGCAGGACCTGTTTGTAGACTTTGACTATATTGCAGACTGGTGTTAGCCATGTGTTGGCATCCCTCCCTCTACACAGACACACACAGATGCAGATAATGTGAATCAGACCATTTGTAGATATTGCTATTTTGTTTTCAGTGTTATTTTTGGAATACCGCAACCCATTTCATCAGAAATGATTGGACCTAAGCACTGATTGAGAAAAACATGAATTGACCTGTATAGTTTTCAACTATGCTGACAATTAACCACAGCTCATGCCGAGAACCCTGTGATCAGGTGCCTTACTGGCTCCCCCTAGTGTTGTGGAAATTAGTAGGCCACATCCACATTCATCTTGCCCACAGAATTTCATCAGTTCTGCTGAAAATGATGAGCCTTGATTTTGATATTTTTGTATTTAAAGCATATAATGTGACTGGTTAAAAAGGCTGTCAAATGCCAATGTTAATTATTTTAAAGCCATAGAGCGAGATAATAGGTATATGATGCATTGTACCTCATCCAATGAATGTACAATTTGCCCCCATTACCAAAACATCTAGCTGTTTTTATGCAATGAGTCTATACTCTTCCTTACAGTACACCTTACAGTACAGTATTAATGCATTATGATCCTAGTTACAATCAAAACCGCAAATGTTAACTACCATAATTACAACTCTAGCTATATATATATATACACATCATTTTGCTCTGAAACAGGAAATGTATCTTCTTTTATTCATTAAGTTATTTTTTCTGTCAAATTTCAGTGATTTTCTTTAACCAGACTTAAGCTGTCAGTGGATTTACACTACTGTTCAGAAGTGTGGGGGTCAGTTATAATATATATAGCTCTGAAGACTGGAGTAATGGTTTCTGAAAATTCAGCTTTGCCATTACATGAATAAAATATATATTCAAATAGAATTTTGTAGCAATATTTCAAAATATCAGTTTTACTGCATTTCTTTAAATAGTTTTCACAAAAAAAACAAAATCTTACAGACCACAAACTTCTGAATGGCAGTGTTTGCACGTGTGTATGTGCATGTGATAGGCAATCACATTACCTCAATTGTTGAGTTAGCACTAGTTGTTCCCTACTGAAATTCTTCCATTTCGTAGGCTTTTGTTCACAGAAAACTCATAAATGATGGACATGAGTCATGACAGACTGGAATCCGTGCTAGACACCAAATATCAACATGAATATACTAAAAACTCTAGATGTTCAAACATGCGCCTGAAGCTTCATGTGTGTAATAAGCAATCCAAATGGAGGGGTAGATACTAGTTTGAAGTTGGTGTGTTATATAGGCCACACTACATGAACACTATCAAGCTGGAAGCACTAATTTTTGTGTAAAATATCCGTTTAATCTATATTGTGGGAAACAATGTACTGTACAAATGTTTTCAACCCACTAATTGTATGACTAAGCATGATGCAAAAGAAATGTTTCAATGGTACAGTTGTGAAGTTTGACTTGACAATGGTGTAAATAACAGGTTTTGCTAAAACTGTCAGCCATCACAAATGCAAAAATTAAATGTTTATTATGTACTGTACGTTGTGAGCCTCTTTCTGAAAGAGTTGGAGACCTAATGAGGTTGTAAATGATTTGTTGCTTCAAAAAGAATTCTCTTGTATTTCATGAAAACTTTTATAATAACTGAACTGTGAGTACAGAAACACACAAACGGAAACTTCCACTTCATACCGTTCCCCTCAGGTAATAAAAAAAGAGGGTAATAAAACCATTTGTGAGCTACACACGTTCAAATCTCAAGGTATTTGTAAACCTGATTTTGGGATGTTCACCATGCTTTTCTGAAAAGCATTCATTATTTAAGTTACTAAATATAATGCAAACAAGCTAACAAAATAATTTCCTACAAAAGAAAATGTTACAGTAAGAAATATGCCTAGTTGGAACCGCCAATCAAATTCCCACTTGGGCATATGTACAATTTATATACACACAAATGAAAGTACAGCCTGTAATCTGTGTTTAATCTTGGAATGTGTCTTCTGCACTTTGCCGAATCCCTGCCGTCGTCTTTTCAAAAGGCTTGTGCCTTCACAGCAAATTTCAAAGAGAAAAGGGCAAAAATTCTGAAAGTACAAAGAGCGGTGAGCGTGGGGCACATGGGTGTTCACAGCTGAGGCAGTTTATCCACAGGTGTGTCGAATTTGAAGTCAGGAGGAAAGAGATCGGCAGCGCGGGGGTAAATGAGACGGTAGGACTGACGGATGGTGACGTCTGCCACTCCAGCAATGTCTCCAATCTCTGCAAGAGAGAAGAATAACTTCATATATATTAATTAACATACTAACACATGTGGATGGTTTTCTCTTACCTTTCTGTGTCTTCTTCTCAGCAGACGCTTGCGAGGCCATATAGATGGCAGCGGCTGCCACTGAGATTGGGCTGCGCCCTGGAACCAAGTCCAGTTCCACGGCCTTCCTGGCGATGTAAGTGGCTGCCATTTGCACCTGTTTGGGCAAGCCCAAATTGGAGCAGAAACGTGACATGAAGTCGCCGGTTGTAATGAGGTCCACGCTTGTCTCAAGAGCCTTCAGGATAAGCTTGAAGCAACGGCCAATCTCCTTCTTCGAGATCCGAGACACGGCACAGATTTCTGGGGTGGAGGGAGATTAAAAATTAATAAACAAATTTGTATTATAAGACCTGTTTAATACTAGCATAAGTTATTAGAATAATCCTAAAGTTAAAGGGTCATATTCCTATGATCCAACTACATCGATCTGTGCTCGGCAAGTTGGCCTTCTGGAGTCTGGACAACATATATCGATCTAATATCGTTTTAAAAGGTAATTAATCGATTATATCGATAATAGGAAATAACGCATTTGATTTAAGCATGTCAGACTTTACATGGATGTTTTTGCTTAGCACTTTTAATAATAAAGGCGTTAAACGTTACTCAGTCTGCCTATATGTGACGTCAGCCACACGCGCCAGCAGCAGTGCAAAGAAAACAAAACAGCACGGACAGGATTTGTCATGACAGCGGATGATAGAGGAAAAGCCAACGAGCGAGAAATTATCAAGCCACCATTGTGGTCCAGTGTGTGAAAACACTTTGGCTTTAGTAAAGACGGAGATGTTCTAAATAAGTCGCTCGCTGTTTGTAGTAGTGGCAGGTTCAGCCGCTGCTCATTCAACCTGAACAGATGTTGGTTGCACTTTTTGATATTAATATTATAATATTTTCATTTTGAAAAACAAGCAGAAGTAGCAGTAGTAGTATGTTGGTTGCACTTACTGTACTTTTATTGAAAATGAGAACAGAAAAGGTTAACTTCCTGTTAATTCAACCTAAACTGTTGGTTGCACTTTATTCAAATAAAATGTGAACACATTTGCCATTACTTGTTTGTTTATATCCATTGATACCTGGTTCCCTTAAAAGTAACAACAGGAATCAAGGAAACTTCACCTGCACGTATTTATTTCAGTCAGACTGATTTAAATTTTTGGTTAAAAAGTTACTGAATCGATTTCAATTCACTGAATCGTTTCGGATCATATCGTTCTCAATGAACCAATACCGACCTTGAATCTTATCGACTACCTCAAATCGTGATACGAATCGTTACACCCCTAATATATATAGATATACATTCTTTTTTTTTCTTTTTTTTTTAGAGCATTGAGTGCTTAAGTGTTTTTTTGGTGTAAATTACTTTTCACAGTTCTCTGGTGGAGATTATTCTGCAGGATCATGTTTAAGTTTTTCAGATGGTATTCTGCTGCTAAACATGATTACCGTATTTAAAAAATAATTTGAAATAATGCAGGTTTAATGACTTCAACACAAGCATATACCCTTGTTTAACCACCTCATAGCTCACAGTAAGGTCTGTCTTTAACGATTTATAATTTATTGCTAAAAAGCAATTACTCTAATGAGAAATTTAATTGAATTTTTACAGCTAGCCTGTTGCACACTATTGGCTGAGCCAAATTTGCCGTGTCGTCCTGGTCACAAAGCTAAAAAACACTGCAAAGTTTTGTAGCATGACAAAGCCACAGTGTTCACACTTTTCGGGAGAACTAACCAACAAATGGCTCGCTTGTAATTCTGTATATTAATATGGGATAGGAGGAATTGTTTTAACAAGGAAACAATTGTATTAAGCAATTAATTACTTATGATTTCATCTCAGCTAAGCAAATTTAGTGCATTACAATATCAAATTCACCAACATCATAAAAAATATGCAGGTTCTACCTTTAAATGTTCTAGGGACGCCCTCCTGTCTGCACGCTATGTAAAGGCAGGCCGAAGCGATGGCATCATTACTCCTGCCTTTCAGACTCTTCTGTTCATAAACCTGTTTGAACAAGTTGTTTGTTCGGTCCTGTAAAAGAGAACAACATTTTTAAACAGGGACACTTCACGTCCAAAATTGAATACTTCCCTACTATGTAGTATGTGAAAAACATACCAAAAGAAGATGTCCAAATACATGGTATTTCAAAAAACATTAGTTGTAAAGTCCCTGGATGACCCACAACTTCCAGCAAGATTCTGAAGAGCGCATTGAATGGACACTACTATTAGCCTGGATGCCAGCCGAACTTAGCCCCGCCCACAACATTTGAGGTTGGGAAGTTTGGTCTGGACTCAATCCGTTGTGGATCAATGTTGCGCGAACCAGAGCTGTTCGGACCAATCAAATTGTCAGGGTGGTGGGCTTTATACGACGATAGCAAGATGATCAACAGTAACGTAATCATCCACATCACCAAAGAGTGCCTGAATTCGTTCTAATTGTTACGAACCCTAAACGGGGAACTTGTTTGTACATACAGTGCCTTGCGAAAGTATTCGGACCCCTTGAACTTTGCGACCTTTTGCCACATTTCAGGCTTCAAACAATGATATGAAACTGTAATTTTTTGTGAAGACTCAACAACAAGTGGGACACAATCATGAAGTGGAACAAAATTTATTGGAAATTTCAAACTTTTTTAACAAATCAAAAACTGAAAAATTGGGTGTGCAAAATTATTTGGCCCCTTTACTTTCAGTGCAGCGAACTCTCTCCAGAAGTTCAGTAAGGATCTCTGAATGATCCAGTGTTGGCCTAAATGACTAATGATGATAAATAGAATCCACCTGTGTGTAATCAAGTCTCCGTATAAATGCACCTGCACTGTGATAGTCTCAGAAGTCCGTTTAAAGCGCAGAGAGCATCATGAAGAACAAGGAACACACCAGGCAGGTCCGAGATACTGTAAGATACTTTAAACATCCCAAGGAACACTGTTCAAGCGATAATATTGAAATGGAAGGAGTATCAGACCACTGAAAATCTACCAAGACCTGGCCGTCCCTCTAAACTTTCAACTCATACAAGGAGAAGACTGATCAGAGATGCAGCCATGAGGCCCATGATCACTCTGGATGAACTGCCGAGATCTACTGCTGAGGTGGGAGACTCTGTCCATAGGACAACAATCAGTCGTATACTGCACAAATCTGGCCTTTATGGAAGAGTGGCAAGAAGAAAGCCATTTCTTAAAGATATCCATAAAAAGTGTTGTTTAAAGTTTGCCACAAGCCACCTGGGAGACACACCAAACACGTGGAAGAAGGTGCTCTGTTCAGATAAATCCAAAATTTAACTTTTTGGCAACAATGCAAAACGTTATGTTTGGCGTTAAAGCAACACAGCTCATCATCCTGAACACACCATCCCCACTGTCAAACATGGTGGTGGCAACATCATGGTTTGGGCCTGCTTTTCTTCAGCAGGGACAGGGAAGATGGTTCAAATTGATGGGAAGATGGATGGAGCCAAATATAGGACCAGAAGAAAACCTGATGGAGTCTGCAAAAGACCTGAGACTGGGATGGAGATTTGTCTTCCAACAAGACAATGATCCAAAACATAAAGCAAAATCTACAATGGAATGGTTCAAAAATAAACATATCCAGGTGTTAGAATGACCAAGTCAAAGTCCAGACCTGAATCCAATCGAGAATCTGTGGAAAGAACTGAAAACTGCTGTTCACAAACGCTCTCCATCCAACCTCACTGAGCTCGAGCTGTTCTGCAGGAGGAATGGGCAAAAATTTCAGTCTCTCGATGTGCAAAACTGATAGAGACATACCCCAAGCGACTTACAGCTGTAATCGCAGCAAAAGGTGGCGCTACAAAGTATTAACTTAAGTATTAACTTATTTTGCACGCCCAATTTTTCAGTTTTTGATTTGTTAAAAAAGTTACAATACTACAGGCTACTTCACTATCCCATGAGGCCAAGGGAGACGATTTATGAATGGAGGTGAAGCAACGCAACTGACACTGGTAGGTCACATTAAAGTAACAACATGACAGACGTAGTACGTCCGAATTTCATTCATACTACCCATATTCGTACTCTACATAGCATACTTTTTTTTATGGTCGCAAAGTAAATTCAAACTCAAAAGTAGTACCTTCTCAGACAGTACATGATTCTAGATGAGCATGAGAGTTAAAGTCATATTAAGTGGGAAACAAATTCTAGATAAATGTGAAAAATGGTGGAAACACTGATTTATAATATATCATATCTATAATAACATTTTATATATAGCCTAAAGATTTAAAGTGAAATGGAAATGAATCATTTTACAAATCGTTTCAATTTTACATTCTGTATTTCAATCATTTAAATCATGTACAAAGCAGCTTATAGAAAACAAATGTAAAATTATTAAATTTAGTTTTATACAAATAACTACAAATTTTTTTTTGATACCAAGAATTGAAATGAATAGATTGCATTATTTAGATGTAATGATTTGGGTTTATTGTTCAGTTCTTTGGTTTGGTCTAAGGGTACTTCCGTTCTTGTGCTTAATTACATTGCCTCTAATTCAATAACAGTAGGCTGGCCGGGACTCACAATGATGTTTCTGGGCAGGTTGATCCTGTCGGCCATAGTGGTAATCTCTTTGAAGGCATTCAGCATGGCACGATCAGAGCTGCTCATGGTTCTCCGATTCTGGTACTTGGAATTTCCAAACTCATCAAAGCTCGCTGCACCTGTTCCCTGAAATAGATTTTTTTTTTTTTAAATCATGACAAAAAATACCTTTTAAATTAGAGATCAGTAGGTACTAGACAAGTTCCTTACTTTGCTGATCATTGTGGTAAGGTCTCCTCCGTTGAGGAGAGGGTTCTGAGCGTCACCAACACGAGACGGGTCTTTAGTTGCTTTCTCATTGGTGAACGTTCTCCATTCTGACCCTACATCAATTACACGGTCACCTGCAAAAGAAAGGAAATGTATACTTATTGTTTTGGTCAGTGATGAAAAACATCCAATCAAATCTCTAATATTCAGGCGGAAACTCATACCTACTACAAGGCCACATTCAGGACAGATCATGTCCCCTGCCCTGTAGTCCTCCACCAGCTGTGCATCGGGATGATTGGGGCATTGCACCTTAGGAAGAGAGTCTCCACTGAAACAAGATTCCAAGAGTTAGGAAAAATGTACATGAAATCTTCTGACATGAGAAAACAATTGTTTGTCTGTGGATTAGGATACAGTACGGAAAATGCCAAACAAACCAGAACAAGCATTCATCTAAAGCAGGTGCATATAAAAAA
The DNA here is from genome assembly GCF_024679245.1 of Pseudorasbora parva. Taxonomy (NCBI): domain Eukaryota; kingdom Metazoa; phylum Chordata; class Actinopteri; order Cypriniformes; family Gobionidae; genus Pseudorasbora; species Pseudorasbora parva. Next base: position 11,061,481 of record NC_090180.1, read on the forward strand.
CGACATTTTTTTAAATTACTCACAGATTAAATTAAACATATCAATAAATCTATAAAATAATGTAAGCCTGACTTGAATATGACAGATCCTTCCCTGGTGTACAATATATATATTTTTTTTTTAATTAATACGTATTATTATTGAATATGTCATATGCTCAGCTAAGGGCTTGTTATACTATTTCTATTACTTGCAGAGCTATAAAAATGGAACTACAAAAAAAGAGTGTTTTAATAAGTGTCATAATTTATCCATTGTAGTACAAAATAACGTCTTCAAAAACTAAGTATAATCTCAGCTCTTACAGATGTTTAAAATTTAAAAAAATAACTGGACAAAATGGGGGCTTGTATGAACAGATGTTGTAGCTTCAACAACGCAGACATAGGTTGACATAAATAAAAAGTATTATTTATTCTATAAATAACAAATGGAAATCACTTCCTGAGTTTAAGTGTCCCTCTTGTTACTTATGTTCGAGCAGTTAGCGCTGTTAGCTCTGTGACGACTGTTCGGGTTTGACAGGTATCTCAACCTTCCAGGAAAATTTAAAACTGACGGCTAGTATTTCAATATCATTTGATGCAATCTACTCTCATTTAGTTTCGTTTCATTTCATGAGATGCGAACGGCTAGCCTACATGCGCTAGCAGAAAATGCCAGTGTTCATTACACAAGACCTTTATACGCATCACGTCACGATGACAACAAACTTCGACTAAAAGCCTATAGAGGCCCTCACCGGAAATATTCAAAGGTCATCTATGCCATGCGATTACAAATCGATATCAGAGAGCAATAAAACCATCAGAAATGTAACTAACCGGCTCGTCGACGCCATACTGTTAGTATCTGTTGTCCACGGCAGTGACTCTCTGGTGAACACACAATGGATGGCCGCTACCCATATTTATAGGTTTTCTAGGTCACATGCACAGGGTGGAGACGGAGAGCCATAAGTGCCAAATTTACGAATTTATGCTTCGGCAAATTTACTCATGTTCAACAACATGTAAATAACTATAAAACCCTGCAGGAACTCAATTCGATATATTTTTCATCCCGGTCCTCACATTTTTGGTGATTTCAGGTTTTACTATCCTTGTGGGACATTTGGTTCCCACAATGTAACCTAATAAGCTATAAACCTGTGCACACAAACACACACACACACACACACACACACACACACACGTTGCGTGGATTGGTGAGACTCTACGTCTGGTGCGACTTTCCGTAGACGTAGGCCTAATGGGTTTTACACTGTACAAACACATTCTATCCCCCTACACTGCCCCTGCCCCTAAACCTATACCCATCACAGGAAACATTCTGCATTTTTACATTTTCAAAAAATGTACAAATGCAGAAAAACAAACAAACATTTCATTTAATATAAATCCATTTACATTTAAATTGTGACTGGCCCCACAATGTAGGTGATTTCAGGTTTATATTACATTGTGGGGATGTACCCCACAATGTAACAAGTACACACACACACACACACACACACACACACACACACACACACACACACACACACACACACACACACACACACACACACACACACACACACACACACACACACAGGCCTACTTAAAATTTCATAAATTATAGCCCAACGGACATGTTTGAGTCTGGCCTAGTACAAAATGCCTCTAGTTGTGTAATTTTTAAATCAAACGTGTTCTTATTAAATACTACATAATAATAAATTACATTGTCTGGACTGAAACATAACACAAGTGCAAAATTGCACATGGCTTTATATGACTACAATGGAAAATGCATGTGATTCGCAGTCTCATTTAAAACTATTTGTCATGATTCTGCTGTTTACTGACAAGGCTTTAAAAACTACAACAAGACTTAGCCTATCCTCAATCTGAGAATTATATACCATCCCTAAATCCATCAGTCATTTGTGGTTAATAATGTAGATGTGTCATGCAAAGTTATTATGGGTTTAATTTCAGATTGCTCTCAAAAACCAAGGGTTGGGCCCTCATATAATCATGCTTTTGTGAGTACACTCATATCTTTCTAAGGGATCATCTATTTCTTTCTAATGACACTCAAGAGCACTAACGAAGCAAATTCACTGATAAACAGGTGGTGAAATATCTTGTACACTTTTATGGCAATTGCATGTGTAAAAAAAAAAAAACTGTTGAACTTGCATAAAGAGTAGAAATGTTGGCCTATAGATTATTCCTCGTTGCCTTGGACTTCTGTTCATGCAAATAAATGAATAATAAACTAGCATATAAAAAAAATGTTATTTTATGAAAAATTAATTATTAAAAGCATCCAAAACACTGTTTGGAATACAAAAATGACAGAAGAGGAAGAAAAATAAGCGGTTTCATGATTTCAGCAAGACAAAAGGATGTTCCTCATACAAACTAGCTGAAACTTGGAAAAAAACATTTAGGGTGGGTTGGTTTAGTTACCAAGACATTTCCTGCACCCTGTGCCAGCCAAACAATGCTGCTGCATCTGGGTCCTAGTTTCCTCATAAAAGAAAGGAAGAAGAAAAAGAAGATAAAAGAAGAAGAAAGAGCGCACGGGGTTAGTCTTTATGTTAATGGTAATGGTTAATGGTTAATGGTTATGGATGTCATAATTGTAATATTTCACATGGCTCCACCTATAATTGAAAAACACCAATCTAATGCTCTTACAGGGCGCGTCTCTATAGGACTTTTTGATGATAATTCACCTTTATCCGGCGGTGGGTCCATAAACGCTGCTCTGTCATCGTCCAATGAAATACGCAGTTGACGAGCGGAACAACTCCGTCATTTTGACTGCTGAACTACAAGTCGGAGCAAGTCGGACAAAGAATCGCGTCGCATATCTTAAACCTCTCGCCGAGTTCAGACGTCTATGGGCAGAGGGTACATCATGGACATTTCATTACTATGCTGAAAGAAGATTGTTTGGTGGCGATTGCGTATTTGACTTTTGTAGTCTGTTTCCTGCTCAACGATAACTTTTGTCAAATCTAGCGTGTACAGCAACATGACATTCAAGATAACAGCGCATACTCTTCTATCCCAGTGAAAACCGCCGGCAGAGACAGTAAGTAGACCGTTCTAATGTTTTTATCTGGGTCTTTGAGGCTTATTTCTTCCTACTTCCTATATTATTCCCAGGGGCTGCAGGTTATGTTAGTTCAGTTTCGCGTTTTAGACTCTTGTCTACCTGATATGTATAGCCTACCCGACATCATATTACTGCATTAGCCTACGAATATGAACATTTCTATTTTAAGACGTTTCATTCGCCTAATAATAACTATTTTTAGAACAACCTGGAAACGTTTATCATTTACTGGGTCATCGATTAAATTGGTACATTTCCATTATGAAAAGGTAATATAAAAGGTTTATTAATAATAATATTAATATTTGAATAAAATCACTTAAAAACAGATATTGTCAGTGTTATATAGTTAATTAATTAAAATAGCCATTTTGTCCTTGTTGTCATGACACAAGAAGGTGTTAGACAGATATTTAAAACACTGACTTTAAATTAAAACAGTTTTCTGTATTTTTTTAAAGATCGCCCCCTACTGACAGATGTAACAAATATGAATTGAAGTGATGGAATAAGCTTAAAATTGTTCCTGAAAAGTTCACTATGCCTTCAAAATAAAGGCACTTAAGGCAATCATTTTATGGAATGATCAGCTATGTACGTCAAAATTATGATCTTCTTAGCTTATATATTTCTTAACATCCATAAATGGTTAACACAGAGAATTCTAATGATTAACAGCTGCCATGTGGTTCCAGACTCTATTTCTCACGCAGCACTGAGAAAATAGCTTGCATCAAATAAAGCTGCACTCAAATTGTGTGCATGCCACTGGGAGTATGTTTAAAACAGAATTGGGATATTAATACCACATTGGCTGCTAAAAATGTTTTAACCTGGAATCAGGAAACATATCCAAAGTTAATGTAGGCTACACGTGTTTCCCATGCCACACGGACATGTAAGACGTAGCAGTTAAGTGCCATTTCAAACATAACACACTCCTGAGATGGATCGGACCTTTCATGTTGTTACTTGAAGCCACATGTGGCTAGCAGGTATTTGATGAATAGTGCACATTGCGCAGTCAGTACATGCACTCTGTGTGGTTTAACTCACTCATTTATATACATATTTGTACACAAGTCGCTTTCAGTGAAAAAATCTAAATTATTAAATGTAAATCTACTCTTTAAAATGTGGTTAATGTGTAAACACTTAAGACTTTCAAATGTGTATTTCATTAACATTTAAGACATGAAGAAAAAGAATCAAATTAGTTTTGTTTAAACATGCACTGACTGCACTCCTCTTTATTACAGGGATGTTTAGTCTCACTGAAGTTGCCTCCCTTAATGACATCCAGCCAACCTACCGTATTCTGAAACCATGGTGGGATGTGTTCATGGATTATATTGGGGTAATAATGTTGATGTTAGCCATCTTTTCTGGGACTATGCAGTTATCCAAAGACCAAGTGGCATGTCTTCCCATTCTTGAAGAAAACACAAACCCTGAAGCAGCTCAAAATGGACCAGCATGTTTCGAATCAGGCTTGGGGATTGCACCCACAACAACCAAAGACCTTCCTGACAGCATTGCACATGAACTTCTTAACACTCAACCTACCCCCTTAAAAGTAGAAGGTATGAAGTCTCATCCTGAACCCAGAGGACGTAAAACAAACCTGGACTATCAGCAGTATATTTTTGTCAACCAAATGTGCTACCACGAGGCCCTACCATGGTATAACAAGTACTTTCCTTACCTTGCCCTCATACACACCATAATGCTGATGGTAAGCAGTAATTTCTGGTTCAAGTACCCAAAGACCAGCTCAAAGATTGAACACTTTGTGTCCATTTTGGGGCGGTGCTTTGAATCGCCATGGACAACAAAAGCTTTGTCCGAAACAGCTTGTGAAGATTCTGAGGAAACCAAGCAAAGGTTCACAAGCGGTGCAGTTTACAAAAAACATGTATCTTCGGAGGACAGCAGTCAGTCTACTCCTTTGATGGAAAGTCCAACGGTTCAGTTTCCTACCGAAAAGCTTATTTCAGAAGCTCCCAGCCTCACCACCTTGGACAAAAAAGATGGAGAACAAGCCAAGGCTCTTTTTGAGAAAGTGCGGAAATTTCGAGCTCACATCGAAGACAGTGACTTCATCTACAAACTCTATGTTGCTCAGACAGCAATAAAAGCATTGAAGATCATTTTGATTTTGAGCTACACATCAACATTTGCCGCAAATATCAGTTTCTGCCATATATGCCAACCTAAAATCGAAAGTTTGACCGGGTATGATCAATTCATTTGCACGCACAACATGGCATTCATGTTAAGGAAACTTCTCTTCACCTTTATGGCTCTGATATGTCTTTATGGACTGGTGTGTTTGTACACACTCTACTGGCTCTTCAGGAGACCTCTTAAGGAGTACTCTTTTGAAAAAGTCAGAGAGGAAAGTAGCTTTAGTGATATTCCTGATGTCAAGAATGACTTTGCTTTTCTCCTACACATGGTCGACCAATACGATCAGCTGTACTCCAAAAGATTTGGTGTATTTCTCTCCGAAGTTAGTGAGAACAAACTACGAGAAATTAGCCTCAACCACGAGTGGACGTTTGAAAAACTACGTCAGCATGTGACATCCAATGCTCAAGATGAACAAGAACTTCACCTCTTTATGCTGTCAGGTCTCCCTAATGCGGTATTCGACCTCACCGATCTGGAAATCCTCAAGTTAGAGCTTATTCCTGAGGTCAGGATTTCAGCCAAAGTTTCTCAGATGACCAACCTACGGGAGCTACATCTATATAACTGCCCTGCTAAAGTCGAACAAACCGCTTTCACTTTTCTCCGCGACCATCTGAAATGCCTTCACATTAAGTTTTCTGATGTTGCAGAAATCCCAACATGGATTTATCTTTTGAGGAGTCTCAAAGATCTGAACCTGATTGGGAACTTGAACTCTGAACACAACAAGATGATTGGTCTGGAGTCACTGAGAGATCTGAGACACTTGAGGACGTTGTATCTCAAAAGCAATCTCAACAAAATACCCACAAATCTTACAGAACTGTCGCCACATCTTGTCAAACTGGTGATACACAATGATGGGACTAAATTGCTGGTACTGAACAGTCTGAAGAAGATGACCACACTGGCTGATTTAGAGCTCCAGAACTGTGATTTGGAGAGGATCCCTCATGCCATCTTTAGCTTGGCTAACTTGCAAGAACTGGATTTGAAGAATAACAATATCCGGACCATTGAGGAAATCATCAGTTTTCAGCACCTGAGAAGATTGGTGTGCCTCAAGCTGTGGTACAACAAGATCACTGCCATTCCACCTTCGATAGGTCTAGTGAAGAGTCTGGAGTCCCTCATTATCTGTTACAATAAACTGGAGAGCCTTCCTCCAGCTTTGTTTCATCTGCCCAAACTGAGGCACATTGACCTCAGCCAAAACTCCATCACAAGTATACCTGTTGAGGTTGGACACCTTCACAACCTTCAACATTTTGCTATCACGGGTAACAAGGTAGAAGTTCTGCCTAATCAACTGTTTAAATGTTCCAAACTAAAGGTTTTATTAGTGGGTCATAACAGCATCACCTCCATCCCAGAGTCCATTGGGCAGTTAGTTCAGCTGTCCCAACTTGAGCTCAAAGGGAACTGCTTAGATTGCCTTCCATTCCAGCTTGGCCAGTGTCGCCTTCTTCGGAAAAACCTCCTCGTCGTGGAGGATCATCTTTTTGACACACTTCCTCTTGAGGTCAAGGAAAGTATTAGTAGTGACTAATGGAACTCTTCAGAATGGATTTAAGCATTATAAAGAGTACTTCACTCTTATTGGTAGGTGAAAATATAATCTAACTAGCCAAAATATTCAATAAATGAACATGCAAGGCTATATTTGCACACTTTTATGAATGATGGACATTTCAATTCTTTGGAAATCTGCAGACATTTCTACAGACTTGCTAATATGTCATCAACATATTATGGTCTATATATGGGCCTCAAAGACAGGAAGTAAAAACGCTTGTTGCAAAATATAACAGAAACGTTGCAAACAACTTTGCTTCTGTTTGCCTATTAGAAGGCATGTTTAGTTTAAATTATGTTCTGTTACACATCTACTTGTGTATATTTTGTTATTTATATACATTTACGTTACTATATTTTAATATACAGACTGATGTGTCAGTAGACACAAAAATAAAACAAAATCTGTCATCATTTAGTCACCCTCATTGCGTTCCAAAACGGTATGATTTTCTTACTAATGTGGATCACAAAATATGATATTTTAAAGAATTTAGTCATCATTGGGGCCGACCCCACAGACTTTCAATGTGTGGACTAAAAACACTGAAATCCTTATCCTAAATCCTAAAAAGTGTCCTACATATTCAAAGTGGTCTATCAGCACCTGTTTTCAGCAAGGTCTTTAATTATGGAAACAAACTTAACTTAATTTTTCAATAAATGTTTGTAACATGTATTTCTTATGATTTTTCCTGTGAGTTTAGGAGCAGCGCTTATCATCAATTTATACAATCTAAAATACATGATCTGACATGACCAAAGATGTGATGAAAGTTCACGTTTTCTCTTTAGCAATAACAGCAATATTGCAACATGCTTTTGAATCCGAGAATGTTTTTGTCTATTTCCTTTGTTAACAGTGAAACTTATAAGTGTTTTTGCTGTATTGTGTTGATAAGAGGCATATCAAGCACTAAGAACTGCCAGATGGGGTAAATGGACATGCTGCACCTCAAGATTAGAACCACAGTGACCTTGTAAAGCTGCTTGAGGTTTACTTATATGTTGTCATAATGATTGTATCATAGAATATGCCACATGCTTGGTTGGCAAAGAACATCTGGTAATACTGCCCTTAATATTTTCTGCAATGTAATTATTAATGTCTTATTTTTTTCTTCTGTTTTCTGATTTTTATTCAATTTTGTGTATAAACTAAGTTTGGATACATGTTACAGTGGTTACACTTTACTTTACAGTATGTTTACTTTCAGTGTACAAGAAAGTACTGGTAATATATGGTAACTACATGGGTTAAGGTTTGGTTTAGGGCTAGGATCAGTGTTAGTACCTAGTTATAACCCAATTATTGTAATTGCTATAAGTACATGCAGAACAGGACTGTAAGATAAAGTGCTACTGTCCGTTACAGTGTTTTAAAAGTACAATGGTACAAAGGTTTCAACCTGTAGTTTGTGCACTAAAAACTGGTATTTACAAAGAACAATACCTGGAAATATCACACATTAAATTAATTTGATTTGAGATTGACTTGTTTTTTGTACTCTGTAGTCAAAAATGCACACCCTATTTGCATAAATTCAGGGATTTAAATACAACACTTTTGCCTACATACATGTTTCAGCTTGTCTGCTGCCTTATTTCAGACATGTTGGTTTATAGAGCATTTGCCCACCCCCTTCTAGTTTTGCTGTTGTTGCCCCGAAACATTTCTACTCCTTGATAACCGTGTTTGTAGTTACAGCTGGCTAAACATTTGCAAGACACTGAGTCCTTTAGTTCAATACAATCTTCCTCTGTGTGAATGGAGGCTGCATGGTTCTTCTTACATTTTTACCTTTCAGCAAAGGGTGTGTCTGACAGTGATAATTAGGACCCTTTTGTTCATGTATCATTAGGGGGGAGGGGGGCTAAGAATTGAAATACCCATAATACTTCTCAGGATGTGCTGTTAAAACCACCAGTTTCATTCACATGACTGTAGGTCTGCCTCAATAGAGAATGATTGTGCTTTCTGCATGCTTTCCATAATCACTAGTAATTTATCTTTATCTAAAGTTGTCTGTGAGGATTACCTAGGCTAATTCAAGTCTAGAATAAATCTGATAGCATGGTCTGCAATATGCAGATTATGTGGTACAAAACTGTTAATATCAACACAATCACAAATTGAGTTACATTCACAGCTTAACATACCAACAAGCAGAAGACGACAAAAACATTTTATTCTGAACAGCAAAAATGTTTATATTGATTTACATTTTTCACATAAATTACCTAAAAAGGTGTATACACAAAAATATCTGAACTGTAAAAAAAAAAAAAAAAAATGGCCTACACAAGTAACAGATAATGTTTTTTTTTTGTTTTGTTTTTTGCACACGTGGCAAACTTACAGATTTAAGATAAAATCAAAACAGGGTAATAAGTGAAAACCAAAATGTTACTGGAGCGGAAACGGTGTAAACAGGGAGTTATGACATGCATACTGTCTGAACCGCTAAATATCAATAGAACAGGATGTCTCACACAATGACAGGTGTGTTGGCATTAGTAAAACTTCTGAATCAAGTAAATATATAGACATACATTTTTACACATATGCATCATATGTGCACCTTCCAAGGCCAATGGATGGGACAACAAAGACAAAACTGTGTTGGTTCTCAAATTAAAATGGCTTGTTATAAAATCCACATACATAATCATTTCAGTTTTTGTAGAGCATAAATCTGCGATGACAGATTAAACTCAACGTGAGAAGTATCTGAGGTAAAGGTTGTCTTTTGGTGGTGGGTTCCACTGAAAACTCAACATATTCACCCACCATTCGTAGGTTCTTTGACCATGTACAACACCAGCACAATGTAACAATATCTAGAAAGCGGTCAGTGATAAGAATGGATCATTATTAATATTAAAAACAGAAGTCCTTACTGATGGCAATATAAAATTAATAACCAAACAACTGAATTTATACACAAGTTATATTCCAAGGACAATTTGTGTGTTCCTGGGCTCATGAGGATGTTTGCATCACAGAAGTTTGTGCCTGTGGTACGGTGTTGGAGCAAGAGTCCTTGGGGAAGGAGGTGACTTCCACCATCCCTGCCCCTGTGTGCGGTACAGCGGTATTCATAATGTGCCTCTGTAGATGCTTTATCCAGTCCTCCTGCACTGACAAAGGGCCCTGGAAGACTAGGTCACAAAACCTGCATGTGGCAACAATTACACATTAGTTTACAATGATGCATTGACAAATGTGAATAGAATGGAAAAACAAGACACAAAAATAATTGTATAATATACAACATGTATTTACATTTATATATTTATAACTGAGGTTACCTGCAAGTAAGTCTATAGATTTCCTCTGGAGTGTGCAGCAGCGGATACGTTTTCTTCTTTGACCCAGACCTTGATCTTTGCTTTCTCTGTTTACAGTCATAAGCTGCAATAATAATTAATGCATTTATTAGAAACTACATAAACATTTAAAAAACACATCATATGTTTTCAACCTATAACAACATTGAAGGTTTTTTCCCCCATGTTTTTAATGTTTAGCCAAATATGTTAAAGCACTATTCCATACATCACAAATAAAGTCTTACCCTTGTGGTGGCTCGCATGACCAGCCGAATGCCACTCACTTTATCTCAGTAACCCTTTATTATTGGGCATTTGTAAATAAATCAAATCAAATAATAACAATGCTTATACAATTGCATCGTGCAACAACTACAATCTGATAAACCATCAGGGGTCAGTATAATGATATGCTACCAAAAAGTACCTGAATTATCCTTCACATTATACGGGTTGTGTTTTTTTATGAGAAATCGGAAGAGTCAAAGCAAAGTTTAGTAAAGGGAGTGAGCATATGACATGCATTCTGCAAGAGCAAAGCCCAATGAAATTAGAACAAGAAGCCAAATGCAAGTACACAGGTGCATTTACATAGGAGGAAAGAAAGGTGCATACTAGTTCCATCCAGAAGAGCTTTTTTCTTTCTATGTGCATATGCCCTCAAATGATTGGAGAGACTAACACCACTGTGGAAGGTGGCATTACAGTGCACGCAAACTTTTCTATTGAGTTCACTTTTCTCTGTAACAGAAACACAACACATAAAAATGAAACACGTATAGTTATTACAGATACTGTAATACATATCAATTACACTCAACTCTTTATGTTCAATTTACTCAAATTCAGGCCTCAATGATCAAAGGATCATTTAGCAGTAGCGATCAGTCTATATTTGAAGAAGCCCAACATTTGTAATTTATAAAATAATACACAAGTATAATAAGTATATTTTATAATCAGTAAGCAGACTGACTTGTACGGCTAAAACGAAAATAAAAGTTAGATATTTAGGGGCCAAGCACCGAAGGTAATCGGCGTTCTGCGTCTTATTCTATGGCAGCCCATAGAACCGATTGCAGGAAAGTTGTGAAATTTGGCACAGATGGAGGACAGTCTGAACTGTCACTGTAGGAAATTTAGTCTCTAACTAAATCCGTCAATTTTCACGAAAATTTAACCAGATTTTCTTCAGACCTTGCAGACAAAAAGTTACAGAATTCAAGTCGATTCGTCAAACCGTTCTTGAATACCACGCAAACGAATTAGATTAACTCAATATCTCTGCAATGCTTTAGCATATTCTGACTAAACTTGGTGTGTTGTGACAGGCATAAGTGAGGCTACCTGCACAGTTTCACCACCTAGTGGTCAGGAGATGAACAAATAAAATTGGAACAATACCACATTTTCCCATACCACCCATTTTGAATTTTGTTGTAAAATAGTATATTTTTACAAATGCATTGCCGTAACATTACAAAACTCTGTATGTGTCTTCGGCAAAATGTCCTGATGTACGGTGGCCCAGTAGTGCAGCCGTACTAAATTAAACCACAACACAAGGAAATCGCGAATAAGCAAACGAAATAAAGCAAATGAAATAAAGTTTTTTTTCCTTGCCATTGTTATGTAGATTTGCCAGTCTTACAAAGATATAAACACTACGATCAGTTTTAAGTGTATATCGACATGAAATATTAATTCAAAATCACCTACACGCATTATAGCTGCATATTTATACTCGAAAACGCTTTTCCTTGCCATCACGGTGCTTGATGCCCAAGGGAACATCTGCCAATTCCACCAAGTGGTTGAAATGTATAATTTTATGAATTAAAATGACTTTTTTTGTTTTGTTTAAATGTTCAAATTCCAATGTTGTGCATTATTAAGTCAGTTTTTTTTTTACAATACAACCAAGATGTAGAATTTTAACATGTCTGTTTTTAAATGTTAAAAGTAATTATAATTCATACAAATTATGTTTCAACTGCCTGGTGCAATTGGCAGAGGTTCCCTTGGGCATCAAGCACCGTGATGGCGAGTAAGTGTTCATGAGTATAAATATGCAGCTATAATGCATGTGGGTGATTTGGAATTGATATTTCATGTCGATATACAATGGTTACACACTTAAAACTGATCGTAGTGTTTATATCTGTGTAAGACTGACCAATCTATAGAACAATGGCAAGGAAAAAACTAACTTTACCGCACTCCAAGAGCCCCCTTGTGGCCGGGAGCATTTCCGTTGTGTTGTGGCGATTTCATTGTGTTGTGGTTTAATTTAGTACGGCTGCACTACTGGGCCACCGTACTGATGGTATTCTTAAAAGTTTCATGGCAGCACCACTTCGCTGTCAAAAGTTAAAACAAAATTTCCAAAAATGCAAATAATTTCTGTTTAAATTAGCCTATTGTGATTAAACTTGATAGAGTCCTTGATGCTGAGAACATAGTTAACAATTTTGCCATAGCTGCCCGAACTTCCTGTCCGCCATTTTGATTTTCTTTAAAAACCTACTTTTTCGAACATCATCTAGACCGTTGGTCCGATTTACACCAAAATTTAATTGTATCGTCTTCATACCATGCCAGCAAAAAGCTATGGATTTTGTCAAAAGACGAAAAAGTTTTGCCTAAAATCATCATTATTGTTGCAGTTGGTCTGATGCGCCCAGCCATGCTGGCATGACTTGCTGTGTTCTTTGTGCTTGGCCCCAATAATTGCTGTTTGCAGCTATATTTACATTTGAAATAGTTACATTTGAAACATTCATTTACTAAATATTAGAGTATATTAATCATTTCATGTTGTTTAAAGAGAGAGTTCAAGAGTACATTTTGACATTATTCACCCTCATGTTGTTTCAAACCAGTATGCTTGTTCTTTTTCTGCATTTCACATATGGGTTTGGTCAAACATAAGACTGAGCAAACAGTCACAGACACAGAATTTCCTTGTTTCTTTTTTTGTTGTTGCAAGAACTGTTCCTTTCCAGGAATGGTCCTGATTTATCACAGTTGATCAGTGGAACAAATTAAACGTTACCTGCTAGTGAATTTGGCACTGCTTTGAAAGGTTGTATCTCAAGGCCACAGTCTTTGCCTGAAGATATAAGGAGAGCTTTTCTTGCCGTGTGGGATGAGTGCTTTGCTTTGGTCTCTTCGTGGGCTCTTCTTTTCTTCAAAATGCCAATCAGATCACTTGGTGGGGAGCTTTTATTAATCTCTATTCTTTTCTTTTCCTCCTTATCTTTATGCCGTTTGACAGTAGATGCGAAGGTTAGTCCGTTATTCAACCTAATAGGATGGAAAGACTTGGTGGTGCGGCACTTCTTCTCAAGAATCTGTAGCTTCGTCTGAAACTGTTTCTTGTCACGCATTAATTCTTTCAATATTATGACTGGAGATTTGGACAAGGTGGAAGTAGGTTTGCCCAGTCGCTTCAGGTGGCCTCGTACATGATTGGACAGCCCAGTCCTGTTGTCAAACCACTCCCTACAGAGAGGACAGATGAGCTCTGTTTGTTGGCAGTCGCTTGGCAGATCTGCAGAATGATTAGCCTGGGATGGGTCCTCCTCTGCTGGGATCAGAAAATGGAAAAATGGAAACCACATGTAATCAGTCTAATTTACAACAAATATTTATTACTTAAAGCCAATTAAATTTGTCCAAACTAAAACAGAAAAACATCTACACAAACCAGCCTGCACGTCAGCTAACTTGCACCACAGTGGTTGTGTGGGAAGTTTAAAACACAACCTTTCCTGACAAATAAACTAATCAAGTACATGTGGCCAGCATGAGGGCACTGAGAAACATCAGCAACCACACAATAAAAGGTGCTATCACAGGAACACCTCAAAGAAAATATTTATTTACCAACTCTTCTACATTTCCATTCTCAGTGAATCTCCAATCTTTCCATTTTACAGCTTAAATATAAAATATCATGATGCTAGTCCTTTAAGAAAATTGGCACACATTGTCACTGTTCTAATATCTACACCAAGTTTTGTTAATTTTGGAAAAAATAGAGGTCAATCAGTAAATTTGGACCACACCTGAAAAATGCATAGGGTTGTACCTGCTATATGACATTTTCACACACAAAAAAACAAGATTTAGCAAACATGTTACAAATACCCTGGGGCTAAGGCCTCCTATCTTCCAATCCTAGTGACGTCCCAGCTGATTATTATTTTCGTAACATTATTGTCACTAATATTCTGGCTAATTATTATTTTCATAGTGTATTATTGTCACTAACTGGTAAAACCAGCTGCTAAATAAAATTTCTAGCATTCAATCAATTTTCTTTGTCTTTTACCTACCTTTTTTTTTTAAATTCCTAAATAAGAAAAAAAGGTACTTTTGCTGTATAACTACTACCTTAATTGATTTTATTAACATAGGGAACAGGAAAACTCTAAGTCTATTTAAGGGGTGATGAATTGAGAAATCAACTTTCCGTAGAGCCTTTGATATCTAAAAGTTCATAGTGATATAAGAATATCTTGCAAGTTTCGGAGCTTAAAACTTCATTGTTAGTCAAAGAAAAGCTTTTATTGACACTAGTATATTTCAAATATATAATGATCAATGACGTAACAGAATGGGGAAATGCCGCCTTAACAGGTAAATATGTATGCCTGCTTCCGTAACCCCGCCCACTGACTCAGAGCTAAACTGATCACGCTACCAAGCAATAAACATGCCAAAGATAGCAAGATATTAAGCTGTGCCTGGTTGCAGAAGAACAGTCCCTGCACAAGATTTCTTTGTATTCTAAAATTAGGAATGAGTGGACGTTTGTTTACTTCATTTCACCGTGGAATCATTTGTAAATAAAACCGTTTGAGACTGGATTTGAGTAAAACATTTTTTTATATGTAATAGTATTGCATTGTTCCAGATAATTTTGGTTATGTGTAAGGGTCTAACAGAACATACCGTATCACGCTTTCACAGGCTGGAGAATCCTTTATTTGTTGGTTTATTGCGATTTGGGATCAGACTCGGACATGTAACGTAATGGGCCAGGGCTCGCAAAGCCCAACTTTGGGGCTATGTGTTTTCTAGACGGGCTACCAAAACGTAAGCCTGTCGGCAGGCAGGTGAATGTTAAATAGTGAAATAATATTCCTTTCTTGATCCATGTTGTTCACTCTCTTGCCTTGATATTTGTGTGTGTGTGCGTGCAGTTCGTGCTTATATCCACTGATCGAGCGGGCCAAGTCATAAAAAAATAATACTCCAATCAATCTCGGGTGGACGAGAGATAAATCATTTTGTTTGTTTGATAAAGACGTTTTGCGAGCCGTGAGAATCATTCCAGTTGCAGTTTTTAAAACAATCCCTCCCTAATGTGAACTGACAGGGGAGCAGAACCTCATTAAATATGCAATTATCCAATCTTAGCCATAGGCGTTTACTTCCGAGTCTACAGTGCGGCACACCCATAAAAACAAAGCGTTCAGGAGAGAGCCTCAAAACCAGTGTAGAAAATTACTTATTCTTTATGATTTTTTTGAATGTAAAAACCACACTAACGTCATTAGTTGACTTCAGACAACAGTATAAAAAAAATTAAAAAGCCAATTCATGCCACCTTTAAATACAAGAGAAGCATCACCTGTTTTGATTTGTGGCAATGTTCTTCGTCGAATTGGAGGTACTTTCTCAGGAGAAGTCAACTTAGCTGCAGATACAGCCTTCAGGCGTGCCTTCAAACCCACTCTGTGCAAATGTCCTCTTATATGATTAGAAAGGCTAATTCCTGACTCAAATACAGCAGGACAGTATGGACAAGCCTTCAGATCTGTCTCAACATCTGAGCTCGGTTCATGCTTTACAGTGTCGTTTGACTCGGAGATCTCTTCTTCCTTGTATTCATCTTTGACAGAAAACATCCTCTGGGAAGCGTGATTTCTCTCAAAGTGACTTGCCTTTGCAGGTGAAGTCTGTTTTCTTACAAAACGTGCATTAGCATTCTTATTGATTTCACATTCTTCAGGTCTAAGATCATCATTGGAATCACACATTAAGTCACCGTTGCTGATCAATTCTTTACTCCTTTTGAATGTTTCGGGTTTCTTGAAAGTTTGTCGACATTTTGGGAAATCTAAAAGAATATCTTGGCCCTGCATATTGTGGAATGGAGTTGACATTTTCCTTTTGGAAGGGGACTTCTTCATTGTTTGCTTTTCCAAACTTAAATGTGTATTGTTGGGGTTTCCAACATCTTCTGAAGAAATTATATTTCCATCAGACTTAAAAGTTCTTTTAGTGTTCCCTTCTTTAGAATGAGCTGATCTTTTCAGACACTTTGAAGGAGACAAACTAGTTCCTGTTCCAGATAATGTGGTCTCGTAATTGAGGGAATCGTCAAGAAACTCTTTCGTACTACTTCCATCAGGCTCTTGATGAGTGTTGCATTCTGAGGCAGTCTGATCACTAGTTTTCTTTCTGGATAAAAGTGTGTGAATTGATTTGTCAAGTCTTGATTGGCTTTGGACACTTTTGTGTGTCCACACCTTTTTCTTTCGTAATAGACCGCACTTCTGATCAGATGACAAACTCTCATTTTTGTCAGGTGCCCGGAGCTTTACAGACAATTTTGGTGACTTTGCTGTTGGTTTTGCACATGAAGTAAGAGCCTTGCAAACAGAGGTCGGCTGTTTAGTTAGCGATGGCTCTTCATCACTGCTTTCAAGGGAATGTGAGGATTCCTGTTCTTCATTAAACTGCTGTTGACATGAAGCCTTAACATGATTTCCAATTATGTTTTTAGATTTTCTTTCAACAGAACAGGAGTAGGAAATTGGACACGTTGATTTATTGACTTTGCGCTCCTGAAATCCATCTGATTTCCAAACAGTCAGATCAGAACCACTGATGCCATGCTTATGAAGCAAATGGCGTCTCAGTTCAACTTCATTCATTTCAACAAAATCACATTTGTTACAACTATAGTATCGCTTGTCCTTCTCATGGGTCTTAGCGTGTTGCACAAAGGTGTTCGGACAGTTCGTTCCAAAGTTACATTGGGGGCATTGCAACTTTGCATCTTTACCTTCATCTTTAATTTGATGCTCATTTATTTCTTCCATAATTTTCTGTCGCTTACCCCTGTGAACACTTATGTGATTTAACAGTGAACTATGATCATGGTAACACTGCCCACATTCCTTACATATGAATGGCTTTGAACTAGTTGTATCTTTATTGCATGTAATTTGTCTGTTTTCTTGCGATTTTTCTTTAAAACTGCTGTTACGCTGAAAAAAAGTAGGTTCCTCCCTAGAACATGAGTCTGATGGCAAAGTTTCTCTAATTAATCCCATCTTTTGAGTCTTACTACTCGGTTTTTTTGCTGGTTTGGGAAAAATGTGTTTGACTGCCTCAGCAGCTCCATTTAAATACTTAGTATGTTTTACAATGGGTGACTTTAATTTGGATTGTTTTCTTGGGGAACGTTTCTTCTTAACAGGGCTGCACTCTGTCCGGCTTCCTTCACCTGGATGATCTTTTTTTGAATCAAAATTCAAACCAGAGTATAGGTCCTCTGAAGGATCGACTTTTAACACTAATTTTTCTTTACGTTTTCTTCTTTTATGGCCAAGCGGTGACGGAACTCTCCTTTTATGGTTGATGGGTGAAGGAACGGGGGACAGTTTTTCCTCCATTTCGAGACCGTTATCATCATCCCACAGGAACTTCATAAATTCCCTTTGGGGATTCCAGCTAAGGTCATTTCCATCATCATAATTATCTAATGAACTTTCTGGAGATTCTGTATCAAAGCCCCATATGCCCCTATTCTCCACATCCTCCGCAGTCAACGTTTGCCTGATTGTTATTTCCCCATCTTTTCTGAGTGTATCAGGTCCTTCAAAGTGAACGTTGGTTGTGACAGAATTCTGAGCTTGTAATGATTTGGGAAGGAATACTGGTACATTTTTTGAAATATCCAGCAAGATTTCATCTGATATATGGGGTGAGGTGGATCCATTGACGTAAGCAGCCTTGGCTGGTCCATCTGAGCAAATGGAGTCCATAAAACCGACACTGGTCAGGAGGTCTCCTTGGTCACCAAGTAGTGCCATGGTATCTTGAGGACAATGCACTGATGGCCCTGGTGTAGCTCCCTCTGCAGAAAATGCCTCTCTGTTCAAAAGGTCCTGAGAGATTCTTGACATTGAGGTGTCATTCTCCTCTACTTTGGCACTCTCCTTCAAACCAGACATTCCTAAGAGTCCTAAGGACCGTTTCTGGGGACAAAAAAAAGAAAAGATTATTAATTAATTAATAATTTAATTTATGTTAAGTTAGTGACATTAAACATAAACCCTCATGCTGTTCCAAACCCGTAAGACTTTCATCTCCAGAAGCACAACTGAAGATCTATTTAACGAAATCTGAGAGCTTTCTTTCCCTCCATTGACAGGTATGCAACTACCAAGCTCCAGAAAGGTAGTAAAGACATCATAAAAGAATTCAGTGACTCCAGGGGCTTAATCTCAATTTTACGAAGCGACGAGAGATTTGTTTGCACAAGAAACCATAATTAACCCCATTATTTACAAATATCAATCTCCAATGCATGTACATAAGAGCACCAAAACTCATGCGTGTTGTGTTGACGCGAGAGCAGACCTTGTTGCTTGAACGCATGTCAGAGATTAATATTTTCTAAATAAAGATGTAAACTAGGGCTAGGTATCGATTCAGATGTTCCATTTCAATTCGATTTCGATTCACAAGTCCTCAAATCGATTCGATTTTGATTCTTGATTCGATTTCGATTCGATTTTGGATTCTCGATTCAACTCAAATGAATATAGATTTAATACAAATACTACAGGTATTTATAAAAAAGAACAGTGAACATAAATGGGTAATTAAAAAGAAATGAAGAGCCACAATCATGTATGTTAAACTTTTTATTTTTGGTACACCTGAGTACATTAAAACAGAACGCATCTCTATATTTCAAATCCATACAATTGTTAAATACAATTTTGATGCAACTTTATTTAAAAAAAAAATATCTGAGAAGTATTTTATGGATGTTTTGATATATTTATTCTAAAACATAAGCTAGGATATTGGATGATTTTTTTTATAGCAATTTTCAGTACACGACAAGCTTTTCTTGCGATTTTGCCGCTCGTGTGCATTTACTTTTCATACATGAGAAATACGTTCATTATTTT
Organism: Pseudorasbora parva; assembly: GCF_024679245.1. Lineage (NCBI taxonomy): Eukaryota > Metazoa > Chordata > Actinopteri > Cypriniformes > Gobionidae > Pseudorasbora > Pseudorasbora parva. The sequence continues at coordinate 11,080,920 of NC_090180.1, forward strand.
TTTAGTCTATGGTTGAGTAGTTCTCGTGGTAACAGACAACAATACCTTAACGTGCTGACTTAAGTTGACTGTGGACTAACTATTATTTGAGGAAATCTGTTTATAATATAAGCTATTAGGGTTTCAATTATTGATCCTGCGCTGTATATGGACTATAATTTGAATATGTCTATAATGGCTAACGTACATGCTTAAGTGACTGCTCAGGTTTGATCCTAATGCACGACAACGCACCGGAAGCTGCCATTTAAACATTGAATGGATAAATGATGTGCGCCTCTTGCTCCTTTGTAAGATAACGCAAGGCAAATGGGTGACATCTAGTGGAGAAGACTAGTAATTAGACTTACGTTAATCTTATGTTCAATGTTAGTGGAAATAAATATTGAAAAAAAAAGATTCGTGGCCTTTGAGAATCGATTCTGAATCGACCAGATTTTAAAAACCGATTAATCGAAAAATCGATTTTTTTGCCCAGCCCTAATGTAAAGTTTTTTTTTGTGTCACAAACAAAACACTCATGTCACTTCACAGAATTGTGGTTAATACAAATGTTGTCTCATACAACATGACAATGTGTAGCTGCCACGCTGGACTACTACGCTTAATGAGGCAGTGACAGAGACTTAAAAGGTCCTGTTCTTCTCGATCCCATCTTTCAAACTTTAGTTAGTGTGTAGGCTAATGCTGCTGTTAGAGAATAAATAATACCTGAAAAATTATAAAGCTCAAAGTTCAATGCCATGCGAGATATTTTATTGAACATAAGTTCCCTTTCAAAGCCTACAGTGAACGGCCGTTTTGGACTAGAGCAGGAAGTGCAGGGATGTAATGACGTCACTAGAACCGTTTGTTGACTAACCCTCCGCCCACAAGAACACGCAAAAAGGGGGCGTGGTCTTGTTGCTCTCCCACATGGAGAAGAGCGCACATTCAGCGCCTGCATCTCCCCGTTATGGTAAGAGGCGGGACCTTTCCGGACAAAGTGCGCTAAGCTGCTGTTGAATCACAACACTGGAACCGCTGGCACAATCAGAACTCGTTACGTGTTTCTGAAGGAGGGACTTCATAGAACAAGGAAATCATCAGGCCGTTTTTAGGACAGAGGAAACAGCGCTGTACAGATAAGTAAATTGTGTGAAAAATACTGTGGTTTTTTACACGCAAAACATGAACTCATGTTATATTGCTAAGCTAAAAGTGCTACCGCCAGATAAAGAGATCGACTGAATGGATTCAAAAATTGTAAGACTTAACTGTTTAACTCGAAGGGACTTGGAAAATGAGCCTATTTTCAAAAAAAGTGGAGTGTTCCTTTAAAGCCTGTGCTGACATCGCGACTGAATCCATTCAGTACTAATTCTCTGGGCGAGGCAAAGCAGAGGAAGGGTAGGAAACCTTTCATGTTTCAAGATCAGCTCATCTTGGCTGTTATTTTCTCAAAGGCAGAGAAGGACACCTAGAACTCAGTTTACACTGATCAAAAGTTCTAGCCACTTGCGGACAATATTCAGGCTAGAGGAACTCATAATGTTGAAAAACCTCATAAAATTAAAATTTCATGCCATGGGACCTTTAAAGGGGACTTCAGCACTGGGAAGATGAATCTGTATTTAAACTGGGTCAATAATGTAGTAGAAATGTGAAATTATTTTTGAATTTGGTGCCTTCTAGACAGAAAAAACTGAAAACATATTTTTGTCTCATGAGGATGAAAGACAACAACTCCAACTCTCTGCCCTATGAGGCCACTCCCAAAGCCACCGCTACTGGATCACTGGATCATTTGCCCACCACGTTCATTCTCATAAAATCAGTTCAGTTCACTTCATCAACTGAATGTGTCCGTTCAATATATTGTGATTTAGCCGCTGAGCAAGTGTCACGGCACAAACGCAACAGGAGTCAGATTACATTCATCGTGATGAATGAGCTGAATGAGCTCTCATGATGAGAGCTGAAATTATCGCGTCCGTGGCAGTCGTTCACAGCGCGTGTTCAGTCTGCCGCATTTTCAGTTCATGCCTTTGGAAGCTTAGCTTAGGACTTTACTTAACTTAAGCTTAATAGAAATTTATTTGAGAAGTTGAAAGACTCTGCTCCGCTGCTCCGTTTACATGAATCCCTGCAGCTAATATACAAAGCCATATGCTAATCGCTGAATTAACCCTTTAATGTTACGAAGCGACAAGAATACTTTTTGTGTGAGAAAAAAAAAAGACTATTCAACAATGTTTTCTCCTCTGTGTCAGTCTCATACGCTGTTGATGTATTAAACAAAGTACAGCACTTGCAGAACACAGACTCACCATTGACTGAGCATGTGATGCTGACGCAGGAGCCGGCATTGACATAGAAACTGGAAGTGCTGTACTGGTTTTACTGTGTGAATAGCATAGTAGAATGATCTTAAAGAGAAGAGATTGTTCAATAAAGTTGTTATTTTTTTGTCAAGTTTATTTTTGCACAAAAAGTATTCTCCTCACCTAATAACATTAAGGTTGAATGGGTGGATCAGAGAGCTCTCGGATTTCATCAAAAATATCTTTATTAGTTTTCCAAAGATGAACAAAGATTTGGAACGACATGAGGGCAAGTAATTAATGACAGAATTTTCATTTTTGGTGAACTAACCCTTTAACAACATCAATGCATACTTCTCTTGACAGCTGGTTAACAACGTCATTAAAATTCAAAGCAAATTTCAACACATTTAGTAAGCCAATCAATTCTTATTGTAAAAAAAATGCTGGTAGGCAGTAGGCGCCCCAACTGGTTGGTATGCTTGAAGTGATGGTGGAAATGCCACAAACAACTAGGCAGAGTTTTAGCTTATTAATAAAATAAATACATTAGAGTATGCATTATTATACATCATGGGTGATACAGAGAAGGAACAGAGAAACCATTTACAGGCACACTGTGCATACAAGATATAGAAAGGAATACTTGTAATTGCTTATGTGCATTATGAAACACTGTATAAATAAAAATAAAACACTTGACAATACTGAATACTACTACAAAGAATCACCAACAGATAGCCGGGGAAATCTCTTCAGTCGCTTCTCTTAATGTGACAATGGTATGCAAATCACATGCTAAGAAAATAATCTTTAGGAAAACATCTATGCCTAAATGTATAAACACACGAACAGTTTAAATAACACCTTAAAAGTATTAACAGTTGAGTTGTCATGATATATAATTGTTACGATGCAATACTTAAACACCACATTATATCTTTGTGGATCAAGTTCAGTACGTTATATTGCATAATTAACGTTAGTGGTTCACAACACATGAAATCCTTCAATCCTCCAACCAATTTACTCAAACAGTCATTTTAGTCATTTAAACTGGCAGTGCCGATCAAGAATTACGTGCGTTAATAACTTGAAATATATTTCTGACATTTTTCTGTTTAGGCATTGCTGTTACTACATGAGAGTGTGCTATGAGAGTGTGCTAGCAAGGTAGCAATCAAGCCCATTATGTTCAACATCAAGCTTAAAAACACTTGCCCGTAGCAGAATATTGGGGACACTTTGATGGTTTCACCTTTCAGTGTTGTTGCCAGATGCATTTTAGCCTACCTTTCTGCAGGTGCGATTGTGGACAATAAAACTGAAGTGAAATCATTTCATTTTTGCTCGCTCAAGCTTTCCATCTATTGCGAAGCCGCCATATTTGCTTGATGGTCCACAGACAAAGGCATTGCACCTCGTTGAGGGGGACTCCAAAAACTTGACCAAATGTATTTTCAAAATGGTTGATATTATCATTGCATAAAAGCAGCTATTTATTTATCATAAAACTTTACACAATGAAAACATATTGGGTACATTTAATCGGAAGAAAAATAATAATTTGTATGAGTCATGTAAATAATGTCCCCCAAACAAAAAGTGGACTATTCCAAATAGGTGGCAAGTAGAAGTACTGACGGTAAAGTGAACAGAAGATAAGCAGAAAGAATGACAATGGCACTCCCAAGCAGTTATTTTGATTAAAATAGCGCTCATAGCACGGTATATCACAGAAAAATGATTCACGTTAAGTCATGAATGCATATGTATATCAATTTTGAACTGGGGATACACAAGAAATTCCTTCAAAGGTGTTTCCCCAAAATAATGTTACGTCTAGTCAGACAAGTATCGGTATCATACTAAAGAACGTAAAATGCGTTACATGTATTCATTGAATTAGAATAGTGTGGCTTTCTGTTCTCTAAGCCCGTAAAATACATAATGTATAGAGCTACAAGGGACATCCCTGTTGCTATTATCTTGTCTCTGTAATTAATGTTTTAATGCTGATTTGCATGACCTTGCGCGCGGCGCGAGCGACAGTTCACAGCTCGCGGGGTTCAATTGCCGCCTTCAAGAGAACGTCAGTTGCTAAAGTATTCCTCACAAAATGCTGTTTAATTATATACCATCCAGAAAAATGTACTTATATGTAATGTTTTAGAGTTTTTATAGTCACTTTGCTATTTATTTTGACACAAAGAGTACCAACAGATATTCCACCGCGATTTAAGCGAATATATATATTTTTTTTTAACTCGGAGAAACATTAGCCAACTGGCTAATAGCTAAACTCGAGGGTTCACAGTAAATTAATTGCTTATTTACCTCAGTATATTGTAATGCTTAAAACAGATGTGTAGCTCAATTATCTATATTGCAGTTGTTTTTCAGGATGTCAAGGACACCCACAAGATGTTAGACTCTGAAGAAGGAGTTTCGTCGCTGGATAACCTGTTTTATGACGGGCCAGTGATTCAGAAAGTGTATGTAGGCCTTTACAAATGATACCTGGTCAGAGACACGCCGGATATACTAGTTATTAACGTACTTTTATGACGCATTTTTCTGTATGGCTCTGTTTAGGAAACCATTATGTCAAGGACATGGCTCTTGGTTCTTTGATGCTCCACCCTCATTATCACAAATACCTGCAACACAAGACATCCAGGAAGAGGCAGCACACCTTTCCTCATTTAGTGAGTCTTATTTAGATTGAAGGTTTTTTCGATATATTTCACTGCCAGTATAGAGTGTAAATTTAATCACTTTCATGTTTTTAGTACATAAAAAGAGATAACAGTGACTCAAAAAAGGCTGTTACAGTTTTGTTTCATTCCTTATTTATAAAGGTTACTCTCAGAGATCAAAGACATTTTTGGCTCCAGCTCAAAAACCATTTCACAATCATAATGAAACTGTCCAAGGGCAGACTGTGAAATCACATGAGCTGGAAGAATCTGTTTTGTGGACCTGTGAACCCTCTAGAGAAAGAAATCAGGCTGTCAGCATGAAGGGTTTTGTGGAATCAAGGCCTTTACCTACTTCCAGTGCTCCTCCCTTCAAGACCCGGTACTCCTTGCTACATCTTGATCGAGTTAACAAAATTTGCTGATGTAACAAGCAGTTCTTTTTGTTTAAAATGGATATTGGCAGTAGAACAATAAGTTGGTAAACAAACTGCATTTATCTTCCTATTTTTAACATAGGCTGTTCAGAGCTCCCACAAGAAGGGTATCAGTGAATGGTGAAGATGGTTTCCTAAATCATAAGTTGTCAACAACAAATGACACTGGTTTCCTGGGTCAGGTTGCTATGACAAGCAGCGGCCCACAGACTACACATGCTGTTGCTACCTGTAGTCCCTTTATTGGTTTGGGCCAAACAGAACAAAAATGTGATGTACCTGCAAAAACAAACAATAATCTCCATCTTGGTTTCAATCCTGGAGAATTTGAAGGTAATATAATACTAATACAATATTAGTTAACAGGAATGCCATGATAAAGAGTTAGTTCATGTGAAGCAGTCAATGTTAGTTTACCAAATTAACCAGCTATTCTGTCTGAAGTTAAACCGTTGTACGTTTTAATAGTCGAATATAGCCTAGAGTCTTTTAGGCCATACATAAAAACTATAACATTTCCATCCATAGAACACTGTTATACTGAATATTTGTCCGGTTTCAAACAATTAGTGTTATACTGAATATTTGTCCAGTTTCTAATACTGATGTTGTTTTTAAAGGGTCATCTGGAAAAGGAGCACTCCGCTCAGTCTCTGAAATTCGTATCCTTCTCCATTCAGCCCAGCTGATAAGAAAAACATTTCAATTCTATTAAGGACCTCATGAAATCAAAGTTTTGCATTAGCATTGAGCTTAACTAAATGCTAGTGTATTTCTAAAAGCTGACAAATTGCACTTTTAGTTTATATTTACATTTTTAAAAAAACTTAGATGATTTATGTTGCACTAAACAGATTAACCAGGAGAAGTTCTTAACGTCCCACCCAAAGTTCCTTATGCAATAGCAAATATATAGGAAGGAAAACTCTGATTTCATGGGGAATCATTTCATTTTAAATAATTCCTGTAAGTCTTCTTTAATGTACATTTATACCTTTGGAATGTGAATGATCTATTTATTGTTATGTTCATTGTTTTCCTTTAAATACCTGTAGCTGCTAAATTCAGAAGCGTTTTTAAAGAATTCCCTTACTTTAACTATGTGCAGTCCCAGGCATTGGATGATGTGAGTCTCTAGTATTTATATCTATATAATTTAAAGTTAATAAACACAGTATGTTGTAGATGATGGCTCTATTTCAGGTTCTGTACACCAATAAAAATTTTGTTGCCTGTGCTCCCACGGGCTCTGGGAAAACAGTGCTCTTTGAGCTGGCCATTGTTCGACTACTGATTGAATCTTCTGAGCCCTGGCATAGTGTCAGAGCTGTGTACAGTAAGTAACAAAACTTAAAATTATTATTATTTAAGCATAGTAGGATTATAAAATGAGTCATTTTATTTACCGGTAGTAATTTATAATAAATACTGCATAACATTTTTTTGGTTTATGCTTTAGTGGCACCAATTAAGGCTCTTTGCAGTCAACGATATGAAAGCTGGAAACAGAAATTTGGACCTCTTGGACTAAACTGCAAGGAGTTAACTGGAGACACAGAGATTGATGATATTTTTGAAATTCAGGATGCTCATCTAATTTTTACAACTCCAGTAAGTTGCCACATATGGTTCAATCTAAACATCAAACATCTTTCCAACAGGTCTGAAAGTTGTTTTTTCTTTTAAAAGGAAAAATGGGACAGCATGACAAGGAGATGGAAGGATAACTGTTTATTGCCATCTGTTCGTCTCTTCCTTATTGATGAGGTCTGATTTATTTGCCCCACATGATCTTCACTTGAAAATAGATGGCAGTGTTTTGTCAATTAATTTTTATTATTTTGTCTACGTCTAGGTGCATGTGGTGAAAGACAAAACCCGTGGAGCCACTCTTGAGGTTGTGGTCAGCAGAATGAAAACCATGCACTCCTATCACCTGGCTGTAAATTCAGAATCAAAAGCATCCGTGAGATTTGTGGCTGTCTCAGCTACCATCCCAAATATCCGCGACGTACGTACCAAAGAAGTCATTTAAATTAATCTCTTTATCTGTCTTCAGGTTAATTTAGTCAATTCCTGTGCTGTTATCTACAATTTTGAAGGTATCTGAATGGCTTTCGGATGAGTCAGGGCCTGCCACTTGTCTGGAGATGGATGATAGTCACAGGCCAGTGAAACTGAGGAAAGTGGTGCTTGGGTTCCCCTGTGGAAGTAATCAGAATGAATTTAAGTTTGATCTTTCTCTCAACTACAAAATGGCCAACATTATTCAGACCTACTCTGATCAAAAACCAACCCTTGTGGTAAGTGAATCTTTGTGAGTGCAAATGTGTTGAGTTGTGTATTTTAAAAAAATGGATATAATAAATTTATTTTGAAATTAATAGTTTTGCTCCACAAGAAAAGGAGTTCAACAGTCTGCTGCTGTGCTTGCCAAGGATGCCAGATTCATTATGAATATTGACCACAAACAAAGGTACTATATAGTGCTATAGATTACATAGGCCACAATTACACATTTCTATTTTGAAATAAATATATCAGATAAAATTGGTCTGGAGATAAAATCTATATATACAACCTGCTCCTGGAGGCCCACTGTCCTTCAGAGTCCTACCCCAATCAAACACACCTGAACCAGCTGATCAAAGTCCTACTAGGCATAGTAGAAACTTTCATGTTGTGCCCCAATTTACATACTGTCCATCCTAAATAGAATTCGAAATAAGTATTAGCATGTTTCAAATTGCAGTATGTTGAAATGAGTATTCCAAAGATACCCGGATGGTCTCCTTTTTCTTGTTGGAATCCGAAGTGCAGATTCTATTGCATGCTGGTGAAGGATTTAATTAGAACTACCAACACAATTAAAATGTGTTACAAACACTACAAACATAGCAGATGTGCAAGAACGACAGTCGAGGAGAGAGGTTTAGATAAAAGGGTTTGAGTGATTAATAATCAATTTATAACCTGACAAATATGTTTATTCAATGTTATCCACATTAAAGAGCCCCTATTATGGATTTTTAAAAATTGACGTAAGATTTGTCTTGCAAACGTACCCACATGTGTACCGTGAGAATAAAAATTATGATTAAGTAATATTACCTTAAAAGCGTACTTCAGCACTGGGAAGATGAATCCATATTTAAACTGGGTCATCAATGTAGTAGAAATGTGAAATTATTTTTGAATTTGGTGCTGTATTGTATTTTTGTCTCATGGGGATGAAAGACTACAATTCCCAGAATGCTTCGCTGCCCTGTGAGGCCATTCCCAAAGCCACCAACATGATTACTGTGACTGAATTGGAGAAGACACTACAATTAAAAACTGAATGTGTCTGTTCAATATAATAAGTGAGTCACCGCGCGAGTATCACAGCACTGAGTACTAACTGCAGGATCAGATAAATGAGCTGATGAGCTCTTGTGATGAGAGCCGAGGTAATCGCGACTACACCCACGGCATACATTCACAATGCAAGTTCAGTCTGACGCGTTTCATTTCATGCCTTTGCAAGCTTAACTTTCAGAGAAACTATTTTGAGAAGTTAAAAGACTTACATTGCTCAGCATAGCTCCGTTTAAATGAGTGCCTGCAGCTGCCAGCTGAGCTCTAAGTGTGATCTCCCATCCCTCACGCGCGAGTTCAAAACATGCGGAAATGGCTCCCTCTGCTGGCTGTAATCTTTAGCCTTTGGCCAAACACTCTTCCTATGATATCGTCAATTTGCATCATAGGAGGAATTTTTCCAGAAATAAAATGCATAAATCTCTTGTCTCAGGGGGATATGAGGGGGGAAAGCACAATTATTTGAATATACTCCAGGGTTTCCACTGATACAAAGCTATATGCTAATCGCTGAAGTAACCCTTAAAAGCATGGCTATTTTTCAGCTTCACACTCAAAATAACTTTTTCTTCACAAAAACTACATATTTTAAGAGCATAGTATAATTCAGTGAATTGGGACGTAGCACCAGGCAGTTGTGTTGAGGCAAATTGGAGTTAGTTGGAGCAGGACAGTGGCCCTACAGGATCAAGTTTGGACACCCCTGATATAAGTACATATTTGAGTATATTGTTCTTGAACTTCCACATATATATTAACCATACTTTTTTTAAGATTACTCTTGAGATGTGTACATGTCTTAGTTTAACTTTTTTTTTTTGTAGACTGATGAAATATGCAAACTCTTTGCTTGATGCAAAACTCCGAGGTGTGTACAATATTGAGATTTCTTCTGTACGACATTCATGAATACATAGGTATACGCTGTTTTATGAAGTTAAACTAAGCAATTTTCCAGATCTGTATATTTGTGGCATTGGATATCATCATGCTGGCATGGATGTGTCAGACAGGAAATTGATTGAAGAAGCCTTTACAATGGGCGACTTGCCAGTGTTATGTAAGTTCTGCAAATATATTTTCACTCATTTACTTTTGATTGTTCATTAATCGGTATATAAAGTATTATTAAACAAAAGATTACAAACATACCTTTTTTTCTTATATTCAGTTACAACCAGCACCCTAGCCATGGGTGTGAACTTGCCAGCCCACCTTGTGGTAATCAAATCCACATTGCACTATGTTGGTGGTGCATGTGAAGAGTACAGTGAATCTGACCTGTTACAAATGATTGGGAGAGCTGGCAGGCCACAGGTACTGCTAACAAATTAAGAGCATGACTTGTTAAGTAGAGACTTCAGGAGGCCTCTCGTGGCATTCTAGAGTCTTTATGTGTATAGGTTGTAATAATACAACAGTTGTAATAATCTAGAAATAACTTAAATATAGTTTACTCAATAGGTAGACATGAACCAAATATACAAAACAATATACAAAAACATGCATATATTACATATAAAATAAGTGGCAGCTCCATGAGCAGCAATAATAAGAAGTCAAGCACTTTGGCTAAATATCAAGTGGCAATGCAAACATAGAGTTGTTACAGTAATAAAATACGTCTACTGTACGCACTGTGTTTGTTTTTTGTTTAGTTTGATACGACAGCGACTGCAGTGATCATGACCCGGTCTCAGACAAAGGACAGATACACACATTTCTTAAGTGGCATAGACAGCATAGAGAGCAGGTACCACCTAAAACACATTTTGTTCAGTCTAAGAGGAATTTTTAAATTCCCTAAACATATGATTTAGGCTAGTTGATTCATGTGTTATCTATGCATGCGATAAGTACAACATAATGACTATTTTCAGCTTGCATACAAACTTGGTCGAGCACTTGAATGCAGAAATAGTTCTCCACACCATATTTGATGTGAACATGGCTCTAGACTGGATCCGCTCCACCTTCCTGTACATCCGTGCTTTAAAAAACCCCAAGCACTACGGTAAATCCTAAACCTTGTCCAATCTATAAACATCAAAAGCGCTACTAGCTTTTTTTTATTCGTCTCATGTTTTGTCAGGTTTTCCCCCTGAGCTTGACAAATGTGGAATTGAGACAAAACTTCAAGGTATGAAAAAATGATTAGCTGATTTGAATCAGTTGATAATCAGTCTTATGAAACCTACTAGACAGAAACTTTACATGGTGTGTTTCAGAACTGTGCTTGAAGAATCTCAACTCTTTGGCCTCTTTTAACCTGATTACCATGGATGAAGACATTAACATCAAGCCCACAGGTTACTGATATTGCTCTTTTTTCCATTAAAAATATAAAAGTTTACCGTTTCTCTTTTTATGATTATTTTAAAGACTACAGATTTTGATTTTTATATATATATATATATATAAACAAAAATGTTCACACACAGAGATTGGAAAACTCATGGCTAGGTACTGTGTTGCCTTTGACACTGTGAGGCAGTTCAGTATGGTGACTGGAACAGAGACGTTACCCGAGTTGGTAAGAAAGCGTTTCCGTATCCATTGCTATTTTATTCTTCAGAACAACACAATGAAAGAAATATTTTTTTTCCCTTTTGTAGATTGAAATGATATCGAAGGGAAAAGAATTTAGTGATGTGCAACTGAGAGTAAATGAAAAGAAAACCTTGAACATGTTGAACAAGGATAAGAACAGAAACACCATCAGGTCAAAGTTGTCTTTAACTACCCAGCTCTCATAGTTAACATACTGTTTATAGGTGCACTGAAGAATGTCAGCTATAATATTTTCTTTTTAGGTTTCCTATGGAAGGAAAGATCAAAAGTAATGACATGAAAGTGAATTGGTATGGTCTAGATTGCTATTACTGTTTGAATGTACAATTTTACCACTTTATTGCATGGTCTGCATATTTATTTATACATGTGATTTATAATCTCATTTTAGTCTGATTCAAGCTCAGCTCAGCTGCATCCCCATTCAGGAGTTTGGACTCGTACAGGACACTGGAAAAATATTCAGAAATGGAAATAGAGTCAGCAGATGTATGTTACTAACATAATCTGTTTAAGCTTTTATTCTGTCAGTCTGATAATATGACCATGAAGTTGCAAATGTACAATTCTTTCTTGTGGCACTTTTTACTTTGCATAAAATTAATTAAAAAAACCTCTTTTGATCTCTGCCAGATCTGACTGAGTTTCTTAGTCATCACTCCAAATCAAATTTTTCAGCTCAACTCAACTCTTTAATTCTTGCCAAATGTTTTCGAGCTAAACTGTGGGAGAACTCATCTTACGTCTCCAAACAGATTGAGAGGATAGGTCAGGGAGCACACCTAAATGTTTATATATCATCATTTAAAAAGGATAAGTCATGTCTTTGTTTATTGAAACTAAAGTAAATGAATGGAACCTACTGATTCAAAAAGTAGTATATTTGTTGAGAAGGATGTATGTGTTTCTATATTTGGATTCTATATTTTCTGTTTTTATCTATAACTTCTTTTCTAGGATTAACGCTCGCAACTGCTATGGTGAATGCAGGGCTTACAACTTTCAGCAAAATTGAGCAGACCAGTCCCAGAGAGCTAGAGCTAGTAAGCAAAAATCTCCTACATAGATGATTTTGGAGTTTAGAAATACATTTATTCTTGATGTAGTCATAGTGTCCCTTTCTGTTTTATAGTAGTAGTACTCAATCACAAAAACGTCGCACACCTGTGTGTGATAGGTGCGTAGGAGACCAGGACAAAAAAGTCCTATTATCATCAAATGAAAAGGAGAAGTCCCGCACACTATCAACTCGCAATTAAAAAGATTTATTGTTTCATTGCAACGTTTCGATCTTTCGATCTTCCTCAGGCATCCTATAGTAGTAGTACTGACATTATTATTTATCTATCTATTTCTGCCAGATTGTGAACCGACACCCTCCATTTGGGAACCAGATTAAGGAAGCTGTCAGCAAACTTCCCAAATATGAAGTTAATTTGAAACAGGTAACATTATGTTACACTATATATATATATATATATATATATATATATATATATATATATATATATATATATATATATATATATATATATATATATATATATATATATATATATATACACACACATTACAGTCTCATATTTGGGTAGTTGTCATAGAATAAAGTTGTGAAAAGCTGATCATTGAAGCTGAAACCTGTAATTATCCATATCCAAATTATTTTAAATAGCTTTTTGAGATAACACTAATTGAGAGAATACATTAAATATTTATACTTTTTTTTTTAAACTGTTACGCTGCAGGATCATCTTCAATGAAATAGTGAAGGCAATAATATTTCCATTCACTCAAAATTTAAGCTAATATATTTATGATTATTAAAAAAAGATTTACAATTTCCTATATCATTTTATATAATCAAATTTTTTCTAGATTTCTCGGTACAGTCTGTCCACAGCTGAGATTGTGGTCACAGTGAACTTGCAGAATTTTAAGGAGTTGGCAACGAAACGCACAGCAACAGACCACCATTGTGTTACTCTCATTATTGGGGACTGTGACAATAATGTCGTTTTCCAGCAGAAAATCATGTAAGATCTCTGTGATGTAATAATCATAGGGAAGTTTTCTTAAAACATTTTTAAAAAATTATAAAGAAAAGTGTAATAGATCCATTATTTGATTTTCTAGGGACTCATTGCTCTTGAAGTCTGGGAGCTGGTCAAAGAGAATCGAGGTGACAAGAACACCTAAGGGAGATGAGCTCAGCATTCATTTGATCAGCTCTGAATATGGTCAGTGGTCATAGCTGATGCCTGAAAACCACTTAAACAAGCCATAATGGCTTTTTGGATGTTCAGATAGTCATTCAATAAAAATAATTTACACGTAGAGTGAATTGTTCTCTCTGGTAATATTTAAGAATAATTAATAATTGTTGATTTTGTAGTGGGTCTGGACGTACAGCAGAAGTACACCGCCTTCTACTCTGAAGCAAAGAGGTTTGGTGCTGAGTCCTGCATCAGAGAGAGCCCTAAATGGAGAGTGCAGAGGATTCTCGGCACAGAGAAGAGACAAGGCCCTACGTCAACAATTCTTGCTACTTCAAATGAAGGTCAGACTTCTGGACAACAACAACAATTTAATCAGACCTCAGACAGAGTTACAATACATTTAAACTAGACTTTGTACCATACCAATAATAAATAGTCTGATAAATCTGCTGAAACTTAAATAACTATATAAATGCTTTTGACTCAAACACTTTGACACTTTCAAATGTAGACATTATCATCATGGATGAAGTTGCTCCAAACATAGTTAAGAGACAGTGCCATCATCTCTGCAAAAACAAGGAGCTCTGTGGACACGAGTGCTGTGAGTATGAGATAGATGATCATGCTGTCATTAGCTGTGTTTATCACAAGGTTGCAAATGTAACTAATGCCAAAATTTTAATATTGCCTAAAACATTCGCAAATAAAGCACTAATTCACAAAGTTTCCATCCAGCCATTTGAACAGAACAAATGCGTCACTTTATGATAAACTGCTGATAATTATCACTAAGAAAAATGGATTTTGATGCAGTATGAGAAGCCACTGTATAGCCTATAATATATTGCTCCTCAGAGCGCACAGACGAAACGCAATAAACGCAATCATGTTATCTTGCTTTCTGAAACGGATGCCTGCTGTTTGGAGTCGCAACTATATAAGAACTACTTTGACAACAGACTTTGCGCAGACATTTCAGAACTGTTATGCCATCCCATTGCAAAGTCACATGTGTTTTTGGATGCGCATAGAGGAATTTATTCAGTAAATATGTTTTCACCATCGTTTTCTTATTGGATAAAAAATGTATCCGACTCAGTTGAGTGGATGTTTTCTGTGCTCACTTTTTAGAATTTATGCACGTCTTGGTGTTTTCATCCAGCGGTTTTTATTATGCAATATTCCAAAATACGCATAAAATGGCTGGATGTAAACATAGCTATCTGTGCTGCTTGATGACCTAGTTTCCCTTTAGGCAAAGTTGGAGTCATGAAAAGGGCTCAGTCCAGCTTCTCCTCATACCTTAACAATCTAAAAATGAGGAACGAGAGACTCTGTGTGCCTCCAGTGAAACGTTTGAAGGTCAGAACTCTGACTATCAAGGGTCACATGTACACAATTGTCAGAAAATTCAATATAGTTTAATAATAGTACACTATAAGATATACTGTATTGTGTCAAAGTTTAAATCCAGTTACTCTTTAGATGATGATGAATAATGGGACAGCAGCTGTAAGCATGCAGCAGTTCTCATACAAACCCAAAGACACACTGCCTGCTGCCAAGAGGTATTTTGGTATTCTGCTGACAACAAAAGTTGCCCTATTATTGGTGATGAAGTGGTCATTGTTAATATTGTTGGTATTATTTCCTAAATTTGACATTTATTCCTTAAGGTTTGAGGGAAGTCAGTGTTATACTCAAAGTAAATATGAAATCAAGGAGATGGAGGCCAGTTTTGTCACTCCACATGAAAATTTGTCTTCATACCATGATGGTACTCTATGTTTACTTTCATTCACATACACTCAAGTTTGTTGACAGAAAATACTGCAGTTACAGTGAATGTGAGGTTAGATTTTAATAAAAAATCTCAGAACTGATGTTTCAATTGTTAAACTACAGGTTACAATGATGAGCTGGGAGACTTTTATTCTGAAACTGGAGATCCAGCATTAGAACATCCTCATCCTTCTCTTTTTCCTCAAAGTATGGTACTTCAGAGCTTCTAGTGTTTGCCTAATATTGTTCATATTAATAATAATAACAGTAATACCATCATATTTTCAGGTGCTTTGCATTACAGTCAGCTCAAGCCACACAGCGATGGACAGATGCACAGAGTTAGTCTTAATAAAGCTAGTGTTTATTCTGTCAATGCAAACCCAGACCACAGTACTGAAATTGGTGACCTCTTGTCTGGTTCCTTGGATGTGACCTTTGACCTGGGAGCAAATTATTGGGATGATTTTGATGATGGTAACCTGGTTGATGCTAGTGAGATGCCCTGTGAATCCCAAATATGTAACCTGATGACAGACCACAATGAACCTGTAAATTCTGGTTAGTTTTTAAGTTTTAGGTTTTTTTTTTTTTGTAAGTCAGACATTGGTAAACTCATTAACAATTGTTGTACATTGTAAAATTTTAAATGCTAAAACTTTATTTGTTGTGTTTTGTTTTGGCTTCAGCCTCACAATGCCCAGCCCAAACCTTGCAAGTCTTGCCACAAAGGTAACTGAAATTAGACTTTTTTTCCCCTCTTTGTTCATTCAAATGTTTTAGTTCAGCAGGAATATGTGTTATGGGGCATTTTTAATATCACTCACTAAGTCACCCACTTCCCACTGGCTAAAGGCTTGCTTAATAGGGATTAAAGAGCAGTTATTCTAGCATCCAGAGGGTGCATTATGTTACTATATAATATCTGATGAACTATCCTTAGCTTTTGGTCTAATGCCTTGGAAAATGTTTACTTTTTTTCAGGATCTTTCCAATGGCTATTACACCTCAGACTGTAAGTGAACATTAATACATTTAACATTTCCCTCATATTTTTCCAGACAGTATGGTACCATACATTTTGGTTACACTATTTAGAAAGCACACAATGTTTCAGTCACAAATAGCTAGTTTTATGAATTATTTATAAGACTGTGCTTAGAAATTTGTATGAACTCCCTCTCAAACCAGAGTCAAGCCAAAACAACTTCAGTCCAAAGAAGATTTGATTTCTTCTCAAGGACAGATGTGGCTCTGAAGGAAAACACACCTGATAGCAGGTATTTCAAGAAATAATGGCATGATTAACTTTAGTTATCATATTACCTGTTTACAATGTTAACATTGCTTAATAATTGCAGGGATCACACAAATGACATCAGCAATGAGACCAGTGTTTTTCTTGGTATGTTTGATGGCCTTTTTTAGAGTTGTTGTGAAGGATTCCTGACCCATTTAGCACTACGTTGTAAAGACTCCTCTGCAATTTCTTGATTTTCTGTTGTAAAGACGTTCTTGGTTTAACGGCACTGTATGGACAATTTGCAGCAAACAATGAATGTAAAATAGAATGACAAAAAGTTGTTTTCTTTGCATTGCAGCAACTAATTATATGTTGGCAAATAGCTCTCTATCAATTTTAAAAAGGCTGCACTATATTTTGATGTTTAATATTTCGAACCTTATTCTTAAATATATTGAATGTTTTTTATTTTACTAGAATATTAGAAGATTACTCTATAAATATAACATGAAATTAAATAGATTGTCAAAATTGTAAAGTCAGTAAAGAATGAGAAAAGTGTTTGTGTCTCTTTTATATTCTACCAGTACACATTATTTGTCATATAGCAATTGGGTTAGGGTAGAGTTTTTAATGAACTATATATAAAAACAAAAGTATATGATATGTCCCTATTGAGATAGCTGTAAGGTACTTTGAGATTAGTTTGTAAGGAAACTCCCCTTTTTTCTTTCTTCTCCATTCTCTGCAAATTTAAGCAGTTGCTTTGAGCTAGGCCAAACAATTCAGCTGCCTTGTCAAGTACAGGTGTGGCAAAGGTTTATTAAAATTTTAAACAACAAATTAAATCATCTTAAACACCAGTGACATTCCAACCTTAACTGACCAATTTACCCAGATACAATTAAGACTTTTCAATAGAGACATTAAAAAAACAACACATTTTTACTGCAATTACCCAAAAAATGACTTCAGTTCATCCGTGCAATTACATAGTGCATTACGTAGGCCTGACATTATTTTTCCCCCCATTAATTTCTTTGTTCTTCTCTGACTCTTTGAACATGGGACTCTTCATCTTGTGCCCTGCACTGGGCTGGGGCGTTGTACATATATCCTTCTCTCATATCAGTGTTGCTAAAATAGAACATGCTTGTTAGTTTACAACCCATGTACTTTTAAACTTAATATATATGTCACAGATTGTCTATTGAGATAGATAGATAGATAGATAGATAGATAGATAGATAGATAGATAGATAGATAGATAGATAGATAGATAGATAGATAGATAGATAGATAGATAGATAGATAGATAGATAGATAGATAGATAGATAGATAGATAGATAGATAGATAGATAGATAGATAGATAGATAGATAGATAGATGATAAATAAAAATGCAGTGACTCACGTTTGCATTCTTTTGAATGCGATGCACTTCAAAATTCCTCCCAGAAGTAACAGAGCTCCTCCTACCCAGGCTATATAGAGGGCGGGACCAAATGTGTACCTGACCATTCAAAACACAGACAGAAAAAACAGGAAGTGATGAGATCAGCACATAATAGACACCCGCTGAACATGCCAATGGAAAATCAATGTTTTTTAATCTTACTTGTAATCAAATGAATCAGTTTCTCCTAGGTCCATGCCATTTCCACATTGTCCCCCTCCCTTCTCTCCTTGATTTAGATTGTCTGGAGTCATCATGAAACTTGGCACAATTTGATCAGCATACACTGATGCTCCAGAAATACCACAAAGGCCTGAAAAGAACAAAGATATTATGGACCTTGTGTATTACAATGGGATTAAACTGTTTAATCTGTAAACCTAAAAGAAAGGAATAACTGATTGATCAGGAGGGTTCAGTTACTTTAGTGAGTAATGAATAAGCTTTTGTTTACCAGCAATGATAAACATGATCCCTGCGCTTAGTATCAGTTTGGCCCTGGTCGATAGCGCCATACATCTCATTTTGAGGCACGTTAGGCAGAAGAATCCGATGAACACTGCGATCACACCAACTAAAATTGCTACTACCATCAAAGCTCTTATAGCCTTAAGGAGTTCTGAAAAAGAAAAAAAGGATATTAGAGGGTCATTAGTGATTTCTACCTGATATTATTAAGAATGGATTAGAGCAGATGTAAACAAAATCAGACACATAAAGTGTATATTTAAATAACTTCTTTTTGAAAATCATTTTACGTTGCTTATTCCTCCAACATGTCTGGCACAAATTTCAGCCTTAAAGTTAAGTGAAATTTGATGTCCATTTTTGGTTTGAACAAAATCCACCTGTGTTTATTTATTTTAAATTATTTTATTAATCAGGGACAATGTACAAAATACATTAATCTTACGAAAAGATGTTTTGTACCAGGATTAGCTAATGCTAGTTTCCATCTGCAGTCCCCGGACAGGTGCACACAATATTAAAACATTACATTACAATGACTTTCAGCAGCACTAACAAATACATGCAATATTAGAAAAACACTAATCAAAAAAACATCACAACCTAAAATATATACTACATAGTCAAAAACATTTTACACTTATAAAAAAATAAAAAGAATTATAGAAAATCTCACTCAATCTCAAAATATATAAATGAAAATCTCAACTCGCCTGAATAGTTCAGATGAGGTTGGCACTCAGTGAATCCAGAGCTGGGCACCTCACAATCCTTCCACAGGCCCTTATAATTGTAGATGGATGTTGTTAGCTCGTGCTCGTGCTGGTCTCTGGCGCACCAGACATCCATAAGCGTGGCTGCAAAAACTCCGGTCGTACCGATGACCCCTGATACAAAACCTGCGATCTGCAGCGCGGCAGCACTCATTCTGCTTCTGTCTTCCGTTCTCAGTTAAAGAATCTGGTGACAAGCGTTAAGTTTAACTGAAGCTGGACAGAGTGAGACTGCTTTTTAAAGTGTGAAGGCTTGCATGCACACTCATAAAGTGATGCTTGTGATAAACTTTGAGTTGTCATAGTTCCACCTACTTTTTACAGAAACATGAAAGGAGGATTTTAATCATCATAATCTGTCTGAGCATTAACACAGATTATACCTGAAGTTACTTGATGTGTAATATCAGTTCAGGCAGGCCTTAAATTGCGCACATAATTGTTAGATCATTTCGACTCAGTAAGTAATCATTTAGGCTAATTCAGGATGAATTCAGCTTTACTTTTTATTCGCCTCTGATTGTTCCTCTGCTGAATACTAATGCTGATGCATGAAAAATCAGCAGAAGATAAAAAGCATGAAAACAATGAGTAATTAATTACATTTGTAAGTACAGAAGAAAAATTATGAGACATTATAAATGGTTGGAATTTTTTTTTTTATAGAATTTAATTGGATATGGTGGGAGGCACATAATAGATAAAATAATGGAAAACCAGTAAACACCTCCATGATTGTGCGTGATGTTTTGCGGTTATAACTTGTTTATTAACGTTAATTGTTTGCATTTGTTTCAGACATAAATATTATTTCCTGTAGAAATTCATGGTTTATATATATATATATAGAGAGAGAGAGGTCCACATCAGTCTACGCATACATCATAATGACAAAGCACAAAACTGGTCTGTGACAACTTATGAAAAAAACGTTAGTTTTATCAAAAAGAAAAAACTAAATTGCATACGTATTTTAACTCAGTGTTTAGTTACAGCCTCAAGTCTTTTTAGTTATGATGAGACAAGTTTTGCTGTGATTTTTGTCCTTCTGTAAATTATTCCCATCACAATATATATGATCATGGAGCTCAACCAGAGTGACCATCAGCTTCTTGGTCACCACACTAACCAAGGCCCTTCTCCATCGATTGCTCAGTTTGGCCAGCCGGGAGAGTCCCGGTTGTTCCAAACTTCTTCCATTAGGGATTAGTTTTCTCTAGATATGTGTTAATACAATCCTCTGATCCATCCTTCTTTGACCCCATGGCTTGGTTTTTGCTCAGATATGCATTTTCAGTTAGACCTACACTCTAAAAAATT
Organism: Pseudorasbora parva; assembly: GCF_024679245.1. Classification (NCBI taxonomy): domain Eukaryota; kingdom Metazoa; phylum Chordata; class Actinopteri; order Cypriniformes; family Gobionidae; genus Pseudorasbora; species Pseudorasbora parva. Next base: position 11,101,548 of record NC_090180.1, read on the forward strand.
CTGAGTAAAAAACAACCCAATGTTGGGTTAAATATGGACTAAGACAGAAGTTGGGTTGTTTTAACCCAGCGATTGGAATTTCTTAAGCAAATATTTAACCCAACCGCAGGGTTAAAACAACCCAATCGGTTAGTTAGTCTATATTTGACCCAACATTGGGTTAAAACAACCCAGCATTTTTTAGAGTGTAATCATACCCATTCAAATGAATTTGCCACAGGTTAACTGCACTCAAGTGTAACATCTGCAAGTGAAAATGGAATGCTCCTGAGGTACATTTTTTGCTGTCATTATGTGTGTAGATGAATGTGAAAAAAAAGTAATTTAAAGTAGTTTAACATAAGGCAACAACACAAAAAATAGATTTGAATACTGTCACAAGCCACCGTGTTACATATTAAAAGGTTACACACATTACAAGAATCTTATGAGATGGACTTTATGACACAAAACTAAAGAAAGGCTTATAAGAACCATGTATGGCTAAGACAGATGTTTTTCTATATTTTCCCACCTATTAGTAACTATTTCAATTATTCATATTTTATTATAGACAGTTGAATAGTAGAAAATGTGTAATGAACAAAAAATAAGTTGTTGTTCCCAAAATAACCCATGCAGAGCTTTATTTAGGCAAAATATACATGTTACTGTCTAGAACAGCAATAAATATATTGCAGCAGAGGACAGATTTCAGGATATAAGAGGGAGGGAAAAGCAATGGCGAATACAAATCTGCACTCAAACAGACTGCAACAAAAAAATGTTTACAAGACATGATGTTCATATTTTAAAAGTGTTTTTTATTTATTTATTAATTAATTGAGACCATATCAATTACCAGCAATTATCAAATAAAGACAAGCTTTGAAATTAAGACATTTGAAAATGAAATAAATAAACATTACTGGTATGTGGAATAACCATTTTACAAAAGCAATAAGCTCCAGGAAGACGTGATTTACAGTGAATTTAGCACGGGGTTAACGCCGCTGAGCTGTTCATTCACGATAAACCACGACTTCACGGGGCTTATTGCTTTAATCGACAGGTTCAATACTGTGACTTTGTAACTGGATCAAAATGAATGTTCTGTTCTGTTGTATAAGATATACAGTAAGCTGAGCAACTTTTAAAACAAGTGTTTTATCTGAGATGTGTACTGGACACTAACCCTGGAGCACAAAACCAGTCATAAGTCACACGGGTATGTTTGTGGCAAGAGCCAAAAAGATTTTTCTTAGGATATTAAGTAAAGGATCATGTTCCATTAAGATATTTTGTAAATATCGTACCGTAAATATATTTATTAAAAATATATAATTATTAGTAATATGCCTTGCTAAGGACTTCATTTGGAGAACTTTAAAGGCGATTTTCTCAATATTAAGATATTTTTGCACCCTTAGATTCCAGATTTTCAAATAGTTATATCTCAGCAAAATATATTCCTTATCCAATGCTTATTTAATCAGCTTTCAAATGTCAACTTTTTTAAATGACCTTATGACTGGTTTTGTGGTCCAGGGTCACACTTTTACAAATCAGCAGGTCATGTGATGTCATATTTTTGTTAATTTGGCATTTTAGCATGTTAAAAATGTCTTTGAAGGAGTATCACTGCATCTTCATTCATTTTACAATTTTTAGGTGAAGGTAAAATTTCAATATACAATGACTGTTCAAATCATCACTTGATGTCTGGCATTTGATGGTGTTAAAATGAATCTTTGGCTCTGAGCATTAAGTAATTACAATAATCCTACTGGCTTCATTAATCAATGCGGGGGAAAAAAAGTGAAATTCCAAAACGACATAAATAACTAAATAAATAGATGGTGTGTTATTATTATTATTAATACTATTCTAATTAATAATCAAAGTGCTGTCCATTTTTTATGAACATTTAGCCTGTTAAGCTGCACTTGAACTTAAAGTGAGAGATATAAGCTTTCCTCGATATACGAGTCCCATCTTAATGACCGAGTCACAGCGCTGTAGAGTTCACTGCAGTCTTGCTCATACCTGGAAACACTATGTAGGCAAGCGGAGGTGAGAGACTGGAAGAAGACCAGGGCGAACAGTTACAGGGCAGCAGGTATCCGGTGTTTGCAGGGGACAGGTGAGTGTGCGCGTACTGACCGGGGCATCCCAGACTCCCGATGGACCTGTGCCCATTCTGATAGCCTAAAGCTGGAGAAAAAGCCAACGTTCCAGGGGTTAAAGCAGGTTTAACGTGTTGGAACGCATTGGTGGATCGGCTCGGCTCAATGAAAGGATGTTGCGCGGACGCAGCTGAATGGAGAGGTCGTGGTTTGGTCAACGTTGAGATGCTTTGAAAGTCTCGCTCGCTTTGAAGCGCTAAAGACAACAGCGTGTCCTTCCTCAGCAATCCTTTAGGCTTGCGTCTCGGTCGGTATTTGTAATCTGGATGCTCTCTCATGTGTTGCGCGCGAAGTCTTTTGGCCTCGTCGATGTACGGTCTTTTTTCCGACTCGGAGAGCAACTTCCACTCGGCACCGAGTCTCTTGCTGATCTCAGAGTTGTGCATCTTCGGGTTCTCCAGTGCCATCTGCCTTCTCTGACCTCGCGACCAGACCATAAACGCGTTCATTGGTCTCTTGATGTGCTCCATGGGCTGCTTCGCCATATTCATCAAGTTCATTTGCTGCTTTGCGTCACGGATGGGGAAAAAAGTTGTTATAATAACACCTGAAAGTATATTGAAATCATCTGTGGAAAGAGAGGGTTCCTCCTCTGATGAAGAGAGATGCAAGTCTGTTTCATGGAGATGGAGCGGAATGAACGCGCTGTTTGAAGGGCAGGATTATTTCTTTGCAACTAATAGTGGAGTGTGTGGGAACGACCTCTTGGTTTGTGAGCTATTTGTTTCAAATCTCTGTCAAGTGTAGAGCGTTTCAAAGGAAGCTTTGCAGCGATGAGCGCGCGTTCTCTGACACATCACCTCTCGCGCCCAATCAGCGCGTGAGCGACAGCAGAAAACCAGTGAATTCTGCAAAAAGGGGATTCAATGAAATTAAAATTACTTTAAAGCTGTCTATAAAAGTTTAGGTAAGCCGCTGTCTTAAAACACGCGAGCACGCGCACAGCCTTGATCTTACTCTGCGAGCGCGAGGACACTGTAAGTGCTGTCCTTGGTGCTGGATTAATTACCGGTATCACAAAAGATGCCATTCTCGTAACATGTCCATAAACTTTTTTTTCCCTCTCTCAACATATTATCTTAAAAAGCTATGAATGCATAAGGGAAATTATATATAGATGCTGTGACAATTTATTTTCTATTCCCTTTTTCTTTTTAATCACCGAATTCTTGCCTGGTCAGTTCATTTCAAATGCTCCTGCGAGTGAATGGATTTCTGAAGGTATGCAAACATTTAATGTAGTCTCTCAATTAATTAGAGCTCACAAAACCCGACAATCATAAAAGAATAAGGAACATTCTGTTTTAGATTATTTGATGAATAAATGCTGCTACATTCTTGATGCATTTGATATTAGCATCTGAACAGAATTGATATTGTTTTTAGATATTCTATGAAAAAAAGTTTTAATATAGCCTAATTTATGTAAAAAAAAATAGTTTAGAAACATTTATATTAAATTTATATATAATACTTAATATTCAATCACAATTTATTTGAGTTTTGTTTGAGTGATATTTTTGTCACGCCGATCAAATGAATTTCCTGCTTTGCTATAGCTGAACTACTCACTAGATCAAGGTTTGTTTTTAAAAGATCGTTTTTTTTTTTTTTTTTTTTTTTTTGGTGCTTTTATAGTATGCTGTTAGAAATGCAAGTATGCCCAATATGAATTTAGAAATAAAAAAGGTGTGTTAAAGTCTCAAAAACAACAATACTTCACATAACGACCGATTTTAGTTTTTATCATAAACTGATTAAGGTGATGTCAAATGATTAATCGCATCTAAAATAAAAGTTTGTGTTTACCTAATACTGTGTATAATTATATTTTAATAGAAGGATGTTCTGTATATATTTATATAATTTATATTATATATAAATAAATAAAAACTTAAATACATACAAGCAAGTGTGTGTTTTTATACAGTATATACATAATAATTATACATAGTAGGCCTACACATTATGTAGGCTAAAAACATTTTTTATGTGTTTAATCGCGATTAATCGTTTGGCCAGCACGTCCTAAATGTACCCTTTTTTTATATGTAAACCAATATTTATTTGTTAAGTATGCAAGGTAGATGAGAATGACTTAAGTCTAAAGAAATGTTTTTGCATTATGTTCAAAAAGGAACATCTGCAGACGCCTAGCTATGCTGGCCATGGATAAGCATGTTAACCATGAATAATCTTTCCGTGTCAAGGAAAAGATACCTTCCTAATGTATGTCTAGAGCCCACTGCTTGTGTGAATTGTTCAGATAAATGAGAGAGAGCACAGCTAGTGATTTGCTGTGTCCAGCATGAGATTTTATTTTCTGCACTGAGGGATTTCTGACACAGGGGGGCACTGGTCATGCTGTGAAACTGATTGCTTTTTATTTGCCCTTTACAGGTAGATAATAAAAGCTATCAAATCTATATCCTGCTTTTTCTTTCATTGCCTCAAATGACAAGAAGGATGAAAAGAGCTTTGCATACACCTCTAAATATAAGGCACAGACACTATATTGACAAAAGTTTTGGTACGCCTGCCTTTACATGCACATAAACTTCTAATTTCATTGTTAACCGTAGGGTTTAATATGGAGTTGCCCCCCCCCCCCCCCCTTCTAGAATCACATTTGTGAGGTCAGACACTGATGTTGGTTGAGAAGGCCTTCACTCTAATTCATCCCAAAGTTGTTCTGCGTGGAGGTCAGGACTCTATACAGGCCAGTCAAGTTCTTCCACACTTAATTCGCTCACCCATGTCTTTATAGACCTTGCTTTGTGCACTGATGTGCAGTCATGTTGGAACAGGAAGGGGCCATCCCCAAAGTTGGGGGCAAGAAATTGTCCAAAATGTCTTGGTCTGCTAAAGCATTAAGAGGTCCTTCCTCTGAAACTAAGGGACCAAGCCCAAACCCCTGAAAAACATCCCCACACCAAAATTCCCCCTCCACCAAACTTTACACTTGGCACAATGTAGTCAGGCAAGTACCGTTCTCCTGCAACCACCAAACCCAGACTTGTCCATCAGATTGCCAGACAGAGAAATGTGATTAGTCACTCCAGAGAACACATCTCCACTACTCTAGAGTTCAGCGCTGGTGTGCTTTACACCACATTCAACGCTTTGCATTGCACTTGGTGATGTAGGGCTTGGATGCAGCTGCTTGACCATGGAAACCTATTTCATGAAGCTCTCTACGTACTGTTCTTGAGCTAATCGGAAGGCCACATGAAGTATGGAGGTCTGTAGTTTATGACTCTAGAAAGCTGGCGACTTCTGCGCACTGTGCGCCTCACCATACGCTGACCCCACTCTGTGATTTTATGTGGCCTAAGACTTTGTGGCTGAGTTGCTGTTGTTCCCAATTGCTTCCATGTACAACAGTTGACCATGGGATATTTAGTATTGAGAAAATTCAATGAATTGACTTATTGCACAGGTGGCAACCTGGATGTTACCACACTTGAATTCACTGAGCTCTTGAGAGTGACCCATTTTTTCACAAATGTTTGTAGAAGCGTTTGCATGCCTAGTCCTTATTTTATTTTATACACCTGTGGCCATGAAAGTGATTGGAACATGCTGTAATTGGTTTATGCTTAGTAATAAGTAATCATACATGTAATATTTATATTTGACCATTTCAGCAGGTAAAAAGTATGTATACCATTATACAATTTCTTTTAAATATCATGTAAAAAGTCATTTATAAGCAGTGCTTAAGAAAGAAAAGCCATTGAAAGGTATAGTCTACACATATTAAAACTAGTTCAGGGGTGTGCACACTTATGCAGTGTTATTCCAATATTCTTTATTGATTTATCTTTTCTTTGAAATGTGCCACTTTGGTTTTCAGTGGCATTGCATATACATACATTTAAGGTGCAAAACTTCAGATATGAGTTGCATTTGTTTAATTTTTACATAAAAAGCATGCTGTTTAACAGGGGTAGACTTTTTTATATTCACAGGTATGTCTAAATATTACTCCAAATTATTTCAAGCAATAAGTAGATATTTAAGCATGAAATAAAACCTCTGACCATTACTGGTGTGGTAAAGAGCTCGTGACACCTTCAAGCGGTGCATTTTGAAAACCTCTTCCAGAGCAATCCTACAGATTTCCTCTGCTCTGGGGGATAAAGCTTGTGCTTATTTTAATCATATTTAAGAGAAGTCAAGCTTTGCTTTAATAGTCTTTCATGGAAATATTAGTGGTAAAATGTATTGGAGGAGTGAAGGAGACAGCTCAAATCCTGAGGTGTCATGATCTATCCCTAGCCACTCTAGCGTCTGTGAAATTAATACTACAGATAAAGCTGGGAGACATTATTGCCTGCCTATCTGCAAGCCCCAAATCACAGCAGTCAGCAGTCAGTTAGAGACATTTGCAATAAGACATTTCTGCCAGAAGCACTAAATGCAGGCTAAAGATTTCAAATGTGCTACAGCAAATTAAACCGAGCTTTTACGTGAAAGTTGCCCTGTAAGCATTGCAATACTTACTCAGTATGAGTTAATGGGGGGTATATACAAAGAATACAGAGATGCAGTTCTTTGGTGGTGTACATATCAGTGCCATGCCATTATAGTTAAATATTTAACCCAGAAGGTCATATTTATTTTCACTACCTTTATTTTTTGCTTTAACAGAAGCTGCGCATCATGGAATTTTTCTTGCTTTTTATAAGGTTTTGCTAATGAAAGAAAATGTTTAGAAAACGTACATGCAGTTTTTGAATGTGAAAATGTTTAGAAAACGTACATGCAGTTTTTGAATGTGAAAATATTTAGAAAATGTAAAAGCAGTTTTTGAATTCAATTTTCTGTCTTATGAGACATTTTTGTGTGGTGAGAGAATGATACAATCTTCAGCAAATGAGATATTCTAATGTATAAACTATAAGATGGTTAAATTAGACTTTACAAATGGGCAGTTTGAGGGAACTGTTAATAGCCTATTACATTTACTCATGAAAGAAAAAATGTAATCATCATTGAAGTATTGCTATTTATTGGCATTTGTAGGTATGCATATGTATGCATACATTAAATTGATATTTTAAAAACAATTCCAAGAAAATACTAATTAATTCAAATATTTTCATTGCTTTCCTGTAAATGCTGTGATGTTTGATCTCTGTGTCTGAAAATTATAATAACCAACTGTCCACCATTTATCACAAGAGAACACTGCTAATTTTGTATCTGTGAGATTCAGAAGATCTGTTCCGATCTAATTTGATGCATTAGATTTTTAAAAGACTGTATGTTAACTGTATTTAATTATATTAGTTATCATTGAAATTTGGGATATGAAATCCGGACATCCAAATAATTGACTGAAATAATATTTTTGTTAAAGAAACAGCTGTTGAAAAAACATTTAGAACTAAATTTAGTGCAAAAATATTAAAAAAAGCAATCAAGAAAATAATAGAATAAAATAAAGAGATAATTTTTTTAATAATTTAAATAAGACTGTTTTGTGGATAAATTCTGAGACCTATTGGGGCTTTTATTTTGTAACTACATTACTTTATCGTTTCTTACTTCACATTTGTGCTTTACTGGCGGCGTCAGTGAGAGTTCCGGAATCTCAGGAATTTGGGCTGTTGGTCTCCTCAACCCCCTGCGGTACCGAAGTCAAGATTTTCCGCTTCTGAAAGGTATATCTACTCGTTTTATCCAATTAATTTCAGTGCCTCAAAAACAGGTCAGGTTTTATCCGATGCGTGACTTCTGCTTCTCTGAAGATTAGCGTTTCACTCACTCCACTCGTAACCTCCGTTGAATGAGATCCGTTAACAGAGGTGTGTCACTAGTGCGTGAGAAAGAAATCAAACTTCACAGTCCTACATCATCCTACGACAACAATAAGGACTTGTTGTGCACTACTTTTTCCTCGACAATCTTAAGAATGTGTTTTCCCTGTCTAAAGTCGTTTTCTGTTTGCTTACTGGAGGAACTGAGGCGCTGTTTCGTGGAACTTAAAGCTGCTTTAAACAATATGTAACGTTACTTTAAAATAGCTATAACGTTACTGTACGAATAAAACGCATTGATTTCATACTATCAATACTAACCATTTCAGGTATTATAATGTAACGTTACGTCTGCTGATTATTAAAAAGTGTACTATGTTCTGATTAACTTACCGAACAAACTATCGTTATCTCTAAATAGAGAGTCCTTCTTTTCATCTCATTTCGTGTTAAATATGAAGAATCGTATTCCTCAGTGTCTGCATGTTTGATTTCTATTTATTTATATTATCTCTGTCTCCCCCAGAGTTCTTATCATTAAGTTATGTCTGGGGCATTTCATCATGTAAGAGTCCCAACTGTGCCTCAACCAATTTTTTCCACAACATGAATATATGCGTCTAAACCAGTGATTCTCAGCCTATTTGACTTTCCAGTGTTCCACAACAATATTCATATGCTCATAACTTATTTTCAAAGACCACATCATGAGTTTTTTTCTTCTTCCACTGCATTCAACAAACATATAAAATATATGAAAGTAATATAAATATAATATAACCAAAGTACTCATTTTAAGCTCTTTAAATTAAAATGAGTAAACAAGGCCTTGATTTTAGTGCTCTTACTGGTTAATGTAAAATGGCTGGTGCAGGTTTGTGGTGAGACTGATGCTCGCAGACACGAACTGACTTCCTGTTCATGTAGCGCTGTGAAACCTTTCTCTTTAACAACAGTTTTCTTGTGCATGTAAGTTCAGCTTGTTCTGAGACACAAAGGTCATTAAATTTCTTAACACTTTAATTTGTTCTCTCGTGTAATGTTGTTACATCCATATTGCAAGCCTGGTTTCAAAAAAATATTTTTGCAGGTTTGGTTCGAGCTCAAAATGTCTCAAGCTGAAAAACTGAAGGTAAGGAAATGAGCGCTGACGGATGGATGTCGTTGGTTTTAGATTTATGTGGAGATTGATGTGCAACGAAATGGTAGATTTCAGAATTCAATTGCATTTAAGAGAATCAAAAAGTATCATAGATGTTTTTTGAATCCGTGTGTTCATAGATTGTTCTGTTTTCTTGAGATCAGCAGGGACAGTTTACAAACCCAGAGACTCCTGGGTATGTGGGGTTTGCGAATTTGCCAAACCAGGTACACCGGAAATCAGTGAAGAAGGGCTTTGAGTTCACTCTCATGGTGGTGGGTAAGTAGCATTGATTTGAGTGTACCTAATCAACTTGGAAATATTACCAATAAACACCAATGAGTCTTTTGAACATTTTTTTTTGTTTATATATATATTTGAGATATATGAGCAATATATATTAATGTTGTTCTCCATTACGTACCACACTGTTTGTTGTTTGTTGACAGACCGTTAAAAAAAAGATATATTTCAGGCTGGTCTAATACCACAATGTCAAAATAATGGCCAGTCAGATCATAGAAGGTGGGGCTTAAAGGGCATATCGCAGGTTACATTTTTTTCTAAATTAATATATAACCTTGAATGAAAATACCATATGAAAAGTTATTGCTGGATTTAAGAGTGTAAATTCCAAAGCGACACTTTTAGTTTTTACAGTGAAAACGTGCATGATAAGACAAGATATACGTAGCTAAACATTTAATATTTGACAACTTTTACAATGGATATGTAACATAAAGTGATGCAAACTACTCAACTTTTAATGCAATTTTCAATTGAAAATATGCTATAATTTAAATGATGTCATTCATTCATAACTGAATGTAGTGAGGCATGACTATTTATATAGTGGTGGTTGAGGAGATTCCCCTCTTCTATGTAAAGCGCTTTGAGTGCCTTGAAAAGCGCTATATAAATGTAATTAATTATTATTATGACTATATATATATATATATATATATATATATAAAAATGTGTGCATATTTGTAAATAAAATATTGTTTGCAAAGAGTGTCAATGGATTACTTCACAAATATATAGGCTCTAATTAGATTTTTTACTGGTCCCGAATGGGCCAGTAAAAAAATCCTTAGCTTTGAACCTTGCATGCACAGCAAAAATAACCAGTATTTGACCAAAATTCAAGAATCATCAGCAAGCTGACTCTAAATAGTGCAGTAAATATTTGTCAATGAATGGGATGCTAAATATCATATAAGATTTTCCCAATTAATAGGCAATGATAAACCAGTGTCAAAGCACTTAAACACTACAAGCTTGTAATCACGACTTCTGAAGTACGACAGGCAGGATTAATACAAATCTGTATATGAACATATGGGGAAATGTCACATTTTAGAAACCTCAGTGAAGGGAAAACTTTATATTTTTGTAGATGGAAACTTTTTATGATTGAATGGTTATTGTGTAGTGAAAGTGACTGTGGGAACAAAAGTGTTTGGCAGCAGCACAGCGCTGATGAATTGTTTTTTTTTTTTAAGGCTACTGGACTCTCCCCTTAGCCCTGTGTGTGTGCATATGTGTACAGCTGTTGACACACAAATGAGATCTGCTGTGGGGGGAGGGTGGCCAGGAGCTGCCCGCTCAGCAGAGGCCATTGTACAGTCATCCCATAGTCTTAAAATAAATTACAGAGGAATGCAGAAGCTCGTCTGCGAGCCCTTTCGCTGCTGCACAGCTTCAGCAAATAATGGAAGACAGCTTGACTTAGCTATGGACGAAGAAAAAAAAACACTGACTTGAGGAGCAGATTGCAAAAAAACACTGAAGTCCATAATGTTTGCTTTGACATTATGCTGTTCAATAGTTGTGAAGGGAAATACAATCTGCCTGTCAAAGTGTTTTTGTATTTGATATGATAATATCATTTTTGTTCATTAATACTTCTGCTGTTTTCAGGTGAGTCGGGTTTGGGGAAATCCACGCTTATCAACAGCTTGTTCCTCACTGATCTCTACCCAGAGAGGGTCATTCCTGGTGCAGCAGGTGAGAGTTTCAACACTGATGAAATTACATCAGCTGTTATAAAATATTGTTCAGGTTTTTAAACATTATAATGGGGAAGGGCAAAAAATAGTGGCCAGATATTTATGAGGTAGGACCATGACCTTTTTTTTCTGAGTCTTGTCTGATGAATCTTCTACATGTGCTCTTGTTGTACAGAGAAAATTGAGCGCACGGTGCAGATCGAGGCCTCAACGGTGGAGATCGAGGAGCGCGGAGTGAAGCTGCGTCTCACTGTGGTCGACACGCCTGGGTATGGTGACGCCATCAACAGCCAGGACTGGTGAGGAATGCTTTGATGGTTATTAAAAATGCTCAAATATGCTCAGATCACATAAAGTCATCATACATATTGTGTGGATTTGGCTTCATTTCCCAATTAATGCTCTTTATTTAAAGGGACAATTAACCCAAAAAATGTCTTCCATTCTCTCATCTCTGTGAGTCCATGTAATTCAAGAGAATGGATTTCCATGTTGAAGTTTAAAACATTGCTATTTTTCTTATATGTTTACTGGGATGGTTTGGTGTCCATTCACTTGCACTTACTATATGTAACATTCAAAATTGTGGGTCACTTATGCTCACCAAGGCTACAATTATCTGATCAAAAATACATTAAAACATTCATTGTGAAATATTACAACTTAAAGGTGAACTGTGTAATTTTTAGCAGAGATTACAACCATCCACTGCTCACCCCTTCCCTTTCGAAGCACATAGAGAAGCTACGGTGGCCAAAACAGGACAAAGATGTCGTCATCTGAGACAGCAGAGAGTAGCTAGTGCTCTGTAGAGAAGTTTGTCCCTTTAGGGCTACTGTAGAAACATGGCAGTGCAAAATATTTCACTTCACTGGAAGGTCACCCATGGTGTATGTAGATAGATATGGCTCATTCTAAGGTAATAAAAACATAACTGTTCATTATGTAAGGTATTTATACACCATTGAAAATATAGTTATGTATATTATATACATTTCTGTAGATATATCCTCGTAAATATTACACACTGCACCTTTAAAAGAATTGTTTCTTGTTTAATATATTTTCAAATGTCATTTATTCCTGTGATGGCAAAGCTGCATTTTCAGCATCATTATGCCAGTCTTTGGTTTCACAACTTCAGAAATCATTTTAATATACTGATTTGGTGCTCAAGAAACATTTCTTAGTATTATCACTGTTGAATATGGTTGTGCTGCCTAATATTTTTGTGGGAATTTGATACTTTTTTTCAGGAAAAAAATATAACATTTAAATGTCTTTACTCACGTAAGATTATTTTTATGCATCCTTGCTGAGTAAAATGAACAATTTCTTTAAAAACTAATCTCACTAACACGAATCTTGAAACATATTTTATTCACAAAGTTGGATTGTCTTAATGAAATCCTCTTTTGTGTTCAACTGAATAAGGTTTTAAACATCTGGGATGGTGAGTAGATTAGTAGATTTAATTTGGGTAAAATTTCTCTTTAAGAGAACTTTGGTTGACACGAGACACTTGATAGTGTATTTGGAACGGTCTTTGGTAGGAGACATGAAGACTAGAGAGTGCAATGGAGGAATGAAGGAAGAGGTGTTTTTTTTCTTTTCTTGAGCTCTGGGAATGCTGTTCTGCTAGTGTGGAAGTGGTGAGACAGGAAACATGTGTGACCTCTTCCTGACTGCTCCCTGACCCACTTGAGCGCAAAAACAGCAAAGAGAAGATATTCCATTGCTCATGTCTGAAAAAGGAAATGCATGCCCTCACATAACTCTTATACAAGCGATAATTGACATTTTAATGCCCTGGTTTTGTACAAAGTACATCACTACAATGTGTGTTAAAATCGCTTCAGCCTTTTTACTTGAAGACCTGGGCATTTTTCATGTTTTTACATAAATGTTATAGAGTGCAACAGTGCCCAAAGCACTTTTTTTCAGCGCCATTGTTTCTGAAAGTATTTTTTCTATTCATTTTTTTCCGCAGGGATTTTTCTTTTTACATGCTTGTAATACTTTATACTTTAACTGTTGTTTAAATGGTTAAAGATGAAGATCCCTGATCATTCATACAGTTTGTGCTGCAAATTTTTTAAGATGTGTTTTGATGGAGCGGTTAAAATCTGTATTTCACATGAACTCTTTTCCTGGACAGTTTTAACACCATTATCGCGTACATCGATGACCAGTTTGAACGCTACCTACATGACGAGAGTGGACTCAACCGCAGGCACATTGTGGACAACCGTGTGCACTGCTGCTTCTACTTCATTTCCCCTCTGGGTCACGGGTGAGATTGATGTCCACTTGGCTGAGCTTTTTAATTTACCTAAGCTTTTTAATTTATCTTCCACTGTCATAGGTGTGAGTTTGTGTTCACATAGTTCTTGTCTGGATTTAAATGGCTGATTTTCTTGTCTCATACTTCAATTTTGTAGACTGAAGCCTCTAGATGTCCAATTCATGAAGGCCATTCACAACAAAGTGAATGTTGTTCCTGTTATTGCTAAAGCAGATACGCTGACGCTGAAGGAGAGAGAGAGACTCAAGCGCAGAGTAAGTATTCAGATATCTTTCTAGACATGGATGGATCATAAGTTTGGCTTGTTGGCTATATGGATCTCTTTATGTGCTCTAGATTCTGGATGAAATTGATGAGCACGGCATTAAGATCTATCACCTCCCTGATGCTGAGTCTGATGAGGATGAAGATTTTAAAGAGCAGACCAGGATTCTCAAGGTGTGTGGGTTTTCTTTTTTTTTCATTTAATTTAAAGAGACTGTAACTTTAAAATTGTGTTTTTTTCCCCCTCTCGTTCCAAGCCTGTGCGTCTTTTTTATATAGAACAGAAAAGCAGAAATGTAGTTTGAAAAAAACTCAAGCACCGTGCATTACCATTTAAAAGTGTGGTCAAGATTTTTATAGAATTTCTTAATACTTTTATTCAACAAACACATTAAATCGATTAAAGACAACAGTGTAACTAAATATTGTTTAAAATAAATGCTGTTCTTCTGAACTTTCTATTCATCAGATTTCACTGTTTTCAACATTAATAATAACCAGAAATATTTCTTTAAAGGGTGAGTTCACCCTAAAATGAAATTGATGTCATTAATGACTCGCCCTAATGTCGTTCCACACCCGTAAGACCTCCGTTCATTTTCGGAACACAGTTTAAGATTTTATATTTTAGTCCCAGAGCATATGCAGTGGATCGATCAATGATTCGGATAGCCAATGTCACGTGATTTCAGCAGTTTGGCTCACGTGAGCCAAACTGCTGAAATCATGTGACATTGGCGATCTGAATCATTGATCGATTCACTGATTCATGGCCGTTTGAATCTTTATTTGAGGAACACGGAAGTCCACAATATTTTTAGTCCTCTACTGAAAAGAAGGAAACCGAACTATCTGTCCAAGTTAGGCTGCATTCTGTTCTAAGTTTCATTTGGTCTTTCTGTTGTAGGCCAGCATACCGTTTGCCGTGGTAGGATCCAATCAGCAGATTGAGGCTAAAGGGAAGAAAGTGAGAGGCCGTTTGTATCCATGGGGCGTGGTGGAGGTGGAAAACCCAGAACACAACGACTTCCTTAAACTTCGCACCATGCTAATGTAAATAACATTAAGCTATCTGCTGTGTAATGTTCTAAAACTATTGATTTTACACAAATGAAAATGAGGTTGCGAGGAATGTGCAGCATCCACCTGGATGATGCGACGGCAGCCATATTGCTAGAAGACTCACCACACACCAGCTTGATAGAGAGCAGACAGAGTGATGAAGCCAATCAGGAGAGGGATGATTACGAGGCCATGATGAACAGAGGCTAATGGGCAAATTTGGCCAGGATGCCAGGGTTACACCCCTACTCTTTTTCCAAAGGACATCCTGTTTTTTTTTAATATCCACAGAAAGTCAGGATCTCGGTTTAATATCTCATCCGAAGGACAGTGCTCTTTGACAGTATAGTGTCCTCATCATCACTATACTGGGGTGTTAGGACCCACGCAGACCACAGGGTGAGCACCCCCCGCTGGCTTCACTAACACCTCTAGCAGCAGCTACCTAGTTTTCCCAGTTGGTCTCCCATCCAGGCACTGATTAGGCTCAACCCTGCTTCGCTTCAGTGGGAAACTAGTCGTGGGCTACAGGGTGATATGGCTGCTGCCATAAACAATATGTATGCCATGACAAAATGTAATGCTGAAGAAAAAAAAACGAGTTGTACCTTTAAACAGTAAAATTCTGTCCCTCTCAGCCTCATTTTCATTCAAGGATAATGTAATTTATCACTGTCGTTATTGTCTAATGATGATTATTGCAATCTGTGCAGCACCCACATGCAGGACCTGCAGGAAGTCACTCAGGACCTTCACTATGAGAACTTCCGCTCAGAGCGCCTCAAACGGGGCGGCAGGTTGTCTTCCCATGGTTACATTCTGCCTCTGTCGCCTGCGTACGTACTGCTCTGCCTGTCTTTCTCCACCTCCTCCCTCAACCTCCATGAAAAAGCAGAGCTTTGTGAGTTTAGTCGCAGATTATTTGAATATCCTGACACTGTCAGGACTAAGCAGATGTATTTAAATAGCACAACTTTTCATAGTCACTTCTCATTTTTGCTAAAAATGCATATAAACAGAAATAGAAAAAGAAGAGCAGCTTTTTTTTAAGTTGAATAAACTGTCTTCCATATACGTACTCGAGACGAAAGCTTCAGTTGTAATGTGTGTTGTGTTGACTCAGTCTCATGGATCTGCAGCAAGCTGTGGGATCTGTGTTCATCAGAGGATAGGAGGGGACAGGGGGAGGTACTTTTTGGAGCTCAGTCACAGCTCCACCTATCCTTCAGCCTGACGCTAGCACTGCTAACAGACTCGATTTCACTCTCGCTCACACAAATGCTCAACTTCCGTAACTTTCTGCTCAGCTTATTACACGCTTGCACTACTAACTTGGTTTTGTCTTTCTCATCATGCCTAAACTCTGCACCGCAAAACACTCTGCTGGTTGCTTACTTATACAGTTTTTGTTGAATCACAATGTAAATCTGCCGTGTAATTTCCAGGGCTGTCATTTAATGTTTTTTTTTAAATCTTTTTCAAAATTAGCAGAAAATAAACAATTTAAGTCCCTCTTATTATATTCCTATCATTGGACCACTTACATTTTAAATTCAATATATACACACAGTGAGGAAAGTAAGTATTTGAACGCCCTGCTATTTTACAATTTCTCCCACTTAGAAATCATAGAGGGGTCCAAATTGTCATCGTAGGTTTTATGTGAGAGACCTAATCTAAAAAAAATAATCCAGAAATCACAGTGTAGGATTTTTAAAACTATTTATTTGTATGAAACACCTGAGAAAATCAATGTTAATATACATTAGCCTTTGTTTGCAATCACAGTGATCAAACGTTGACTGTTTTTCACCAGGTTTGCACACACAGGAGGGATTTTGGCCCACTCCTCCACACATAACTTCTCTAGATCAGTCAGGTTTCTGGCCTGTCGCTGAGAAACACAGAGTTTGAGCTCCTTCCAAAGATTCTCTATTGGGTTTAGGTTTGGAGACTGGCTAGGTGGCTATTTCCCCATAGCCCTTTCCAGCCTTGTGGAGGTGTACAATTTTGTCTCTAGTGTCTTTGGACAGCTCTTTGGTCTTGGCCATGTTAGTAGTTGAATTCTTACTGATTGTATGGGGTGGACAGGTGTCTTTATGCAGCTAACGACCTCAAACAGGTGCATCTAATTTAGGATAATAAATGGAGTGGAAGTGGACATATTAAAGGCAGACTAACAGGTATTCGAGGGTCAGAATTCTAGCATATAGACAGGTGTTCAAATACTTACTTGCAGCTGTATCATATATATATATATATATATATATATATATATATATATATATATATATATATCACTATTAAAAATTAAATACATTTAGTCTGTTATCCTATTATTTTCCTTCATCAGAGCAATTAAATTTGTTATATATGTATCTACAATACAAAATTTTTATTTAAAGTATTACTATTATTATCTAAATTTATTTTCTCAGCAAATATCGAAATGCAGTTAATTCAGAATAATTGACTTAAGTTGCATGACGTTTATTTCAATTAGAATTTTGCCGCATTTGACAGCCCTAGTAATTTTGTTTTGCCAGCTGGGTAAAGTAATTGTGAGATCTGTATCATAAATGATCATTTATTAAACTGCGTGTGTCTCTTTACACCTGCCTTGTGTTGCGCAGGAAGGGTCCGGAGCCGGAGGAAATGGACAAGGATATGATCTTGCAGGAGAAGGAGGCTGAGGTACGGTCTCTCAAAACCAAACGCAAGCAGAACGCTTATAAACACGACTGCTTGAGTGTGAAGGTCATTGTGTGATTTGTGTTTGTGTGTCTCTCAGCTGAGGCGGATGCAGGAGATGATCGCTAAGATGCAGGCGCAGATGCAGAAGCAGGGAGATGAGGACAGCCCACACCTGTGAGAAACACGGTAAGAGCACATTACAAGCACAGACATTAAAGCAAGCCGTGCCTTATTTTGGATTTTGAATCTTATCTGAATCAACATGCACCAATGCTACATTTCCATATATTATAATCATTATGTCCACAATTATGTTACTTCAATGAGCTCATTGCTTCTGCCTTAAATTATACATTGTTAGCTAACTGCGTGATTTGTGTATATATACATTTCCGAAATAAATTACTTGTACATAGCCATCTCTGATAACGGGTCACTCTAAATTGTAATGTAGACAAATGTATTTTCTTAGTGAATTAATTTTTTTGCTGTTGCAGAAGTTGAGGTCTTCAAAAAACATTAAATCAGTGCTCACGGTTGTCCCTGACACATTATGTAGAAGCAGTTCTGCGATCTGAGCTGCTCTTCAACATTTGTTGTTAGATTTGATATTTTTACCTCGTATAAATTTTAAAATATAATTCCAGAAAATTGTCAATTTATTTATGGTATTAAATATGCAATTAGGGAGCTTGTTTGTGTTTCTTATAGATGCTGATTTGTGATTCGAGCTTGATCCAGTCAGACAGAACGAGAAGAGGAAGTGTTGCTAAATGTGGAGAAAGAAGAGCGACTGGTCCTCATTTCATCTTGCTTGACATTTTCTTAGTTTCTTTCAATCTTGTATAATGGTTTCCCCTAATTTTTTAAGCAGTGTTAACTTTTTTTCCTCATTTTATTCAAATACTGTTGCTAATATACATTTTTTTTTTTCTGTTCCGGTAACCAAAAATGAAGAACAACCATCAGTAATTAAGTAAAAGTGTTTTTTTTCCTGTTACAAGAGTCAAACTCTGTAGAGCAGCTTTAGTAGCAGTGTAGCTCTAAACAAACACTGTGAAAATACAAGCAGCTGTTGAATTTGAGCGTCACAATGGCAGTTGTAGCACCATGCTTTTGGAGAAATCATTTTATACTGTTTGTAAGTATTGCCAGAGAGATCGCTGTTCCTGTTCAGGAGGTTTTTTCTCTCGTCCCTGCATG
The DNA here is from genome assembly GCF_024679245.1 of Pseudorasbora parva. Taxonomy (NCBI): domain Eukaryota; kingdom Metazoa; phylum Chordata; class Actinopteri; order Cypriniformes; family Gobionidae; genus Pseudorasbora; species Pseudorasbora parva. Next base: position 11,120,159 of record NC_090180.1, read on the forward strand.
AAGTCTTGAAATATATTTGCTGTTCAGTTGAATGGTCCCCTAACGGATGCAAAACATTATACTGTGACCTATGATTCATTCCCTATGCTGTCTAATGAAGAAAAATAAGCTTTTCTCTGATGTTAGTGCTCATTATGCTTATTTTTATTTGTACCAACCTGAGTGGATACGGTCATGTATTTACTTTCAGAAATTGTTCTGGTTTAAGTGCAATGTAAAATTTCCTTAGTGGAGTGACGTTTGGATACATTGAAATCTACTTTTGTGCTCTTTGACCTTGATGCATGCTGAATTTTCACCTTCTTTAGGGATCTATGGCTAACTTTCTTCTTATTCCTGTGGTTAAAGCAAATTTCCATCATATATAAATAAATTCTGATTCATGTTACAATTAAATAACACCTGAAATGTGGGTTTTATATCTGTTACACAAAAAGCAAATAGAAGTCTTGAGTCTCTTAAACAGTTGAGCTTTACTTTCCATATTTGGTCATGAAAAAAGCAGTTGCCCACATTCCAGTTTTAATGTTTCACTTGAGAACTTTCTATTAAACCATTATTGTCTATCATCTTGTAATAAATTTTGTATTAAAACAGTTTTGGGAGTTAGCGTTTTTTCTTTTTGGTTGTTAAGTTATCAATTTGCTGGTGATTTATAGCAGGACGTATTTGTCAAAATGGTGGGATGGCCTTTTTCTCTTTACTTGCTGACTAATTAAAAACAATAATTCTCAATGGCCACTAGAGGTCGTGAAACAAAGAAACCATTGTACCGGTGAAGACCCTGAAGTATTTCGAAGTAATATCGTTCTTTCCGAATCAAAATAGGTTATGTAATATTGAAAGTGTGTAGGCGTGAGAGAACTGGCCTGTTGACAGTACGAGGATTAACGGGCTCGAGCTCAGATGAGGACAGTGTGTCGTTATACAGATTGAGAAACGGAACAAACGTGAACCAAGCAAATTCCAGAACCATTGGAATAATTTGACTGAGTGTATATAGAAACAGGACATCTGAGCATTTTTTTTTTTTTTTTTTGTTAAAGTATATCTTAGCACAATTAAAATAATTTTTAAATGTTCAACAATCTGATAACAGGAAATTATATTTAGTAATAAAGTGGTATGTGTGCTTTATGCACAATAGTAACTAATTATACTACAACAATACAAAGTTTTGATTATTAATATATATAAGGCTCCCCAACATGTATTTATAAATGTCTATGCCCCTGGTCACCTTACTTTATGATGCACATTTTATAATTTTCTTAATTTTATCTTCATTATATATATATATATTAAGAGGTGTAGACAAATTTGTAATTAGTTACCACAATTCACAACAATGACGACACAAACACAATGTTTCCATAAACACTTTATAATAGGATTTTGATCTAACAGGTAAACACAGTTCGCTCCATGACATGGCTTTTTCTCTTAAATACTTTCCATTCTATAAAGAAAACTGTAAAAATATTTAATCATAACTAATTAAAAGTTCTCTGGGAGAAAGAGAGGGTGAAGGATGGGCAGTTGTATTGTGGACCTGATGGGGCTCTGATGATTTCGGGCGGATGGAGGGAAGAGCAGCAGCAGGAGGCGGGGCTTCACCGTGATGATGGCGTGGTGTTGCCATTCAGAGCAAACCTGGTACAAAAAGAAGTGTCTTGCAGTAAAATGTGACATTTACACTCATAAGAGACAAATTGATGGACTTCTTTTTCAATTCATGGACTTTTCAGACTATAAAAATAAACGAATAAAAGTGACTTAAGTGACATGACTGAAGAGACTATTTGACATGTTTCTACCCCAAACACTGAGACACTCAGTGTTTCTGTGACTGTCCAAAGCTTGTAAATATACAAGGCATGCAGTTGGTTGTTAGTTGCTAAGAATAAAGATCTGCGTGCATGGTCTGATGCTCATGGCACAGGTGCACACAGGGCGTTTCTGAATACACTTGCTAGTTCAACGCCAGGTAAAAATATCCACAAGGGTTGTACTTAGTCTTGAGTCATTGGTGTGTTTTGGGCATAACGTAGCCTGACAAGCCAGACCCACATCAAGATGTTTGGTCTGGAAACTCACCATTGACAGGGCTCAATCCGAGGGGCGGGATAAACGATTGTCTTTCAAACTCCCTCTGCACGCAATTGGATAGCGCTACAACCAACCAGAGCAACGTGAAGTGGAGCTAGCTGATAGATTAAACATTCGCCGTATCCGGTCGGCAAAACTCTGAACACATCATGCCTTTTTAAGAATGACTTCAGTGCTGTTCTTTTCACAGAGAAAAGCTTAACTCCCAAGTCTTCCAGAGTCGTGGTCAAAGCTGATTCGAAAGACTGTGTTTACTAGTAGCACGCAAGCACAAGTCTGCGGTCACTATGTTAAGCCCCGTCCACCGACTCTGTACACGATGTGATTGGCCTGACCAGAGTTTGGCTTTTACAGCTCAGAAGTGTATTGAGAGCTGCTAGACAATACTCACGGCAGATTAGATTTGCTGCCGCTAGGGTGTGTCTAGATTTCTAGGCTAGGCATAACATGTAATAAACCAATCACAGTCTTATCTCCCATTCCCTTTAAAAGCCAGTTGCGCTTACACCATGGTGGATTCGCTATTTTTATGGTGGAATGTTCAAGACATTCTTGAACTATGTTTCTCTAGAGAGGAATCCTTTTATTTTTAATATTTAAAATTGTTTGTGTGCTGTTGCGAGTCCCTGTTTGTGTAACAAGCAGTGTACGTACATTGTGCACTCAACTAAATGCCATATTACTAACGCACCCTTAAAATAACAAAACACTGAGCTATTGACTTTAGACCAGGTTTTTGTTGGTCAGTCATTTTCCTCAAAATAACATTGTGCCAACAATGCACCTGAACACAGCCCTTTTTCAGATGAGCTCGCCCATGGGTGAACAGATGGGTGTGAGTGCATTTGCTATTTAAACAACATGGAGCTGGATGTGAAAATGATAACTGTGTCAGGCTGAAACTAGCAACAAAAAAAACAAACAAAAATGCGTATAATAATAAAGTATATTATAGGGCCCTTTGAGTCCAAGTCAAGTCTCAAGTCTTTGTTTTACTTTTAACAATAGTACTTGCTAGTTTTTGTAATTAATGTTTTAAAACATCAATACTGATTTCCCCTTCAAAAAATTCTAATAAAGCACACAAAGTATTTCTTAAATCATTGATTTATTTTTATTCACAATCAAAAAAATATTACATTCAAACTATATAACATTTACTATTGGGAAAGCAGGGACAGTCACCATGATAATTTTTTTTTTTTTTGTATTTTGAGCTATTTGAGTTTGTAGTTCTCAAGCAATGATGGGTAATGTAGTCTTGCAGTGTGCACTGGCGGTAACACAACCCATGTATAAACAAGCGTTACAGTAAACAACACAAAGAGCAACATCCCCGTGCTGTTTGTGAAAAGATGTTATAATAAATGCACCCCAACATGAAAAGGACATGGAAACATGTACTTCTTTAAAATGGACAGCAATCAAGCCTCTTGACAGCTTTGTAACACTCCAGCTCCCCTTTAAATGAACTACTTTTCAAATGAAATGACACACACAAGGATTATCACAAGGCAAACCTTGGCTATATCGTTACTATTTGTTGTTCATTTATATAACAGCACTTTTCCAAAGGGTGATGAATATGCGAGCCCTCAGATGAGTCACGGTTGTATATGAAATTGCTGGCTTGGTGTGTTTGCTGCAGCACATATTGATTTGAAATGAATGAATTAGGAATTAATAGGAATTTAGGAAAATGTTTCATGCTGTCATATGGGGTAGTAAAAATAGAACGCAATCGGGAATGGTATGGTTTGTGTGTATTGTGTCTTTGATCAGTGTATGTAGGCACCAGAGTCCAAGACAAATTTCCCCATTGAGGACAATAAAGCGCATTGAATTGAATGCCGTCCCAAAATGACTTGTTTTTCATGAATCTCTGTCATGTCCAAGTCAAGTCTTGAGTCACTTCCATGAATCCAAGTCAAGTCGACTTAAATCGAGTCTGCGACTAGAGACTTTCCATCTTTGGTCATAACATTCAATACCACTTCATGCGGATCTGCTCACCTGCACACTCTCTCCATCATATGTGTGACCAGGAGGTCAGAGATGCCAGGACAGGACTCTTCTGCCAGGTTGAAGGCATTCTCCAGCTCCTCTATGGCACCCATTCCTCCTCCACATGCCCTTCTCTTCTCCTTCAGCTGGAGAACAGATTGACTTACATTTAACTCTATAACATAGAGTTGATCACTCTTTATTACTTTACTACTACATTATCTATTGCCACCGTGATAACTCGAGTCAGGAAAGGTTATAAGAGGTGAGAGTTTGATATTGTGTGTTTTTACCTCTCTGAAGATGGGAGAGACCAGCGCTGACAAACATTGTGACTTAGGCAGCCTCTTTACTGTCTCAGCTGCCTGTAAAACAAATTTGAATGCAAAACATTACCTTTCATGTAGGGATGTCAAAAGTACAGGTACTTCAGTACAAGGTCAAGACTAAAATAAAATGGTGTAAAACCATTAGTATTATTGATATACTATTATAGTTTTTTGTTAATATTTAGAATTTTTAACACTTTATTTTCATTTCAGCTTTAGTGTACGTTTTAGTAATTTTGTTGTTTTTTCCATTGAAAAAAAAAAGAGTCTAGTTTTTACGTTTTAAACCAAATGAAAATGAGAAATGTTGTATTGGCACATTCTGATGCAGGAATTGTATCTGTATGTACACTGGGCTTTTGCAGTGTAAATGCAGCATAATAGACCTTATATTATCATATATGACATTTTAAAGAGAGAAAAAGGAACAGTATATGCAGAGTTTTTAAAAATGTAATTTTTTAAATGACTTGCAAAAATGGTATTAATACTGTGTCCATAAAGAACAAACTCAAATTTCAAAATAAATCATGTGTTTCAGATACTTTCATGTCATTAAACATATGGCACATTCCTCATGTTTTATGCAATATTTGCATATTTATTGAAACAATAGCATGTTTAAACAAAAAGGTAATAAACACAAGAAAAATAAGCACACTTACAGTCATTTGTAACATATTGCGATATACACACTATAATGTAAAGATCCGCATTATTCATCAACAGTAGATCATGAGCAGGGATGCCATGTTAAAACCCGCCTAATTGCTAACCAAAACTAGCCCAATTGCGTTCCAGGGAGTAAAAATCACTTTTCGGGATGATTCGCTTTACCTTCGGAAAAAGTGTAAAACTAGCAACACTTGACATAAAGGCATGGTATTCATCAACAGCAAACTGCTCTGAAACCGCAAGCCCATAAAAACATGCAACAGTGCTGCATTTTGACCTTAAATGTGAAACGCTCACATTTATTTAATTAAAACACATCCTTTTGAAGTTTAATAAATCACATTAGGCCATGTATCGTGAAATGTAAGACCTCATAAGACCTGCAGGAACCCTGGGAAAAAAACACCCCCTACTCACCACTTGTCTTTATTTCTGACTGATTATTTGAATAAGTATGTGAAACATTTCAAGCAATGTTGCTTCTTTTGAGAAATTAAACATTTCATTGTTTTGTTTAAGGTGCACTGGGTTAGCCTGACAAGCCAGACCCACATCAAGACTATTGACAGGGCTCAATCCGAGGGGCGGGATAAACGGTTGTCTTTCAAACTCCCTCTGCACGCAATTGGATAGCGCTACAACCAACCAGAGCAACGTGAAGCGGAGCTAGTTGATAGATTAAACTTTCGCCGTATTCAGTCGGCAAAACTCCGAACTAGGGCTGCACGTTTTCAAGTTTTTCATTAACCGTTAACCGAGGCCCTTAGCGGTTAATACTCGGTTAACCATAGTGTGCGTCAGGGTTATTTTTAGCTTATTAATTTGACGACCGCCATCTCTGTAGTGAACGCGCCTATATAGAGAAATGCACATCATGGATTACACAATCAGAGAGTAGCCTATTTCTTTTCGTTTTAAATTGTTAAAAGACATTTCAAGTTTCTTAAGATCTATTTCATGTCTGCGAGGCGTACGCTGAGTTTCGTTAAATTAGGATGAGATGCGCTCCAGTTTACGAGCAATGCAAGTGGCCGCGAGGGCGCCTGCAGGATTAGGGCATTAGTAAAATATGCAGCCGAGAATGATTCACAGCGTTTGACTCGAGCGGCTGAGCCTCTCCCGGAAGAGAGTTCAAGCATCTGTGGACTCGTCCCTTCAGCTCTGGCCATCTTGCTTTCAGTCCGCGATTAGCTTTTTTGTTTTCTTCATTACAGTTAAAGTAACGTCTGCTTTTCTCTAGTCATTCACAAGTTTCTCACTTAAAACTTTCTTTCTTCTGCTCCGTTATGCACAATGCGCGCGGCTCGCGCTCTGCTTCTGCCCTAATGCGACTTTTAGTCCAGTGCGACGTATGTTATTTTCCTCTTCATGACAAATATTTTGACTGATGCGACTCATACTCCGGAGCGATTTATAGCCAAAATACTTGCATTTTGCCCCGTCACTCTCATTTTTAAAGTGCTCCCACGCTTTCTTTGCCCCCTTCATTAACCGCTTAGAAAGCTGGTCATGACTTCTTCTTGTGGATATTACAAATGTCTGGGAGTGCTCTGGCGGTCTATAGGGGTGCAAACATATATTACAACTAAATTCAAGGCACGTCATTGACGCCACTTAACCGAGCAAAATGTTTCACTCGGTTACGCAATTTTTAACGGTTAATCGGTCAATCGGTTAACCATGGACACCCCTACTCCGAACACATTTTCCCTTCTTAAGAATGAAGCGCAACTCTGCCATCATTATGTTAAGCCCCGCCCACCGACTTTATACACGATGTGATTGACCTGACCAGAGTTTGGTTTTTCCATCTCGCGAGTCTATGGAAAGTTGCTAGACGACACTCGCTGCAAATTAAATTTGCTGCCGCTAGGGTGCGTATAGATGTCTAGGCTAGCACTGTGTGCATTTTTGCGGCATCTAGTGGTAAGGTTGCAAATTTCAACCACCGACCCCTTACCCCTCCCTTTCAAAGCACAAAGCTTTGAAGCTACGGTGGCCAACACAGAACAAAGATGTCATCTGAGACAGCAGAGAGTGACTAGCGCTCTGTAGCGCTCAGTTTGTCCCTTTAGGGCTACTGTAGAAATACTGCAGCGCAAAATGGCGACTTCACTGTAAGTGGACCCGTGGTGTATGTAGATATGTCTCATTCTAAGGTAATAAAAACACAATGGTTCATTATGTAAGGTCTTTATAACACTAAAAATAGTTATGTATATTATATACATTTCCGTCACTAGATCTCCATAAATACTACAAACACTGTAATAAACTTTTTTACTTCAATTACTTTCAAGGTGGTATCAAAATTGGTATAACAGTAATATTTCAACACTAAAATTTTGGTACTGTGAACTTTGTTCCTTTTTTTCTCTTTTTTTTTATCTACAATGACGGCACAACTCCAACTGATGCATTTCTAAAACAAATGTTGATTTTTGAAATCCTCACCTCTGAGTCTGTGTTTGTGTAGCCCTTTTGGAGCTTGTTCATGGAGCTGGGTCGAACTGTGGGGAACGTCCAAATGGGACACTGGTCTCTGTCATCATTATCGCCATCCCTGTGTATTTGAGTATGTGGAGAATCAGAGGCTATAACTCATGAGGATCAATTCACTAGAGATCTAATTAAAAGGACAAGGCTCAAGTAATAGGAAATGAATAATACATCATGATGAATTAGAGGACCGTTATTGATTGTAGAGTATGCGCATTATAATAGATTGATGGATGACATACATGTCAGAATCATCAGAGCTAGACTCGTCTCCGTGGCCTTCAGACTTCCAGCGGCGGTATCGGTCAATCAGCTCTGTTAGATAGGAGGTTTTCTTGGTGTAACGCGTGATGAATTTGTGCTTCAGTAACTCCTTGGCGGTGGGCCGCTGCACATAACCAGAATAGTGATTCCTTGCTCAGGATACACAAGGTTTTTACCGAGTCATGTCAAAAATCTTGAGATGTCTGACAAGAATGAGTGCTTGATCATTTCATTTAAAGAGTTGTGTGCTATATTTCAGCTACTTTCCTGTTAAATATTTATTTGGTGAAATATTGTTAGTATTAAATGAACTGTTTTCTATTTTCATATATTTTAAAACATTATTTATTCTTGCGATGCAAAGCTGAATTTTCAGCATCATTACTCCAGTCTTCAGTGTCACATGATCCTTCAGAAACATTTCTTACTATTATCAGTGTTTTGTTGCTTAATATTTTGTGGAAACAGTGATAGACTACCATTCAAAAGTTCAGGGTAAAATATTTTTTTTAAATGTTTGGGTTAAAGAATTTTATACTTTTCAAAAATAACATTTAATTGATCAAAAATGTATAATGTTACAATGCATATGTTACAATAAAATGCTGTTTTTTTACTTTATATTCATCAAAGAAACCCCCAATATATTAAGCAGCAAAAACTTTTTCAAAATTGATCATAAGAATTTATAATAATTGAGCAAAAAAAAAAACAGAATATTGGAATGAACACTGAAAACTGGAGTAATGATGCAGAAAATTCAGCTGTGCCATTAAAGGAAAAACATACATTTTAAAAGTACATTAAAGAAGAAAACAGCACTTTTAAATTGTAGTTATATTTCACAATATTACTTTTTTACTGTATTTTCCCATCAACTAAACGTGTTTTGACCAGTATACTGCAGTTATCTGGAGAAATTCAGTGCCGAATACTCACAAAGCGAGGGTCTTTATTGAGGCATGCCTCCACAAACTCTTTGAAGGGTTTGCTGTAGGAGCCCTCCAGCGTCGGGGGAGTGTTCTTGGGAATGAGAAACAGCACTCGCATCGGATGCAGTTCGGAGTTTGGGGGCTCCCCCTTCGCTAGTTCAATAGCTGTGATTCCCAAGGACCAAATATCTGCCTGCAGCCAAAAAAAAAAAGCAAACCAAACAGTCTTCATTGATCCCAACTCATACAAATATGTATATGATTAGCTGCTACTACGCTACAATGTAAACTCTGTTAGTGACTGGTTTCCATGCCTACCACTTAAAAAAAAAGAAAGCTGAATGCTTGGGAACAGTTTTACCACCCCAGCCTTTCTGCCAGAGTGCTGAACGTGTGTTTTCACAGCTCTGCAGACACATTCGCATATTAATATTCATATTGTTCTTTTGCACACTGAGAAAAGTCCATTTATCGGGATCTCCGCACCTTAAAATCATACGCAGACTGTTTGATGACCTCTGGAGCCATCCAGAAAGGAGTTCCCACAAAAGTGTTTCTCTTGATCTGGGTGTCTGTGAGCTGTCCCGCCACCCCAAAGTCTGCCAGCTTCACATCCCCCTGCTCAGACAGCAGCACGTTGGCAGCTGCCACAAGACGTAACAGGAATCATCAGCACAGAGTTCAGATTTCACACAAAGCAAATGATTAAATATGAAGCCATTTCTAGCTGGCCTGATTGAGTAGGCAGGTGCGCATGTTATCACACCTTTGATATCACGGTGAATCTTCCGTTCCGAATGCAAGTATTCCAGCCCCTTCAGAATCTCCCTCAGAATAGTGGCGATGTACGTCTCCTCTAGCGGTCCTGGTTTCAACTGAGACGTGCGGAGGAGAGTAGAAGACAATTTCAATTTCTAAGTCGGAAGCTGAAGATTCTTACGATCACATGAAAACACACAAGCCACTGTTACTCTACTTACAAGATCTAAAGCAGAGCCGCCTCCTAAATACTCCATGATGATCCACAGCTTAGTTCCCTATAGACAAGGGCAAAAATAACAAGCACCGTTTCTTCAAGTGTCACATGACATTTGTTGTATTTAGTGGTCATATTTCAATATGACTCCACTCCAGTAGCTATTTTATCACGTGGCTTAAAATAAAGGTTCTTTATTGCATTGATGGTTCAATGAAGAATTTTACATCCATGGAAACTTTTATCATTGCACAACAGTGGAAAATGTTCTTCAGAGTAAGAAAAAAGATGGTTATTCAACCTTTAACCGTTGAGTAAAATGTTTTTGGGGCGCCTGAAATTGTTGTTCAGTGGCATTGCTGTGAAAACATTTTAGGGGGAAAGGTGCAGAAGAATTTGTCAGAAATCATGACAGATCTGGAATTTTGCAAGTATGTCAACATAAAGAATGGAGATATTGCTATCAGTGTGTAAAATCTATTTAAATTATATAAAAAAAAATATTAAAAAAAAACTGAGGATGATACCATTTATGTGTTTCACATTCTTTCTGGGAAAAGAAAGCATCGCTACAACTTCTGAAAGTGACCAGCAGTGTTTTGGAAAAAAAGAATGTCACAAATGACAAATCTGACAATATAATTTTAAAATCAATGTAAACAAACTAAAAATGTAATGCCAATATTTAAAATACCCAAAACCCTTTGCTTGACTTGATAATATATAGTTATATCAACCTAAAACTGAACATCAAGAACATCCAGATAAACAAAGACTCCTGAATGGTGGATGACTATTTTTGTTATTTAAATTTATCTTTGTTATTAAAAATAACAACTAAATACAGTCGTACTCATCAAGACGGCCATTTTGACATAACTGTGTGTTTATATTCACAATGTTGAAGTAGCCTTTTATATATATATAATTTTTTTTCAAAACGTTATTCCAATTTAAACAGGACATTTAATGAGAGAAAATTATAGGGAGAAAAAATATAGGGTGAGATTGATATTATTTATAAGAAATGGATTGGACAATGGACATTAATAATTAAATGAGTTTGGGAAGGGCTCAATGTTTGGCATAGCCCATTAGCCCCTGCTTGCAGATGCAGTCATTATTACAATATTGAGCAGCAATAAGCATATTTTTCCTTTTGACAACCATTCAAATTAGTTGAATATTGACAATTTTTGTCAAGCAACATTGAATCTGAAACATTTCTGATTCAATGTTTTTTGTGCATGCGTGTGTGTGATGCAAACAGCAAATCAGCATTGTCATTTCGGTTAAGGTGATTGACTAAAAACAACCTGGCATCAGAACCGAGTAGCCATGAGTAAATATGACAGAATTCAAAATCACGCACACTAGCTAAACAAGAGCTATTGAAATGAACGGGAATGCTAACAGGTATCTCTCTCCATGTGTTACACTGAACTCCTTGTAGAAACCTAGTTAGTTGGCCATTGGTAAACATTATTCAATATCTCACATGGCTTAAAGGGATAGTTTACCCAAATATTATCCCATAATTTACTCACCCTCAAGCCATCCTAAGTGTATATGACATTCTTCTTTCAGACAAAAAAAATTGGAGTTACATTAGAAAATGTCCCGGCTCTTCCAAGCTTTATGATGGCAGCCCAATATTTGAAGCTCATCCATTATAATAGTAATCCATACAGCTCTGGGGGGTTAATACAGGTCTTCTGAAACAAATTGATGGGTTTTTGTAAGAAAAATATCCATATTTAACACAAAGTAAAACATCTAGCTTCTGGAGGACCACTACAACAAGAAAGTGTAGTCTCTCTCGTAGCTTACTACATAATTGTCCAACGTCATCGTTGTGGCAGTTTTTTTTCTTTATGTGTTAAATATGGATATTTTTCAAACAAAACCCCATCAGTTCACTTCCGAAGGCCTTTATTAAGGACATTTTTTAATATAACTCTGATTATAACTTCTGTCTAAAAGAAGAATGTAATATATATCTAGAATGAGTAAATCATGGGGTAATATTTATTTTTGGGTGTACTAACCCTTTAAGAGGTGACAGCGAAGAAGGAAAGTTACTTCAGAAGAAGAACAAGGTATTACATTTTGATAAAGGGTAAAATAAAATTATTTTGAATAATGCATTGATAAATAATTTCATCATGCATTAAGAAACTGATTTAATGTTCATTTTAAAAGATGTTATAACATTCAAAGCAAAAAAACTCTTACTATTGTTTGTCTGTACACGCCTGAGATCCCAAACAATGGGAGAGTGTACCTTCAGATATGAGCCATAGTATTTGGTGACATAGGGGCTGTCACACTGGCTGAGCACCGTGATCTCCTGCTGAATGTCCTCGATCTCATCTTCCGCCTCCTCCAGGTCGATGATCTTGATGGCCACCACCTCTTTAGTGCGATTGTTGATGCCCTTGTAGACCTCACCAAAAGATCCTTTTCCAATGCGTTCCTGCTTTGTGAAATACTCCTCCGGGTCAAGCCGGGAATTCTGCGCGTGAGAGACAGTACAGTTATGATGTGAGATACAATGAAAGGTTTAGAAGAAAATCAGTGAGCATTTACTATGGACCCTTGTAGACTCCATCATCCTTTGGGATGCTCTACTTTGTATGTTTGACCAACATATTAACTATTTACATATATAATAATATACCAGATCTAAACTAAATGAAACAGATAACTTATGACATGAAATGTAACAATAAACAGACGTTTCTTTATCCATTAGGATATCCATTAAACCCAGACACAATATAATATCAAGACAGCCTTCAATTACTCTAAATAGAGAATGTCATGACATGACAGGCTCACCAAACATCACTGAGATTTTAGTGTTTATGAGATTAATACCAGAGTAAACAGACCCGACTGGGCAACGGATTTACCTGGTTCTGCATGTCGCGGAGGTGCGCCATCCTTACGGCAGGTCGGTGTGGATGAGAGCAGATGAAGCCCTTTCTGCCAAAGGAGGGGTGCTGTAAAACTCTTTAAGGTTTTTCCGTTCCTCCTCCGATCCCCTGCTTAGCTAGCTAGCTTTTACATACAAAAACACCTCTGCATGTCCTGTCCGTCTGCCGTGTTTTCGGCCTCCAATCCCCTGATGGCGGACCCCGCAGCCAGGCGAGAATGACAGTTAGGTATCGTGTGACTCCATGTATGAAAGTTTCTGCGTAGAATATCGCTTTCCGCTTGAAACTGGTTTAAATTGATCAACGCACGTTCGGGCGGCTCTTCATTTATTGCTTGCGGGAGAACAAAATAATAGCAGCCACAGCGCACGCGCAGCTTCTGATTCATGGAACGGGGGATTGTGGGAGTTGTAGTTATACTTGCAGCAGGGACAGGGTTTAACATAAACATGAAAACATTATGTAAATTTCAGAACTCAAAACTTCCTCTTAGTAAAACATCAACAATACAAAACAATAAAGCATTTATGTGCAACAAGCTGCAAAAAAATGATTTAGTTTAGCTTAGTTATTTAGTGATTTCTATTGGGTGATGAGAAATGGCCCACACAATGTGGTAATATCAGGGTAATATGGAGAAAGCAAGATAGATGCTATATTTTCTAGACAAGCAAACAACTAATGACAAGAGTAACATGAGGGTAAAATTGCTTAATATTGTGATGTCCCTGGCTGCATGTGGCCCATATCCTTCAGAAGGATCCCAGTGTAAAAGTTAGCAAGAAACGGTGATTATTCTTTTCTTCCTTACTGTGATGTATATCTGAGTTAAATGGCTTCTCAAACAAGAAAAAATGTCGGACTTGATTGTCAATTTAGTTTGGAAGGTTGTCCCGCCTCATGCCAGTAAACATGTCATCATAGAAGAGATGTCACTGCAAGAGGGAGGGGAAGTTATTTTGATTAAAGATTACATGGGGAGATGTATTTTTAAAAAAGAATGATGTTCATGGATAAATACGTTATTATAAATACTGCAATATTCCATTTATTTATTTATTTATTGTTGCGAATTTTCCATTTTGATTTCGTGGTGACTTTAAAAGGCGCACTATGTAGTATTTTTGCAGTAAAATATCCAAAAACCACTAGGCCAGAGTTATATATTTTGTTCAGTTGAGTTCTTACAATACTCCAAATGTTTCCAACTATTTGTAAATTCTGAGAAAATTGCTATTTTAACCAAGGAACCAGGACGTTTGAGTTGCCTGTCAATGGTCATATCTGCGTTACACTCGGTTTCTAGTTTTATTTGGCAGAAACACTTTACGCTTTTTTTGTAACATAATTTTTTTTGTAACATAATTTTAAACATAGTTAAATGTATCTAATATGATAAGCTGCGTTACCTCATACTCATGACCAGAAAAGCGGAAATGGCGCCGGCGACTGTGTCCTTTCATAATAAAAGTCCTGCTGCTTGCGAGCCGTGTGTGGCTCAACAATCGGTCCTGCTCTGCTTCATACTACAGTAACGTTAATAATCACATCAATGAATATGATTTCTGCCCGAGTCCTATCCCAATTCTTTTCCACCAGCTATAAGGTGAAGAACACATGTCCCAAGATTCTGCACTCAAACTTGGCCTCATCAAACTACGCCTTTGTCTTGAATAGGTGCCCTCTAGTGGACGGAAAAGTTATATAGCTTTAAAGTCAACGTGAAATGGAAGTCGATAGTCTTACTTATTGTGATGTTGTGAGGCTTGTGCACAATTCAGAATTGAATTTAAGAATGGCTCCCAAATTCCAATTCAATTTTTGAATTTGAATTGATGTCAAAAACAGGATGTAGAATTACAATTTGAATTTGAATTAAAGGAAGTAGAATTTAAATTCAAGAAAAATATGCATAATACATAATATAATAATATAAATAAAACATTTGAAGAGCTATTGAGAATTAGATCATCAATGTTGCTCAGTAAGTTTTGCATTGGAATTAATGATAACTGCATTTACAACAACTTTGTGTTCCTTTTATTACTTTGAAATGAAAATAACATTGGAACAAAACTAATTAAACAACATTATTTCAAATCATCTTTATCTATATTTTGGAACAAAATGCATGCAGGGTTGAGGAATGACACTGTAAAAAATGAATCATGGGTCTTGTAATTTTTACACAAAAAAATAAGGTGATAATTAAAAATAGTGTGTATATTTATGTTTATTATTATTATTATTATTATTATGTTTATTATTATTATATATTATTTATAAGAAAATTGTGGTTCAATGTTGTATAGAAATAAAACCAAGAGATACACTTCCTTATTTTTTTTAAAGGAAATGTAAGCAATTTTGAGGCTTGAATTGAGGAACCAATTAAGCTGATAAAATTAAGGAAAATAAGGTTACTTGTTTATTTTAAGAGACACCATTTTTAGTTCCGAGCATGCTTTGCACATGGCTGGAAATGGAGATTAATATTGAAATTAAGTGTTGTTTTGTGTTTTTGGGTAAAGGGAAACATCTGGTATTGTATAATGTTCATTTATGTTTGACATTTGAAAGATTTTGTTATGTAGAAGTTTTGACCATTACCATTGTGCAGAAGAGTAGAGCTTATGGTTAGGTTGTGATGTGAATAACTGCAAGTATTATTAATATTATTATGAAGAATAATTATTCTTTGTCCAATAAGCAATAACTTTGCTAATGCTAGTGCAATAAGAAGTTTGTTTCTACTTGTGCCAGCATCAAACAGATTAATTGAATAACATAACTGAAAGTCAAATATAAACAGGTCATTTCCATTTACTCTAATTTATATATTTTTATTTAAGTCAACTTAAATAAAAAAGCACATTCCACTAATATATAATTCATCATAACAACTACTTAACTATTATGTGTAATATTGTTACCATAATTTTTTTAAAGGATACTGTGTAATATTTTCACAGTGTAGATACGTGTAATGAAATTGTGTGATTAAATTACAACATTCATGTAACTGTTGTATTACTATGGTAAAATGTGTCATTTAATTAGTTACTAATCATATTAAAAGGAAATTGCTTTGCATTGATAAAGTAATCTAAACCACATTTATAATGGGTAACTTACTGTATTACAGTAAGCGTTTACATTTCCAAAGTAACCTTCCTACACTAAATGTTTGTGATATTCAACACATTCTTTCTGTTGTGTGACTGTGGAATTTCTTTGAATTGTCATGAATTTAATTCTACTTCCTGTCATTCCAAGTCAAATTCAAATTCAACTTCCTGTGGGGTGGAGTCAATTCAATACAAATTCCAATTATTGAATTAAATGGAGGCCAATTCTAAAATTCTGAATTTTGCACAAGCCTGGTGCAGGGACTGATCATTTATAATACTTTTTTTATTTATAATATTCCATAAAAATGTTATTCCATAAAAAAAGATTTCATGGGGACTTTAACTAGCTAAATAAAAGCCTACTTAAATCTAAACAAAATAGATTTATAGGGCTTAACAGTATAATGTGATTACATAAAAATGTAATGTTTGATAAATGCAGAACAAATAGGCTACTGTGTAGCTACAGTACTTGGTGCACGAGCAGGATAAACCAAAAAAGTCTCTGAACTATAGTTTGCATTAACTTAATATCAAAGGTATTTGGGTCAAAACAAACAGTTTTGCTACCCACTGGATCCACACAAGTACTTTTTTAGTGGTCAGATAAGATTACATTATTTTAGTTATAGAATGGCATCTAGTGAATGAGCCTGTACATTTGCAAGTGAACTCTTCTAGGATTCTAGGTGTCACCACGTGTGAAATATGACTATTAGATAAAGATATGCACATACCCACACCGAGGTTTATTCACGAGTCAAACACAGGACTTTAAACTGTGTTGATTTGTAATGAGAGGATTAGCTCGCTAAACATAGACAGATAATAACTAACGCGGTCACCAGCAAAGCATGAATGAACTTCCCACTGATCCTTATAGGGAAGAATCATTATATGAAATTAGCAATTTATGTGAAGCCGTCACGTCTGGGTCTGTTTGATAGCCCCCTCTTTTAATATGAGTGTGATTTTAATATTAATACGATATTAATATTAATGTTACATGCCTACTGTATTATTTTGACAAGCATGGTTTTGATCTGATTGAACATATGAGTGGTTTCATGGACTAAAAGTATTGTGAGCCGTGCCAGGATGCCATAGACTGTTTATATTTGGACTAAGCCGTTCACTTGGTTGATTAGTGGTTACCTAAGCGTTCCAGGTAGAGAGAAAAATCGCTTCCAAGTGCCCGATGCGAACAGCAACTTCAGACTGAACGGTGGAAATATAACAGCTTATATTTCAACATTGTATGCTCTCATGCGAAACATGGAAGAGACATTGAAGATGAGAAATAATAAAATAGGCAAGAGCAGCGGAAGTTTTTCGATCGATCAGCGTGAATCAATTTGCTAGCGAGGGAATTTAGTTAGCTATTCAGTTGTGGTTGTTTTTCCTGATTGGCTATTGACGTTTCGGCGAACCTGTTTCATATTTCATTTGTATAAACGTTCGTCGTGGAAATGGGCTTCGTATTGTCAGAGGAGTCCATGAAGAATGTACCTGTCCAGTGAACATGACCAGTGAAGTCGCTGTAGCTCGTGCCAAACAAACATGCGGGGCATGAGCGTGTTTGAGCGATCCCCCGTGACCGTGTTCGCCGCGGAGATGATGGAGGTCTTTGACCGGACTCCCACGGACAGAGAGCTCGTCTTTCAGTCCAAGGAACTTTGTAGAGAGTTCATTCACTCCAGACTCATAAGGGAAGGACTCAGCTGGTCAAAAGTCGAGTCTGACCTGCCCGAGCCACACGGAGTTCTTGTAAATGTATCTGTGGTGCTTCTTAAACTGGGTAAGAGAACCTGTAGTGAGTGTGAAGTGATGCTAGTAACAGTGTGATGATATTTCAGTTTTTTTAAAATGATCTGACAGGGAAGGGATTCAGTTTTTATCACAATGTTGTGATGCTAGTAACAGGTGTGATACAAAAAGAATAACTATACATTTTTTAAAATTAAATTAAAAAAAAGTAACAGGTGTGATGATATTTATGTTTTTATATTATCTGAAATGACATTAATATGTGAATATGATGTTTCTTTCTTTTTCTTTCTTATTTTTTAAGAATTGTATTTGGGGAAGGGATTCAGTTGTCTTTATCACAATGTTATATTGTGATGCTAGTAACAGGTGTGAGATTTCTGTTTTTTTAATATCTGACATGACATCAATATGTGAATGACATGTTCTTTCTTTCTTTCTTTCTTTCTTTCTTTCTTTCTTTCTTTCTTTTTTTAAAGAAAATTTTATTATTAATGTTGATTTTGGTTGACCACTATTCCTATTGTTGGGAGGGGGGGACATATCCCTCTCATTATCTATTGAGTGTGTATTTAAGCCATTTTATAGGTTTTACTTTGTTTTACAGGTGATGAGCTGGAGTGTATGCGCCCATATGTGTATCGTAATATTGCAAAGCAGCTGAACATCAGTGTAGCAGTCGAGGCCGTGGTGTCAGATGCGTTTCTCGCTGTAGCGACAGAGATCCTAGCCATGGGTGAGTGAGCTTGAAGACAATATAACAGGTGTTTCATAGGCAGTGTTTATGGGCATGACCTCACTGGCCCTGCATTAAATTATATTTTATATATTTAGTGCTTTTAAAGTTAAAAGTTTAAAGGGTTAGTTCACCCAAAAATGAAATGAAATTTCTTTCATTAATGACTCACCTCAATGTCGTTCCACACCTGTAAGACCTCTGTTCATCCTCAGAAAACAGTTTAAGATATTTTAGATTTAGTCCGAGGGCTTTCTGTCCTTTGAATGTAAGTTTATGCCCACTTGCTGTCCACGTCCAGAAGGTAATGAAAACATCATCAAAGTAGTAGTCCATATGTGACATCAGTTGGTTAGTTAGACTCTTTTGAAAAGTCGACAATACATTTTGGTCCAAAAATAACTATAAATACGACTTTATTCAGCATTGTCTTCCATATTTGTTTTCAAACCTCAAATAAAGAATCAAACGGTCACGAATCAGCAGATTGATTTGTGATTCATATCACCAATCTCTCGTGATTTCAGCAGTTTTCCAGTTTGGCACGCGATCCGAATCTTGAATCATGACCGTTTGATTCTTTATTTGAGGAACACGGAAGAGAAGACAATGCTGAATAAAGTCATATTTTTTGTTATTTTTGGACCAAAATGTATTGTTGACGCTTCAAAAGAGTCTAACTAACCAACTGATGTCACATATGGACTACTTTGATGATGTTTTCATTACCTTCTAGACGTGGACAGCAAGTGGGCATACACTTACATTCAAAGGACAGAAAGTCCTCGGACTAAATCTGAAATATCTTAAACTGTGTTCTGAGGATGAACAGAGGTCTTATGTGTGTGGAACGACATTGGGGTGAGTCATTAATGAAAGAAATTTAATTTTTGAGTGTACTAATAAGAATTATTTTCCTTCCAGAATTGTGCCAAGAAACCTCATAAGAGAAGAGATGTCGTTTCAAGTTATTTTGATTGAAGTTTATAAGGGCATATGAATTTAAAAAAGAAAAAAGATTTCTATTTTATAATAAATACTTAATGTTCCATAAAACTATTTAGATTTCATAGTGACCTTTTTTGTTGCTATTAATGCTATTATTATATTCTGTACATAATTGGCAACTGAGGCTATTTTGGGACAAAAAAAAATGCAGCACTGCACATGAGGGCATCTTTACTATAAATGGAGGGAATTTGGAGATTGTAGGATTCGTTCCAAATGTAAATGAAGCAATAGCCTGAGCAGAGTTTGAGTTAAAAAAAAAAAAACAGTTCAGGACATTATTATGTTTATGTTTTTATTAAATTACAATAAAATTGTCTTTACTGGAAGAGCTGTTGACTTTAACCTAATATTGGATTTCAGCAGTGTTTGAGAGGAGCACTTTGATCATGAACATCTCTTGTGGTTTAATGACAAGTTCTTCAGTGCTCTTTTTCGGAACATGGAAAAAACCCTAAAAAGGACATACCCACATTCTTCTCTTTGCACATATTTGGTCACATATTTAATCTGGGTCCTGCTTCTTCTTGATGTACATGGTGGTTGTGATTGAGTCCAAAACCATCGTTCTACTCTGCCTGACAATCTTCCCACAACCTTTCTATCTTCTGTATTAAGGTATAGATCTGTGAGGAATTCTCTTAAATGAATGCTGAAGAAGATGAAGGAACGTAAACAATTGGCATAGTCCCTGACTCTTGGCTCATCATTAGTGAAGCTCAGCAGTGTGTTAATGCTGAGATTTAATGGTGTTAGGCTTCCTGTTACATCATCACGGCAGAGCTGCGACTCGATAGTTGAATAGATTTTCAAAGAAACTAATCTAAACAGTTAGATGCGGTTTTATACTTATAGTGGCCCTGTTTTATATTTAAAATGATTTTCATGGTGGGAAGTCTTTGTTGTAAGTTGTAGACAGTAACTGGAGGTTGACATTTCTAAAATAACTACAAAATGCTGTACAGTAGTTTAACTATTTATTCATGTAAATGACCTTTGAAGACACTCTTGATTGAAAGAGCACAGTGTTTTGTGGGTGGTTTGAATTATTTTACGATACATAAACATTTAATTTGCATTAGATACGAGCAAATCTAGGATTTGCAGCCCTTACAGAATTCTAATAACCGGTTTTTAATATTATAGGAATTGTTTGAGGTGCTCAAAATGGATAGCTCAGTAGCTTTCTAGTTTTTCTAACAGAATTAATTTTACTTTCAAGGGATCACATGGGGCAAAGTGGTGGCCATCTACGCTGTAGCTGCCGGGCTGGCAGTGGACTGTGTGCGACAGGGCCATCCGGTCATGGTGCACATCATTGTGGACAGTCTGGGAGAATTTGCACGAAGGAGCCTGGTCCCATGGCTCAAAAAAAGAGGAGGATGGGTAAGTGTTCATTCTCTGCACTGCCTTCTGCATAAACCAAGATTGGTCCTGACCTCTAGAGGCCATATGAGGAAATTAAGTATTGTTACCCACCTGTAGCTATTCTGTGTTAAAGGCGTATCTAATTATTTCCTTTGTGCTACTGTAACTTCCTACTATATATTTAAAAGCATGCTATGATACTACCACCCCTGTCCCCCTATTTTATTAACATTTTATTCAGCAAGTATAATGTTACAAAATATTTCGGTCTCAAATGAATGCTGTTCTATTCCTGAAACCACAAAAATATTAAGCAGCACAACTGTTTTCAGCATTGATGATAATAAGAACTGTTTCTTAAGCAGCAAATCAGCATATTAGAATGATTTCTGAAGGATCATGTGACACTGAAGACTGGAGTAATGAACATCAGAGACTTCCTTCAAAGATATTACAATTACAAACAAAAATGTTTGAATGGTAGTGTATGTGATAGCATGTCAAATGACAATGTTTCATCTTTCATTCCAGGGGGACATTTCAAAATGTGTGGTGAACACGGACTCTAGAGCTCATGCCCATTGGTTATCAACAGCTGTGTTAACATGGAAGGAGTTTATAAAGACCATGTACATCCACCTGACGAAGTAGCCTTGTGCAGAAAGTCATCCTGTTGACTGAGAACTGAATCTTTTCCTCCCAGAACTATTTGAGTGGTCCATTGCACTGTTTGTGGAGCACTGGGGAGCAAACGGCCCCTTACAAAAGATATAGCACATCACCCAGGTTCAATGGCACCTTAATCATGTGTTACCTTTTATTATTTCTTTAAAATATATTTAAGAGTGAAACAAATACTATGAGCTGATATTGTGTGGAGGGGATGGTACTGTGAGGGAATATGGTTCTATTCATTGTTGGAATGCCTTCCTTACTTTAAAATGACAGAGAAATAAGGTCTGCAGGTAAAAGAGCTACATTCGTGCTGATGATACACTGCATAGATTCATTCTACTGAGATTTTTATACTCAATAACTGTGGCATGAGTGAAACATTTTAAATGTTTGTCCATTTTCTGATTTTTTTATTTTTTACAAAATTGCTTATGATGTTTGCAGTGTCACTTTGCACTTTCAGTTCGTACAGTCTCTCTCTCTCTCTCTCTCTCTCTCTCTGTGTGTGTGTGTATATCACTATTGTCACCAGTTGTATACATAAATAAAGATTTTAATGTGGGTACTGAGAGAAAAATGTAAAGTTTTCCACCGAGTGGGGTCCAGCAAATCATGGAAAACTTGGACATTTTTGTGCCCAGGAAAACAAAAACAGCTAATAAAGTCACAAAATAAAACATAAAACAAAAATGTAATTTCTATTTAATATATACTGTTCAAAAGTTTAGGGTTGGTTTTTTTAAAGAAGTTTCTTATGCTCACCAAGGTTGCATTTATTTGATTAAAAATACATGCCTAGAATATAATTTGTCTAATTTATTTATTTACAGATTTTATCTATTGTAAAATCTGAATTTTCAGCATCATTACTCCAGTCTTCAGTCACATGATCCTTCAGAAATCCTTCTAATATGATTTGATGCTCAAGAAACATTTCTTATCAAGATTAAAATAATGATTAAAATAATGCACCCTTACTGAATGATAGTATTACTAAAAAAAGTACATTTGAATAATATTAGAGTGGACTTTTTTATTGACCTGATCATTGTGAGTGCAATCTCTATTAACTGATTATTTTATTATTATTAAATTATTCTCCATTTGCTCATGATTGCTAAAAAATACAATGACAATGAATGTATCAAAAGTTAGAATCTTATTGAATCTATAATTGAATCTTATTGAACTTAATGTATCCCCCTAAATTGATATTAAACATATGAAATATGTTTAGTGTTAAGTTGTCCTGCAGAGAAAATGTATGTGATGTGACATATTTTGATTATTATTCAATTTGTAAACTTAATCTTATGGAAAAGGAGATGCAAAAAAACAACAACAACAACAACAACAGCATTTTCTTTAGAGACACACTTTGCCATTAACTACCTCTAAACAATTTAAATTTGTAAAGAGATTTTTATTATGGTTGCTCTACATTACCTTTATTTATTGTAACAATATTTGCAAAGCTTATTTTGTTGGTAAAACAGGTCTGATAACATCTATTACTTTAGATAATGCTCTTAGTCACAAATATATTGCCATCACCTTCAGGCTGCTGTATATAAACCATCAATATTTTAGGTTAGATGAGTGCATTACTTCAGTGCTTTTCAGAAACACATCTTCCTCCCACGTGACAGCTAGTTAATCAGTCCTGCGGTAAGTGATGTGCAAATGCTGCGCCAGAGGCTGTCCTTCCAGTGCCATAGAGACGGTCTGTTCCAGCCTTCCATCCGGCTTCAGCTGGATGTGCCTGGAGATCTGATCAAAAATCAGAATTCTTTCAATAAATAAACTAGTTCAGCACGATACATGCCACATTTCCCACTTGCAAATATTACTACATTAGAGTGTACTGTTTCATTGATTTGACATGGCACAAGTTAATCAGTTTGTTTAGTGAGACCTGTTGAACATGAGGCTGCTTGGCAAAAGATGTTCTAGCTAGGGCAGTACTGTGTAAAATCAACTGCTGCCCAGTGAGTTCCCCCTCCTCAATCTCCACAAGACCTGAAAAGGTATAAACAGATCAAAATAAAATAAATATGAAATAAATAAAAAAACGCGATAATACGGATGAACCTATCTGACAAACATTTTTATAAATCAAACACCTGAGTTTTGGGCAATGATGAAGGCCACCCTGTTGGTGCCTGGCTGAAGCCTGATGAATCCACACTCTCTGTGAAGAGGCTTTTTGCTCTCAGCATGGAATGCATTAAACCTGAAGAAAAAGTTCACAACTGTCTGCATTGCATTCTGAATTGCAGTGTCTCTGGGCACCTGTGTCTCTTGCTACTTACATAAAATTGACCACGGGCTGTCCTACATGTGAGAAATGAAGAGTCTCTGTGTAACGAAAAGGTGCGATGGATGGGAAGGAGCCCTCTCCTGGCTCATCGGACTGCCAGGTTCCCAGGAGCCAGTCCAGCGGCAGCACTGCGGGGTTCGGCTCCGCTGCGGAAACACAGGCGACGGGTTAAATGAGATCGAAGAGCGCTTATCTGTGATATAAAATATGTTCACGACACGGGCAAAAATTCTGATGCACCTGCAGTTTATTTAATGTTTGATTCATTTTAATGATAACACATTTGACGATTGATCTAACGTTACAGAAGAAATCTCGGAATTAAGAAGTCATTAGAAAAAAGAAAAATCAGGTGTCTATGAATTTGAATGGAATCATTAGGTTGTCCTACCAGAGTGATTGAATGGGCATGACATTCCGCTTGAATATGTTCAAATAACTTTAAAATTTAACTGTATAATTGACACTAAATGTATTGCTCGCTGCGGCTGCTAAACTACTATCTGATCTGTTTTCCATCACAGTGCGTAATCTACTTCCTGATTAGACGCTAAGAACTCTGGGAGATGTAGTTATTATGCGTTCTGACGATGTTCACTTGACGCGGAATCAAGCTGAAGAACAAATACTGCAGAACAACTTTGCTCCACTACGCATTTAGCACAATTTAGATATGATGAATGTTTTAATTTAGCAATTTTTTATGTCATTACATTGTGAAACCAATGGGAAAAAATGTTTTGTGAAAAATTAGTCTACATTTCATTCATACACCAGGACTAAAATATTGAAAAATAACTTATTTTTTTTCATTCACCAATCAATTTTTTGGGTGTCAGGATTATATATTTTTAAAAATACAACAGAATTATTTAATATACGTGGGTGAAATTAGCCTACCATACATTTTTTCCCCATTCAATGCATGTCTCTGTACATACATCTCTAATTTGCATATTACAGTTTTTCTCAGTCGCTTTGGTACATTTCTCAGATCAGAATTGAAATTCTCAAACCTACCTGTTCAATTCTCACATCATTGTGTCACTTGTGCACATCAAAAAAGCAGTTTCTCATTTCTTTGAACAAGTTGCAAATGCTTTGGTACATCCATACAAATGATTATGTACAATTCTCTGCTGTTTCCTACATTATCAGTTGCTTATGTCATGTTGATCAACATGTATTACATTGGGTCTCTGTTGAATAGTCTTGCCCCCCACAACATTTAGGCACAAGCTCAGCATAAGTCTTTACATGCAAAATGGTTGAACAAGTTATCATAATATGTCAAGCATATTTCTATACTTTCTATATTTCCATTAGACTTTTTTATAAATCTGTCCTGAATTGGTAAATCATCAACTAGCATATATATATATATATTTCTACAGCACCGCATGTACAGTTTTTCC
Source organism: Pseudorasbora parva (assembly GCF_024679245.1). NCBI lineage: Eukaryota > Metazoa > Chordata > Actinopteri > Cypriniformes > Gobionidae > Pseudorasbora > Pseudorasbora parva. The sequence goes on from NC_090180.1 coordinate 11,145,306, forward strand.
TATGTTCACATTTCTTCTTTAGTTTTTGTGTGTGTGTGTGTGTGTGTGCTATTCAGTGCTGTCTCTTTTTTTTTGTACCTCAATAACATGTTCTGTCAATAAAATACAGTACAAACAGTAAGAGTGTAAATTTGAATCTTTTCCATTCTCTTGCAATTACACTCACACATACACTAAGATGTAACTTACAATTGACAAGAATTGTCATCAAAACTTTAGCCGTAATTTCCATCAGAACATCCCTCCAGAGTAAACTGTTATATTGACAACATGACTAAACAATTAGACTGTCTTATCCGTACACAATGACACAAGGACTTGTCATTCTGATGGCACTGACATGTTCATTGACACAGATATTTACTTTTGAGAGATGAACTAAGGATTTTGAGCAAGAGAGTGGCTTTTGCAGGTTATCCATGGTGTTTTGCTATTTGTACAAATTGGTTTTAGAAATGCACTTACTGTTTTGCAAATTATGAGTTTGATTCGAGAAATGTACCAAAGCGACTGAGAAAAACTGTAATGTTCTTGGACCAACATGTAATGCAAAAATATATATAATAATTGGAGTAAGAGTTGTTAACATTTTCATAATAATATCTAATATTTTATAAGAATATGTAGGCCTATATATAATTTATTTCCATATTAATTTTCCCTACTGATAAGCCTGATAAGCGTGCTGTTGTCCTCTACAGTGGATGTATTAAATCATTGCTCTGTTTGGTCATATTTTGATTAGAAACCCCATAACATTTCCCTGAGATGTTGATTAATAACACACAATTTAAAAAATGAGTCAGATTTAAATGATAAATACAAAATGTTACAAAATATCATATTTCCATAAGAGTGCTACATTTGACTATTCAGTGATTTTTTTCAAAGACCAAATAGAAGTTGTTGTTCTGTGAAACCTCAAAACAAATGGTGTCTCTGAAAAGCACTGAATGTAAGAGAAATTCACTAAAAATAATATCTTATGAGGACAGTGGCACCCAGATGGTTAATTTACTTTTATATTATATAAAGGTAATAACGTTTGATACAGGCTCGTCTGCAAATAGCTAAAATGGAACAAATAATGACTTAATGAATGAAAAGTCTAATAGAACCCACATAAATAGAGCTGTCAAGGTTAATAGATAGATAGATAGATAGATAGATAGATAGATAGATAGATAGATAGATAGATAGATAGATAGATAGATAGATAGATAGATAGATAGATAGATAGATAGATAGATAGATAGATAGATAGATAGATAGATAGATAGATAGATAAAAGACAACAAAGCTGTTTATGTTTATAGTTTTAAGCAACAGTATTTTTAATACACAAGGGACACTATTAATCTGTGAGAATCCAATATAAAACATGCACGATTTAAAATCATTAAATTGATTTGAATTTGTTCTTATATTTTAATGCAATATCTTAATTTTATCTTAATTCTAAAATCTATATCTACATTCTAACTTAAAATAAAGCATTATGGTCGGCGGAATCTTTTCAACATATTATATTGCCCTCTAGTGTGTTAAACTATCAGTCGGGTTATCACAGTAATGAGAGTGAGTTCAAAAGACTCGAGTCATCATGGCTACTGGTCTTGGTGATTTTCTCCGGCGTTTAAGAAAAGGCCACGAGAAAGATGAAGGAACTACACATAGAGAGGATCAAGGTTCAAGAAGGTAGACAGTTGAGTTATTTCCAAAGCTGTTTTGAGCTACTTATTCGCTAATGGCATAGACTGAATGCTCATTTTCCAATTGGCATAGGCGGAGAGATCAAGACATCTCCTCGACGTCTTTGGAACCTGGGCCTTGTAAAACGTTGTCTGTGTCTGAACAGTGCGGTAGGGGCAGCCGTAGGAATTATTTCGAGAGGTAAGTTATCAATATTTTATACATACCTTGGTTTCACACACAATGTTTAAACCTAGTCCCAGACTAAAATGCATGTTTTAGCTTTTTTAAAGGGGAACATGCCCCCTTTTTACAAGATGTAGTCTCAGGTGTCCCCAGAATGTGTCTGTGAAGTTTCACAAAATACCCTACAGATAATTTATTACACCACGTTGTAAATGCTCACATGCTGTTTTCATTCATGTGTCTTTCCATAAGAGGCCGGAACCTTTACAGAGCTCATGGATACTCCACCAAAAACTAACAAAACATCTGTTTGGTTTTGATTTATCATCTCTATCACGGTCACTCTCACGTGACATTGCAGTTCTTCATCACCATAGTTTATTATCTGCATGCGTTTAAAAGCCATATCAGCCTAAACTTGTGATATGTGGTTTTCTGCGTGCACGTCTAAAGCATGCGCGCAGAAAGCTGGATGTCGGACGGTGTGTCCCGTGAGTATTAAACGTTCACCTCTTATTGCGCTTAAACCATCAAATACACACAAGGTTATGTAAAAAAACACACAAAGTTCACATAAACACAGTCAGATATGTCTGTGAACGTAAACAGCATGTAAAGAAACTGCATGTTGCATTTCTTTCACTGCTAGAGTTTGCTTATTCAAAACAAAGGAAGGGGGTCTATACTAATAGGGCAAAGTCCGTCAGCTGTCATGAGTGGGTTCTAAGTTTGTTACATTTGTGACGTCACAAAAGCTACAATCTGAGTGGGGAGTGGGAACTTTTACCATTATAGGGTGGCACACGACATGCATGTTTGTTCAACACCATTTAAAAGTGATTTTGCATAATAGGTCTCCTTTACCTGAAAGTAACTTGTACTGACATATATTTTAATGTCACTGACATTTTGTCTCAAAATACACACCAGTAATGTTTTTATTTCTATTGCACATTTATTAAAACTACGCAAATGCCCTAATTTAAAGGTGCACTATGCAACTTTCCGTCCACGAGAGGGCGCCTATTCAAAACAAAGGCGTAGTTTGATGACGCCAAGTTTGAGCGCAGTATCTTGGGACATGTGGTCTTCACCTCACAGCCGGTGAAAAATAGGACACGGGCAGAAATCATGTTGATAGATGCGGTTATTAACGTTACTGTAGTGTGAAGCAGAGCAGGGCCGAGTGTTGTGGAGCTGAGCACAGCTGCTGGAGCGATTGAAATGCAAACACCCACTTCGCGAGCACTGGGACTTTTATTATGGGGGGACGGGACACATTCGCCGGGCGCCCGCACTATTTCCGCGTTTCCTGTCATTGGTATGAGGTAAAGTAGCTCTGTTTATGATATTAGATACATTTAAGTGTGTTTAAAATGATGATTTGACGTTACTCTGTGCGTTTGCTCAGCGCTACTGTGACATGTTCACACTGCTAAGAGAAAAGCACTTCTGCCAAATAAAACCGAGGGTAATACAGATATGACGCAATAGACAGGCGACTCCCTCAAACTCTATGCTGACACGTCCCGGGTGATTGGTTAAAATAGCAATTTTCTCACAATTTACAAATAGTTGGAAACATCTGGGATATTGTAAGAACTTGACTGAACAAAATATATAGCACTGGCCTAGTGGTTTTTGGATATTTTACTGCAAAAATACTACATAGTGCACCTTTAACTAAGGCCTTAGCCTTGTCTGTAAAACCCGTCCATTAACTCTTTCCACGCCAGAGTTTGTAAAAAAAAAAAGTTGCCAGCCACTGCCAGGGTTTTTTACCATTTTCATAAAAATGTAATAGCCCATAGAATATTTTATTTTATAAATATACGAGCATGCAATATATCAAAAGAAAGAGCTGACCCTCTTATTTTGAACATTATTTTACTAATTTTATTCTAGCTTCATGCATTTTTTTTTGTGGATCAACTGTTGAAAATGGGTGAGTTACAAAAGCAACATTTTGAACAAAAAGCTGAGAAAATCACTTTTTTTTGTGAAAGACTTAATCCAGATCAGATTCAGAATGATGATCAAACACAGATGGTGTAGATGGAGTCCATCAACACCCCTAATGCTTGCACAGTCCTAGAGATCGTCCTGGGTCCACATTTCATTCAGTAACATTAGATAGTTTTGTTGATAGTTTTTTATTGTTGATGACCACATTTTACATATGCATCTGCTTAAATATGATCACTTGTTTTACTGCGTTTTCCTCACGTGTGTTTTGATCAGGAGATTCGGTACTCATTCAGAAGATGCGTAATAGCGCCCCTTAGCGTCTAACAATGAAAAAACGGAAACCCGTAATATTCTGTGTTTGGCGGGGAAGCATTTTCTCACAAATAATGGAAAATTCTGTGTTTGGGGGGGAGAGAGTTAGGGGAGTTTTCACACCTTCTTTTCAGGGGTCTGAGCACAGTTTACGTGATTTATTTATTTTAATAAAGGGATACTCCACCGCTTTTTCATATTAAACTATGTTATTCTCTTAACTAAGGCTGCATTTACACTGCAGGTCTTGATGCACAATTCCGATTTGGTGACTATATATACTATGTTTTTGACGACTTGCTTACAACATCTTTTCAAAAGCGACCCGTATCCGATATTTGCATTTACACTGTACACTGGGAAAACAGCCCAATAAGTTCTTAACTGGTGAAAGGAAGTAAAACAGCGCGATACGCAATGGACGCAGACAAAATGATTGCACAATGTTTTGCTGTCTGCTCTGTTCCACACATCTTTAAAGTCAGCAAAATATTTCTCTCTTAAGACGGAGAAAAAGAGGAGAGCCCTTGATGGGGTTGCCAGGTTTTCACAACAAAACCCGTCCAATTGCAACTCAAAACTGTGTTAAAGTAGTCCAATTCCGCATGAAAACTGCAGACTTGGCAACACTGGATCGCAGTTCATGTCCACCTGAGTTGACATCATTCGCCTCCGTCCTTTTTTCAATGACGTACGACTCGCATTTACTGGGGGATATCCGATTTGACCGCTTACATGGCAGACGCTAATGCACGCATCCGAATCATATCGGATTTATTACCACATATGAGTGAGGCCTGAATCCGATCTGAGGATATCGGAATTCATGCGTTTTTTTTACTGCTTACACGTTCACATGTCATATCCGATCTGTGCTACATGAGAGGAAAAAATCGGAATTGGGTCACTTGAACCATGCAGTGTAAATGGGGCCTAAGATGAGTTGATATATACCTCTCTCGTCTGAGTGCATGCACTTAATCTCTCTGACGTGCGGTGACATTTTGATAGCATTTAGCTTAGCGCACTAAGTACAGTTCATTCATTAGGTACCAAACAGAGATCAAGTTAGAAGCGACCAAACACCTCCACGTTTTCCCTACTTAAATACAGTTACACTAATAGTTGAACGACCAAGTATGGTGACACAAAATAAAACAAGGAGCTTTTCTAAGCGGGTTAAAAAGGATAACTATAATATATGGCGGAATAGCACTTTTGAAAGTACTTCGACTCAGTGCAGTCAAAAGTCACACCTGAGAGGATGAGGGGGAGATTTGAGGGAGGATTTTTTAGGTGTGACTTTACTGTGCTGAGGGAAACGTGGAGGTGTTAAAGATAGTTTAATATGAAAAAGTGGTGGAGTATCCCTTTAAAATGTGTTGGCCCATTTGTGAACACTCCTAACGATCTCAGACCCCTTTTAAACAGTTTCAGCTAACAGAAAAAAGTCCACACAAATCAGTCTGGGCTCACTTTTTGAAAAAAACTTAATTTGGGCATCAGATGCCTCTGTACAAATTGTCTTCATGGATGCTTCTGGCAGATCTCTACAAATGATTTGTTCACAACATACACTTGTTATTGTAATTCCAAAAACGAGGCAAAACTTTTGATATATGGTTTTACAAGTGCACAGAAAGCCAGCCTTCACAGCGTGTCTACTAAATTAATTATCTTACAGTTTTTCTCAGTCGCTTTGGTACATTTCTCAGATCAGAATTGAAATTCTCAAACCTACCTGTTCAATTCTCACATCATTGTGTCACTTGTGCACATCAAAAAAGCAGTTTCTCATTTCTTTGAACAAGTTGCAAATGCTTTGGTACATCCATACAAATGATTATGTACAATTCTCTGCTGTTTCCTACATTATCAGTTGCTTATGTCATGTTGATCAACATGTATTACATTGGGTCTCTGTTGAATAGTCTCGTCCCCCACAACATTTAGGCACAAGCTCAGCATAAGTCTTTACATGCAAAATGGTTGAACAAGTTATCATAATATGTCAAGCATATTTCTATACTTTCTATATTTCCATTAGACCTTTTTAAAAATCTGTCCTGAATTGGTAAATTGCTCACAGGTAAATCTTGACTTTCTCTAACGAAGGTGCTTCTTGTGAAACATCAACTAGCAGATATATATATAGGATATATATATATATATATATATAATAATCTCTACAGCACCGCATGTACAGTTTTTCCTATGTTCACATTTCTTCTTTAGTTTTTTTGTGTGTGTGCTATTCAGTGCTGTCTTTTCATTTCTGTATCTCAATGACAGGTTCTGTCAATAAAATACAGTACAAACAGTAAGAGTGTAAATTTGAATCTTTTCCATTCTCTTGCAATTACACTCACACATACACTAAGATGTAACTTTCAATTGACAATAATTGTCATCAAAACTTTAGCCGTAGTTTCCATCAGAACATCCCTCCAGAGTAAACTGTTATATTGACAACATGACTAAACAATTAGACTGTCTTATCCGTACACAATGACACAAGGACTTGTCATTCTGATGGCACTGACATGTTCATTGACACAGATATTTACTTTTGAGAGATGAACTAAGGATTTTGAGCAAGAGAGTGGCTTTTGCAGGTTATCCATGGTGTTTTGCTATTTGTACAAATTGGTTTTAGAAATGCACTTACTGTTTTGCAAATTGTGAGTAAGATTCGAGAAATGTACCAAAGTGACTGAGAAAAACTGTAACGTATTATTGGATTTAAAGTGTCAAAAACACACAAGGTTCACATAAACAGTTGGTTTTGTCTTAAGTAAATGTAAACATCTGGTTAATAAATTGTGTTTGTGTATCAGCAGATTGGATCTGTACTTTGCTGCAGTTCTTAAAGTGACAGCAGTCTAATTTTTTATTTTTGTTTTGTTTATTCATACAGTGCAGAATATGCAGTTTATCACTTGAATGCTGCTTTTAGGTATACCTACTTTACCTGGAAAATTTCAAGCAGTTTATTTAATTTGGATCTTTCTTTTATTGTATTGGCCTATTGTGTTTAAAAAAAATTATCATTGCATTCTGCAATTTAAAAAAACAACACAGTTCAAGGAAAGTAATTCAAAACAGATGTTATTAACTAAGGGTATGATATAGTGCAAGAATATGGATGTAGTATTACAACAAAATGTATTATTTATTTTTTTGTGCTAAATATTTAGGGTAAGAGTTAAGCTCATTTAACAGCATTTGTAGCAATGCCATTTTACAAAATATCTTGGTTAGTGAGGCACATACAATGTAAGAAAAAAACCAACAGTATGAACAAAAAAGAGTTATAAAACCACATTCCTACTTAAGTGGACCACAAAAGGTTATTAGGGTACAGGGACAGTGTGAACATAAAGCGAACTGGGTCCTTTTTCACTTGGTTCACCTTTTGGTCCACTTAAAGGAATCTGAGTTTAGTTCTTTTAAAGAGGACCCAAGTGTGAAAACACCCCAAGTTTAAGAGGCATTTTTAGTATATTATCATACAAAAAGCTGTGCCTATTCCTTGTATGTCCAGGTTGCCTTCTGAGATAATCCTGAAGATTTGTTCTTTTCTGGATGCCTCTTCTCTGTTCAATATCAGCTTTGTCAGCAAGCGCTTTCATGATCTGGCAAACAGCAAGTGAGTTCATGATATAAAGAATTTGAATTAGGAATAATACATATTAACATAGATGTCCAGTGCTCTGTGGTCTGTGTTGTATGCTTCTGAGTTTGAGAAGAAAAACTGGAGACCCCGAGGAAGCATGATGATAGAAGCTGTGAGCAGCACAAGCGTGGAAGAGAAACCTGCGGGATACTGGAAGAAGCTGCTACTCAAGGAGATGGCTGGCTACAAGGACACCATGTGGAAAACAGAGCTAAGACACATGAACCCACACACGGGCATGCCAGCTCTAACAGAACAAGTTCTCAGGTAGGCCATGTGTACTCGCTGCTTTTCTTTGAACGACAGAACAAAATCTTTTGGTCCACAAATGCATGTTTCTTGTGAAATACTTGAAAAATATCAACCCAAGTGGGAAAAAATAACACACACACACACACACACACATTTTTAGTGAAGCATTTATGAAACAGCAAATGAATTTATTCAGAATTTAGTAGAGATTGTGTAATATAATGTTTTCCCAAACACTGTTTTTTTATTGTATTTGTTTGTGTCCGATAATAGATAAAAAAATGTTATGCTTATTTTTTTATATCTTTTTAATATGACTCATTACAATAATACATAAGCATAATTTCACCACTAAAACATAAAATGTATTGTTCAATATTTTATATATATATATATATATATATATATATATATATATATATATATATATATATATATATATATATACGTTTAAAATATTTTATATGTACAGTAGTGGTAAAAAGTGATGTAATTTACATGAGCATCCTTTATTTAAATATTACAAATATTAAATTATATTGCATAGTTGTGCTTGGAGTCATTTGTTTTTGTTTTTGATAAAGCAATAAAACATGCCAACTTGTGGAGACATAATTTTTGGCCAGGCTGTCATGCAAAAACAAGAGAACTAACACATTTTTAATAACTTATGTTGTAGTTAACTCTGTTTTTTTAGATTGTAAAATAAATCTTATAGCTGTAGTTTGGTGCTTTTTGCCAAATAATTTGGTCAAATAAATACCTTTAACAAGTTTAGTGTTATGTTTTTCCTTCACATTTAAAATATTTAAGAAATATAAAATATTCTCCTCATATTGTGATTATTTAATTGAACTTCTAGGATATCCCCTCCGGAAGCCACTACTGTACATGTCATTTTTATTTCTGCGGTTTTACAATCTAAATGGTCAAACATTTAATTTAATTTTCCTTTCATTTATTTCCTTTGTTTTGGAATGCCTTATATAACATAGCAAGGCATATATATATATATATATATATATATATATATATATATATATATATATATATATATATATATATATATATATATATATATATATATATATATATATATATTAAAATATGTTCTATATTATTTAAATATACTCTTGCATACTAAGAGACAAATAAACGTAAATACATATTTAAACTGTAAATCGAGTAAATCAGTTGAAGCAGAAAATGGTGAATACAAGTTTTAAAAATATATATATATATATTTAAATATATTATTAGTCTTGCTATAAAATTTAAAGCATCTCAAATGTAAGTGGAACATGTGCATAGTTAAAAATAGGAACTACATCTTTGGTCATTTTGTTTTACAGGAGATTACACATTCAGTGGGAGATCACGCTCACAAATACCAATGGACATGAAAGTGTCTATAAGCAGACGCACACTTTCTTCGAAGATTCATCGGTTACGGTGTGCTGGAACCATGGCGGCTGGCCGTGCCTGAGCAGTCTTAATGGCCTGCAGCTTCATGGTATAATGTGTCCAGCTCTACCAACTCCAGGAGACAAGTAAGGAACACAGCTGAAAAATCTAAAGCGTACATCCGCTAATACAATCTTACCCTTATCTGACTAATGCCTCTAATGTGTAGGCCAAGGTGGCGCTCTCTGATTCAAAATACAAGTTTAAGGAAAAGTGTACACTGGACATTCCTTGGGGCTGACAAGTTTGTGAAGTTGCTGCGCTTTAATAAAGGAATCGTTGTCGGAGTCTGGCGGGTATGTTGATGATAATTTCAAAATAATTGTAAATAATTTCAATATATTAGAGATGCACAATTCAAGAAAGTATTTCTGTACAATATTGGTTAACGGACAAGTTATTTTTTACTGGTTGATATCACATGGGTTGATATTGGATATTTAGTTGTGCATTTCACATTTTACATTTCGATGCCATCATCTAAGCTCACTTAATGTTAATTTTTAAATTATTGATAGAGCAAGCAACTTTTAAACCACACTATTATTATTTGTGTGTTAAAATATTTTTAATTAACCCTGAAGAACCGGGTGGATAGTTTATAGGTCATAAACACTGTTTTCTACAGCAGTAGTTTTCAAACCTATCCTGGAGGCACTCCATCCCTGCACATTTTGTATCACTGCCTCCCAATTTGCTTACTTATACTGCTACTTAAAAGTATGTACTTTTTTTTTTCTAAAGAAGAAGAAAAAGTACATAATTTGAGTGTGTAGCAGAAGAGTATACAAGCTTTAGGACATACTACTTCATCTTTTTGTCAGGTTAAATAATGACAATTGATCACACAAACCCCTTTATCTAAACCTCTCTACTTAAAGCTACACTGTGTGATATTTTACCCCATCTAGCTGTGAAAAGGTATATGACCATCCAGTGAATAATAGTTTCTGTTCCTCTCAATTTCGATTTCGTTTTAACTCCTACGGTGGCCGATTGATTTAGTCCAAGATTAACATGGCAATCCCCCTCTTCACATTCGACACGGTGCCATAGAGTGTTAAAATGTGAAAGGCGAAGCTTGAATTTATGTGTATGTCCCTCTTTGGCTAATGTACTTTCAAGATGGAGGAGCAACATGGCGACCAATATTCGAACCCCTCACCCGTATGTATTTTCAATGGCATATTATAAACTTACGAGAATACTTTATTACTTAAAAGAAGTAAATATACATTAATGAGCACATATATTTTTGAAAGAACTAAGTGTTTTTAGCTAAGAATAAACTAAAAAAAGTTACACAGTGTAGCTTTAACTGTCAGACTCGCACATCCGTCATGTTTATAGTTTTTTATAGTTATTTATAGTTACTTTTTATCCACATTTATATTTCTTGTCTAACTCGCAATGGGTTGTGGGCAATTTTAGCCGTTAGTGTGCGTCGATCTGCACTTCGAATTCTGACCGGAAATAGTAGACCATCTGGGTATCTTTTGGAATACTCTTTTCAACATACTACGATTTGGGACTTAATAAATATCTTTTTGTCAGGTTAAATACTGATAGTTGATCACTCAAACCCCTTTGATCATAAAAATTGCACCTTTTTATGTGCAATTTTTACCTAGGAAACTCATATTTACGTTAATTTTGAGAGCACGTGAATGCAACATTATATCATCTGAAAGTGTGTGCGTCGATCCGTACTCGGAGACGCGTTTAGCTGTATACGTTTACATTTTGTACCGTATCAGCATTTCGTCCACACAGATCTGGCATTTTCGAAGCCTGGATCTGAAACCGGGTCCCAGTGGATAAATCTGAAAACGACAATCTTGCGTTTTCGTGTGTACAGCCAATCCGTATATTTTCTGAAACGGTGATGTCATCACACTACTTCCAGCACGGTGAAAGAGTTCAGAGATACAACTACGGGCACTGGCATGCGCACATCAATATTGTGTCATTTAATTACCGTATTTGCATTATTGTAAGGGTAAACACATCTGTATTTATTGTTATTTTATCGTGAGATTTTGCCTTACCTCCTACCACTGCTATACCCCTTCTAGCCACAACTCTTCTTCTCTGTTTTTAGTGTATTTCTGTGGCAGAATTACAAATTACGCCACACACTGGCATGGCATGTATACTACATCATTTTGAGTCGGTTTCAGTGATCTTGTGTATACGCAGATATTTCTTGAAACAAGGAAAAAAAAGAAGTTCTGGCTTCGTGTGGACGGAGCCTAATTCTATTTTCGAATACTATTTAGTATGGAATGGATAGTATGCGAAATGGGACGTAGGAAATGGTATGGTCCCCCTCATCAGACACACCCAATTTAGATCATGCAGTTTCTACTAACGAGCTGATGAGTTGAATCAGGTGTGATAAATGAGGGAGACAAACAAAATGTGCAGGGCTGGGGTGCCTCCAGGACAGGTTTGAAAACCACTGGTCTACTGTAGTGATCAAAATCAGATGTTGATAGTAAGTTGATTGGTTCAAATAAAGATTGTTTTAATTAAGCAGGATTAAGAGTCTTTGTGTGAGTCATTAAATCATTCATTAAGTTCATTCAAACGTCATTCGTTCACTTTTTTTTTTTTACATTCATTCAATTATTCATTCGATCATTCAAAAACAACAACAAAAAAAAACCGATTCAGGCCACAACCAATTGAAGCCAGAGCTTTCCCTATCCAATCTTTTTTCCCCCTCATCTTAAGAAATATCTGCGTACACACACAAAACCACTGAAACCAACTCAAAATGATGTAGTACATGCCAGACCAGTATGTGGTGCTGTAATTCTGCCAGAGAAATAAACTAAAAACAGAGAAGAGTTGTGGCGAGGAACTGCAACGGTCGGAAGTGAAGCAAAATCTCACGGTAAAATAACAATAAATACATTTGCTACTTACCAGATTGTTTTAATAATACCTACACCTACCCCAATCCTAAACCTACTCATATAATAATGAAAATAATGTTATTAAATGAACCAATATATATGTGTGCATGCCCAGTGGTCGTAGCTGTATCCCTTCTAGTCTTTAAAGTTGGACGTGTTGTAATGAGATCACTGTTTCACAAAATATATGGATTAGCTGTACACACAAAAAAATACCGGTTTCAGGCTCCTAAAACGCTGGATCCATCTGGACGAAACAATGATACAATACTAAGTTTTTACGTATCCAGCTAAACGTGTCTCCGTGTGGACTGGGCCTCAAATTAAATCTATAAAATATTTAAATCTATTTTAAATTTTACAAAGTATTCTCAATTTCCGCAATTTCATAAAACCATTAAATATAATCTGTAGTAAATCTAAAAATGAAAATGTACCTTTTGATGTTGTGATGCCTATGTTTACATTTAAAATGACTGATTTTATAATAGTGTACAATTTGAATATCAGCCATTTATTCATTATCACCTAGCCTAGAAATCTAGACGCACCCTAGCGGCAGCAAATTTATTCTGCCCGCAAGTGTCGTCTAGGAACTCTCAATACCCTTCTAAGCTGTATTCCTCTCAATCTGGACGGGCCAATCACATTGTGTATAGAGTCGGTGGGCGGGGCCATGATGACGACGGCCGAGTTGCGTTTACGTGCTTCTAGTAAACACAGAAACTGGCGAACGGTGGCGGTCTTTCGAATCAGCTTTGACTGCGATTCTGGAAGACTTGGAATTAAGCTTTTCTCTGAGAAAAGAACGGCACTGAAGTCATTCTTAAAAAGCGAAGATGTGTTCGGGGTTTTGCTGACCGGATACGGCGAATGTTTAATCTATCAACAAGCTCTGTTTCACCTTCGTTGCTCTGGTTGGGTGGTAGCGCTATCCTATCGCGTGCAGAGGGAGTTTGAAAGACAACCGTTTATCCCGCCCCTCGGATTGAGCCCTGTCTATGGTGAGTTTCCAGACCAAACATCTTGATGTGGGTCTGGCTTGTCAGGCTAATTATCTCCCGTAACACAAAAATTATTATCTATTGGCTTATTGTTGCATCCCTAATATAAATTGTACTGATTGTTTTAAGAAAAGAAACTTTATATTGTTATTGCAATATTGTTATATCGTACCACAATATTTTTTATGCATGTTATTTTTATCTTTTGTTCATTTGTGGTGTTTTCAGGGCAATTGGAAAATTGCCTTTATCATGATCAACCTTCACTTCCACAAACTGATTGAAAGAAGTCTCCTTGGGTCAAGATTTTGGTATTGAACTCTTAATGGGCATTATGGTTATTTAGTATGCTGCTGTTGATAACGCATAGTCCCTTAACATTCTTCGTTCACATCAATAGTCCCTACATACCCACAGAGGACACTGCTCTGGACCCGGACCGTGGACGCCATGGATACACTCTGCACATTGTGCTTCACAATGCCGTTCGGCGAATCATGTGTCATCGCTTTTCCCCACTCTACACCAGCAGAAGTAAATATATGATTCATTTTTGTAATGCAAATAATACAAATTTTAAGAAGTATGCTAAAAATTACAACTTGACTAAACTAATTTATTTTCAACATTTTGATATTTAAATAAAATGACATTAATGTTTATCATTTTAATGTTTTATTACAATAATTAATAAATAAATAACAATCATGTTTAATCACTAAAAATACAATGTATCATTCTATATATATATATATATATATATATATATATATATATATATATATATATATATATATATATATATATATATATATATATATACAAATAGATGACATCAAATGTTTAAACTGAGAAAATGTATCATTTTAAGGGAAAAATAAGTTGATTTTAAATTTCATGGCATCAGCACATCAAAAAAGTTAGGACAAGGCCATGTTTACCACTCTGTGGCATCCCCTCTTCTTTTTATAACAGTCTGCAAATGTCTCTGGGGACTGAGGAGACAAGTTTGTCAAGTTTAGGAATAGGAATATTGTCCCATTCTTGTCTAATACAGGCTTCTAGCTGCTCAACTGTCTTGGGTCTTCTTTGTCGGATCTTCCTCTTATTGATGCGCCAAATGTTTTCTATGGGTGAAAGATCTGGACTGCAGGCTGGCCATTTCAGTACTTGGATGCTTCTTCTATACAGCCATGATGTTATAATTGATGAAGTATGTGGTCTGGCACTGTCATGTTGAAAAATGCAAGGTCTTCTTTAAAAAAAGACGATGTCTGGATGGGAGCATGTTGTTCTAGTACTTGGATATACCTTTCAGCATTGATGGTGCCTTTCCAGATGTGTAAGCTGCCCATGCCACACACACTCATACAACCCCATATCATCAGAGATGCAAGCTTCTTAACTGAGTGCTGATAACAACTTCGGTTGTCCTTGTCCTCTTTAGTCTGGATGAGACGGCGTCCTAGTTTTCCAAAAAATAACTTTTGATTCGTCTGACCACAGAACAGTTTTCCACTTCGCCACAGTCCATTTTAAATGAGCCTTGGCCCAGAGAAAACGCCTGTTTCTCGATCATGTTTAGATTTGGCTTCTTTTTTAACTGGTTTCAGCTGGCAATGGCCAATGGCATGCTAGATTGTGCTCACTGACAAGTATTCCTGAGGCCATGTTGTGAATTTTTTTTTTTTTTTTTTTTTTTTTTCATTACAGTAGCATTCTTCTATGTGATGCAGTGTCGTCTAAGACCCTTACCCGCAGAGATTGTTCCAGATTCTCGGAATCTTTGGAATATATTATGCACTGTAGATGACGATAACTTCAAACTCTTTGCAATTTTTCTCTGAGAAACTCCTTTCTGATATTGCTCCACTATTTTTCGCTGCAGCGTTAGGGGAATTGGTGATCCTCTGCCCATCTTGACTTCTGAGAGACACTGCTTCTCCAAGAGGCTCTTTTTATACCCAGTCATGTTGCCAATTGAGCTAAGTTGCAAATTGGTCCTCCAGTTGTTACTTATATGTACATTTAACTTTTCCGGCCTCTTATTGCTACCTGTCCCAACTTTTTTGGAATGTGTAGCTGTTATAAAAATCCAAAATGAGCCATATTTGGCATGACATTTCAAAATGTCTCACTTTCAACATTTTATGTTACCTATATTCTATTGTGTTTAAAATATAAGTTTATGAGATTTGTAAATTATTGCATTCCTTTTTTATTTACAATGTGTACAGTGTACAAACTTTTTTGGAAGCGGGTTAGTAGTTTTAAGTCAGATGACCGGAGAATAATAGAAGTTCAGATAAATAATAAATAAACAACTTTTTTGAATCGGGTTTGGTTTTTATATATACATGTACATTACATGTTTGTTGTTTTACAAGCTAAATGGTTACACATTTAATTTAATTGTTTCCTTTCATTTATTCCCTTTGTTTTGGAATGTCTCATATAGCCATAGCAAGGCGTAAATCCTTTTTTTTGTAGTCTGATGTGCTAAACCTGAAAACTTCACTAAACAAATTTATTTTCTACAAATTATGATCAACATTTTGATATTTAAATTAAATTATTTGAATAATATGTTTGCACAATTGTTCTTGTGCTTTAAAGTGCCGTTTCAAGAGGACTATGTGCGGTTGATCGCCATTGATTTGGCTGATGTGCCTGAGTACAAGTCTGTGGCGAAGATCAGTGTCCCATGGAAAGCAGAGGGACTGCAGGGAGAGGTTGAGGTACCTATGATTCATTCTTGATTCTTACACTCAAGACTTAATTTCTCCCTGAAGCTGACTGGTTTGTCAGTGCTATGCTATTCTTAGGAGATTGTCTATAAATAGATTGGTAGGTATCATGCTGTGTGAATAGGGAAAAATGCTGGAGACTTGCTGTATGCATTGTAATAGACAAGTGTGCACCGTTTTTTATGTATTTTGTTGAGATATGCATGTCTCTTTATTAAGAAATTGCAAAAAGTAACAAGTGTTTACTTGCTCCACCCCTCTAGCGTTGCTGTATGATGACCCTGACAATTCTGGATGAGGCTCAGCGTCCCTTCTGGTGTGTGAGTTCTCCTGTTAAGATGTCCAATAAACTCAGAGTGGTGGACTTGGAATACGAAGGTGAGCAGTACGTCATCCTGTACGAGGATATGGAGGGAAAGGTCAAAATGACCTTTGTGTGGATGGAGGAGCATCAGCAGTACTTTTTGGTGCAGTTAATTACTGCATTCCCAGCAGCCAAAGTGAAAAGGCGCTTTGGGGGAAGATCTTGAAAATGTTGCAAAACCTGGTTGGGTTGAGTTGAATTGTTGGACTGATTCTGGCAGTGCTTTGAGTTGTAAATATCCAAAGCTGATTTTGGAATATTTTTATTTTCCTCAAGCTTGTTTCATGTTCATGAAAATGTCGCTTTTTTTGTCAGTTTGTTAATATATATGTCTGGCTCTTTTTGTTAAGTTTCAGGGACTGTTGTTTAGTCTGGAAATGCCGGACTGCTATTTTTAGTTTTAGCACCAGTTCAAATTTGGTAAAAGTTGTTCATTTTTGACATCAAGTTTTTCATAGTTTAATGAAATAGTGTAAATTCAGTTAAGACAACCAATAACACAATGGTCTGAACATCCTGTTTACTGTGCAACTAAACTCCGATTGTAAACACAAATGTTGAATTTATATGAATTATTGATTTCTCAGTAATGTTTTTATGAAGGTCATTCAAGTGCTGGAGTGATGCTTTTCCAAACGTTAAAAAGGACATTAGAAACACTGTTCAAAACAGCTGATTTTGATTGATATCGATACATAATCAGTTAAAATTCTTCTCCATTGTACCAGCTGTTATGAAAACATATATAATAGCTCTTATTTTACATTCATGTGTAATATCCGAACTACAAGCATCACCATAAGAAATTGCAAAAAATAAACCTGTAAACAGGTAGCGTTTAAGCTTTGGTCTTTCGACACTGCTTTAAAGCGTCTTCCAGAGCTGCAAGAACCATCGCAGCATTGGCCTTGTTGCAGTTGTATCCCATGAGTCCAATCCGTATTACCTAAAAATCAGTTCAACATATAATTATCCAGCCATGTAGTTAAATGCATTTTCATGCACTTGTTGTTTTTCTTGTTGACTACCTTTTACTCACCATGCCAACAGAGGGCCCTAGACCTCCTGTAAACTCTATTTGGTGATGCTTCATGATGTAAGCCAGCAATTCCTTCCAGTTATATCCCTCAGGGATGGCAATGGTGGTGACTGAGGGTAATCTCAGATCCTTTGGAAATTGAAGTATAGTTTAACTGCTTTCTCTTTTAGCGTATATTATTATTCTCAGAATTAGCGAGTGAATTCGACAACAAAAATTACCTTGTCCTTGATAAACAGCTTCAAGCCCAGGTCTTCCAAGCCTTTCCAAAGATATTCTGCAACTTCTTTATGATGCCTCCACGAGTTCTCAAGCCCCTTGAGTAGGCATTTTAGAATGATTAACCTCATGACGTCACATACTACTGATTAAAGATCCTTCAAATGCATCAACTGCCTATTAGCAGGCATATTTTGTAACGGATATACACTACTGTTCAAAAGTTTGGCGTCGGTAAGATTTTGTTTTAAAGAAAGTTACACTATTATTCAGCAATGCCACAATAAATTGAGCAAATGTGACCGTAATTATCTTTATTTATAATATTAAAAAATATCTCTATTTCGGTTTATCAAATAATCCTGATAAGAAATGTTTCTTGTGCAGCAAATCAGCATATTAGAATAATTTCTGAAGGATCATGTGACAATGAAGACTGAAGTAATGATACTGAAAAATCATTTAAAATTATTTTTTAAATTGTAATGTATTTCAATTGTACTTGTTTTACTGTATTTTTGATCAAATAAAATGTAGCCTTTGTGAGCATTAGAAAAAAGGAACTCATATCGACCCCAAACTTTTGAAAGGTAGGACTAAAAGGTTAAACAATGTCTAAGATTGAACTATTATGACCAGCTAAGTGTTAAATGTTGACTTTGATTAAAATATATCTAGCCCCTACCGTTTCAGCAAGGATGGCTAGACTTTCCCTCAGGGCAAAGAACCCAGACACAGGTCCTGTGTGATGATATCTGGAAACACAGTTCAGTTAGTTTTACGCAATCTGTAACTCAATACTCTACTGAGCCTACAAGAGCAAGAGTTTGTGTTTACCATACTTACATTCTGTCTGGCCTGCCATCATTGCCCCAGTAATTGGATAAATAGGTCATATCAAGGAGGTAGGACACTGGCTTTGTTTTCCTGTTGAACATCTTGTGGCTATATCACAGTTGAGGTGAAATGGATAACATTGGTTATTCCACTAATTGTTTGAACGATTCTATGTGTGCAAAAACATACTCATATTTATTCAAGTCTCTCCTCACCATGCTCTTTCGCTAAATGAAACTGGTGCTGTGCCAGGTGGAGCATTCAAGGCCTTTTGGGATCCAGTATACAAAATATCAATCTCTAGAAAAGAAAAAGAGGATTCATTATGTGGAACACAAATGTTTGAATTGAATCTACAGGCATTTACACAGAGATGCACATGATCAAATCATCCTTCACCCACTTTGTTGGTCCATTAAAAGTGGTGCAGCTCCCAATGACGCCACTGAATCCACTAAGAGCAAACAGTTGTGTCTGTATAAAAAAATAAAAACACACACAAGAGCACATCAGTGGACAATACAGACATTTAACTTTAAAATTAGCTTTAGCTTTATTAAGTTCATATAATAAAGTTTTGAAATAACCTTTTATTTTTCCTTTACAAATCTTATTTGTTTGTTTTTTAAAACTACAGTGTATACTATAAAATCTTGCATGTACATTTTTTTTAGCATTTATTCATGTTTTTGTACCTGGGGTCTCTGAGACCCCAAACAGAATCATGAAAGTTTTTACCAAAAAAAAGAAAGTACAATAGAAGTCACATTAAGCTAAATGATTGTAGAATTTTCTTACTTTTGGCACATTTCACCTATACCGTCCATTGGGTGCACCAGACCAGCTGACGACTCTCCATGTGTAAGAAAGAAGAGAACTGGCTTATGTTTAGCCAGAGCCTGTAAAATGACACGTTGGTTATAGATCAGGGAATTGCTTTGCTAGTTATATAACTTACAGTGGCCATATTATAACCCATATGGAATGGAAACTTGTCTTAACATCATTTATATATGAAGTAAACTTTTACCTGTTCAATTTCTGTATTTGTAAAATGTCCTCCAGGTGTTTTTACCAAGGTGTGAACCTTTGCACCTATAAAAAGAAAGATGTTTAATCTTCAATAGATAAAGCCTTTGTACAGAACAATGTAATTACATTATTATTAGATTCATACCCATCCGCTCAGCGATTTCTGCAACTCGTTCTCCCCAGATTCCATTGACGGCAACTAGAACACTTTCTCCAGGCTCCACAATGTTGAACACTGCACATTCCATCGCTGTGTGACCAGAGCCACTCATGGCCAGAGTCATGTTGTTACTGGTCTGAAAAGCGTACTGGATTCCTTTCTTGATATCATTCATAATCTAGACAAAATATGTGCAATTACTGTTAACATCTTTAAAATATGTTTATTTTAGTTTAATAGTTTCCACAAATTAGCTCCATATCTATGACTTAGTGATTTAAAAATATATTAATATTACTTTTTTATTATTTCGTTGGTGCAAAAACACAGAGTAAAATTTACCTCGAACATTTCCGAGTGCATATGACCTATTATAGGTCTCCCTCCTGCCGCTAAAACGCGAGGCGGCACATTGGATGGTCCTGGTCCAAACAGGTGCCTGAATGGAACCTCGAGTGGACGAAGCATACATGCAGGTGGAGGGATGGTCACAGAGGACATCCCGCGGTGGACGCTGTGTTTGGTGGACCGCGCGCATTCCAAAGGTACCTGCTTCGCCAAGCGCGCGCATCTGGATAGGACAGTCCTCGGCATCATGTTTCCTCTCGCTGCGGTTAGTTAAAATGATAAAACTTTGCGTTCGATCATTTTAAACAAACGGGTCTTTGACCCCTGGAACACAAAGCAACATGCGTCATGCTTTTGGAACAAAATACCCCCGCCCTTCATCTTCCAAACAAGGTATAACGGTCCGGAGGTAGATATGAGGGATGTTCTGAACAGCATAACAAAATAGAAAAGGGTGGTATCCTAATAATCGAGAAGCTGTCGTGTTATTATTACTGTTATGTAAGGCTGTATTTGTATTTGTTTTTTCGTCCTTTGAATCGATATTTTAACCCTTTCTGATAACGCACAAAAATACATAAAGGGAGCACAGGTGTTTATCTGAAACTTTTTCACAGAGTTAAATTGCCCTTTACTGAAAAAATAAAATGTTGTTGTCGATTAGCCAGTGGGATGATTGGGATGTCCATGCAGTACTGTTTAAAAAAATCAAGCCTATTTATATGTTTAGACTTGGAAATAAGGGCGTTTGATGCTGGTTTAGTTAGCTAAAAAATCATCTGCTGTCTTCAGGTAAAAGAAATATGTAGAGGTACGTAAGGCCTCTAAGTGTTTTATGAAACAGACAAAAGTGAGTTTGTTTACATCCTTGTATACAAGTTGCTTTATTGATTAATTTACTGTCAACTTGTTTACCAGCACAGTATTGTGATTGGTGGTTGTAAACACACACACTGATACTTACAACTCACATTTCATTTGTTCCTTACATGATTAGTGCAGCACATTGCATTAGATCTTCAGAACATGTTAGTGGCTTGTGCACTGTTCTGATATTTCAATTTACAAACAATTGTTATTTTGATTCTCATTTTTTAAATGTGGTTTCAGTGTTTAAAAGAAGCTATTCAAAACTGTCTGAATTTTTCAACATGTCTATGGTTTATAAGGGCAGCTGGTGTGATACTTTAGTCATCAGCTAAAGACATTGTCTTCAGCTTTTTTCTGTTAATATAACATATTTTTATATAGTTAATAGATTGTTCTGTTCCCATTCAGTTAAAAAAAATACTTACTCTGTAAAAACGACCTGATCAGAAAACAGTGCTTCTTCAAAAACACACCAGTCGTGTGTCATAGGAAGCAGATGCTGATGTCAAAGAAGGGACTTTGACCAGAGCACTAGTCCCCATCACTTATCCTGCAGTAAATAATTAGTCTACACGGTAAATAAGTGGAAACGCAATGTTTACCCTTGTGTGCCCTTTGCACTGTGGCGGGGATCTACACTCACTTCACAGGCCAGATGTAACTCAACTCTTGCCATGCTTTTGTGAAAGACAAGACATGTATGCAATGTGTATTGACTAATGGATACATGGGTGACCTTGACCCCATTCAACTACAATTTAAGTGCTAATTCAAAAAATGAGTATATATTTAAATGGACATCAATTTGTGTAATAGTGAGAAGAATGATGTCAGGTGCCCAGTAGATGGGGCTGTTCTACTAAAACTGTTTAAGTCCATTGAAATTCTTAAATTTTTAATTTAAGTTTAGTACAATAGATTTATCCTCAAAAGAAATGTAAAAACTTTATTTCTTGCTGATGTTTATGTTACTTTATATCTTATCTCAAAACTACTTTATTATACTTGTTTTACATAAATTTTTAACAAGCTTTCATAAACAATGTATATACATAAATATTAAAACTTCAATGTAAAACATAAAATGTATAATTTTATACATTAAAATTAATAATTTAATTAATTCACAATTAATTAATTAACCCCCCCCCCCCACACACACACACACCATTCAGTTTCAATTTTGTTTACACTGAACCAAAATATTTTTTTCCAGAGAGAAGTCTCCTATGCTCACCAAGGCGTCATTTAATTGATCAGAAATATAGTACAATTATATAATATAACTATAGTTTAACTGTAACTTGGTTTACTTTAAACTGGTAAACCAAGATGAGACCACTAACTAATGAGACCACTTACTAATCTATGAGCATTGAACAGCCATATCCGTATACTGAATGCCACGAAAAAAGCACAGGACCAATAAGTTCAAACCTAACGTTAATAGCCTATTACAACAGATTTCCTCAAATAAAAGTTAGACTATAACGTTATAGGCCAGTACATTATTGTTGTTCATTACCACGGCAACCATTTACTTATCAGGGTTTGTCTGAAAGTCAGGCAAAATATCACAAGAAAAGCTTAACATACTTACAACTGCATTATTTATCTGTATTTTCTTCATTGGGATGTTGAAAGCATAGTGAGTGAGCCGTTGGAAGTACCATCCTACATCACGATGCACCACAACGTCCAATAGGAAAATTCGACTGCAGTAGCCACCGTTCCACCTCAAGAGGGCAGTACTAAGACGTTTTTACACCATATATTATAGAATTAAAACACTATATACGCAAATGTCAAAACATTTACCCGAATAAATCAACAGCATTAATAAAGCCCCAGTCTTGCAGATCATTAACTAAAAAAAAGTTGGTTTAGGGTTTAGTTACCCTTTTTAATTGATTTTTGAATAGATTTGAATGAGGATATAGTAGCAGAAAAAGTGAGGGAACACTGTAAAAAGTACTACCTATATATAACTCATAAAAAGTGAGGCAAGTGGCTGCATTGCATGTTTTAAGTTGAGTCAACTTGCAGCATTTTTTAAGTATAATAAACACTGTAACATTACTTAATACAAACGCAACAAAATCAAGTTGAGTTAACTAATAATACTACTATTAATCAGTTAGATAAACCTACTTTTCTTAGTATAGGTAACTTATTTGTGGGTTGTTACAAGTAACCTGTACTCATTTTAATTAGGTTTTATGTAATTTATTTTCTTAGTAAAATTAACCTAATCACACGTGAATAAACATTTTAATTGAGCCCTAGCTATAATATCAGAAAATAAATCTAAATGTCTATATTCTAAGCACTACAGTGATTAACTTTGCATAATCAGACTTTTTTAATAACAATTACACATTCAATTGAAGAAGAAAAAAAGATGGGAAGATAGACTGAAGACAATAATATTTATTTAATGTCAACCAAGGTCACTTTTAACAGTGACTACAAAACAGCCAATAAATGTGGCTGCACATGTACACAATAATATAAAACAAACACTGTATATGTGTATTTTTCACCTGTTCTGAAGAGTAAAGTAAAATATCCAAACTGCCCAATCTGCAATGTTTAGATAAAGGTAATTTTAAGCTATAACATCACATTGTACGCAACGGTGTTGATTATATACCTCATGAGGTAATGAGAAAACAGAACACAGTCCAAAGTCCACATTAAGTATCAGTCCCACAAAGAGCCACTGATATAGCTCAAATGTATACATCAGTTTTTAGGGATACTCAAGGGCATAGGTAAGTCCAAACAGGAGGCAGCATGCTTTCGACAGGTTTGGCACACCTCTGACCACGGGCTGTCCTTCTATGATCATTCAAATTGTGTCGGGTTGATGGCACATGTACATTTTCAGTGGGCTAAAACTGCCAAGCTCAATATGCACCTCGGTTTCATCACGACTCTATTGGTGGAGACAAAAAAAAAGATAAAGATTTTGGTCAGACAAACTGTAAATTACATGCATATAGCAGACAGGTAGAAGACAGATAAGACACAAAGTCAAAATTTAATTTTTGTTGTGGTGTGGTGGATACTAGATGGATACTGTGACTAGAGCATGAGACCAGAGTGAAGTCTATCATGACAATGCCATTGAGTATGGGTACTAAACTATCATGATACTGTACCATGAGTGTTGTCTTTTCCTGGTTCAAATGATCCATTACAATAAAACAATGCAATTGTATTTGCATGTACCTGATTGGTCATCCCCTTAATAAAGGAATAGTCTACTTTCAAATAAAAAATTCCTGATAATTTTACTCACCCCCATGTTATCCAAGATGTCCATGTCCTTCTATCTTAGTCAAAAAGAAATTAAGCTTTTTAATAAAAAACATTCCAGAATTTTTCTCATAATTTTTCTGAATGTGGCACAGCACGAAAAATATACTGTTGTTGACTGCACTGTATTCTTTAGCCGTGTGATGAGTTATAGCCATGTATCTATTTTGAAGTGTTTCTTACCTGGATGTGAAGCTTGAAGACCCCATGTAACAAAAGCGCTTGGGTATCTAAAGACCAGGAAACTGCATGTTAGAATAAGGTTAAAAATGTGTTAAATGCAACTTATTTATGGGTTAGAAGTTGTAGGGTTTTTCAACCACAAATCTGTCAATAATCGATTACACAGCATTAAAAAAGTGGATAAAATCTCTAAAAACAGACAGTCTACTAAGCATACATCTATAAAATCTAAACTTTGCATCTGAATTAGTAATGCAAAAGTATACTAACATAATCACTGATTCCAGAGTCCTGCGTTTTACTTTCCCTTATTTGCCTGCACAAATATTGAACTATTGTCTTGAAATTGAACTATTGTCTTGAAAATCGCATATGATCCCGAAATTGAATCTGTGCAATATAAAAATATAACTGAGGGCATTTGTGCAATGAATTATTACCTACCTATCTGCATTTCACGTCCCTCCTGAATGTTGTTACAGTGGCGATGATAACAGGCAATGATGTAAAACACATAGTAGGCATGACTACAGCACTTATTAATTTCATATTAACTTATTAACGTTAACTGTTGTCTGCCGATCGACCGCACGGTGCAGCTATCTTAGCTTGCCATGTGTGCAGGATAGCTAGCTACTAACTAAACCACATGGGTCATAGAACTGAGGTCCTGAAACTGCAGCACACCGCTATATCATCCAGTTCTGTAGGTGGTGCTGTCACAAAAAACGAGGGTCCTAGAATTGCGGTCCTGAAACTGGGGTCCTGAAACTGCAGCCTCCGGTTGTGCAGGAATATACTACTGGGCCACATCGACAACGCAGCTCAAATAAATTGTGTATGTCAACTCACTTTTATAACATTTCTTGTACACAATAACCACATACAAATAACTACCCAAATAAATTGCAATGGTTTTATTTAAAATATTTTGTTATATAAAAACTGATACATTTTAAGTAAAGAGGAAGTATTTTGATTCTCTTTAGTATAAAACAAATAAAATAAACTAGAGTATAACTATTTTAAATATATAAACCCTACTTTGAGGGTGTAGCACTTTTTACAGTGAATTCCAGAGTTTCGGCACCACAGCACTGAATGATATCACCCATAGTTGAAAGAAAACGAGGTACAGTAAGTACAAACCTGATTTCAAAAAAGTTGGGACACTGTACAAATTTTAATAAAAAGCAGAATGCAATGATGTGTAAGTTTCAAATTTCAATATTTTATTCAGAATACAACATAGATGCCATATCAAATGTTTAAACTGAGAAAATGTATAATTTAAAGGTGGGGTAAGTCTTATTTCAAAACCGTTTTAGAAAAAGGACACAGTGGAATAAAAAACTTGTAGTCAATCAGCAGGTAAGGGGCGTGTCTACTATTGATGGTGAGAAGAGCGCTTGCTCTCGCTCTGTGCACGTCATTATTCAAAACACAAGAGTCACACATGATGGACATAATATATGGAGCTAGAAATATGACAAAATGATCTGAATTTGAATTGTATAAATCTGAATTATTGACAAGTGTAATCTAACAAAATTGAATATTATGTTGCATTTTACACAGTTCTGAATTTGAATTTTTTTAATTGTTGAATAGATCCTTTGAAATTGAACACATCTGAAATGTTTTTATGTCGAAATTGTTTAGACATGTATTTTCAAACAGCAGATATTTTGTTCTGAATTAATCGACTGGAAATATTCAGTTTTTGAAAATACAGATTCAAGATTTCAGATGAAGAAGAAATTCAGATCATCAAATTCAATGTTCTAAAATTCAGATCATCAAATTCAATATTCTAAAATTCAGATCATCAAATTCAATATTCTAAAATTCAGATCATCAAATTCAATGTTCTAAAATTCAGATCGCAGAAATTCAGATCTTACAGAAAGTAGGCCAGAGGTCATCAGGGAAGAGTAAAGGATGTCAGAAAAATCCAACGGAGCACCATCTGATCATTTCATTTCCTATTTGTAATGGAATAAAGAGAAAAGATCAAACAACCCCTTTATACTTTTTTGTTTATTTTAGATTAATGCACAGAAAAAAAGATTTCGGCTAGATTTCTCATTTTTCGTGCGTGATTTACAAATCGCTGATTAGTGAAGAAAATCTAAGCATTTTACGTCATCTGTCGTTCTCCAGGGTTGAATCCAAAATTGCCCCCCTAAACCCTCACTATACCCTACTTTAGTCCACTAATACAGTTAACTCGAACAAGTGAATGAATGTAGATCCGATGAGTTGTCTTTTGGGGGTGGGGGGTGAAGTTGTTAACAATAATAATGGGAAATGCTCTAATGATGCGTGACCTATTTTTAACAGTCTATGGCGTGACATTCACAGATCACTGTAGCCCTCAGTTCAAGCAAAAGGCAGCGCTCATGACATGAACCAATCACCTCCGCTTTACAGCACGAGAGAAACCATGAATGAACACACAGGGCTGACTGTAAGGGCTCCACATTATCTTTGTCTGGGACAAATCAAAGAGGGTTTTACTTTCCCGACAGGACAAATAAAACATTAAAATAACCAGCTAATAATTTATTTATTATTATATTACAATGTAAACAGCGACTGATAATGGAGTGTATCTCTGGTAACAAAGTCACATTGAGGCTGGCTGCCTGTCTCTTTGTGAGACATTCGTGGAGAAATCAAAACAAGTGAGCAGCAATCTAAACGATTTCAAATACATTGCAATCGTGAATTGTGTAGCATAATTCATTATTAGGTACTTACATTTTAGACTCAAAAAACTTTTTTTGTTCTATTTCAACTATGATTTCACCGACGAATATAGTTCCAAAGGAACAACACTCAGCGCGGTGTTTTGAACTGAATGAATCAGCGTTTTGAATGAATCATTTGAATGAACGACTCAATGACTCACTCATTAAGACGATCACTTGCTGCCACCTATTGGCGGTTTAGTTTCATGTTTAAAAGTATCATTGCATTTTTTTATTTGTATATTCAAACATTTAGAACATCAATCTCATAACATTATTTATTGCTGTTTCATTTTTGCAGTTTAAATTAATTAATTTGATTGGTAAAAGCCCTAGTGTCTTACTAATATAACTGCATTTATTAATCAAATGTAAGAATTGAACATGAAATGCATACATTTAATAAGATTTAAAAAATGGCCTTTATAAAATGACATAACGCCCTGGGGTAAATATCACAAATATGCAGATTTAAGCAGGCCTATGTAAAAGCTGATAGAACACTGATGAGAATATTATTTCAAAATCAATATATGTATACCACCAAAAATCCCCCCAATACACTGTACAGTACATAAAATTTACTCTGTACTCTACCTGATAGGCCGGATTTTGAAACTTGTTTGCAGGTATGTATTTGAGGGTATAGGGGACGATTTCAGATTCAGCCCAGGTCTGTTCAACAAAATAGTAGTCTTATAGCAGTAGAAGACTACCGCTTCTTAAACTGTACTGGGCAGGTCCTAGATCAGGCAACTTTTCTGTGCAACTTAACCCGTTTCACAGAAAAAAATGTTTATCTGATATATAAAATATGAATCAGTACCCAACCTTATTTAATTGTGCGGTAAACCCAACCCGATCACACGAAAAATGAGAAATCTAGCCGAAATCTTTTTTTCTGTGCATTAATCTAAAATAAACAAAAAAGTATAAAGGGGTTGTTTGATCTTTTCTCTTTATTCCATTACAAATAGGAAATGAAATGATCAGATGGTGCTCCGTTGGATTTTTCTGACATCCTTTACTCTTCCCTGATGACCTCTGGCCTACTTTCTGTAAGATCTGAATTTCTGCGATCTGAATTTTAGAACATTGAATTTGATGATCTGAATTTTAGAACATTGAATTTGATGATCTGAATTTTAGAATATTGAATTTGATGATCTGAATTTTAGAATATTGAATTTGATGATCTGAATTTTAGAATATTGAATTTGATGATCTGAATTTCTTCTTCATCTGAAATCTTGAATCTGTATTTTCAAAAACTGAATATTTCCAGTCGATTAATTCAGAACAAAATATCTGCTGTTTGAAAATACATGTCTAAACAATTTCGACATAAAAACATTTCAGATGTGTTCAATTTCAAAGGTTCTATATTTAACATTTAAAAAAAATTCAAATTCAGAACGATGTAAAATGCAACATAATATTCAATTTTGTTAGATTACACTTGTCAATAATTCAGATTTATACAATTCAAATTCAGATCATTTTGTCATATTTCTAGCTCCATAGACAAAGCCTAATATATGCTGCTTGACTATGCTCCTGTGTCATGTTCACTTGTTAGTCCATTTGCGATAGTATTGTGTCTCACTTCAGCGATGATAAAGACCCGTTCATTTCCACACCGTATATGGAGCATCTAAATCTCCTCACTGTGTGCTTCAAGCATCAGCTCACACAATGTCTCTGACAAGTAAGATACTATAACGTTACTCCTAATATATGTTTGTTTACTCTTTTCATGATCTATATAACCCTTATCCAGTCATAATTGTAATATGTCGTTAGCTGGACTGTCGTGCTTGTGTTCTATAGAGTTGTTCATGAGAGCAGTTTGATCGCTATCTAATCTTGTCATAATTCAAATATATGTCGTTAGTTGGACTGTCGGCTCGTGCTATAGAGTTGTTCATGAGAACAGTTTGTGATTTTGTGATCGCTATGACTCTAATCTTGTCATAATTGTAATGTCGTTAGCTGGACTGTGTGCTTGTGTACTATCGAGTTGTTCATGAGAACGGTTTGTGTTTTTGTGATTGCTGTAACTCTAATCTTGTCATAATTGTAATATGTTCATTAGCTGGACTGTCTTGCTCGTATTATCGAGTTGTTCACAAGAACGGTTTGTGTTTTTGTGATAGAAGGGATGACTTTTTAATTGAATATTCGACCTGGATTAGATACACAGAGATTCTGCCACAGCCGTTGATGCCTAGGTTTATGTATGTGTGAGGCGGAGCTATCAAAATAGGGGCGAGACCCTTTTGGGGGTAGGGGTGTGTTTGTTTTGGTCATTTGAAATATCAACAACGGTTACACGATAGCACTTACCCCTAGCCTAGAAATCTAGAGCACCCTAGCGGCAGCAAATGTAATATTTAGCAAATTTAATATCGAGAGCACCTAACTCTTGCCGCCGGACCAATCACATCGTGTATAGAGTCGGTGGGCGGGGCCATGATGACGACGGCCGAGTTGCGTGCTTCTAGTAAACACAGAAACTGGCAAACGGCGGTGGTCTTTCGAATCAGCTTTGACTGCGATTCTGGAAGACTTGGAGTTAAGCTTTTCTCTGAGAAAAGAACGGCACTGAAGTCATTCTTAAAAAGGGAAGATGTGTTCGGGGTTTTGCTGACCGGATACGGCGAATGTTTAATCTGTCAACAAGCTCTGTTTCACCTTCGTTGCTCTGGTTGGTTGTAGCGCTATCCTATCGCGTTCAGAAGGAGTTTGAAAGACAACCGTTTATCCCGCCCCTCGGATTGAGCCCTGTCTATGGTGAGTTTCCAGACCAAACATCTTGATGTGGGTCTGGCTTGTCAGGCTAACTTACCCCACCTTTAAGGGAAAAATAAGTTGATTAACACATCTCAAAAAAGTTGGGACAAGGCCATGTTTACCACTCTGTGGCATCCCCTCTTCTTTTTATAACAGTCTGCAAACATCTGGGGACTGAGGAGACAAGTTGCTCAAGTTTAGGAATAGGAATGTTGTCATATTCTTGTCTAATACAGGCTTCTAGTTGCTCAACTGTCTTATGTCTTCTTTGTCGCATCTTCCTCTTTATGATGCGCAAAATGTTTTCTATGGGTGAAAGATCTGGAATGCAGTCTGGCCATTTCAGTTCCCAGATTCTTGTTATTGCTACCATGAGCCAATATTTGGCAATACTATGAGCCAATATTTGGCATGCCATTTTAAAATGTCTCACTTTCAACATTTGATATGTTATCTATATTCTATTGTGAATAAAATATAAGTTTATGAGATTTGTAAATTATTGCATTTCTTTTTTATTCACAATTTGTGCAGTGTACAAACTTTTTTGGAAGCGGGTTAGTAGTTTTAAGTCAGATGACCGGAGAGAATGAGGAGGAGAATAATAGAAGTTCAGATAAATAATGGGGACCAAGTCTATAAAGACATTTAAAGGGGTACTTCAGCGCTGGGAAGATGAATCTGTATTTAAACTGGGTCATTAATGTAGTAGAAATGTGAATTTATTTTTGAATTTGGTGCCTTCTAGACTGAGAAAAGACAGAAAATGTATTTTTGTCTCATGGGGATGAAAGACTACAATTCCCAGAATGCTTCGCTGCCCTGTGAGGCCATTCCCAAAGCCAGCTACTTGATTACTGTGACTGAGTTGGAGAAGACACTACAATTAAAAACTGAACGTGTCTGTTCAATATAATGAGTGAGTCGCCGCGTGAGTATCACAGCACTGAGCACTAACTGCAGGAGTCAGATAAATGAGCTGAGCTCTCGTAATGAGAGCTGAGGTAATCGCGACTTCACTCATGGCATACATTCACAACGTGAGTTCAGTCTGGCGCGTTTCAGCCTTTGCAAGCTTAACTTTCATAGAAATTAATTTGAGAAGTTAAAAGACTTACATTGCTCAGCATAGCTCCGTTTAAATGAGTGCCTGTAGCTGTGAGCTGAGCTGTTAGTGTGATCTCCCATCCCTCACACGCGAGTTCAAAACATGCGGAAATGGCTCCCTCTGCTGGCTGTAGTCTTTAGCCTTTGGCCAAACATTCCTCCTATGATGCAAATATTGTCAATTTGCATCATAGGAGGAATTTTTCCAGAAATAAAATGCATAAATCTCTTGTCTCAGGGGGATATGAGGGGGGAAAGCACAATCATTTGAATATACTCCAGGGTTTCTACTGATACAAAGCCATATGCTAATCGCTGAAGTAACCCTTTAAAAGTTTACAATAGAATTTTACTGAAGAAAATCCTGCTGCAGGCTTCAGTGTCACGTCACAAGTTTGGGTTTGGTAAAAAACATTTATTATTATTATTATTATTATTATTATTATTATTATTATTATTATTATTATTATTATTATTATTATTATTTAGGAAAGAAGTCTGTTATTCTCTCCCAGGCTACATTTTTTAAATTAAAAAATACAGTAAAACTGAAATATTGCCGAATGATATTACAATTGAAAATAATTTTCTATAAAAATAAAAAAAAAAATGATGAAAAGGTGAATTTTCAGCATCATTCCTCCAGTCTTCAGTGTCACATGATCCTTTAGAAATCATTCTAATATGCTGATTTGGTATTCAATAAACATTTCCTTATATTATCTATGTTGAAAACAGTTGTGTTGCTTAATGTTTTTTTCAGGATTATTTGATGATTTG
Organism: Pseudorasbora parva; assembly: GCF_024679245.1. Taxonomy (NCBI): domain Eukaryota; kingdom Metazoa; phylum Chordata; class Actinopteri; order Cypriniformes; family Gobionidae; genus Pseudorasbora; species Pseudorasbora parva. The sequence continues at coordinate 11,177,334 of NC_090180.1, forward strand.
AAAGTTCAAAATCTTTTTTTTTTTAAACAATCAATGGTCTGAATTTACTGCCACTTTAAAACAAAAAACTTTTGATAAATGTAATGCATCCTTGCTGAATTATTTTTTCTTTCTTTTTTTACCCCATTTTATTATTGTTATTTTAAATAATTCAGATATCCTTTATAGGTGAACCCAATTGTTTGTCCCCTTGCATAAGCTTAGCCGGCACACTCTCTACCCTTCATAATGAGTTCATTGAGAGTGGTCCGTGCTGTGCATGCTGAGAGACAGACTCTGCCGGCTAGGCTTGGAATTTAAAATGAGCTTTTGTGCTTTTAACACTGTGGTTTATATTCGAGGACACGGAAGAAAATCCATGACCGTGGTCTTTCTTAACAGCGTCCTGTGATGCTGTTATCACACCCTTCCTTTCTGTCTGTGGCTCCCAGCCTCTCACCCCACCTCCCTCTCTCCCTTCCTCCCTCCCACTCCCTGCTCTGCATCAATGCTGCTAGCTCCCACACTGATGATGTCATCAGCGACTCACGGCTGATCAGCATCCTTGGCTCCACCATAAGAGCCATTTTGTGTTAGTCTGGAGAAACGCTCTCTCTCAACACATCCCCACATCCATTAACCCCTCCCTCTGCTTGGCCCTTCTTGATGCACCACTGCGTACCAGGCCCTGCAAAACCAGACTCCCTCAGTCTGATGGTCTTGCCAGGGGGGGCTCCACCTGCATTGGTGTTTCTGAACTAGGGAGAGGCTGCTGAGAGCCTATTGGGAAAAATAATAAAACAACTGGGTGAGGAAGAAGACGGCGCATGGAAGCAGTCTTGATGGAATAACCTACTGCTATCCGCAATCTCAACAGGATATTGCCATCAGGAATCAGTTAAGTGAGGTCTTGATTATTTTTTGTGTGATTTATGTAGACCTATTTTATAAACAGTGTTTTTCATGTGTCTTATGAGAAGGCAAGGAGGGTGGTGCACTATTCTGCTCTTGTTTTGTCCGGAAAGCCAAACAGAGGCTAATGAAATACAAAACAGTCAGCAAAAAATGGAAAAGATCTAGGATGGATGTTTTTAAAAGGAAAACTGTCTTCACAGAAAATATAGAAATAGAATTATCTGACATTGTACTATTATTATACTATTTCAGCATGTTACTCATAAATATAATTATTATTATGATTGGATATCAAAGGATTTAATGTATAATTGCTGCATGCAGTCTTTATATGTATTGACAGTTCTGAGATTGACCACAGTGCTAAAGGATGCTGTTTATGCTGGTAGGGTGAGGCCATGTCATGAAATTTGGGCCTTTTTCATCATTCGGATGTTTTCAATTTCTAAGGTCGGCGCTTAGTGAAATGCCTTCTGTATGAATATATAGCCTAACGAAATAGCGTTTTTAAATATTATTTTGATGTGCGTTAGGGAGGGTATACTAGCACTGTTTGTGGAGCAGGAAACGATTTAATATCGGAAATTCTAAAATCTGTATATTTTACTGCAATCTGCTAAAGATTCTGAGAAAATATTGCCATAGTAACAGAGGCGTCACTTCTTCCACGTCTACCGCCACCGCGACGCGACACGCTTCTCTCGATTATACAATGCAAACTGGTGATGTCGATTTTAATTGTGTAACGTTAGATATTATTCGTTATTGTTAAGTTATATTGGGAGCGTTCTTATATGTCGCGTCTCTAGCAGTGTAAGCCTATGTGGGGTGTTGCTGCCGCATCATAGCATCTAACGTTACGCAGAGGCAGCTCCAAATGAACAGATGGAATACATATTTATATGATAACCTTGTTTAGGATATCTGCTTGTCGTCCGTGGTTTGCTTAATGGCCGTTGCAACGGATTCATTGCGTTTGTTTTGCCGGGTGGGCTGACGCAAATGCACGTCCATCACAGCTGATTCATGGCTGTATTGGCTGACGGTCAGGGCAGCCATTTCCATTTTACGAGGACTAATACTGTTCTGTCTGTATGTGAGAATAACATTTGCTCAATGCGCCGTTTTGTGTAGTAATATAACTGAGTTTGCACTCGAAGGATGGCACCTAGCCCAGTCCTTTTCTGGATGTGAGAACAGTTGTTCAAATTTACCCACAGCTTGTTTTTAGTAGCCTATATGTTACATGTTTTTTTTTTTTGAATCTCTCTCTCTCTCTCTCTCTCTCTCTCTCTCTCTCTCTCTCTCTCTCTCTCTCTCTCTCTCTCTCTCTCCCCCATTTGGCACCTGAGGCAAATTTGGTTCTCTGGTAAAGAAGAAAGTTGAACACTTTTTCCTAATTCATTGTTATTATTTATGTAGTATGACATAATTTAAGCTACAGTATAGCTATTGACCCAATTCCTTTTTTATGGATTAAGACTATATCCACTGGGCAGTTATTAATTGGGTTATGTGAGGCCACGGTGTCAAAGAGTTGTTGATATGAAATGTCCCTAACCCGTAATTTGATTTACAGCATGTAAAGCATGTTGTGTGGCTGTTTGTTAGTTCTTTTATTAAATATCCACACGTGGATCCTAAACCTGTTTGTAAGTCTGATTTGCTACAGAGGTTATGAATTCACATAGCCATATCAAGTGTACAGTAATCTACTGAATGTGATAGTCATGATGAGTCATGGTCTCAATCTCAGAGAGCTCCATTACCTAAATTAGATTATCAATAGCGTAACTTAGCCAGCACATTATCCTGAACAGATTCATGGGGATTTTCCTTAATTATTTCTTGAAGTGAATTGCTGAGTTACTAAATATAAAGTGTAGGACTAACACATTTTTAGCCTCATTTTGCATTTGTACTCCTAAATCTGTAGTGAAATACATTTCAAATATAGTAGAAATCTTTTATATCATTAGTTTTTTAAATTGCAACACATAGCATGCCAGTGTTTCTCTCTACAGGTGGCAGGTGGCCTCTGATTCCTGGCTGGGCTTCATTCCATCAGATCCTGTGCTGTAGCAAAGCCCCAGCACTCAGACACCATGGCAGGAGCCTCGGTGAAAGTAGCTGTGAGGGTCCGACCCTTCAATTCACGAGAGATTGGAAAAGATAGCAAGTGTATCATCCAGATGTCAGGCAACACTACCAGTGAGTGCTCTTTCAAAACATTTGTTTTCACTTGCTGTTAATGATTATTATAACTCACTTGTCTAAAGGAGATGAGTGTCAGTGTGCTCACTGATGTAGTAATAATTTATAATCGTTATGAATTATTTATTTCGATGGTCTCTTATAAGCACCCCATGAGAGAAAATATTGCATCTCTAGGCTTACAGGTTTGAAAATGTCAAAGGGGTCATGCTTTTGTTTTCGGTAAAGGTTAGCTTTAATTGATTGGGTGTGCTGTCACCATCTGACCAGATTTGTTGACTTAAGTTTTACGCTTTGGTTCATAGTAACACAGTTTTTGGTAGTTCTTAATTAATTTATCCCCCAGTTTTACAGACAAATCTTAAAGTCCGAAAGTTTAGTCCCAGACTAAAATGCATGTTTGAGCTCTTTAAACTGAAAGCAGCTTGCACTGACCGATCTTTAAATATGTAAATGCCATTGTTTTGTCTCAAGATGCACACTTGTAATGTCTTTTTAAGGCAGGGTTAAAAAAGCTACTTAAATGTCCCAATTGAACTGAAACCTAATCCTGGTTTAATCTAAACCGTCTATGAAACCAGGCCTATATGAATATTCTTGCTCTAATCTATGGAAACAAAAATATGAGGAACAAAATCACATTTTCTTTAAAGGAACACCACCTTTTTTAGAAATACGGCTTATTCAACTTCTTTACTACATTTAGATATGTGGGCAAATTCATTTTTGGCTCAGCACATGCATTGTTTTAGTTTGGCAGGGTCGCCACTAGCTTAGCTTAGCATAATGAATGGCGTCCTGTAAAAGTGATCCAAAAAAACACCTAATTACTTCTTGTGGCCTGCGTTTTCACAAAGAGTACAAATAGCGATGCAGATTAAGACTACTCTGTAAAAAAATATTTAGAAAAAAAGTTACCTGGTTGCCTTAATTTTGAGTTCATTGAAATTAAAATTTTGAGTTAATACAATGACATTTTTTTGAGATTCGACAACCTTTATTAAAATATTATTAAAAGATTTTGTAAACATATTGGGTAATTGTGTGTTTTATTTCTGATGACGCAGTGAGACATGCCAAATAGCGCTATTTTCATGATTTATCAAAAAATGTATGTGGTTCAGATACAATAATATTTTAAGTTTCTATTTATTAAACAAATTTCCTTCATTGTATTAACTCACATTTTTAATTTCAATAAACACAAAATTTTAAGGCAACCAGGTTACTTACTTTTTTAAGTTAAACCAACAAAATCCCCCAAAAATGTTTACAGTGTAGGCAATTTCCTAGGCAGATATTGACTTGGGACTATATTATGGGGAAGAACAGGCAAAGCTCTCATCCTCACATACTCCGGCTGATGAGCAAACGCAATGTGTTGTGTGATATCTCTGCGCCCAAGTAGCAGTGCTTCGCCTGTTCTTCCCCATAATATAGTCCCAAGTCAATATCTGCCTAGGAAATCGCATAATCATAATCTGCTTCGCTATTTGTACTCGTTGTGAATACGCTGGCCACAAGAAGGAATTAGGTGGGGGTTTTTTTTGGATCACTTTTACTTGGGACATGCTAGCTGGCAACATAGGATTTCATTCATGCTAAACTAAGCTAGTGGCGACCCTGCCAAACTAAAACAATGCATGCACTGAGACAAAAATGCATTTGCCCACATATCTAAATTTAGGAAAGAAGTTGAATAAGCCTTATTTCTAAAAACAGTGAAGTGTTCTTTTAAGACATGGAGATTGGTTCATCTCATATAAAGTATAATGCTGAGAGTGGCTCGTTCAAAATAATTATTTGCCCATAATGTACAAGAAAAACAATAATCTTGCCATAATGATATAAAAATCTGTATTTTTTAATGTTTCATGGACAGTAAGAAATATTTATCAGTGAAATGAACAATCAACATCATGTTTTAATGAACAGTGGCCAACTATGTGGCATTTCCAGCCCCCGTTTCTAGAGCAGCTCCAAAAAACTGTAAACAGTCCTGTTGTTCTGCCTGCAGTATGAGTGGGAAAACAGAGTCAGCTGATGTAGAGTGTGAGGTCAGAGACACTGCACAGCTTTGTGCCGGTGAGAGGATGCAGGGAGGTTCATGACCTCATTCCCAGAACCCAAGGGATGGCATGATTCACGCATCCTTAGAATCATCTGTCTTGAAACATGCCGACATTATATATTGCCTTATAGGGTATATTACCAGTATGCTGTTATGATGACTACATTGAGATATTGATTGATTTTTATTATATTTGGACATGGCTTTTGTGGAAAAATAAAGAGACGGCCATGTCTTAATTCATACAAATGGCATATAATTTATAATTATAGTTAAATATAATTTACTTGTTTATTTAGGTGTGTATTTTACTGTTTAAAATTTTAGGTTTGGTAAGATTGTTTTTATTTATTTATTTAGGTAAGAAGTCTGTTATTCTCACCCAGGCTGCATTTATTTGATAAAAAATACAGTAAAAAATGTAATAATGTCAAATGTTATTACAATTTAAAATAACATTTTCTAAAAACAAAAATGTTCAGCATCATTACTCCAGTCTTCAGTGTCATATGCTGATTTTCTGCTCAAGAAATATTTGTGCTGTATAATATTTTTTGTGGAAACATTTTTAGATTTAGATTTTTTCGTCCCCTTTAAATTCTTTGAATGAAAAGTTTAAAAGAACAGCATTTATTTTTAACAAATATTTCGTAACATTATAAATGTTTATTTAATGTCACTTTTAATAAATGATATGAAGCCCTGCTGAATAAAATTATTAATATTATTATTTTAAATATTACTTACTCCAATTTTTTAATGGTTGTGTATAAATATGTTTACAGAAATAGTGAAGTTGTTCTATCCTCATTATGAAGTTTTTAACACTATCGTCTAGACATTTCTGGACTGAACATGAATGCCAATGGGAAAATAGTTTAATGTATGGTAGTTAGTTGTTTTGTCCATTAGATTGTAGATTTATTCTTATAGACATGTTCTTTTCACTTTCTAGCAATTATAAATCCAAAACAGCCCAAGGAAAACAAGAGCTTCAACTTTGACTATTCCTATTGGTCACATACGACGGTGAGTTTTTTTGACACAATTAACTGTTGAATCCGCCTCTTACGCAACTCACTGCTACTATTTCTTATTCTATTATGATGGCTGTTCTTGAGACATTTAAGATTATTTTTTTGGTGTTCTGTGTGTTTCTGTCTTCAACAGCCAGAAGATGTGAACTATGCATGCCAAAGGCAGGTTTATAAAGACATTGGGGAGGAAATGCTTCTACATGCCTTTGAAGGATATAACGTCTGTATCTTTGCCTATGGGCAAACTGGGGCCGGAAAGTCATATACCATGATGGGCAAGCAAGAGAAAGACCAAGAAGGCATCATTCCATTGGTAGTGTACTATAATACCATCTGTTATTTACATTATCACTGTCTTTGATATTGTAGCAAATAGCTTAGATGCCTCTAAGGAAACACATTCTTAATGATTAATCTCTCTGTGACAGCTATGTGAGGACCTGTTTACCAAGTTCAATGACAATAATGATAACAACATGTCATACTCGGTTGAGGTAAGAACAACACCTTCATCATAAATTGCATTCTTTACATAGAATCTGTATAGAAAGTGAAAATTGTTCTGCCTCTCCAGGTCAGTTACATGGAGATCTACTGTGAGCGTGTGCGGGATCTTCTGAACCCAAAGAACAAAGGGAATCTGCGTGTGCGAGAGCATCCTTTGATGGGGCCGTACGTGGAGGACCTATCAAAACTGGCTGTGACTTCCTACAATGACATTCAGGACCTGATGGACTCTGGAAACAAAGCCAGGTGACAGACATTTAAAGCTACACTGTGTAACTTTTTTAGTTTATTCTTGGCTAAAAACACTTAGTTCTTTCAAAAATATACGTGCTCATTAATGTATATTTACTTCTTTCAAGTAATAAAGTATTCTCGTAAGTTTATAATATGCCATTGAAAATACATACGGGTGAGGGGTTCTAATGCTGGTCGCCATGTTGCTCCTCCATCTTGAAAGTACATTAGCCAAAGAGGGACATACCCATAAATTCAAGCTTTGCCTTTCGCGTTTTAACACTCAATGGCACCGTGTCGAATGTGAGGAGGGGGATTGCCATGTTAATCTTGGACTAAATCGGCCACCGTAGGAGATAAAACTATTATAAACTATAAAGTAGGAGATACTACTATATAGAAACTATTATTCACTGCATATACCTCTTCACAACTAGATAGGGGAAAATATCACACAGTGTAGCTTTAAGTACAGTATGGGGCATCTCTGAACTACACTAGCTTCAAAATGTGGTTCTTGTAAATAGTCTCATACTACTGACGCCAAACTACTGAATGGTAGTATATCTTATTTGTTTGGTATGGTGTATTTAACAAATCATTTCACCACTGCTTTTGCTTACCATGCCGTTTGTTCTCAGGACTGTGGCGGCCACCAACATGAATGAGACCAGCAGCCGCTCACATGCTGTATTCAACATCATCTTCACACAGAAACGACATGATAGTGAGACAGACAACACCTCTGAAAAGGTACTGCATCCTCTCCTTCCTTTTCCACCAGGCCTCCATGTATTTAGCATTGTTCTATAAGAAAAAATGTGACTGCCTGTTCAGAAATAGACTTGAATGCAAAAGTAGGTGGGTGGACTCTCTGTAGTTGGAACATCACTAATGGATGTTGGCATTTTGACAGTTGCTGAAGTTGCTGGTATGTCCATTAGACTGCTTTACTGTTCTGAGACACAACATTTCCGTTTTCAAACAGGTCAGCAAAATCAGCTTGGTAGACTTGGCAGGGAGTGAGCGGGCTGATTCGACTGGAGCTAAAGGCACTAGACTCAAGGTGGGTCACTTTAAGTTCAACAGAGTTTCAAGAAATGTGTCATTTCAGATGAGTGCATCCATTAAATGTGCATGCTTTGTCCCATTTATAGGAAGGAGCCAATATCAACAAATCTTTAACAACACTGGGTAAAGTTATCTCTGCGTTGGCTGAGGTGGTAAGAATTCTTTTTTAAGTAGGAACGTAATTAAAAGAAAAGTAACAATTTGAAAACATTTTTAAAATCTGTTCTTTTATTGTTTTGTAGGACTCTGCACCAAACAAGGTGAGGATCGGTTTAATCTTTCTTTACTAATCAAGCATTATGGCTGTAGCTTTGACAATTGGCATGACTTCTGTTCTCCCTACAGAACAACAAGAAGAAGAAGAAAGTTGAGAGCTTTATTCCATACAGAGATTCAGTTCTGACATGGCTGCTGAGGGAAAACCTCGGTACGTGGCTTCATGCACCTTGCACACACCTTCTTAAAAATAATCATTGCTCTCCATCGTAAAAGCATTTCATATTGCAGTCAACATGGCCAGTTTAATTGTGGTATGGTCCAAAATCATTAAAGGTAAATCTTGAGTACCTATAGAGTAGTATTGCATCCTTCATATCTCAGAAAAATCTTTAGTTTGATCATATTTATAAAAGACAGATACGCTGTAATGATTCTTTCTGAAAACAGCCAAACTTGTGAAGGTGTGCATTGGGCGGAGCCAGAGCCATAGAGAGTTGCGACAACGGAAGTTCAAAACGCTTGATAGTCACGTGATTCATGTAGACCTCGAATAGTTCCAGGAAGTGCTTTGGCGGGCAATTCAAATTGTCAGTCACAGTGACAGAACTGCGATTTTTGGTAATTAATAGTCAATAAATGCATTGATTTTCAATAATTTTATTACACATCAACATGTTATACTTAACTAATATGTAATTTTCCATACCTTGCAAAAAAAAAAAAAAAAAGTAGAATAATTTTCTCCAATTCCATAACGATGGATGAAACGGAATTAAGATGTGCTGATAATTTAAAATCTGCTTCCGGGAACTATTGAGAGTCTTCACGAGCCGCCATTGCTGTAAAAAAAAACGTTCCATTGAAGTCTATGGAGTTGTTGCAACTCTCTCTATATGGCTCTGGGCGGAGCTAAAGAGTCACAAACACCACACACACACACACACGTTTGTTTTTGTCGAATGTGGGGACATTCCATAGGCGTAATGGTTTTTATACCGTACAAACTGTATTTTCTACCCCCCTACACTGCCCCTACCCATCACAACTGGGTGGTGGTTGAATAGAGACCCCTTACATGAGTGTGAAGCGCTTTGGGTGTACAGTAGTACATTTGAAAGCGCTATATAAATGCCTCATTCATTCATTCATTCATCACAGGAAACATTCTGCATTTTTACTTTCTCAAAAAACTGATCCTGTATGATTATAAGCCTTTTGAAAAATGGGACATGGGGAATATTTCACCCTCTCCTTGTAATACCTATGTCTATCATACCCATGTCATTATACACATGCCCACACACACACACACACACACACACACACACACACACACACACACACACACACACACACACACACACACACACACATGTTGGTCTATGTGGTTTACAGGGACTCTCCATAGACGTAATGGTTTTTACACTGTACAAACCGTATTTTCTATCCCCTTACACTGCCCCTGCCCCTAAACCTACCCATCACAGGAAACATTCTGCTTTTTTACTTTCTCAAAAAAACATCATTTAGTATGTTTTTAAGGCCATTTGAATTATGAGGACATTTGATATGTCTTTATAAACCACCTTTATAGTGTAATACCAGTGTAATACCCATGTAGTTATACACATTTGTGTCCTCATAAACCACATAAACAGGCTCACACACACACACACACACACACACACACACACACACACACACACACACACACACACACACACAATACAATCCGTGCCGATTGCCAACAAAACACAGACATTTGACACAGACAAATGACAACTCTGCTTACTGCTTATGTAACCCGAACAAAGCTTGTTGATGGAATGCTCTTTCTCTATCTCTGGTCTATGTACGCATGCGCTCATCTAGGAGAAGTGCCCATATAAGGAGTTCCGCCCTTTATGACGTCATACTCAGGAAAAAAACTTTCCAAAACTTATTAGAATCCTGAAGGAGTGTATTTGGCACAGGAATACTCCGTCATACGTCCAATTAATTGTTTTAAATTTTGCCCATTTTTAGAATGAGAAGCCAACTCTTTAACAGTGTAAATAAGTCAGAATGCATAAAATAGCATTGGCCCCACCCCCCCAAAAAAACAACAACAACAAAAAAACATTCCTAAAGGTTACAATGTTTTTCACTTATCAGGAGGTAACTCTCGTACTGCCATGGTAGCAGCTCTAAGCCCCGCTGATATTAACTATGATGAGACGCTCAGCACGCTCAGGTAAGAACCACATGATGCAATTAAGGCATTACTGAATATTAGACTAATAGGGTTACAAAATACTACACACTTTTTTGGTATGTTAAATGAAATGCGTGTGTTGCAAATTATTTAAAAAATGATCATCACCCTCATGTTGTTCCAAACTCATATGACTTCCTTTCATTTGTGGAAGGCAAAAGGAGAAGTTTAGCTGAGTGTTGATGTTGCTCTTTTGTCCATTTCATGAAAGTAAATGGCAACCAGAAGCTGTCAAGCTCTGAAAATGACTAAAAGCACCTTTAACCATCATAAACATATGATGGCTGATGTGGGTGTTCAGTCTGAGTTGTGATTACTACAAATAATTTATCTGCAGTTTGTTATTAGATTTCATTAGGCTTAGCAGTTGATGTTGATGTTGATTTTGAATGCTAGACTATTTGGGACATTCTGATACTGTTTTGGATTGTTAATAGCAAAATCACTGTCACAGATATGCTGACCGAGCCAAGCAGATCCGTTGCAATGCCGTCATCAATGAAGACCCCAACAACCGCCTGGTGCGTGAGTTGAAGGAAGAAGTGGCTCGTCTGAAGGATCTGCTCTATGCTCAGGGTCTTGGAGACATCATTGAGAGTAAGTCACATTTGATACATTTCAAACCGAGGAGTTACATTTCATTCTCCTTAATATTTCAAATCAAATTCAAATTCTGCCAAGACAATGATCCTAGCGATTGCAAATATTCTCTTCCTGAGGGTCAGACAGCTCTAGGAATGTGTCTGAAAGTTTTGTCTTCTCTCTCCATTTCTCTCAGCATATCGTGCACAAGCTCCTGGGATATCTGCTCTCAAATGTGTGTATTTTGGCGCTCTAAATGCTTCATAGCTTACAATAACCCAGGGGTCGGCAACTTTTTTCCAATTTTTTTTAAGAGAAATTAAGTTTATTTTATTTATTTATTTTTATTGGTAACAAAGCCATATTTTTTTTGTGCAAAAAAGAAAGAAAAAAACAGCAGTGCCAAAGTGTGTCACCCATGCAGCAGTGAGTTTTTGGTTTGCGCTGGGCTGTCTGAAATTGTTCTTACATTTTTAATTTGGTTGGTGGCTAAAAAGATCCCACATTAAGATTTCACCAACAAAATGAAAATTCTGTCATTATTTGATCACCCTCATGTCATTCTAAACCCATATGATTTCATTTCTTCTGCTGAACAAAAAATATATTTTGATATTATTTTTCCCCCATTGAAAATCAATAGAATCCAATGTTGATTGGTTACAACCAATCTGCTCCATAGAAGAAAGAAAGCATACAATTTTGGAGCAATATGAGGATGAGTAAACAATGACATCATTTTTATTTTTGAGTGAACCTTTAATTTGAGGACTATTTCATGTTTTGCCACTTGAGGTTGAGGTTGCAACAAATGTTCAATTTAGTAGTAGATTAATGTGCCTTTAATTTGAATTGTGCACATCACATATCAATGTGTGTTTTTTGTGTGCCAATTCAGCTTGAGGTCATACAACACTTACTCTCCAAAAACTATTCATATTTGTTGCTTGACAAAAGTTAATTTTAGACTTTGACATCTACATTTTGTAATAAACAACTAAATAATATTACAATCCTATAACAATCATAAATCCTCTGTCCTTTTCATGTGTCTGCCAATATTGACCATTCCTAATGTTGCCGACCCCTGCGATAACCAAAGCAGGAATCTCTGGACCACCAAAGTCCAAAGTCTGTGTGGTTTCATCTAAAAGATTAAATAAAACGGATTATTCTGACATAATTGTACACTGCTGCTCTGATGGTCCAGAGGCGCTCTAGACGTTTGCTTGGAATTTGACTCTATGTAAAGCACAGGCATGTAGTCATCCATGTGGTCTGTGCAGTCACAGATCAGTATTACATTGAGTGTTCAGTTCATCTCCATGCTCATTATCTCAAGCATGGTCCAATGAATTTGAGGCATGAGGGATAAATCCATTAATAATCATGTTTTTGATATTCTGATTTACTAAAAAAAAAACACACACACACAAGAGCGTCTGAAATCCTCAAATTGATGCCGTCTGCCCTGCGCCCTGCAGCTTTATTACCTCTTTAATTAGCTGTTAAGCTTTATGTTTGACACTTTCTACTTTCCCTCCTTCCCCTTCCTTTCTGTTTCCATGGTTTTCCTTTTTCTCTTTTCACAATTTTCTCCCTTGACTCTCCGAACCTGTCGTTCCCACTTGTTGCCCAGACTTGTCCAGTTACAAGACTAATATCAATAGCATCCAGGCTGTCAATCAAAGGGGTGATTTCTCCACAGTGACCCATGCCATGACAGGGATGAGCCCCTCCCCCTCTCTCTCTGCCCTGTCCAGCCGAGCTGGCTCCATCAGCAGCCTGCATGACCGGATCATGTTCAGCCCTGGAAGCGAGGAAGCCATTGAGAGGCTGAAGGTGAGCGAGAGGATGATGGGATGGCTGGATGGATGGTTTGATAAATTAATAAGGGCCAGTGCTGATCCTTTTAATGTCGACCTCTTTTCCAACTAGGAAACGGAGAAGATAATCGCAGAACTCAATGAAACTTGGGAGGAGAAACTTCGGCGCACTGAGGCCATTAGAATGGAAAGGTTGGAGACCCCTGGGAGGGCTTTTGAAATTGTGAAATCTGAAATGATGTGTCTGAAAATATTCAAGTTTCTTTGTTTATTTGTAAAAAAACCAAACATCTATTGTCATTAGGGAGGCACTTTTAGCTGAAATGGGTGTGGCGATGAGGGAAGATGGAGGAACCGTTGGAGTCTTTTCACCAAAGAAGGTTAGAGGATCGTTTAGTGTATTCTAAAAGGAAGTCCGTCAAGTCGTATGCTTCAACCAGCACTTCTTTATGTTTCAGACTCCACACCTGGTCAACCTCAATGAAGATCCACTGATGTCTGAGTGCTTACTATACTACATTAAAGATGGAATCACCAAGTAAGAATGTTGTTTATAACTATAAAACAGATTTTCAACTATCGACCACTGGTAGTCCGCAAAGACATTGCACAGTGACATAGACAGGACAAAAAGGCCACATCTTACATTTATACGATTTTTAAATGAAACAAACCTCATTTATGATTTATGAAAATCTGTTGCTCCATCAATGTTTAATAAAAACATGTATATATTTTTTTCTGCAATCATACTCTGGGAGTAGTGAAAAGCACATTTTTGTTAAGGTGTGCCTTTAGTTGTGTCCCGTTCTACCCTATATTAAATCCAGGATCAAAATTATGGTTTAAATGTAAACCTGCTTACTTTTAAACAATGTTTATAGTTTGGTGCAACAGAATTGTTAGATAAACCTTGATTAAATTATTGGTGCAACCCACCATTTGTGTAGTAACTTAAGTGATTCACATGTTATGTTATAATGTTATATTTCTGTGATTTACCTAGTTTTGAGTAATACATTATCAATTAATATCTATTTTTTCCAATATGCATTTTGTATTTTCCCACATCATTTCTCTATCTGTATCCGTTTCCCTTAATCCTGACATATGGCCTCCATATTTTCCTCTGCAGGGTTGGCCGTGAGGATGCCAGCAGTCGACAGGACATTGTCCTGAGTGGCCATTTCATTAAAGATGAACACTGTATCTTTACAAGTAGTACAAATGCCTCAGGAGAGGGTACGGTGGTCCTAGAGCCCTGTGAGGAAGCAGAAACTTACGTCAATGGCAAGAGAGTGACAGAGCCCACTGTTCTCAGATCAGGTAACTCTTCAGTTTCTAGGCTAAAAACAGGCTCAGTCTGATGAACAACACTTTTTTGGTGCCTGTAAGACCCAGATTGTGACCCTGTCTGTAATCTTAGGTAACCGCATTATTATGGGCAAGAGCCACGTCTTCCGTTTCAATGACCCAGAGCAAGCACGGCAAGAGAGGGAGAGGACCCCGTGTGCAGACACACCTGTGGAGGCGGTGGACTGGGCCTTTGCCCAAAGAGAGCTATTGGAGAAACAAGGCATTGATATGAAACAAGAGATGGAGCAAAGGTAGCACTTCTGTCACTAGCTCCTTTGTGGTCCTAAAACAGCATGAACCCTGCATTTTTATCATCCAGGACAATTACATCAAAATGCACTAACAGCCCATCTAAAAACACCAGATTAACCAGCTAAAACCAGCAAACCAACCAACCTATGATTAGTTCCAGTTGCAATATCTAGTTTTTGTGGCTTTATTCTGATGCTTACGTCATTCACAGGTTACAGGAGCTGGAAGATCAGTACCGCAAGGAGAGAGAAGAAGCAAGCAACCTTCTAGAACAGCAGAGACTGGTAAGCCATTTCAGACTCGTAAGAACTTAATTAGTCAATCAATTGTAAAAACCGGAAGAAGCTTGCAATTAAACCAAATGTAACATTTATTTTTGTTTAGGACTATGAGAGTAAGCTGGAAGCTCTTCAGAGGCAGGTCAACTCCAGATATTACCCAGAAACCACAGAGGAAGAGGAGGAACCAGAAGAGGAAGGTTGGTAACACAGTTTGAATGACATGGGTATGATCTGAATAATATATATCAAATACAATAATAAGTTGGCAAACTTGTAGATCACAGGAAAAAGTGTAAAAAGTTTTAGATGTTTCCCATTTGAAATGGGTTTATATTTTGATCCTGCAGTGCCGTGGACAACGCGAGAGACAGAACTGGCCCTCTGGGCTTTCCGGAAATGGCGATTCTATCAGTTCACCTCTCTCAGAGACCTGCTCTGGGGAAATGCAATTTTCCTTAAGGAGGCTAATGCCATTAGTGTGGAGCTGAAGAAAAAGGTACATTGAAATAATTTTAGGTCAGCCTAATGATCATTGTATACTTTTTTTTTGTTGATAAGTTACAGTACCACTCTTAAAATAAAAATAATAATAATGTTTCTCCTCTTTTTCTCTGCAGGTTCAGTTTCAGTTCGTGCTGTTAACAGACACACTGTACTCCCCACTGCCCCCTGACCTGCTGCCCCCCAGCATAGCCAAAGACAGGGAGAAAAGGCTGTTCCCTCGCACCATTGTAGCAGTAGAGGTTCAGGACCAGAAAAATGGTGCTACACACTACTGGACACTGGACAAACTCAGGTGCAGTGATATTAAATGTACATAATAAGCCCATAAGATTGAGTCTAGCTGTGTATGGATCAGCAGTAAGTTACCAATTAAAAGCAGTGGCACTGTTACTAACTACGTAGATCAGCTATTCTCAAAATGGTGTCGCTTTTCTAGTAATGAGCTACTTTTTACACCAGAAGTGGTGTAACATAAAAAAAAATTCATCAATATCATATGAATGTGTCATATTTGTAAGTCTGATTAATTTCAGTTGTTAAATGATAAACGAATTACTGAATATGCATCTTTGAGTTTTACAACCCTCATTGTCTTAGCAAAATACTTTTCATCTGTTTATGCATTAAAAAATATATTGTCCTATTAAAAATCTTTGTTAATATTAGTCTTTGTTAAAAGCTAATAGTGTCTTACCTTTTTTTTTAATTAAGGAGCTTGGCTGTAGTTGAACTACTTAAAATTATAATTGGCATGTTGCTTGTTAACATCTAATTTTCTGCTCTATCTATGCTTACGCCCTTGAATGTACGTCATAGCTATGAACCATTCATTCGTATTGCTAATCAGAGGCAGATGGTATTAGGCTGAGGTTCATTTTCATTCTAAAAAGCATTTGATTAGACAAAAATTTAGATATATCATGTGCAGAATGTGTCATCAATATTTTTGGTGTTTTCCTAGAAGTGAAATATTGTACATTCCAAATACTTTTAGCTACTAAAGGTTAATTTCACTTATTGTTTTCCTTTTGGTTCATGCTTAAAAAGTGAGCAAATAAAAAAAAAACTTAACAGATAAACATTACAGAGTATGTTTTGTTGCTATTGATGATGTATTATTATTATCTCTTCAGACAAAGGCTTGATTTGATGAGAGAAATGTACGACCGCGCAGCAGAGGTGCCCAGTACAGCAGTCGAGGAATGTGATCATATGATGTCCGGAGGTGACCCCTTCTATGACCGCTTTCCATGGTTCCGCCTGGTTGGTCGGTGAGTAATCAATAAGTCAAGCTTATACTGTATGCTGTGCAACTTTAAAGTGCCAAGTGGATGCTGGTTTTTCCACTGTACATGACTGGAAGCTGCCTATGATTTGCATTATCCCTTCACTTTTGAATGGACCGACAAGCTGTGTGCAGCCTTCGTTCAGTGAGCAAACTTGCACTGATTTTTCAATATTCAGAAAATCCAAATGCTAAACCTAAGCTTGGACACTCCTTAGCAAACACCCTAGATCATTAGCCGAACACAGATTTGGAGGCTCATGGCTAGGTTTGTGCTGGCACACAACAGTGCCTTGTACATGTGAGCGAGTGTGTGCACGTGTGTTGTACTAACCCAGTTCCCGTGTCTCCGGCTGCACCAGCACTCCCATTCTCAACACGTGCATGAGTGAGCGCATGAGTGACCTTACCCTCTCCCCCACCCTCTCCGACCCCGACTCTGACTCTGACATAACCGAGCTTGCCGATGAGCGGCATTATGGGAAAGTCGAGGTGGAGGATGAGGAGTTGGAGGACCTGGACGATGAGATCTTTTTGGAGGACCCTGGCTCAGAGCTTGGGAGAGAGGAGGAGGAGGAGGATGGTGTGGGGGAGCACTGCCCAGGTGTCAGCGATGGCCAGGACCCCTTTTACGACCGCTGGCCTCTGTTCAGTTTAGTGGGAAGGTTGGTGAGGTTTCAGGAGCATGCTGTCAGAGGAAACTAGCTCTTTCACACTGAGACACAGACAACAGGGTCTGTTACTAGAACTTCCTACCAGGGCATCAAACACATGAACAGTACCGGCAGGGGTCACAATGTCTATTGCCAAGAATTAATAAATAATTAACATTGATGCCATTATGTTAACAAATGTATATATATACATTTATTAATAAATGTGTGAAACTGTTGGCTTGATCTGAAGGAAGCTTTAATGCCTCTTTGTACATGTTTTAGACAATGATCCTTTCAATGGTATTTGAGGTGTTCAGTAACTGAATGAGAGGAAATCAAACAAAAGGAATTGCAAAGTGAAGATACTTTGTGTGAAAATCACCATAGATAGACTACTAGTAACTTTTTGCATTTGAAGCCATTTGAACATGGGTGGCTATACAGGACTAAATTAATATGCATTATATAAATATATAATGGTTTTGAAATCCAGTCACATCAATTCTGGCCTGTTTTGAAAGATAAAGCACTGAATGGCAGCATAATAATTTTTTTTCTTATTTTTCTGAAATGATATTGGTGTCTGCAGAATAACGTAGTTTCTGTGATCTGAATAAATCAGCAGATTGTTTTGTCTGAAAAGATGAAAGAGCTGGTTTCGACTACAGCAGTTTCAATCAGGCATGCCAGATCTAAAATTTGTATCACAGTTTTGGATTGGCTCTCACACTCTCACTTCCCTGCACACATGCAACATACAAGATTTGTGACGTGTGTTGACTTTGATTTCTCTTTTAAGTTGATGGCGGTCAAATTCATGTATGTCATTTCAATTTTTGCTTTCCAGTTTGCATCTGGCCCAACAAGCCAAATTTGGAGTTTATTTTTTCACTAAGCGTTTTGTTTATCTGAGCATGCTGTATTTGCGCCTCACCAATCTTGTCGAAAGCTCCTCCCCTCTGGCCACGCCTCCTGCCACTCTTGACCCCTGCCTGTCAAGCTTCGTCCAGCAACACATTGGGATCAAGAGGGCAGATCTGAAGTGAATTATTGAATTTGTAGGCCAATCTGTCACCAAACATGAATGCATACAATGTCAGGGATTTCATAGACATTGTGACATTGAATTGTAGTTAATCCTTCAATCAGTTACTGAAACATCAATAAAATCTTGATGTGTGACAATGCATTTCCCAATCTTTGCATGCGAGTATGACTTGCCAATTTAGACAATCAATCAGTCAGTCAAAAGTTATAATGTAAAGTAGCTTGCAGTGCAGTTCTCCTCTATATGCATGTTCTTGAAACACTTCACCAACCCCAACAGAGACCAAAACCCGCGCTGTCACCACTTTCTGTATAATTTTTTGAGAATGGGGGCTATAATAGAGTATTCACAGATGAACCGCAGACCTAAAGGGCACTTTTAGGCTTTTGCTGGAGCAGCTTCTTGTTTGGTTGCTTTTCTGTGTCTGATGTTGTGTTGTCTAGTGGCAGTGTGGCTGAGTTAATCTTCAATTACATTTTTTCCCAACTTCTTTTTCCATTAATTTTAACCTTATTTTTTCTTTTTTCTTTTCAACCCATCAACTGTCTCAAATCTCTCTTCTTTCTTTGGCTCTCCTCCTTTTTCCCATCATCCTCTCCTTTTTCTCCCATAGGGCATTTGTGTATCTGAGTAATCTGCTGTACCCTGTGCCATTAGTGCACCGTGTGGCCATTGTAAGTGAGAAAGGCGAGGTCAAGGGGTTCCTCCGAGTAGCAGTGCAAGCCATATCAGGTAAGATTATCTTATGCTTTGACAAATCTGTTTTGATCAGATTCCTAACAGAAATTACTTTTTTTTAGTAAAGGAGTACCACAAGGCTCAGTATTCAGACCTATTATGTTTTCTTATTTCATTGATGAATTCCCTTTTTTATGAATAAAGGTTTTGTTTTGTTCCTCATAATTTGTTGCCTGATTATGTTTAGATAGGTCACTCTCAGGAGCTCATTGAATTCAAGTGTGGTACTGTGAAAGGTTACCACCTGTGCAGTAAGTCCACTTGTAAAATTTCCTCACTACTGAATATTCCATGGTCAGCTGTCAGTGGTATTATAACTAAATGGAAGCAATTGGGAACAACAGCAACTCAACTACAAAGTCTTACGTAAAATCACGTAAAATCACAGAGCAGGGGCAGCGCATGCTGAGGCGCACAGTGCGAAGAAGTCATCAACTTTCTGCAGAGTCAATAGCAACAGACCTCCAAACTTCCTGTAGCCTTCAGATTAGCTCAAGAACAGTCCGTAAAAAGCAGCTGCATCCACACCTTACATCACCAAGTGCAATGCATAGCATCAGGTGCAGTGGTGTAAAGCACGCCGCCACTGGACTGGAGCAGTGGAGACATGTTCTCTGGAGTGACGAATCACGCTTCTCTGTCTGGCAATCCTATGGACAAGTCTGAGTTTGCCTGTTCAGTCCTGACCTCAACCCAATAGACCTCACAAATGTTCTTCTTAAAACTGCCAAGACCTTATTGAAAGCCTTCCCTGAAGAGTTGATTATGTTTTAGCTGCAAAAAGGGTGGGCCAACTCCATATGAAACCCTATGGATTAAGAATGGGATCACATTAAAGTTTAGGTGCCTGTAAAGACAGGCGTCCCAAAACTTTTGCCAATATAGTATATATTAATATACAGATTATGTGCATGGCATTCCCTTCACAGATTAAATGTTCAGCCATCTTTTATTTCTTGTCACAGCTGACGAAGAAGCTCCTGATTATGGCTCCGGTGTGAGACAATCAGGAACTGCTAAGATTGCATTTGAGGATCAACAGTTTGAGAAGGTTGGTTGTGTAACTCAGTATGCAACTGTTCATTCTCACAATTATCATCTCAATAGTTGAGTTGGCTTTGGAGTTTCAGGCATTACATTTTTTTTATAGAAGGTGAGATACCATCAAGAGTAAAACCATCAAGTTTTTCTCTCTGCTCAGTTCCAGACAGAAGCATGCACTGCTGGGATGTCTCACACAAGCACATCCCAAGAGGAGCTGCGCATCGTAGAAGGGGAAGGACAAAACTCAGAGATGGGGCTCAGTGCTGATGAGGTCAACAACAACACCTGTGCAGGTAAAAAATATATTTTTTATATTTTTTATAATAAAACAAAACAATATTGATGAATAAAATCATATTCATGTATTGATTAGTGATTGATATACATTTTGCAGAATGTATTATGATAAATTAACAACTTAAAACAATATGCCCTATAATCATGCTGTGATAAATAAAGAGATAGTTTGCACAATAATAAAATGTGATATTTATCTGCTTACCTCTGCTTAAGATATAGGTGACTTTGTTTCTTCAGTAGAACATAAATAAAGATTTTTGACTCCAGCCGTTGCAGTCTGTCAGTCGTATAGGGGTACTTCAGCGCTGGGAAGATGAATCTGTATTTAAACTGGGTCATCAATGCAGTAGAAATGTGAAATTAGTTTTGAATTTGGTGTCTTCTTGACTGAGAAAATACAGAAAATGTATTTTTGTCCCATGGGGATGAAAGACTACAATTCCCAGAATGCTTCGCTGCCCTGTGAGGCCATTCCCAACGCCACCAACTTGATTACTGTGACTGAATTAGAGAACAGAGAAGACACTACAATTAAAAACTGAACGTGTCTGTTCAATATAATGAGTGAGTCACTGCGCGAGTATCACAGCACTGAGCACTAACTGCAGGAATGATGAGAGCTGAAGTAATCGCGACTACACTACACAATACATTCACAACGCGAGTTCAGTCTGGAGCGTTTCAGTTCATGCCTTTGCAAGCTTAACTTTCATAGAAATTAATTTGAGAAGTTAAAAGACTTACATTGCTCACCATAGTCCTTTTAAATGAGTGCCTGTAGCTGCCCGCTGAGCTCTCCCTGCAAGCTGAGTGTAATCTCCATCCCCCATGCGCAGATTCAAAACATGCGGAAATGGCTCCCTCTGCTGGCTGTAGTCTTTAGCCTTTGGGCAAACATTCCTCCTATGATGCAAAAATCGTCAATTTGCATCATAGGAGGAATTTTTCCAGAAATAAAATGCATAAATCTCTTGTCTCAGGGGGATATGAGGGGGGAAAGAACAATCATTTGAATATACTCCAGGGTTTCTACTGATACAAAGCTATATGCTAATCGCTAAAGTAACCCTTTAAAAAAATGTAAATTAAACCCAGCTGCTTGTGTCGACACATTGATGTCTTAAGACATGAAACGATCGGTTTGTGTGTGGAACTGAAAAGTATTTATATAATTTTTTACCTCTAATACACCACTTTGTCCAACAACCTTGAACGCGCGATCACTTCTGGTGCATGAGCTCTGTACACGATCTTACGCAAGTGCCGGAAGTGATAGCATTTTGTTACCATTCACATGCATTATACAACTGACAGAGTGCAACGGTTGGAGTTCTACATTTGTGTTTTACTGAAGAAAACAAAGTAACTTATCTCTTGGATGCTCTGGGGGTAAGCAGATTAACATCAAATTTTCATTTTTGGGTGAACTATCCCTTTAACTGTTAAAGTAGTGGTATATGTATAAATAGTGAGTTGTGTCAGCAAGTGTTTGTATTCTAATCTGATGTTTCCTCATGTATTGCTCCATCTAGCCTCTCCTGATGTTCCTGACAGTCCTCTGAAGGGTGTTCTGGAATGTCCTTTTGATGTGGCTCAGGAAAAATCATTCCAGCACTTAAAGATCGGCAGCAACTTCACCTTTAGGGTCACGGTGCTTCAGGCCTCCAGCATCTCTGCTGAGTATGCAGATATCTTCTGTCAGTTCAAGTGAGTATATGTATTCCAAGTAAATTACGTCCATTCATAGATTTATCAGGGTTTTCCACAATAAAAACGGTGCTGCACATTGTTGTAGCTGACAGATTCGGAAGGCAAACACTTTTATGCACATTTCTGCCACAGTGCTAACAGTGTCTTCATTTTCAAATATATTTTTTATTTATTTATTTTAAAGTTCCCACTTGAAAATAACATTCCCCCTCAGTTTGAATGGGGTAGATGCTTCTGCAAACAGTGATCCAAGATGCTCTAAAGACATCTGACGCAGTCTCATTTGTCTTTGTCCAGCTTTATTCACAGACATGACGAGGCATTTTCCACTGAGCCATTAAAGAACACTGGCCGAGGGCCTCCTCTGGGATTCTACCATGTACAAAATGTAATCACAACCTTTGTGCCATTTACTAATGAAGTAATTCAACCATATTTGAGATGTTAGAAATAAATCAAATGTAAATTATTTATGTGTGGTTTGCTACTATTGCAGATAACCGTAGAGGTCACCAAGTCCTTTGTGGAATACATCAAGAGTCAGCCAATTGTTTTTGAGGTATTTGGCCACTACCAGAAACAGCCCTTCCCTCTTCTCTGTAAGGACTTGATTAGGTGAGCAATCTTTTTCTTTGATTATTATTATTTATTCATTTATTTAGTCACCTAAAATGTCAACTAAAATCTTCCTGCCCTGTAGTTCATTACGTCCAACAAGAAGGCAGTTCCCTAGGGTTATGCCTTTGTCAAAACCAGGTGAGTTGATATTTTGACTCAGTTCTTTACCATTTCTTGAGGTCTGTCCATGTCTGAGCTCTGCCTCTGTCTCCCTCCAGTGCCAGCCACAAAACTGAGCACACTCACACGCTCCACCGCTGGCCCCTGCCACTGCAAATATGACCTTATGTCATTCTTTGAGATCTGTGAGCTGGAGGCCAATGGGGAGTGAGTATCTGATAAACTCATGACTTGTGGTGTATCAGTGCCTAGTAAGTTACTGATTGAAGTCTCTATGTATGGCAGGTTATTCATATGTTATGTAACCCTTGTACCTGTTTGTGTACTTTTTTAGCTACATCCCAGCTGTTGTTGATCACAGGGGGGGAATGCCCTGCCATGGTACATTCCTGTTGCACCAGGTAAACACAAATCCATATTTCTCTCCCTAACAACTCAATTAATGGTAATACAGAATAAATAACAGATGATATATTATTTACACTACTGTTCAAAAGTTTGGGATTAGTAAGATTTTTTTTTCAAATGTTTTTTGAAATAATTCTGTTCAGCAAGGCTGGATTTATTTGATCAAAATTTGCATTTATTTAATAAAAAATATATAAAAACACTAATATTATAATTTTATTACAATTTAAACTGTTTTCTATTCTAATATATTTTAAAATAAAATGTATTTTTGTGATGGCAAAGCTGAATTTTCAGCATCATTACTCCAGTCTTTAGTGTCACATGATCAGAAATCATTCTGATATGCATATTTGTATATGATTTCATATAATCAGTTTTGAATTATATAGAAATCTTTTTTGTAACATTATAAATGTCTTTCTTTAATGTTACTTCCTTGTTGAATTCTTGTATTTGTTTCTGTCAAAAACAAAAACAAATCTTACAGATTCCAAAAGTTTGAACAATAGTTTAGTTTTAGATTGAAATTTGAGATTTGCGATTTTCACCTTTTGACACATTTTCTGCAGGGCATCCAAAGGAGAATTACAGTCACTATAGCCCATGAAACTGGCAGTGATATTGTGTGGAAGGAGGTTAAAGAGCTTGTCATAGGTTAGAAAATGCTTTTTTTTCTTTCTCTCTCTTAAAAAAATGTTTATCAGAAATTCTGGCTTCCATCACATTAAACACCAGCTGGCATTGAGGACAAATGTTGATGTTGTTATGGCAAATATCCAGGCAGAGTTTCATATGACTCTGCATCAATTCTGTTCTTTTTTAGGCCGTATCCGTAACACACCCGAGGCAGATGAGACTATCATCGACCCCAACATCCTGTCCCTCAACATCCTGTCTTCAGGCTACATACGACCATCTTATGATGACAGGTACACCACTGATATGTTAAGAATGTTCCTCCAGTACCTCTAAATAATATAACGTCTTCAAAATAAGTTTTTGCTTCCTATTGTATCATTTTAAATTAGCAATGTTAGCAACACCAAAGTATTTAAACAATTTGTGTTAATCAATTAAAGTTTTTTTATTTGTATTACTAATTAAACTGTTTACAACACTAAAACGTCATAACTTAAATGGTAATTGAAACAAATTAAATTGAATTGTTTAATTTTATTAAATAATATATTTATATCATTAAAAATATAATTCATTTAAATAATTGTATTTATTTATTTATTTATTTATTTATTATCTCAATTAATAAATAACAAAATTGTAATTCACTAACATGGGAATTTATTGTTTCCTGTCAGAGTGTCATTGGGAATTGACCATAGGTATGTTTTTTCCTTCAGTATACTGTATAAGTGTTTTTTTATTGTAACCCCCTTAAGCCTTCAAAATTGTTCAAATAAAGAAAATATATAAGCACTGACATAAATCACAATGCTGTTTACTACTTTTCAGGACATTTTACCGCTTTGAGGCAGCATGGGATAGCTCCATGCACAACTCCCTTCTGCTGAACCGTGTCACTCCATATGGAGAGAAAATTTACATCACCCTCTCCGCCTATCTTGAGGTGAGGAAAACTCACCTTTTTCCACAATAAAGTCATCAAATTATGACATTTAATCAACGTGGGATATTTTGGAACTTATCAAACGCAATATCAACAGTCTATCACAAGTATAGTTTTTTTTAGTAGTGAATTTAAATGTATGTCTGTTAGTTGGTTATGAGATGTTACACTAAGTTTTTGCTATAATTTTTAGATGGAGAACTGCACTCAGCCCACTGTCATCACTAAGGATTTTTGCATGGTGTTCTACTCCAGAGACGCTAAACTTCCTGCGTCTCGCTCCATTCGAAACCTCTTCAGCACTGGTGCCTTTAGGCCCTCTGAGAGGTGAGGAAAGTTTGCTGGCCTCTTTCTGCTGTCAAGTAAATTGATCTTGAGTCAACCAATGCACCGTTTCGAAGCTTTAATGCTCAAGACTTTTTCATATGAATTATAATCACCATAGTGGAGTAAAGTTAAATATTTTGGTGCTCTTTTGTGTCTCAGTAACCGTGTGACTGGAGTCTACGAATTAAGCCTCTGCCATTTGGCTGACATTGGAAGTCCTGGTAAGATATCATGTACAAATTCAGACAAATAACCTCAATTTTATCACATATATATGTACATTTATCCCAGTTGTTTGATTCATTATGTTGTTCCGTTTTGACCATGGTGGTGCAGGTATGCAAAGGAGGCGCAGACGGGTGCTGGACACCTCAGTGGCATATGTGCGTGGAGAGGAGAACCTTGCGGGCTGGAGGCCCCGCAGTGACAGCCTCATCCTGGACCACCAGTGGGAGCTGGAGAAACTTAGCCTCTTACAAGAGGTAAAATATAATCCATCTGAAAGTTTAAGGGCTTTTAATCTTGGCTATTATTTGACTTTTGTTTTCAGTCATGTGAATAACTCTGAGGTGCATGTTTGTTTACAGGTGGAGAAGACCAGGCATTATCTTCTGCTGAGAGAAAAGCTAGAAGCATCTCTGCTGCTGGGACAGGACTCTTTCTGTGGCAAAGACCTTATGGACTCACCTAAGGCCTCCAGCCCCTTGATCAGCCCGGTAGTCAGTCTGGGTCTGGATAGTCCCAACGAAAGGCAGAGGGAACTGGCTGCTAAGGTGAACATATAGTCATATTTTTAATATAACCCTTTGGCGAATTGTTGTTTTAATTTTCACAAAATGTAGCATATTTTATGTTACAAAAGAATACTGCCAATTGGGTAAGCAAATAAAACATAATTGAACATAATATTATTCTTATAAGTCTATTTTTTTGTTTATTTATTTATTCACTTATTTATTACAATGTACTTACAACTAACTGTTTGCCATCCCAACAACAACAATAATACTAATACAATCTGACTGGCTTTTTAATAGGGGGAAAAACTGAAACTTTGCAATATATTATTTCAGATTCTGTTATGATTTGGTCCTGGTAAGACTAAGCCAAAGTTTTTAAGCATGTTGTTATCGCGTTGCAGTAATATTAAATTGAAACACCACTCTGAAATGCTAAAACCCATTGCTGTTACTTTATGTATTTTATTCCTATTTTCCCTGCTTTTTTTCTCTCTTCAGTGTGTGCGACTGCTCATGCACACCTTCAACAGGCAGTACAGCCAGGTGAGCAGCAGTCTCAGTGAGAGCAAGGTGAGCCTTTACTGCCCTAGTGTCCATACAGACCTTGCCTCATTCTCTGGCCCATATAGACCAGACCAGACCAGATGCGTCTCTCTCTCTCTCTCTCTCTCTCTCTCTCTCTCTCTCTCTCTCTCTCTCTCTCTCTCTCTCTCTCTCTCTCTCTCTCTCTCTCATTTATCAGCCCCTTTGTCATTTAAAAAGACATAAAAGAATTTATGTTCACTTCACTTCTCTCATTTACTATTTAGAGTAGAGCAGCATGATTAGTGTAATAGATGCTTTAAGGGTAAGCATGGCATTTTATGCAATATGATGAATGAGACACTTCAATGTGTTGCCCGCTATATCATCTGGTGGTGCTCTTCTTCCTTTTTTTTAGCTGTCAGAGATGTCCACATCCCTTTTAAGAGACGGTTGTTCTTCACCTCTTAGCACTCTGACACCCTCCTCCACCTGCCCATCACTGGTGGATAGTCACTATGGCAATCCAGACCTCAGGTCAGTGTATTTTTAACACAAAACCCAGGAGTCACCTTCTAATATGATTAGGGCTAGAATGACACATTGACTTAATCTATTTCATTGATTATGCTCCATTTATATTCCCTAATCTCATCATGCTTCACACAAAACAAAACTCTAGAGCAGATGCTAATGGCTAGTATGGCAGTGCCACTTAATACGAGGCAGCATATTTTCAGGATTCAAAACCAGATTAAGCGACAATATGGCGGTCCAAAACATTTAGTTTTATCACAATTAATAAGCGACAGCATGTTGGGAGTCCTGGAAAGGATTGATCGCAACCACATTAAGTGCCGCTGCCATACTAGCTGTTAGCATCTCTTGTAGAGTTTTGTTATGTGTGAAACATGACCACGTAATCAACGTAATTGATTAACGTTATGGCAGTGCTAAATAGGATCAGAGTAATAATCCTAAAAAAATAATCACAGCTAATGCCAGTTTTTTGAGAATCTGTCTGTTCAGTCTCAAAACACCTTAAATACTTTATTTCTAACAGGACTTTCTTGTTGTGTGTGATTTTACAGGGGAGCTGAGGCTAACTCAGGTGCCTCGAGCCCTGATCTCGACCCCTTCAGCCCCATAGAGAGAAAACCCAGGAGCTGCACCTTCATCCCAAACATCCAAGAGATTCGTGTCAGGTAGCACCCCAAACAAACTGAAATTTACCTGGACTTTTTTGATGTATCTGAGGGTGAAAAAAACTAAACAAGGGTCGCACTTTACATTAGGTATCTTTAACTACTTTGTACTTACATCAATAAATAAGTACAATGTACTTGTTGTTGTATTCAAATTATATTGCAAATCACTCTTGCTGCTGAGGAGGGATACGGGTAAGAGACAGGTTTGGTGGTATGGGTAGGTTTAAGGGAAGGGTCAATAGTGTAATTATAGATGTAGTTACCAAAATTAATTACAGCTGTAATTACATATTAGTTATTTAAAAAGTATAAGTACAATGTAAAAACATGTATGTACGCAATAAGTGCATTGTAACAAATTATTAATTTAAATTTAGTGAATGGTAGTTAAAGACACCTATTATAAAGGTTGACCAAAATCAAGCAAAAACTCTTAAATTAGATCACTTGCAAAAGGACAGTGCAGACACTCAGTCCAAAAGATCAGATTGGAATGCCAAGGTGTCAGTATAAAGTCCAAGATCACTGTTGAATTGTACAATGAAACAAACACAAATGTAATTTAGTGCAAACTGTTATTTCAAAGTTGCACAAATGACAATTAAATATAATTACATCAAGTAAAAAAACTCACTGTCCTTAACACCTTTAACATCCTAAATGTATCATGTTATTGATTACCCTAATTCATTGTATATCTTTTATAATCTTTCTTATGACTGCAGCCCAATTGTGTCAAAGAAAGGCTATCTACACTTTCTTGAGCCACACACCAGTGGCTGGGTGAAACGGTACATTGTGGTTAGACGGCCATACGTCTACCTGTACCGCAGTGAGAGAGACTGCGTGGAGAGAGCCGTCATCAACCTGTCCTCTGCTCAGGTGGAGTACAGTGAAGATCAGCACACCCTGCTGAGGGTAAGATACATTTACTCCTCGTCCAATGAAATTTTACACATGATTACTGAGGAAAGTGGTCAGCTAGCAATAGCTGTTAAACTTTTTGGCAAATGATTTTGTTAACACATGTGATGTTTTGTTTCCAGGCTCCTAACACTTTTGCAGTGTGCACTGAGCACCGCAGCATTCTCCTCCAAGCAGGCAATGACAAAGAGATGCATGACTGGTTGTACGCATTCAACCCACTGCTGGCAGGAACTATCAGGTATTCAAAATAAATTCAGTCATTTCATTTCCTTCAAGTCTTTATTAAATAATGGACTCTCGTTAATTTTATAGTCAGTGCTTCTCAACTAATTTCGATTTATTTTATTTTTTTACGTTACATTGAACATTAAATAGCAACCCAACACAATAACAAATGTGTTTATAAAGCAAGAAATCAACCAAAATGCCCTTAAAATAAATAATTTAAATGTATTGATATTCTAGTAATTCACCACTCAAAACAAACTGTGGTTGCAACAAACTAGCCAAAAAAATAATACTTTATTATTATTATTATTTTTTCTACAACCTGTCTGTGTTGAACACAGATTAAAAGGTTAATAAATGCTGTAGAAGTATTGTTAATTCTTAGTTCATGTTAACTAAAGTGCACTATGCAAATTCTGGTTAACTATTCTATGTCCTTGGTTAAAATAGCTATTTTCTCACAATTTACAAATAGTTGGAAACATTTGGGATATTGTAAGTACTCAACTGAACAAAATATATAACACTTGCCTAGTGGTTTTTGGATATTTTACTGCAAAAATGCTTATTGTAAAGCATTACCCAATTTTTGCATTAATTGAAATAAAGCTGAACCAAATCATCAAACCAAGAATCAGCAATTCTAGTCTCACTTCCTGTTACATACCTACATTACAAATTGGCATAATGTCAGCCTATGGTCATCTGATGGCTGTGAATAAAGTCTACTGACTTTAAAGGGATAGTTCACCCTGAAATGAAAATAAAGCCATCTTTTACTCACCCTGCTGTTGTTCCATTGCCCTATGCCCTTCTATCTCTTTCGGACCTCAAAAATAGATTTTTAAAAAAAAAATTGTCCGCATTCAGGAATATTTGTTTTTAATTTTCTACTTTTGAGGTCTGAAAAAGATGTTGGGTTGCAGCTCAGCAGGTGAGAATCACTGTAAGTGGTCATGGTCAGTGATATCGCTGAATTTCTCCTAATCTCTCTCTCTCTCTCTCTCTCTCTCTCTCTCTCTCTCTCTCTCTCTCTCTCTCTCTCTCTCTCTCTCTCTCTCTCTCTCTCTCTCTCTCTCTCTCTCTCTCTCTCTCCCCCCCCCCTCTCTCTCCCCCTCTCCCCCTCTCCCCACAGGTCTAAGCTTTCCAGAAGAAAATCAGGACAGATGAGGATGTGAAATCATTTTTTTCTCTAGCTCAAACCATAAAAAGGCCTAACAGGCCTTTGTGATGTAATTAGGTCATGTGATCATAAGTGCCCTGTCCCCATGTCATCACAGCTGCCTCTTGCCTGCCCTTCCCTGCATTCCCCCTCGGTCTGTCCGTGCCAACCATAGACTGTGGGCTTGGCTTCACAGAGTGTGTGTTTATATGTGTGTGTTCAGGCCCTATTTAGTGTAAATTTACAACATTGAAATATATTCAGCACTTCCCGCTAACATAGCTAAAAGCTAGAATGGCAAAACAGCATCATAGACACAGCCCTACTCTTAACGGAATCCGTTCATTTGTAAATGCGACTCAATGCTCCGTTTGTGAATGTGCTGCTTCAGAGTAGATGTCAAGTGCTTTTACCTGGGCCTCAGTAGTTGCCTCTTAGTTTTGATCATTCTGCCATGATCATTGTGGGATGCAGAGCTTATTTTGAAGTCACCATTTATGCATTTCTATAGAAGATAGAATTGTGATGGATTTAAGACTCACAGAGATAATTGTCTGTTATTTCGACAATAATCAGCATCGGAAAAGTGCAAAAGTCTACCATACAGAAGTTTAGTTTTTGTTTTTACTTTCATCTGTAATGTCTTTTTTACATTACATCTTTAAGTTTACTTATTTATTAAGCATTGTATGTTTTATAAACATCATTTATTAAGAGGAAAAATACTCTTTCACCTTGCACTTTTGATAATGAGCTTTATTTACCAGGTTCGTTTTAGTTCATTTGCACGAGCTCTGCTGCTAGGAGAATCTGCTTCTTTAATGTTCATTTTTCTTCAGCTTATTTGTGCGCACAAAACTAGAGAGCGGCGTTGCTAAATTTCCTGTTACTGATTCAGAGCACATTATATCACAGATTTCAAATAATATTATACAGGAGGTTTATGTTCAGAAACACTGCGTAGTTCCTCTTTTGTAGCTGCTATGTTTAGGTCGTCCCAGCCTTATATGTTATAATAGAATATCTGTATTCAGACCTGTGGTGTTTTCCTAGGGAGGAAGAAGATCCGGTTTTAGTGTTACAACATAAAACAAAAATTCTATAATCTAAAAAAGTTTTGTGATCCCCAATATAGAAAACATTTGATTTACCTCAGCTAAACAGTTCATTTTTTATTAGATGTATCAGTTATGATAAGCATATACCCATACACCTTGTTTTTTGCTCCACCCTTTGCCTTGTGCGATGAAGATGTGTATGTACAGAAGAGCTGTGTTTCAAATCATGTCAGCTACTTCTTAAAGAGGTATTACCAAAGGTCGTGATCACCGTTTGCTGATGAACTGAGAAATGTCTTGTTTGGTTTGGGCTCATGCTATTGGTCAGTCAGCCATTTAGCATGTTGCTCATTAGGATTGAAGTTTTGTGCAATGGGTCAGCCAACCCACAGATCACAAAACGTAGCAGCAACATTTTAGCTGTGAACGTATCTGAGAGATTTGATTGGTTCTGGTCTTTACCTCTCCAAACGGTTTCTTCATAAGGAGCAGAATAAGTATGCCTTTATAGACTCTTGCGATGACTGTGGATCTGAAATATAAAGTAGAGACAGATGATTAAGTTTTCGACAATATGTTGACGGTCATACCTCCCAGTGAGTTATTTTTTTCTTTTCCATTCCTGTCTTTGAAAATGCTATGTATATGATAGCATGCTGTACATATTTATTCAGCTTTTAAATGAAATGTATCAAATGTATCTCATTTACCTCCATACAGTATAAGAGTAGCATTTACATAAAATAATAGATTCAGTTGTATTATTTTACCGCTTTGAAGGATCACAGTCGACTATGAGCATGTAGTGTTCGCATTGATGCCCTGAAAACGAAGCATTCAACAGGACTTTGTCAACATGCATATATATTGCAGATAAACAAGATTTGTAGGGTTTATAGTTGATACTGTGTCTCTCTTTTTCTCTCTTTCACTCTCAATTAAACCACATCTTTCCAAGCATTATTTTGAATAAACATCTTTCATCCATCCAAATATTCAGAGAGAAATTCAATATAAACTAAGTGTAGCTACTGTAATTGCTTCAATATTTCTGTTGATTTGCTCTGTATATAAACCCAACTGTGGTGTAGCACACAGCTGTAACCACTTTATACCATAATGAATGGGCTGTAGTGTACTCAGTGCTCAAGTTCTTTGAGTGTTGGACCTGTGTCTTCTAATGTCTGTGGACACTTAACACTTTGTCAGGTGTGAAATAAATGTGAAATATGCGCAATGTTGCAAGGGTTTGGACCTCTTATTTGTCTATATGCAGAGTAAACTTTTTACTATGAAGGGCCAAACATTAAACTTGATTTAATATTATATATATATATATATATATATATATATATATATATATATATAGATAGATAGATAGATAGATAGATAGATAGATAGATAGATAGATAGATAGATAGATAGATAGATAGATAGATAGATAGATAGATAGATAGATAGATAGATAGATAGATAGATAGATAGATAGATAGACAGACAGACAGACAGACAGACAGACAGACTATCTAATCAACCAATCACATGGCAGTTGCTTCAATGCATTTAGGGGTGTGGTCCTGGTCAAGACAATCTCCTAAACTCCAAACTGAATGTCAGAATGGGAAAGAAAGGTGATTTAAGCATGGTTGTTGGTGCCAGAAGGGCCGGTCTGAGTATTTCACAATCTGCTGAGTTACTGGGATTTTCACACACAACCATTTCTAGGGTTTACAAAGAATGGTGTGAAAAGGGAAAAACATCCAGAATGCGGCAGTCCTGTGGGCGAAAATGCCTTGATGATGCTAGAGGTCAGAGGAGAATGAGCCGACTTATTCAGGCTGATAGAAGAGCAACTTTGACTGAAATAACCACTCGTTACAACCAATGAATGCAGCAAAGCATTTGTGAAGCCACAACACGCACAACCTTGAGGCGGATGGGCTACAACAGCAGAAGACCGCATCGGGCACCACTCATCTCCACTACAAATAGGAAAAAGAGGCTACAATTTGCACAAGCTCACCAAAATTGGACAGTTGAAGACTAGAAAAATGTTGCCTGGTCTGATGAGTCTCGTTTTCTGTTGAGACATTCAGATGGTAGAGTTAGAATTTGGCTTAAACAGAATGAGAACATTGATCTATTATGCCATCATTACCACTTTGCAGGCTGGTGGCGGTGGTGGTGGTGTAATGGTGTGGGGGATGTTTTCTTGGCACACTTTAGGCCCCTTAGTGCCAATTGGGCATCATTTAAATGCCACGGCCTACCTGAGCATTGTTTCTGACCATGTCCATCCCTTTATGACCACAGTCAACCCATCCTCTGATGGCTACTTCCAGCAGTATAATGCTTTATGTCACAAAGCTCGAATTATTTTAAATTTGTTTCTTGAACATGACAATTGGTTCACTGTACTAAAATGGCCCCCACAGTCACCAGATCTCAACCCAATCGAGCATCTTTGGGATGTGGTGGGACGAGAGTTTCGTGCCCTGGATGTGCATCCCACAAATGTCCATCAACTGCATAATGCTATCCTATCAATATGGGCCAACATTTCTAAAGAATGCTTTCAGCACCTTTCTGAATCAATGCCACGTAGAATTAAGGCAGATCTGAAGGTGAAAGGGGATCAAACACAGTATTAGTATGGTGTTCCATACTATTTATATTTTATGGTATTATACTTCAGCAACTTCACGTATTCACTCAGTATTATCTCATTTTTTAATTAAGCGTGGCTTTTAGAGGCTTTTGCATCTCTTCATATTTTAAAGTATTGAGTAATATTAACAATGTGTACTTAATATATAGCTAGGGTAGGATTATGGATTGGTTTAAGGTTAGTTCCATGTAATTATGTATAATTAACTGTCATTACTATTATAAGTTCATGTAAAATATGTAACAAGGACACTGTAAAATAAAGTGTTGAGGGAGGAGGCAAGTACCCCTCTTTGAATAATTTTACATGTTGTGCAATGACAACTAAATTATATTAATTTCTATTAATGCATCATCATCCAGCACATGATCTCTAAATATGTTACCATTTAAAATGCACATTGTTCTTTAAGCGGAGCATCATCTCCCATTATCCTACTTTGTCACTGTATCTGAGAATATAAGCAGATGAAATTGTTCAAATGAGGGCTCTCGTTACATTTCTGGCTCAGTGCTATCCACCCCCTTCATCTCTCCCATGGACATCTGTCAGCAAGCTCAGGTATCATTTTAGAGAGGGAGCGGGAGAGATAGTTGGGTGCAGCCCAAGACCCCTGCCACTTTTGTTTCGACTTTCTGAGGTCTAGCATGGTGCTCCACAGGGCCATTCAGGCAGCTCGTGAGGGGGATGTGGAGGCTCTGAGGGCCCTGTATGTGTCCGGATGCCTCAGTCCAGCCATCACAGACACCCAGGGAGCTTCACCTGTCCACCATGCTGCTCGCTGCGGGCAACTGGGCTGCCTGGAGTTTTTGGTAAATGAAGCTCGTTTCCCCTGCCACACCTGTACGAGAAATGGAGCTACGGCTGCCCATGATGCTGCTGCCACTGGGCACGTGCGGGAGCTGGAGTGGCTGCTGAGACAGGAGAGGTGTGGGATTGAGGTGAGTGCCATGATATATTGAGAGACAAATTACATTTGACAGTGGGATTGATGGTGTTCTTTAGGATGGGCTGCTGTGTCAGTTTACTTTACTGTCAATTACACAGGTCATTGATGATGGATGTACAATGTAAGCAAAGAAGCACCTCTTTTATTAATATCATGAACGGTATAATGGCATATCAGTGAATCGAAAGGTCATTGTGATGTACTACTTACTATGCCAATTATTTAGACCTCTTCAAACTGGGTGCTAACTTCAGTCTTTGTTTTGGCCTACAGGATCGTGATGGCGAGGGAGCGACGGCCCTGCACCTGGCTGCCAGGTTTGGCCATGCGGAGGCAGTACAGTGGCTGTTATTCGAGGGAGGCAGTACAGAGGCAGAGACGGATTGTGGAGCTCGACCTGTCCATTACGCTGCAGCCAGTGGAGATCTCACCTCTCTCAAACTGCTCATGTCCAGCTCCCCACGGTGAGGCTCACAGACAGTTGCCCCATGCCTGACTGGCTAAAAGCTTCCACTTTAATTTGCCTTTCAGTACAGTATGTATACTTTGAACCTCTGGTTTGTCAAGTTAAAAGCTTCTCATAATTAGTTCAGCTACAGACAGACTACTCTTTTGAAAATGTTGGCTACAAACGACCAAACTAACTACTCATTGTTTATTCACCCACATGTCATTCCAGAATTTTCTTCTGCAGAACATTTAATTTAAAAAATGCTGTCCTCATGGAAGTTAACCAAAACTGTTTGGGTTACCAGCTTGTGTGAGTTTGCGTATGGGCAAAACCATGTCATCATGCTTACATAAATACACGTGAAGGCAGCATTTCAGAGTCATGTTGCCATTTCTTGGGAGCTGTTGCTCATCAGGGAGGTTGGCAAAAGGTCATCTGACACATGTCAAACCCACCATCTGGGCTCTGTCCTCTATAATACATGAGGAGACTCTTACCTGCCACATGACGCCACCTGTGTGTTTACTGTACATCTGCACAACCACCAACTTCTACTTAATGATACAATAGAGCGTATACCTCTTAGCTATGTTTACATGCAACCAAATAATCTGTATGGGAGCTCAGTCCAAATGATGATCCGGTGCAGACCTGAAATAATCAGACCAATTAACTCTTTTCTCAACAACGCTTTAGAAAAAAGCTGCCAGCCTGCACCAATTTAAAAATAGATATATTTGTAAAAAATTTAAACCCATTTTTTTTATCCCCCAGAATATTAGAATATTACAATGATTAGCTTCATGCATTTTTTTTAATCAACACTTGAATTTTATAGTTTAATAAAAAACCTAAAGTTTTTGCAAACAACTGATAAAATCTTTGTTAAAGGCAATGTCTAGATGGGATCCATCAACACCCCAGAGCTTAGCTCATCCAGGGTCGACATTTTATTGGGTAACGGGCAGTTTCAATCGGAAGTGATTGATTGATTAAATAATTAATAATATTAATAATGGATTAAATTACTTCCTTGAAGTAACCGTTGCATGTTCCCTTCGCTAACGTACCTGTAGAAGGGCCCTTCGTGAAGGGATTCAGTTTTTCACTTTCATTTGGAACGCTCCTACAAATGTCGTCCCCCTCCTGAAGTGCCCTTCAAAGGTGGACACATGCTGTCTGGAATTCGCCCATATACTGTTTTTAATGTTCGCCTTATTATTTTACATATGCTTACATATGCTATCGCTTGTTTCTGCTTCTTTGCCTGTGGTGTCAATCTATAGGTGCAAAGTCTAAAATGTATTATTCTTTGCAGGTGTGTGGACTGCCAGACAGGTACTGGGGCCACACCACTCTATCTAGCCTGTCAGGAAGGGCATCTGCATGTGGTTGAATACCTGGTGAAGGACTGTGGTGCAAATGTCCATGTGCAGGCCAAAGATGGCATGAGTGTGTTGCATGCAGCTTCCCACATGGGACACTATGCCTTGGTGGTCTGGCTGGTGAGTTGCAGCTACTTTGGTCACTTTGGCATGGTTTCACTCAGGTTTTATTGGAAATACTTGTGGTATCACTGACTCTGTCTCTGACATGGATCTTAAGGCCTCCTTCACAGATTTGGATCTGTCCTGTCAGGACAAGGATGGAGCCACAGCACTGCACTTCGCCGCTAGCGAGGGCCACCATCGCATCGTGGAGCGTCTCTTGCTGATGGGAGCAAAAGTCCTGAGAGACCTCTGGGGTGGAACCCCCCTGCATGATGCAGCAGATAATGGAGAGCTGGAGGTGTTTGTCTCTGTTCCTTTAAATCCAATCACAAATCCTTATCATGAGGATTATACAGTTTAAGTAGTGTTAGAAATGCTTTCACAGAGGTTTTGAATGACAGCTGTAATCTCTCTGTCCCTCAGTGCTGCCGAGTGCTGCTGAATAATCACGTCAGCCCACTGGAGAGAGATTCTGATGGGTTTACAGCAGTGGACCTGGCAGAATACAATGGCTATCATGATTGTGCCAACTTCCTCCGTGATGCTGATTCTCATGTAAGATAATTAGTACTTTCCTCAGCACAACTTCTTTAACTGCAAGCCAATTTTTTTAATTAGATAAGATTTTTAAATAGTTAATTCTTTCTATTTATACAGTTTCCATCATACTGTTTCTATATACACCGATGTTCAAATATGTGGGGACAGTAATATCTTTATTCAACAATGGTACATTAAATTAACCAAAAAGACATTTACTGTTCCATTAGGTTTAAAATAAATACTGTTATTTTGAACTTTCTATAAATCAAACAATCCTGAAAAGATGCATCAGAGCTTCCACAAAAATATTAAGCAGCACAACTGTTTTCAACATTAATAATAATAAATGTTTCTTGAGCAGCAAATCATCCTATTAGAATGATGTCTAAAGGATCAAGTGACACTGAAGACTGTGGTAGTGGTGCTGAAATATATAAAATAGACTGTTTATATATATATATATATATATATATATATATATATATATATATATATATATATATATATATATATATATATATATATATATATATAATATTTCACAATATAACTGTTGATTAACTGTTGAACTGTAGTTGTCAACATCTTACACATTTAATTTAACATTACATCTTACATATGTCAGATTACACAGTTGTAAAAAAGTGTACCATGTTTAATTGTAATATTTAGCAATTAAGTACATTTACTCAAGTGCTTTACACCCATTAATATTGCAAACAGTGACAGCTGATGTTCTGGGTTTTAGTAATGATCCACCTTGAAATAGCAAACTGTTACTGCCACCTACAGGCAAACACTCCACTTGTCTAGCATGAATATATTTGAGCTAATGAAATAGTAGCTCATATTGGCTGAGTCATGCTACAAAATAGAGGATAAGGGACACATGTTAAAGTGCATTTATTAAACCCCACACTGCGACCTACTGAATCATTCCCGCTGAAGATGTTCTCCATTATTAATTAGATATGGGACAAGATATTCTTCACAGGAACGTCCTATCCAAAGGCTGAACAGATACCTTTAATCCTTTAATAACAGAGGCATCACTAATTTGATTATAATTTGATCCACGTCTGCTAAGAGTAAAGATGTTTACAAGTGTGTATTTATTCTCTTGGAGAATGTTGTCACTGGACAATTCAAGGAACAGGAAATCTAATGATTAATTGCTTGGTCATTTTTGTGCATTTGTAGACTGATTATTTAGAGAGTGTAGCTGGACATTTTATGTCATCCATAACTTGAGTGATGGAATCCAGTGGAGAGAACTCAACGTTGAACTGAATAGTAGGCCTATCATAACACCAATGCTCTCCACAACTCACTAAATATTTATATTTCCGCTCTGCCTCCTTTTGCAAGAGGGCATCAGATAAGTCATTTGTTCATAAATGAAGTGGAAACTATGTAAGCCTTCCTTTCTTTTGATAGCATAACTGCGATGGCGTATCAAACCGTTATGGCTGGCCTGACACAAGCTGATTAGCAAGACACTTAGTACTGTCTGGTTGGCGCATGAAGGACCTATCAGCTATCACTCACGCCCCTCTCAGCGCGAGCTCCAGAGCTCCAGGGGTGAGGACGATATAAGATCCTCTGTCTCAGGTGTCAGAGAGAAGCTCATAAATGCTGTGAGTGGGTTTGTCAGAGGGCATTTTACTCCTGTGTTTGGAGTCGTTCATGCTCGGTCAATGCAATCACAAAGTCGTCAAAAGATGTGCCGTTCTCACCAGTTTGTGTGCTGTTTGTTTACGGTGGCATGGCTTCAGCTCTGACAGCTTGTTCTTGTTTGTACGGGTTTCCCATAATAAAGTGTGAGCAGTACAGTGGGGTTCTTGAAAAAAATATTTGTTTACTGGAGCAATATTAAGTTGAATTATTACCACATTATTACCACATAAAGCTAATGAAGTAAAGAGCAGACATAATGCCAAGTGGACTGGTTAATTCTAATGTAGCCTACTTCAAAACATTCACTCTCACAAATCTGTTATTTATAAAGAGCACTTTATAAAATAATTTATAAAGGATACTTTTCTCTACAGCATATAATCACCAATTAAATTTAATTTGCCATCAAATAAGAATTAAAAAAAAAACATATAATATAATATATACAATAGGATGTACTAAATATAATTATTTTGATCTTTCCAAAATGTTCAAATTTAAAAGTAAAATGTACATTCTTTGGGGGGACAAAATCTTAGTTGACTACAAGTAAAATGTTTCCATATTTAATATAAAATAATTAAGTATAGATAATAGCCTATATAATATAAAGCAACATATCCTGCATGAAGTGCCTGCAAATGAATAGAATTGGTGTGATCTGATGCTTAGATAGAACTGCCTGATCTGTTCCTCCTGCATATCTAATCGTCTGTGTAACTGATGTGTGTTGACCTCTCTCTTTACTCCCGGTCGGCTGAGGTGCCTGTGACACAGATGTATTAAGTGAAACTCGTTTGAATTTGGCAAAATTAGTTACGGATAGATACTAATGTGACACCACAGCAGAGATTCATGTACGTGTATCGATTCACCAAGACCTGTTCTTTGATCTTTGCCCTTTTGTGGAACTAAAGTAATTATTTTACAGCATGAACTGCAATAGTGTTAAGTGACTAGATCAGTAAAGAAAGAAAGAAAATTGTGCTCTGGTGAATTTAAGAAAGGGTGACAAGGTCCGGAACATGTGCTAAGGAACGTGTGGCAGCCTTTAGACCTTTAAAGTTGTTCACCTAATCCCACCCTTGAATTATTCATGCTTTACTATGAAGACCTCCTGTCTGAGCTCACTGTTTATAGTGTGCTGATCCTTAAGCATTTGGCCACTGGATGGCTGGAGCACTGATGCTTTCATTACACTCAGCTGTTGACTGGTGAAGGACTGTAAGTTATTTACGATTTTATAAACTGTCTTTTACTTTTTTATTTTATGATGTGAAACATTAATTAGATGTGTAGAATTGTATACATTAATATAAAATACTGCTTAGAAAATAATCTTTGAAATGTCTTAATAGTATGTGTATTTCTTCTTAGATTGAGGAATGATATAAAAGTTTTTTCAGGTGTTCTCAGTAATGCTTCTCTAAAACTGTAAGATCAATATCAGATTGAAAAACAACTGCCTTTAGGAAAATATTGTGCATATCAAAAAAGTTTGGGTGAGTATAAAAAAAACTGAAACTTGAAAACTGAATTTTAAGAAAGACTATATTCAAGTATAATAACATTTCTTATTATAATCAATGTTGAAAACAGTTGTGCTGCTTAATATTTTGTTCATGTTTTTCTTTTCTTTTTTGTGAATAGAAAATTCAAAAGAACAGATTTATTTGAAATAATCTTTTGTAACTTTAGAAATTACTTTTTTGATCAATTTATTGCATATTTGCTGAATAAAGTAATTTTTTCTTTTTAAAAATTCTTATTGACCCCAAAATGTTGTACGTTAGTGTATGAATTCATGTATTGAAGAGGTTGTGTCTTAATTTTCTGGTGCTGTAATGTACTGTACTGCATTGAACATTTTGAATGTTAATACTTATTTAGCATGCTTTAAAAGCCAGGCGAGAGTTCACAAGTGGCCATAATAGAAATCAATCACTGCAATTGCAGGTATGGGTCATTTGGGTCATTTGAACCATCCGATCAGATGACTGAACTCTATAGGCAGTTTTCCTTTGTTAACTAAGTGGGAGGTCTGCTATACTAAACAGTTCGAGCTCCTGTTTCACCCGCTGGGGGCAGTTCAGGATGTACATTGTGCTTCAAAACCTGTATTTGGCGCCATATTTATTCTGAAGAAATTGAGCTTAAATTTAGAAGAAACACTGTTCTCTTACTGCTTTACTCCAGCAATCTGCAGATATTGTTCTCATAGAGGAGGAAAGGACCTTGTTTAACACAACCAACCCCTACCAGGACAAGAACCAGTCCTGTGAACCTGAACATAGTGGCCGGATGGAAAATAGGAAGGTGATGATTTTTAATTATAAACTGTTTTTTATTAGGCAAACATAACAAGACGCACTTGTTCTTAATCACCTCGGCTGTTTTGGTGTTCCTAGCAGCCGGTGAATGAAGTGCCTCCCCAGCCTCGTCCCTCTACAGCTTGTCTGGATACCTCAACCGCATTACCGGCCTCCTCACAGGCTAAGACAGATGGAGCTGGAGCTGGAGCTGGAAACATTCAACACATGCAAGTGGCCTCTACAGGTGAGAGTGCATGACCCTGTATTTGTTCAGCTTAGGACAGAGTATACTTAGGACAGAGTATATAAGTAAAGTAATTAAGTAAGTACATTTTATTTATATAGCACATTTAAACATGTGCTGTCCAAAGGCCCATATAGGTTCTTTGACAAAATTGACAAAAAGGTCAATGTCCATAATGAGAAAATATACATATAAAGTTAACTCATTTTCTGTCTTTAGTTGCAACTTCATTTAACATGAGGAAACACCTTGAGGAAGAGGAGGCGGTTTTATCCCAAAAGTCCATGAAGTCGCTGAGACAAGCAGGAATTACAGCGGTCTTCACTGGACAAACAATAAATGTATGTCAACATAAAATCACAATTTACCCTACACTGTATTTTGTTGTTGTTGTTGTTGTTGTTGGATTAACTTAAAAAAAGTAAGTAACCTGGTTGCCTTAAAATTTTGAGTTTATTAATGTTAAAAATTTGAGTTGATACAATGAAGGAAATTGGTTAAATAAATAGAAACTCAAAATATTATT
This sequence comes from Pseudorasbora parva, assembly GCF_024679245.1. Taxonomy (NCBI): domain Eukaryota; kingdom Metazoa; phylum Chordata; class Actinopteri; order Cypriniformes; family Gobionidae; genus Pseudorasbora; species Pseudorasbora parva. Next base: position 11,219,183 of record NC_090180.1, read on the forward strand.
GTATCTGAACCACATAAAAAAATTGATAAATCATGAAAATAGCTAAATTTGGCATGTTTCACTGCTTCATCACAAATAAAATTACCCAAATATGCTTACATATTTTAATAAAATTTTAATAAAGGTTGTCGATTCTCAAAAATGTTCATTGTATTAACTCAAATTTTTAATTTCAATGAACTCAAAATTTTAAGGCAACCAGGTAACTTATTTTTTAAAAAAATTTTTTTTACAGTGTATTTACTTCCTTATCTTTTAGGTCTTATTTGCGTCACATCATCGGTGCATGTTTCTTTGTAAAAAAGTTCATTAATATTTTTTCATCAAAATGCCTGAAACATTTTTTTCTTTTCAGCTGATGTCACATATATTTCCGCCGAAATTTCAAGAAAACAAAAATTGAAATCAGGAAATCAGAAAATATGTTATAAACTTGCAATTCAGAGATCAAAATTGCGGGACGGTAACTCAAGATTTTGAGATATAAACTCGGAATTGTGAAATTGAAAATGTGTCATAATTACCTTTTTTCATTCTGTGGCAGAAGTATATCACCAAAATGTAATTTCAGGTTTCAAACCTGAGCTCATTATTATTGTCATGATGCACATTTTACTGTATAAATCATATGATAATTAAAAAAAAACTAAATTAATTTTCATCAGGAATTTCATTTACTTTTAGCACTAGATTAGAAATTCACCTCAACTTTCTTGAAAGTGTGTGTCATCAGTGTTTCAAGAGGGGAGGGGTACATTTACATTTAGGTCTGAATGTAAAAATGTTAAATAGTTTGCAAAGGAATGGTTGTCCTAAACTGTATACCAATTTTTTGAAAATAAAAATTGTTGTTCAAAAAAAAAAAAAAAAAAAAAGTTTGCAAAGGCCATTTTATTTTTGACTATTTTGTGAATGTGAGGCAGTAGTGATATCATATTATAGGTTAATCTGTATGAGTTTGTATGAATCTGTTTCCAGAAAGGAGAGAATGGAATTGTTCCGCTTGCAGAGTTGGAAGCAAATCTCCCTGACATTGATTCTCTGATCCCGACTCATGATGAGAACGGGAGGCCCATTGCTGAATGGAAGAGGCAGGTTATGGTGCGCAAGCTTCAGGCTCGACTGCAGAACGAAGACAACCACTGCAGAAAAGTAAAAACCCCTCCAACATAAAACAACATCGCTAAAATGTCCTTCCATGATAACACACTATACAATTTGACAATAACAATTGTTTCATCTTATATAGGACAACAGTGACAAACATCTTGAGGTGGATGGTTGGAGGTATTCCCAAGTACACAATGTAATTTTGGGCCCCTTTGGAGAACTGCTTACCGAAGATGACCTGGTCTACTTGGAGGGACAGATTGAAACGATTTCCCTTCAAAAACGATGCCAGGCCTATGAACTAGAGCTTGCCCGGCTGGCAGAAGAACTTAGGGCCGTCCTTCCTGCTCCCATCGATAATATCACCGTCAACCCCCAGTGCCAGAAGCTCCTAAACATGGAGGAATCTCTGCCTCTTCCTGTGTGGTACAATCGTATCTCAAATATAGTAAAGAGCATGTCACTCCTCTTGACAAACCTCTCGGAAACAAACGGCGAGGATGGCATCTGTAACACGAATCTGGCTTCGGTCTTTACATACCAGCCAGAGAGGCAAAGTTCAATCAGAGGACGAAGGCAGAAGGTGGAGCTGGAGATCCAGCAGTCAGGAGTTTCTGTGAGAAATTTGAGGTCCAACTTTGAGGGTCAGATAGGAAACATCTACCCATTTTCTGGCCTTTTAAACAACGCATCTGACACAAGGCAGGAAAAACTGTCTACATCTACAAATCGAAATGAGCAGTCCATAGGGACAATCCAAAGCACTGACATTAATCACGTTAATGACAATGCCATAAAATGCCAACAGGCAGTGGGCAAAGATGCAACTAAAGTGGTGGAGACCACCTGCTTGCGGAAGGAACGTATCGTTGTCCTCTTTTTGAGCCACTGGAAAAGGTCTGCGTATGCAATATCAATGCGAGCCAAGATGAAACAAGAGCTTGGCACTCTTACAGGAGAAGGAATAACAACTGCAGTATCCAAGCCAGGAACCAAATCACTGTATAATCTCTACAGGCAAAGAACCGCAATAGACAAGATGATTGGCAACTGGAAACGTGTCGCCTCAGGGGTCCCATCACGACAGATCCGGAGCCTCCAGAGGAAACGTGTGACCTACTCACCCGAGCAGTTCCTTCCTCGCGTGGACGGCGCTCCTGTTGCTTACGACAGCCTGACCCTTGATCTGTTCATGCTCGGCTATTTTCACATTCTCGAGCAGGACCTCCCAGCTGAGGAGCGCAAGATGAGGCACCTGTTATGCTTTGAGGTGTTCGACCACATAGGGAACTTTTCCTGGGAGACAGTCCGAGACTTCCACCGAGCCGTCCTCAGGGACATTGAGGCTGGGAGACGAGAGTGGAAAGATGGTTTCGAGGACATCAAAACGCAGTACTTTGGGAAAAGAGAAAATGGGATTTTCAAGGAATCCGTGAAGGATTCTTGTGCTGAGGTTAAAGTTGTGCCGCAAGTTATCATCAAGAACACCTTACCAATTAATGGCAGAGATGGAGGCAATGATTTCTCAATGTTTAGTAATGATGAAATTTGTAAATATATTGATCGTAGTTTCACATTCTGGAAGGAGAAAGAAGCAGAGTTGTTTGATTTTTGATATTTTTGAATGCAGTGATGGTGTACTGTATAGGAACACAATATAATTATTTTGAATACAAAATAATTATGAATAATTATTTTGAGGCATTTTGAATACAGGTAAACTAATGTCAAGAAAGACTATGACTACTGTGTGTTATTGAGTACTTCATAATTCAGTATCAGGTAAAACTTACCTTATAAATGATTAATTACTTACTGATAAGAATCTGGCCAAGAGTCTTACAGCCATGTGCATTCCACAAATTTTGATGTTTGCCCTCTATCTCTTTTATAAATAAACTTTTATTTTGTTTGAAAAGTGCCATTTCATAAGATTAATCCTTTATATTTGAGTCCTTTATAGTCCTGTTACACTCTCTTTCACAAGAAACAATCTGACCTTTAGCACATTAATATACATGTATGGCAGTGGGGGAAATGTGTGTGTGTGCGCGCCCAGCAGGGATGTTCAGACTGCCCTGAGAGAGTGGTAAAACGTGTATAAGATGGAGTGTAACACTCATTATATAACAGCAGTGATACATGGTATAGTGCAAACCGGAAGAACACTGAACACACATTTAAGATAACACCCAAACCACTGCAGAAGCAACATATCACTCAATACATTTTGTCAGGCTGGCAAGAGATGTTTTGTATATTATAACATCACTAAAATAGGAAACCTTAACTCAAGGTCAGGAAATGACTTTTGCTGTGGCATGCTATTTCTAATCTCCTAACTTGTAAACACCATTTTACTGCTTGATTTCAAAGTAACAACTACTCATCTGAAGAAACCATTTACTTCTCTCTTACCTTGATAACAATACAAAACAGATACAGAAAAGCCCACATTTCAGCCTATATTGTTTCCTCACAATATGCTGTGATTATATATCAACAGTATGTTTCCAAGCACATTTCCTCATTCATATCAAAATGGTAAAGTTTTGAGCATTAAACACTACTTCATATGAGTTATACTACTTCATATGAGTTTTATATATATATATATATATATATATATATATATATATATATATATATATATATGTATATATAAAGAGAAAAGTAGGCTAATTGTATATATATGGATTTTGCATCCTATCTACAAAATACAGACGTTCATGCCCACCATAGTATGTTATGTTCTATATCCAAGAAAGCATCGCTCTGTTTAGTATAATATAAAACTAAAGGAGTTTTATCATTCTGAGTGATGTTTTTCAGATTTTATTGTCCACATAATCTCCAGTAAACATATAACCTAGTTTTCTAATACATTTTTTTTAGCCCCAGGGCTGTAGATTATGAAGGAAACTGCAGACAAACAGACTTGTCAGGGTATATTACATGCATTGACGCTTCCAGGATGCAATAGGCAAAATTAGCAATAGGCACAGTCTTACATTTATTTTGAATATCATCCTCCACTGTTGCATGAGATTTCTCCATGTGTTTCCATTTAGCTATTTATCTGATGGGGGTAGGGGGGAATGATCAAATATGATACTTTTAATATCTCTACTTTGAAACTTTGCTCCCTTATTCTTCAGACTAGAATGTACTGGAAGGTAATTATTTATCAATAATCCAATAAGTCAAAGGGGCATGTCTGGTGATATAATTTGCTTATTTTACTGCTTGGTTTAGTCTTTGATGCCAAATGTACTAGATTTTATGTTTCTTATTTTCTTTATAGCCTATTGATGTCACATTGTAGCCTAATGTGCAAACAAAGGGGTTGCAACACTGTTTACTACCTTCCATTAAAAAATATTTTCTTGTACACAGCTTAGATCTAAATGCAGTGTGTCTGCAAAAGACACAAAAAAGGCGTTACAACTATATAACATAAATAAACGTTGCACTTAGAGATGCAGATGCAAACATTTTTGAACGGATGCACGGTTTGCGGTTTAGAGTGTGAGTAGAGTTTACGGGGACGTTTCCGTAAACACACAGTGATATCAGACGGGCGTATCGCCACCGCTGCGCATGCGCACAGGACGGGGGAATTGACATCGCGGAGCAGTACTGCAATATCCATCGATTCGCGACCGAAGATTATCCATCTGCATTCTCGCAAGACTGGTACCACCTGTACATATTAATCCATAACAACTGTACCATTCAAGCAATCATGTCCATGGGAAGTGACTTTGGGAACCCTTTACGGAAATTCAAACTTGTTTTTCTAGGAGAGCAAAGCGGTGAGTCTTTGGGTTTGCCACGACTGGGTTTGGACACGAACCCATTAACCTTTCAACACATGCATGAAGTACATTAGTATGTTGTTGAATCTTCTGTAGTGTATACCTGCTTTTCTGTAGTGTTATTTCAAACGATGTTATCTCTATATCGAATACCTGTCAAACAAGTCGGTTGCATATGTTTAATTTTTGATTAGTCATGAAAATGTATAGCTATGCAGCGTCATTTCACTACTAAACACCCATCTGTGAATATAACCTGATATAATCGTTATTTGAGCAACTGTTATGATTGTCACTTGCATTTTCTATTGGAGGCAGAAGATCGTATTATTGATCGCTTAGCGCAGTCTAAATCGCTCAAAACAAATTATATGAAATATTTCATTCGAAAGAAATGTAAATCGCCATATTTGTATAGATGTCCCTGTTAACATCCACTGGTTTAATATGTCATGAAACAAAAAGGCGCAGAGGCTTTTCATTTCCCGTGTGTCTACAGGAGACACACCCAGGTTGGCAGTCAGTGTCTGTGGGATTCTTCAGCAGAGCAAAAATAAAAACCTCATGCATCATTTTATGAGCAGTCATACGATCAGCCTATATAATGGGAATATAGATATCGTGGTTTATTCTTTTGGCTGGATGATAGTCTTATCAGTGTCACTGACTGTCACTGTCGGTGTTTGTGAAGACGTAATCAGACGGGCATTTGAGATCATGTCTGTCATTTGATGACTGGACATGCGAACATTGCAAATAATAACACTGAACATGGCGACGTCACCATAAAGTTCACGTGTTCTTGAGATATTTTTTTTGCCTTGAGTATGCATATATTTCCTATACATTACCTAGTAATAGTTCCTGATACAGTGGTTATGTCTTCATCATTCACTGTTGGTGTGGAGAAAATGGACATCCAGTCAGACAGAGGGCCCTATTTACTGTGTGAAAGAGCATTAGATTTGCGATAAGTGATATTTGGTTCTAACAGCAGAAATTACGACTAAATTACCAGAGAGACGGCTGTCTGAATGCTTATCTATGAGAATCAATCAATTTCAGCCTGGGTATGATGATAGATCTTACCACGCCTGCTAGAAAAATATTTTATTTTTCAAGGATATGTCAACTTAATAACAAATCTCTCATCGTTTACTTATCATTTTCTTTTTTTCCGTGGAAACTTAAAGGAAATTGTGATAGGACATGCTCTGTCACCACTTATTTTCCATATAATGAAAGCGAATAGTGGCCGGAAAGGAAGTCATACATATTTAGAGCAACATCTGGGTAAGTAAATGATGACATGTTTTGGCCGAACTGTCCTTTAACGTCAGAAGACCACTTGTCTTCTGCTGTCCATGGTCCTGAATCTAACTGCTGGTCAGATATGGTTTATCTTGTTTAAAGATAAAAGCAGAATAATCTTCATTCTAAAGCCACAGAAGAATGGGACCATTATTCCCCCTTGTTATATGAGCTCCAGGATAACTATTGCCATTGTGCTGTTTGATGATTTTAGTATCTCAGTTCAGCCTGACAAACAGGCCTGACCAGACAGGCCTGCAAAAAGCAGTCCTGTAGTGTATGAAATGTGTAATCAGGAAATGTGCTGTCACAGTGGCTCCTTGCACTGCCGCATTTTTCAAGCTATTTTTCATGTCGTTGTAACTCAGCATAACAGTGGAGTCCAAATGACATTCTTTGTGTAATCCTTAAGACATGTACAGTCATTTGAAGGACGGAGGTTGTTTCAGCATATGTTGCAGCATGGTAATGCAATTCAATTAGTGAAAACAAGCTGTATTGGTTATGTCAGGACAAAGAAGACTTTGCTGTGTGTGATTCATCTAAATCCGAACATTATCCTTTTTTTGGTTTATGTTACAGTTGGGAAAACATCGCTGATAACAAGGTTCATGTATGACAGTTTTGACAACACTTATCAGGTATATCTTCTTTTTACATTAATGTAGAAGTGTACAAAAAGTTTTTCAGATGTTTTTGCTATTTTGTATCTTACTTTGAATCTTATTGTCACTACAGGCAACTATTGGAATTGACTTTTTATCAAAAACCATGTATCTGGAGGACCGAACTGTAAGAAGCTTTGAAACTGATTATATATAATATATAAATTAAGGCAGTTATCAAAATGTATCATTATTTCTACAAGTATGCATTGTGTCTTTTCTTGCAGGTGAGGTTACAGCTATGGGATACCGCAGGACAGGAGCGGTTTAGGAGTCTTATCCCGAGTTACATTAGAGACTCCACAGTGGCTGTGGTGGTGTATGATATCACAAGTAAGCCACACACACACACAATCATACACACTTTGAACGATTAAATGATATATGTAAAAGCAACTGCTTTTGTGTTGCATATGCTGAAAAGGGCATTTAACAAAACCACTTGATGCTCCAATTAGACTAAGATTTTTTCTTCTCTTGTTCCAGATGTCAATTCTTTTCAGTTAACCTCCAAATGGATTGATGATGTCAGAACAGAAAGGGGAAGTGATGTCATTATCATGCTGGTCGGCAACAAGACAGACCTAGAGGAAAAGAGGTGGAGTCATTGATAATATTAACTAGGGCTGGGCATTGACACAAATTTCACGATTCGATTGACAAGCTAGCTATTTGATTCGGTTCGATTCAATATCTATTAATTCAGGCCTATCAAGTACAATACACCGCAAATTCCCTCAAGGAAAACATTTTCTCTCAACTAAATTATGCAGGGAACCCCAGTTGGTTCATCACTATAACACTAAAGGTGGATTTGTAGACTTCTTGCATTTAAATTTCACATAAGGACATTTTTATTCTCTAGAGTTCTTTTTTTTAGTTGACTAAGGAGTTTTGAAACGCTTTTCTGAGGTAAATGTAAGATTACATGACAATTGACGTCTTTCGGCGGTTGAAACAGATTGAGTAATTACATGTGACATGATATGGATTTTAGTAAGTTGTACTGTATCTTTCAACACACCTTCTGATGGTCATTCATGTTTATTTCATGCTGTAACTAGTAGTAAAGCGGAAAAAAGATGATCTGTTCACATGCGCTTCGCACTGCCGATTCACTTGAACTGAGACGTTACAACGGTCTGTCAAGCACATAAAAGAGCGCCAAAACGGTATTTATTGGCTGAATTTTGTAACTGACAGAATCTGAAAGCTAAGACTTAATATCAAACAAAGAATTATTGGATGGTAGGTGCACTACAGGGCTTTGTTTATCCGTCAGCTGAAAACAGCATAGACTGAAAGATCGATTGGTGGATTTTAAGAATCGATGACGGTTCTTCAAAATGATAATCATTTAAAATCAAGAAATCAATATTTTTAAACCAGCCCTAATATTGACATTTATTTTGTAAACACTAACATGTGATCATTACCATATCCATTTTCATTTTTGTATTTAAATGTATTTAATTTATTTACTCAAAATGATCAGTTTAATTGACTTTAAGTGTAACGCATTATGATGGTATTTACTCTGATAGGCAAATCACTATAGAGGAGGGGGAGCAGAGGGCCAAAGAGCTGAATGTGATGTTTATCGAGACTAGTGCAAAGACTGGCAGCAATGTTAAACAGGTGAGTCTCAGAGCACTACAATGGCAAATGGACTGATCCAATAGAGTAATTTAATTGAGCTCATACCCTGTAACATGACACATGGGAAGCTCTAAAAGATTTGATTTAGCCACTGAATTGTTGCCCAAAGGGCTTTAGCTGTACCAATCTGCTCTGGAAAAAATCTTTGTCTGATTTCATTCTCTTTCGGTTTGGCTTAACAGTTGTTTCGGCGAGTGGCTGCTGCTTTGCCCGGAATGGAAAGCTTGGATGATAATAACAAAGAAGGAAGTATCCTTGAATGCATGACGTTTAAAAGCTATGTGTTGTGTTTGAGGATGTGTCCCAGCTTAACATGTAGAGAGTAAAACAAATAAGTAAGCCATTTTTAGGGTGATTTTCCTGGAATATATAAACCCTTGGCTCTGCGGTAAGCATTCTGTCCATCCAAACACTGCAACATCGTCTTAAACCAATACTGTGATTTTGGGGCGGGACTCTCTGTCGGTTCGACCAATGGCAGATGAAGTTTAGAAAACTGATAACAAGCATTTTTTTCTATTCACGTTTCCCCACTAGTGAAACTAATATGACACAACTCACTCAACTCAGTTCAACACAGCCAACATGCAATTTCCTCTTCTTATTGAGCATGATTTATTGGCACACATATTCTAAAGAAAAAAAAACTATTGTCTCTTTACCAACTGTCTGGCTCTTTTTCCAAAAACACCAACTTTTCATGATAAAATCAATATTTGCTATGCATTTTTTTCTCTATGCACCCCCCCCCCCCCATTAAAAAAAGATAGAAAATTCAACAGATTATGGAAGTAAAGATAAATTAAATAAGAGATAACAAAAATAGTTTACACTTAAAATAAGTAGGTGTAGGATTTTCTTTACAACTATTTTTACTCAGAAATTGTAAGTATGAATGTATTATTCATATAAATCTAAATGTATTTATACAGCACAATAAAAACAGTAGTTAACCACTGTGCTGTACAAAACCTCGCTAACGACGGATGAATATAAACAATGAGAAGGAGGAGAGTATCAAAACACTGATAGGTGATGGATCCTTATACTCCAGGGAAAGTTATAAGTCTGGGTAAAAAGATACGTTTTTAACTGGGATTTAAATTCAGATTTAAGATAAACTGGAAGAATGTTCACCAGTTTCAGCCTCTCAACTTTAATCTGGATCTCGGGACCAACAACACTCTTGATCAACATGATCATAAGAAGTCCAGCTGGAATTTGATTCATATGACGATATGTTTTTTATAGTTGATCGGCTTAATCACAATAATCAAGCCTTTGTGATGACACAAAGTTTCGCTGCAGTAATTACAAAGAAATTGCAAATAACTTTTTATTAAATGTGAAATCTTTAAGTAGAAAGACTGAAATAGTATTTTCTTGTACAACATACTCCAATCATCTTTAAAAAAGTTTTATTTACAACAGTGTGTGGAGGAAAGCTAACACCATTCCCTTGATTTCCTTGACACACATCCCCCTCACAGTGATCGACATCAAGCTGGACAAACAGCCGGATCCTCCGGCTACTGAAAGCGGGTGCTCCTGTTAGTAGAAAGCTGGTTCGGACCTTCATTAACACCACACGCTTGTTCTGTTGCTTCCTATGGGTCCATGTCCTGTTGAACTTTATGATCGGATATAGGCTTTTTACATCTATCTGAATGGGTCTAAAATTATACTCCTCAGTTGCAAGAACAAAAAAAAAAATCTACACTGTCTGTTCAATTGCCAAAATAATATCATAGGTAATTCAAAGTGACTAGCTAACAGATTCATATAGGACAGGAAGTGGCATGTGTACCATCTTCGGACAAAAACATTCAGAGTGGATTATCGGTTGTTATGTTTTGTATTTTTGTACATTACAAAAAGCACTAAATGATGCCTTCACAAAAAATGAGTTTAAGATTCAAGACGGATGGCAGAGTAACTGTCTTTCGTCCATAGCATGCATGTAAGACAACTTTTAGAATCTGTCATGTCGTTGGTCCATTCGCATCAATAGTAACGAAACGAAGAACTTAATGAAAAAAAGACAAAAGAGAGAGGCCCTGTTCAAAGTCTTAGTGTGGGTCTGTGTTATACATCCTACGTGCTAATCCAGTACCAGCCTCCATGAGAGGCGTGCGTACTAACCTGGCTAACCTTTAAAGTGCCGTGGCACTGTTGCAAAGAACCAACAGATTTTTCTGCTCGCTTCATGTATACACTTTAGATCCGCCAGGCGGTACTGTATTGTATATAGTATTTATATTATTGTGAACATCCATCATTTAGACGTGGTTTATGTTCACCTGTACAAATGTGTTTTTCTTCTTTTTTTAATACGACAAGGGCTTCACTCTTATTTTGTCGGTCTCACCTGTAGCCATACACTGGTAGTAAACTATTATTTATCATTTGGGCATTTTGCTATTGCCTTATACCGTTTTACTCATTCATTAAGAGGATCTTTTCTGAAACAATACTATTATTCCTGTTAAACCCCTTCAGATATTTTACACAAATATGTGGTTTAATTTATAAAATAATGTATTTTTATTTTTTTATTATTTTGCAGCCGACTAGAACTAAAAAGAATGAGGAAATTGTCATTCATTCGTTTGGGGCGAGAAGGGCGATTTTTGAGGTGAGCCTTAGGAAACAACAGATTTTCATTTCAAATACATGCACTTTGTTATGGGTTCTGACAAGGAAATGTGTGGTTCACCAGATCATAAAGTGATGAAACAGACAAATGATTGTTGTATCCCTCATATATCTGTGTAGTAAAGCTCTCGTAGTCTCCCGCACATGTCGAATGGATGTATAGATTCAAATTCAAAATGTTGCAGGTGAACGATTTCATCTCAAAGAATCCTAAAACACTGCACTGAGAGAGAATGAACCCGCCTGTAGTCCACTCACGATCTTTCTGGTTAACAGTACGTTCAAGAAATGTGAGTTGTTTACAAAACTCTGGAAACATAGTATCTTTAATATTTAATGTATGTGTTTTTTTGTTTTAGATTTTGAATTGTTTACATAAATGCACTGATTAACACCACTGATTGTATAGAGATTAATTTAGGATATATTAGCTATTTATAATATATTTAATGTTAGTGCGAGTTTCTTTCTGGTGCCAATACTTCTAATAATTCAAAGAAAAATGGACATGAGGAATTACTGTGACTGAATTGTTGGTACTAGGCTTGACTTTAGCTTCTCGGATAATTGAAGGGGCCGCTGATATTAACTATGGGGAGGGACTGATGTTAATGAGTTTTGCATTAACAGTGCACAGAGTATGTCATCTTTCACGTTCACATTTCTCAAGCCTCCGTTTCTTCTCGTTTGCTTTGTCATCTTTCACTTTTGTACACTAGTTGTGCCTTCTGTTATTGTGGCATCACAATGCAAAGCTTTCATTGTATGGCTACCTGAGAACACACACGTTGTAGAAGGGAGGTCACTGACTGGATGGCCTGACGGATTTACGAGGTTGATCTGTGATTAAATTGTTGTATTCACACCATCTAGCCAATTCACAGTGGTTGAGAAGAATTGCAGAACAGTCTCGTGCAAGCGGAAGGTTGTTTGTAAGAACAGGAAGTTGCTGCTGATTGTGTGAGGAGATTGAATCTGTCAAAGTTGTAGCCGTAGGGTTGTGTAGAGCAGTGTAGTTGGCTCTTTATTCACTCTGTAAGGACATTTATGAGCATGACATCTGTCTGAAAAAAATAATCAATAAAATCCATGTCTTAATACCATACTGTCTACAATGCTGAGTGTGATGTTGATTTTATACAGCAGTTCATCTGCTTTATAAAAAAAGTGTGTACATGTTCAATCAAGCAAAAAAGAGGGAAGTTTGAATGAAGTTTCTTAAATATAAATTTATTTAATTTTAAAATAAAACTATTTTTGTAAAAATTCAGACAAATTATGTCCTAGCGTTCATTAAAATCTGAAAGCAATTCTAATTTGGAGCTTTACCTTGTTGGAAAATCTCAAAGGCTAATAATTCCCACACAACATTACTAATGCTGCATTAAAGGGATAGTTCACCAAAAATGTTTAATTCTGTCATCATTTACTGTCTCATGCTTTGTTCTGAATTTCTTATTTGGCATTTTGGTAACCAAACAGTTGGCGGTAGCTATTGACTTTTATAGTTGGAAAAAATACTATGTCAACTGTCTGGTTACAAACATTCTTCAAAATATATTTTGTGCTTATTAAACTCATACAAGTTTAAACATAAGTGTGAGTAAATAATGACAGAATACATTTTTTGGGGGTGAACTATCCCTATAATAGCTAACACCCAGTACATTTATTGAGATGCACAGAGATTGGGATTCCCCTTGGCATGGAAACTATAGTCCTCAGGAGAGACAGGTGACTTAAAGTAGATGGCTCACATGATTGAGAAATCGTTTCTTGCCCAACTGTGGACTTTCCAAGCCATACCGCACAAATTAGCATAAATGCGGATAAATGAGGGGCAGGTATTTTTATCCAACCTACAAGGTGCGTTTTAGTGTTTTAACTGTAAATAGAAATTCAATGTCACCACTTACCACAGCAGGACTGAAGGTCTTATGAATCAATGGCCCCTAGAGGCCAAGAGCACAAGAGCCATTTATCCACCACAAATAAGGCATGTCAATCACTGACAGCCATCACACTAAATAAAAGGAAACCAGCTAGGAGAAGACGGGTATCTCTAGTCCTCATCACCAGCATCTGTTGTAAGTACCATGTTCATTTTTTAGCGTATTTATCAATATGTACCATTATTTCTAAAGGTTGCATGATGACTGATAGTTTTGAATTATTTAGGATAGAAGTCTGCTGCATTACTCGCAATTACTGTTTTTTATTTTTTATTTGTGAAAAATAACCAAAATACAACATGTGTTAATTTAAGTTTACTTAAATCTTTACACATTAAAATGTATGGTAAGACTTTATTTTACTGTTTCTCTGTTGTACATGTAACACATCTTACATGTACTTAGTAAACAGTAAATTATGCATGATTACAAGCAAGTAACCCGAATTATGTAGTAAGTACATGGAGTTAATTAATATTACTTAGTATTTAAATTACACTGCAACAAGGACATCTTAAAATAAAGTAACCAAATGTATTAAGTTATAATTGGTCAGTTTAAATACAACACTCAAAAGTATAATTTGTAACAAGTGTTCCCTTATCACTTAATTCAAAAAGTGGTCCTCATGTGTACAATAAAAAAAAAAAGGAATCTATTCAAATTAATATTTGGAGAAATATGCTCTCAGAATATCAAGGTAGTGTGAGTTTAGTTGGGATCTATACTGCAGGACTCCAGTACTCCATGTGTGAGCATGTCTAGGGTGGAAGGTTGCGGAGAGTCTGACCTGCGCTCACAGCTACGAGCATGTAGGACTGAGATCGCCATGGCAATCACCGATCCTTTCCCACTGCTGTATGGGCTGGCGGATCACGACATCATCTCTGAGCAGATCCTGACGGTGAACATTTTCATACAAAAGCACTATTTCAAGTCAGCATGCATAATGTGAAGAATGTCTTTGTGTTCTAATCGGATGATTGTTCAGTTGTAGTTAGTTCCTAAAATGCTAAAACAACAAACTAATACTATCACCGACTTATAAGGAGACTTTAGAGCGAAAGAAAAAGGATGGGATCCACAAAGCTGTCTACTCACTGCTGACTTTGCTACTGGACCAAGACGCTACTGTCCTCCAGGCCTTCTGGAGCAATCTCTGTAAAGAGTACAACAAGGAGTGTTACCCAAAACTGGAATCCCTGTTTATGAACCTCCCCAAAGGTACAGTGCACAGGCCTGACAAACATACAATAAGTGGCTTGGAGGATAATCACTGCTCAAGTGATGTTAATCTCATTTGCCAGGGTTAAAGCAGGTGGCCAGACATGCTGGGACACGCTGGGTCCGCAGCCAGTCAGGCAAAAAGAGAGGGGTGGCCGAAAAACACCTGACCCACCGGTCTCATCACCACACCAAGAAAGCCATAACCTCTATCTCAGGTAATGGGTACAGGTAGCCTAGAAATCTAGACGCACCCTAGCGGCAGCAAATCTAATCTGCCGCGAGTACCGTCTAGCAACTCTCAATAGACGTCTGAGCTATAAAAGCCAAACTCTGGTCAAGCCAATCACATCGTGTATAGAGTTGGTGGGCGGGGCCTAATATAATGACGGCTGAGTTGCACTTGCGTGGTACTAGTAAACACAGAAGCTGGCGAACGGCAGTCTTTTGAATCAGCTTTGAACGCGACTGGAAGACTTGGAGTTAAGCTTTTCTTTGAGAAAAGAACAAAGAACGGCACTGAAGTCATTCTTAAGAAGGAAAGATGTGTTTGGAGTTTGGGCGAAAGTTTAATCTACTAGCTCTACTTCACGTTGCTCTGGTTGGTTGTAGTGCTATCCAATTGCCTGCAGAGGGAGTTTGAAAGACAACCGTTTATCTGACCCTCAGATTGAGTCCTGTCAATGGTGAGTTTCCAGACCAAACATCTTGATGTGGGTCTGGCTTGTCAGGCTTGGGTACCGGCACACACACTGAAAAAAAGTGCATTGGATTAACATGATTTAATTGTGTACATCGGTCCACATGAATCAATTGCGTTAAACAAACATAATTAGTTCATGTTACTTCAACATCATGGTATTATTACATTTAAAGTGACTCAATTAAGTAAATTCAAAGTGAATTGTATATGACTCCCTATATGATCCAACAATTTCATATATTCATTCATCCACTTAAATTTAATTTACTTTAATGTTACACAACTGAATTATAATACTGCACTAGTTGACAAACTTTTAGCTAGAGATAGCACACATTAGCATCTTAAATGCTAAATTAAAAGCTCCTTCAGCAAATCCATTATGTCATTGGTTGTATTAGTCCACGGAAATGCTCCACTCTTCTCCAAAATGGTAACCCACAATAATTTAAATTGTTCTAATAATTCCAACATAATTGATTAATAAATTCTATTAAAAACAATCAAGACTCCTCTTTCTCATTTTGCTCAAAAATACATTAAAAAACATGTTTACATATAAAATAACAACATTTCCTCGCTCTTGATTTAGACATATACGAATCATGCTGGAAACTAACCAGGTTAGTTAATGCAACACAAATCATTCATATAACAACACAAACAGATTAAGTTTGATGTCAATTTGACTTATATTTAAGTGGATTAAACACAATCAAATTAAGTTTGGACAAAATGTATAGCAATCGTGTTGCTTTAGCTTATTTGAACAAACAGTAAAAAAATAATTTTTTCAGTGCACAGGAACATCATCATTCAGGTCATATCAAAATATTGCAAAGAGAGGGGTGTCATTCCTGGCAATTCTTCCTACAACTGTATCATTTGATTGTCAATGCAGTTCTCATTCAGGTAATGGATAAACCAAACTAAATTTCAACCACCCTTACAAAAAAAGTTTAGTGAAGTTCTAAAGGTAATTTAGGGAGGAGCAAGCACATCTAATCTATATAGCTGAATATAAGCAGCAGCTTACCTCTCCTCAGTCTCAGATCTTCTAGCATCCCACCACCTTCCCAAACTCCACCTTTATCTTAGATACCTTACCTTACATCGGTCACTGTTGGGGTGTATATCACAGCTCGAGTTGAAGCTGCTTCACCAAGCCCCTCATCAGTAGACAGCAAGCCAAATAAGCTTAACCTAAATATTTTACAATTATATGGCCAAACAAATTTGTTATTTCAAGTGTAAACTAAAAATATGAAATTATACTTTTCAGTCTACTTTATATGTGCTTCTCAGAAATATACCTTGACTTACTGACAGAAAAGTCTATGTTCGTATTTGTCTTATTCTTGTACTCAATCTTCTGATCGAGATACTTAAAAGTATAATTAAGTATTCTAAGTATAATTGGCTTGTAATTGTGTTATCTTCTTAAATACACACATACAGAGTTTTACACACTGTCGTATATAAACTTACATTGTTTGAAAATACTGATTTATAAAGGAAACAGATATTGAATAAAGATTATGCATCGGGTGTGTTTTTATGTATTTTTTTACTTTATGAAGGCGCTCTAAATTTAGTTGTTATATATATTTTTATTAGCCTGCCATGTTCAAACTCAATTCTAGTCAGAATATGAGTCTGATACTGCTCCATTGGACTGTTGGGGTGTAGTTATGGGGCGTGTTTCAACTGAACCAGGAAAGACCTCAATTGGATAGACCTACAACCAATCAGAGCAATGGAGCGAAGCATGTTAGTTGTCAATTGTCAACAGAACTCAACTGCACTGTGTTGCCATATCTGCATTTTTTTCCGCGGGTTGAAGTGCACTCAGTTATGTGATAGACCCAGTAATGCGAATTTTAGCAGGCAACCTTACCAAAATAAAACATATTTTACCCCCCAAATGCCATTTTTTTCCTGGAGAATTTCATTTATTTGAACAATTGTACTAATACAGATGCTGCATCCATGGTGGCTTAAAGTCAAAATTGGAAAATTCAGGCTTTTTTATGGAATATTACAGTATTTTTAATAAATGCTTTATCAGTGCATTTAATGAATGTTCCCTTATCTCTTTTTTTTCTTATGACTAGTGCGAGGGCGGGACAAACTGTCACCAATCAATTCTCAGTGGACAAAATCCCGGCCTACATTTTTTCTTGTTTGAGATGCGATTTCACTAAGATGTAGACTGTCACAATAGAAAAAAAGAAAAGACTGTTGCAACTTTTGTTTCATGCCGACTTTTCCAGTTTCACACTTGTAATTACAACTTTCCAACTCGTAAATTTGACCTTTCCGACATGACTTTAATGTGACCGATAAATCTGACACGTGCCAGTTTAAATGGGCATAATTTGATGCTTCTGGTTTCAAACACGACTCAATGTCTATACTGTTCCAGGAAGCAAAGGCAAGCCGATGAGGAAGACAGATGGTCCAGCACTTTCTCAGGTCTCAGTGGGGAACGGTAATTGCTTAATGCTTGTGTAAAATGTGTCATTAGATGACTATGTATTATAGTAGATGAATGAGATTGTGCATTAATAAATATGACTCCCAAAACGCAGGGGTCCAGGCGGTATCTACCTCAGTTCAGAGGGCCGTGGCTGTATCTGCCAGTGAGCATCCCGCTGGCTGTGGGACAGTGGAGGGGATTCTGATCCAGCAGGTCATTGAGTCTGGTGAGCTCAGCACACTAATAAAGTATTGCCAGACTGTGATGAAAGCCTTTACTTAGCTAATGCTTTAGCTCTTAGCGTGGGTTTTGATAGTGTAGCCTTGCCATGTAAACACTTTGGCAGCATAGATGTCTCAGTTGCGCTTTCCTGCAGGAGGTGCCAAAAAATGCATCAAGGTTGGAGGAGAATTCTACTCTTCTGGCAAACTGGATGAGACAGCTGGAGTGCACAAGGCACAGCCTGCACAAAACTCTAGTCACCAGCAGGGAGAGCCAAGCACTAGAGTCATGGATGTAGGTGACCAAGTACAGACAATGAAGATACAAAAAACCCTACATGCAACATATTATGTAGAAATAAGTTGTTAATGTTTACCTGGTATGGTAGGTTATTCCGTATTCATCATGTTTATTATGCATATGTTCAGGTAGAGCATAATGACGATGAGTGTGCAGTGTGTAAAGATGGTGGGGAGCTCATCTGCTGTGATGGGTGTCCTCGCGCCTTCCACCTCAGCTGCCTGGTGCCGCCCCTCAGCTCCATACCCAGGTACAGAGCAGTCATGAGACACACAGGTCAATGAACAGTATTAGCCTAATCATTTGAGTGAAATATTCATTTTAAAACAGAATTTCATGTCACACAAATTTACTCTGATAATTGACCTAATATAGTGCAAAATCTGAAATAATCTTTATTTTACATAATAATTTTTCTTACTTTTAAAAGTGTAAATGAAACAAAATCCTGTAAACTGCTATTTATTTAAATCTCAAGTTGTTAGTGTAGTTCCAGACTTTCTCACCCAGGGGGCTAGAACCCACTAGGGGGCCTCAGCAAACTTCCAAAATGAGCTGCAGGATGACTTAAGATCTATTACATAGTGAATATATTATTATTGATACAATTAATGTTAATAATAAATCTGTAATATTATTAATAAATCCTTAAAATGCAGTTTTAAGGATGATGTAATTATATTGTTATTGATATAATTCATATTAAAAGCACAATATGTAAGATTTTTGAAATAAAAAACACTAGATCAATGTTATATATTTTGTTGACTTTATCCCAAATGTTTCCAAGAATGTTTAAATCCAGAGCAATAAGCACTTTTAGCCAGGTCACAGACAATGCCGTGCGTCAACTATCAATGACATAGCCCTGTTACCCTTGATTTCCGGTTATAGATTTTGTAGAAACCATGGAAACACAGAAGATGCTTATGCTTTAATATACAATATTTTATTATTAGACAGGCTAGCAACTGTTTGGATGTATTCATCGACAGAAAACGAATCATTAGCTCGACACAGTTAGTCTTATTGTTTAAATTTTGTTTTCATGATTTACCACAAGTGCCTAATGGTACCACAAGATCGATATTTACCATGCCTAATATCGATCTCGCTTACTGCAGTGTGCAACAAGTGTCTCATAGTAAACGCTGAGCGAACGCACAGAGTCAAATTATAACAAAACTTTCAACACACTCAAATAATGTATCTAATATGATAAAACAGTGCTGTGTTACTCCACATACGCATGACTGGAAAAAGTAGAAGCGGTCGCCTGTGGCATAATAAAAGTGGCATCAAAACAACACCTTTGTTTTGAATAAGTGACCTCTAGTGGCGAAAAATTACATGTGGCTTTAAAAGTATCATATTACCACACTAACCTAAAATAAAAATAAAAAACAAGTCTCACCCTACACACACCCCTCCCCAGTTTTTATACATCATTCATAATTATAGCGCATAACCACTGAGATGTGCATTTCTCACTAGTTTTAGAAATGTGTTTGCTTTCAGTGGTACATGGCGCTGTCAGCTATGCCAAAACAACAGAGCGAAAGACAAGATATACAACCCCTTGCAGGTAAAACATGCCAAGATTCCAATTAAATGTATTGAAAACAAAATTTCCCATTTGCTTTACAGTTGGTCGCACAAAATGATGAGCAGTGAGGGGAGATTATTATTGATATGGCAGTAGTAACTTTTCTGCTTGTATTTTAGTCCACAGTTCACCCTCCAGTGACAGAGACGAGCTCCAGCTCTGCTGTGGACTTCTCCTTCTTCTCCTCTCTGTCCTCCACTTCACTCTCCACAGTCACAGGAGGCATAAGCGCTCCACCCATGGGCCTCCAGGTAACACTTCCATGTGACTACATAAGAGACACACTGACATAGGAGCATGGAGCATCACATTTAAGGCCCGTTCATACCCAGGGTGATAACTGTAACAATGAAGATTATGGAAGTCCAATAATGATCATTGGAATCACTTTCAGAATTATTACTTTTCAAGCTGATGATTGATAAAAACATTGCCAGCCAATCCGGATCGACCTGACTTTAAAGAGCTCAAGCATTCAAAGTGGCAAACGACAAAACTGCAGTGCTCTCTTATAATAAACAGAACTTTAGTGTGGACGCTAATATGTTTACTTCCATTATTCAGCAAAAAAAGAATAAAGATCTTGTTTATACACCCTAATGTCATTCCCATCATTTGAATCATATATATCTCTGACGAGTGGCAGGATGTTTTATATTATTATATTTCATCTTTCTCAGTCTTCGGATGGTCAAATGGTTGGGATCAGGGTGGCTTGTGGAATTTGTCATCTCGTCCAGGGAGAGCTGCTCACCTGCCCTCAGTGCCTGCAGAGTTATCATGCTCTCTGCAACTTCTCAAAGTACTGATGTTATTGTACTGTGATTTATAATAAAATAACTGAATTCTATCGTGCTTTGAAGCTCAGCCTCTCTCTCTTCCCCTAATTGTCTCTTCAGCGGAAAGACACGATGTAGGAATTGCTCCAGGTCTTGGGGACCTGAAAGCGAAACATCATCGAGGAGTCTTCAGGTATCTCAAATAGACTAAAATAAAACTTTTGGGCCTTCTAACATAACAGATGTATTAGTCTTTCTTTTATTTCACAGGTGAGTCAACACATGAGTGACCACGGTTTGACGCCATCAGAGCAGCTGTTCAACAGAGAGGAAATTGACTCTATAATGGGGGAGGTGAAGTCATGCTTCTTAACAGTATAAAAATTTAATTATTACTTGCAAGTGAGCAATGGAAACTATATATATATATATATATATATATATATATATATATATATATATATATATATATACCGGAAGCCCTAGATGAGATGCCTAACAGTATATTTGTCTTCTTGATACATTCAGAGCCCTATAGATGGGATCCTGCAGTGGGCTTTCCACAACATTTCACGTCCTCTCTCTGAGTCTCAAGGCTATTTCCAGTGATTCAGCGAGTCAGATTCAACTCAGCTGTGCCCAAACCTCAGAATTCCATCTCAGTGTTAGATTAACTGACATGAAGGATAGAACACATAATGTTTCAATAATGTGAATTTAACTTTATTTTATTTTTAGATCTCAAAAGGTAGTTGCTGTCTGCCAATTATTGTTTGATCTCAAACTAATTTTGTGGGGGGAAAAAAACTATATATACAATACAAAATTTAATTAACTTCAACCAAAGCTAAGATAATGTTCAACTTTTTACATTAAAATGAATCAATGTAAAATTGTAATGTTTAGTATATGTACTGTATTTAAACTAGTGCTGTCAAATCGATTAATCGCGATTAATCACATCCAAAATAAAAGTGTGTTCGCATAATATATGTGTGTACTGTGTATAATTATATAAATACACACACATGCATATTTAAAATATATATATTTATAAATAAAATATTTATTTATAATATACATTATATATATATATATATATATATATATATATATATATATATATATATATATATATATATATATATATATATAGTATATACATGCAAATATTTATTAAATATATACATGAATGACTGAGTGTGTATTTATATATACATAATCGCAATTAATTAATTTGAAAGCATCATGAAATTACTATGGTAGTACAGTCATATTAGTCAGGATAGATGGCATATTTAATTTTTTGCAGATGAAAACTAGGCTATGATGGGATAGACTTACAGTCTTGACAATGCATGCGCAGTACAGTAAAGTATACATCCTAAAAAACAACAGACAGAGCTCACACCCTTTTGTTTCTTGGAGAGGTTGTCTACAGAAAGACTTTTTAAATGCATTGAACACACATTGTACTTTTGTCTCTCACATCCTTTTTTTTCACTCGTCAAAAAACAAATATGGCACTACCCTGAATAAGGTCTATAAAGGTCCTTGGCCTGAAAAAGGTTAAAGACCCTCCTGGACAAGAGAATAATGAAACCCGGATTTTGATTAAATATGTATTGTTCTATAATGTTAACATTCATTTGATAACCTCAAGATATGGGACAAAGGTTTTAGCATAAATAAATGGATTTCAACCTAGCAAACATGGAACACGTTCCTATTTCTACATCACTCTCTTCTATATTTGTGTGCGTGCGTGCGCGTGTGTGTTTTCATGTTTCATCAATTGACGTTCCCATGAGGAAACAAGTGTATAAATCATACGATGCTTGTTTTAAAATGTATGCAAGTGATGCTTATTTTAAAATGTAATGGGTAGGGTTAGTGTAATGGGATAGCAAACCAGAAGTGTGTGTATTTCTTCAACAATCTTTGTGAGGACCGGTTTGGGTTTTAGACCATTGGACCGACATATGAGGACACAAATGTGTATAATGACATGGGTATGACACTGTTACAAGGAGAGGGTGAAATATGAGCACATTGGCCATGTCCCCACTTTTCAAAATGCTTATAATCATACAGGATGAGTTTTTTTTAGAAAGTAAAAATGAAGAATGCTTCCTGTGATGGGTAGGTTTAGGGGTAGGGGCAGTGTAGGGGATAGAAAATACGGTTTGTACAGTGTAAAAACCATTACGCCTATGGAATGTCCCCATATGTCACAAAAACAAGCGTGTGTGTGTGTGTGTGTGTGTGTGTGTGTGTGTGTGTGTGTGTGTGTGTGTGTGTGTGTGTGTGTGTGTGTGTGTGTGTGTGTGTGTGTGTGTGTGTGTGTGTGTGTGTGTGTGTGTGTGTGTGTGTGTGTGTGTGTGTGTGTGTGTGTGTGTGTGTGTCTAAGTGCCTCTATGTTGGTCTTCTGTGCTCTTCAGAGAGGGGTTTTGACACATCCCATGGAATGCATGATTCGGAGCCAGCACTGTCAGTTTTCCTTTTTGGCCTCCTCAGGAGACAAAAGAGAGTGGGAAAGTAAGAGAGAAAAAGAATGAAAAAGAAAAAGAGCGCTTGGAATGTTAATGAGAACCATGTGAGACTCCTGGAAATGCTGTTGCTAATGTCAAAGCATAATGTATGTCAACACAGAGCAAAGCTTCTCGTTTGCTTTCATAAGGCTTCGTACAAAAACAGTGAAGTGATCCGCGCAGTGAGAATTTATCAGAAGTCTCTGTTTATCGATGTGTTCTTCTACTTCAATCTTTAAGTGTGTGAATGCTCACTCTCAGGCAGATGGTGTTGTGACAGGCCAGGGGCCAGACATTGTTGGAATGTCGCAGCGTTGCTATGGATACCTGTTCTTTAAGGCCCAACAAATAAGGAGTGGGAATGTATTACGATAAACCTTAAATCTCAGTAGAGCATGAAAGAAAATGTTTTTATATGAGAAGACATTTGGCAATGCAGACAGCATGCATCAATGAGATAGACTGCAGGATACTATGAAAGCTGGTTCTGTTTTATCTCCTGCAGTGCCAAGATACTTTATGTTTATAATGTGTTAGTCTAAGCATTCAGTCTTGCTTTATATATCAAAGACATTCTATATCCTTCATGTCCTATCATTGATTTGTAAAGCCTGAAACTGGTGCCAAAGTTCTGCCTAATAGAAATACAGTGGAGATATGAATAAAATAAATTAGGAAAAAACAAGCAGACAAACCTAAACTATGGTATCTCTTAGCTTCCATCCCAATGACAAGAAAATATAATTTCAAGTCAAAATTGTAAAAATATTTAATGTCTGAAATACATTTATGAAATATTTAGTGTCGGATATAGAGTTTAACGCAGAGGTGTGCAACTGTATAGTTGAATACCTTTACCTACCCTAGCCTTAAAGTCACCATGAAATCAAAATGGACTTTTCTTCTTCTTTTTTTAATGGAATTTTGCAGTATTTATTATAGATGATTTACCATATATTTTTTATTTATGCAACCTACCCTCTCTCTTTCAAGGACATCTCATCTCTATTTCAAACTTAATTTTGTATCAATGTAGTATAGCTTACTGTACATAATAAGGAAAAATTAGTTTGTCTTAGCACTATTTTAGATGTTTCTATTTGAAATGGTCAAATATATGTGCTCGCATTCATTAATATTCACTTGTGTGTGCTTATATAAGTATCATTATTCATTAAAATATTAGGAAGTCCTAATATGATGCATAAGTTTAACGTTTTAAAAATTCACATTTAAAGAAATCTAGTGTTTGATCTAAATATTTATTCAAATGCAAGACTGTTTTTGAGCAACTAGATTAGATACATGTATATTTATTAAAGAGCCATAAGCCACCGGGTAATGGTATTAGAAATTAACATTATTATTTTTTAAGCAACAAAATGACTCTAATTTACCTCTTTGAATTGGAATTCTCTATTTTAACCTTAATTACTACACAAATTGAAATATAAATAATAATACAAATTAGAAGAAATATATTTTAAGTGGTCATTAATTGAATATAATTATTGCACAAATAGTATTTAGTATAGCTTACCAAAAAATCTCTTCAAAATATTCAATAAACATTACTGAACTAAAATATAGAACACTTATTTAATTGAAAAATAGTTACGGTGTATGGTCACACATTTGACCATCAATGAGTATTAGTGTGACCAATTAGTAAAGAATACCTGAGGGCTAAATACAAGAAAATTTATGTTAACGATGTTGCATCACTCTCCATAATAATATGGTCCTGTAAATATGGCTGACTTAATAATGAATGTACACTTGCTAACAAAACTTGCTGCAAACATCTGTATAGTGAAAATGTTGTTTACCATGTTGTGTGTTAAGCCATTCAAATGCATTGACACCGCTAGAAGTAATGAGCGCTCCATGTACCACGTTTTCCGCTTTTCAACGACTCTGGCTTTAACATTAGCGCCAAAACGCTATTTATTGTTTGAATTTCGCATTAAAACTTAATAATAATAAAAGCCATAGGCATAGCTTTGTTTAATATAAAAAGCAGGTTTGGCAATTTGGCGCAAGATTAAGTTGGGCATGCCCAGCGTGAGTGCGTGACACAGAGCCCGAATTCGCGTGTGTGTCACGCCAAATGCGTGAGAGTTGGCAACTCTGCTTTATTTAGCAAAATATCTCACCATTCACTGGTGTGTCCAGGATACACTAGGTCAACCATTGTTTGGTCGTGTTTTGCCACAGGACAGTGCACAGGCTACATTTTCTGTCATCCTTGCAGGACTGTGCAAAGTAACATATTTGAGCAACTGTTTGAAAATGTATAGGCCTAGTAGCCTACATATTATATTATACCTACACATTGGTAGGCATATCACATCACTAAACATGCATCATCGTTTTCAAATCCATCTTCACAGTCCACACTACACGAAGACGGGGTTTTAAAAAATATATACGTTTTTTATCGCCTTAAAACGCCGTCAGTGCGGACGGAAGGCCAAAACGGAGAGAAAAAGATGCGTTTTCAACGAAAACGTAATTCGTGTGTGGACATGGCCACTTTAATTAGCTGGTTCAGGTGTGTTTATTTTTTGTTGGGTTGGAGCTGAAATCTGAAGGTCATGGCCCTCCGGGAGCAGAATTGGACAGGATTGTTTCACTTTTTTCACCAATTACCATTCTGTCACAGGCACAGCCAGACTTAATCGCAACCCCTTCCAGATTCACAACAGGAGCGTTTGGGTGTGAGAATGGATCACTGCTGGCAACAGTGATGAGATGCACCTGATGCTCATTTTCCCCCCATGCTGCCACCATAAATTCAGCTTAAAGTCTTTTCTATGCTTAAACAGCTTCCTTGATGCGTATGAAAATGTCATTTTTTTGTGTGTATTTGAAAAGAGGGCATGAGCTCAGACTCAAAAAGAGCTCTGTAACCATTTCAAGTATTTTCAGTGATTGCTCAAGCTTTATGTACCAAGGCCCCTTTCCATTCATAATTACTGCAATACAGAATATTGCACAGTTCTGCACATCTATTCCAGCTGGAAAGATAATTATTGGTAGATTCAAGGCATAGCAGCATGGAAAACCCAAGTTACCCCAAATAAAAGCATTGCACTTCTAGCTGTTCCTGGACTTCCATTTACTGGAATGAGTCGCTAAATAATGTCAAGTAGTTCACTGTTTTAAATTAGCTTGAAACCCCATGACCAAGCTGTCTGTTGGAATGAGAAAGTTAAGATTAGTTGCAATGCATAACAATAATCCCAGTGAGAGCTGCCTTCTATCTCATCTCTGACAAATCTTGAGCAAGCCAGCACATAGGAATGTGAATAGATCTATAAAAGGTTAAGAGGCATGTATTCGGCATACCTTCAAACGAATGGTACCACAATTATGCAAAAACAAACAGTGTATTATCAGGAACCACATGCTTGTCATTTCTCCACATACTTGTCATGTGTTTGTTTAAGATCAATTCTGAGTTAGTACTCTTTAATCTGTGTATATCTTTTAATTGCTATTTGGACAGTTTGGCACACACACTAATATAAGCTTGAGCTGTTTTTATATGTCAGTGTTTTGCCATGTTTTTGTTTCTTCAGTTCAACAGAATAATTTGACACTGGTGATTAGAGATAATCTTTGAAAGGCACAGTTATTCCCGTCTTTCAGAAACCTTTACAAAGCTGATGTTTTTTTTCCCCCTCTCGTCCTTGCCGGATGCGCTCTGTGAGTTTCCTGTGATATGCTGTTGGTCATGCCCTTCACATTCCTCCCATAATTCCCACGCTTTTGCTCACCATACACACCATTACTCAATACACATATTTGTGACAGCTTTCACTAAACATTTGCATTGTCTTTTGACTGATTCAATTGAGCTGATGTTTTGAACTGCTCCTATTGTTGTAAACAGGATGTTAAGTCAGGGGGAACTATGGCTAAAACAAAGCAAATATGATGAAGATTAAAAGCATAGCTCACACAAAAATGAGAGATGAATTTATTCACCTACATGTTGTTCTAAACTCATATAATTATTTTTTTGTGTAACAAAAAAAAGGAATGTACTGATCAGTTTATTCAATATATTGAAAATGAATGAGGGCCGTTAAGCACCAAATGACAAAAAAAGCACCATAACTTTTTTTTTGAGGGTTTACTTACCCTCAACCCATCCTATAGGTGTATATGACAAATACTATCAGTGTAAGAAAAATATTAATTAATTAATATTAATATTTAAAACTTTATAAAGTAAAACATCTAGCTCCTGCCAGATCACCTTCCGTATTAAAATTACAAAAAAAGTGTAACGCCTCTCACAGTTTAAAATGCTTACGCTACATCCTGCGTCGTTTTTTTCTTCCATTAAAGGGAGTCTGTCGGAAGCTAGATATTTTACTGTTACATTTCCACTGTAACTGTTACATGTTACATATGGATATTCTTCTTACAAAAATGCATCAGTGTGCTTCAGAAGGCCTTTATTAACCCCCCGAGGCATGTGGATTACTTTTTATAATGGATGGATGCACTTTTTTGGGCTTCAAATCTTGGGCTCCCATTTACTGTCATTACAAAGCTTGGATTAGCCAGGACATTTTTAAAGGGGTGATGAATTGAGAAATCAACTTTCCCTTGAGCTTTTGATTTATAAAAAGTCATGATAATATAAGAATATCCTGTAAGTTTCAGAGCTAAAAACTTCTGTGTTAGTCAAAGAAAAGCTTTTATAGACACCCGGCCCAGAAAACGATTGTGTGCCGCATCATGACGTCATCGTGTGGCGAAACACACCTGTACAGAATAATAAGGATGTCTAATTCAGTACCCCTTAAAAACACTGACAGCCATTCAGAATCCAACCTGCTTTAAAGGTGCCATGTGTAAAAATTGAGGTAAAAATATCAACAACAAAAAATACCTACACTCATCAAAAGAATGAGAAGAAATAAGGGCGATGACGTCATTAAAAAAATGTCAAGTTATAGTGCTGCAGAGATATCAACCTTAATTAGCAGTAGCATTACTAGCCCCGGCCCGACAGTTATCGTAATACCAGTCTCGGCCTTCGGAGGCAGTATGCGGGCAACATAACCACCAGCCAACCTGGCGTACTTGAACCTGATGTCAATCGAGTGGAAAGTACAGCCCATTTCAGTTCAGGGAAGAGAGTGGACGGATGGCCGAAGCCCTTGGCCCCTTAAATGTATAAAAATAGCTGTTTTTACCACACCGGAAAAAGCGGAAGTGCGGGCGCCCGGCGACTGTGTCCCGTCCCGTCATAATAAAAGTCCCGGTACTCGCGAGCCGTTTAGAATAGGCGCCCTCCAGTGGACGAAATGTTGCATAGTGCACCTTTAAAGAGCTTGACATTTAAAGCGGTAGATGACAAAACTGCAACACATGCTTAAAATAAACAAAAAGATATAGTTTTCTGGTGTAGACGTTAGTTAACATTATAGCTATCTTTCGTTCTTGGTGAGAATGGGCCAATTTAAATACTTTACTGGTGTTTACTTTTTATATTACTAATAAATGTCTTGCAGGTCTTTTCTTCTATGGTTGATCTATTGTATCGGGCTTATTTCCTTAGATTTCTTCTGTTACATTGGGAATGACTCTCATTTCACTTCCATGTAACCTGCCATTATATAATGGCACACTGTAGTCAATATCAGCCTGCATGAAATGGCTGTATTTGTGCCTCTTATCCACTGAAGTGTAACAGTACACAAAGAACTAGGTTGGATACATGTAAACAGAGCCTTTGCTCATTTTGCTCACATAACTTAAACGAGTTGAATAGAATCGCCTAAATAGAAAAAAAGCTGGGTGAATTCTCCAAAAAAAATAATTTTGGGCAACAAGTCAGACACCACTTACTTATACAATAACCTGGATTCAGATAATTACCAGATGGCAAACTACCCTGCTGATAAACTATATTTAGCTGAGATGGGGATCAGATGTATTACATTACAAAAAGAAAATATCTGTAGGGCATAAATATCTTCAAGTTGATGTTGGTATTATCCCACACATTATCAAATGGTCAGATAAAAGGACTTGTATTTAAAGACATTCTTCCACAGGGGCAAAATAGTCTGCTGGTGTTCCTTCGACACAATGACTCTTTTTCAATGTGACAAAACACTATTTTAAGGTCACTCAGCTGACAGTTTCTCAGCAATAATAAAGGGGTGTTTAATATGTGTGTAAGTAAAGCAAATGATTTAAGCATTTGTATTATGACCTTCCAAAAGACACACACCTATTATTTGTCCACTATCTTATCAGCCTGCAAGCACCATTATAGATAACAAGTAATGTGCTATAGGAAATAACTTTGTGTAACATATATATATTCTTGGAGTCAAAAAGATTTAAAAAAAATTATTTAACGTTATTAAGCAAGAACATATTAATTTGATCAAAAGTGACAGTAAGCACATTTATCATTTTTTAAAAATCAAATAAATTCTGTTTATTTGAACTGTCTGTCCATTAAAGAAGCTTGAATACAATGTATCACAGTTTTCACAAAAATATGGCAGCAGCACAATTGTTTTTAGCATAGATAATACCTGCAATAATACTTGAGCAGCAAATCGGCATATTAGAAGGATTTTATCACATGACACTGAAGTAATCGCTGATGTGACAAATTAAAATACACTATATTGCCAAAAGTATTGGGACACCCTTCCAAATAACTGAATTAAGGTGTTCCAATCACTTCCACTGCCACAGGTGTATAAAATCAGTAACTTGTTTTTTGGAGACATGTTCTCTGGAGTGGCAAATTACATTTCTTTGCTGGCAATCCGATGGACGGGTCTGGTTTGGTGGTTGCCAACGGTACTTGCATGACTGCATTGTGCCAGGGGTATAGTTGGGTGGATGGAGGATTATGGTGTGCGGTGTATTTTAGGGGTTGGGGTTGGCCCCTTAGTTCCAGTGAAAAGGAATTCTTAATGCTTCAGCATACCAAGACATTTTGCACAATCTCTCCTGATAGAACACCTTTGGGATAAATTAGAGCAGACATTGTGAGCCAGGCCTTCTTGTCCAACATCATTGCCTGACCTCATGAATGCACTTCTAGAAGAATGGTAAAGAATTCCCATACCAAACCGAGTGTTGTGGAGCTGAGCGTGGCTGCTGGAGCGATTGTTACACAAACACCCGCCTTGCGAGAAATGGGACTTTTATTATGACGGGACAGGACACAGTTGCAAGGCGCACGCACAATTTCCGCTTTTCCGGTCATTGGTATGAGGTGTGCAGCTCTTTTTTATCATACTCGATACATTTAAGTGTGTTTAAAATGATGTTATGACGTTACTCTGTGCGTTCGCCTGGCGTTGCTGTGACATGTTCACACTGCTAAGAGAAAAGCGCTTCTGGAGAATAAAACCAGAAACCGAGGGCAACGCAGATATGGCGCAATTGACAGGCGACTCTCTCAAATGCTATGCTGACACGTCCCGGGTGATTGGTTAAAATAGCAATTTTCTCACAATTCACAAATAGTTGGAAACATTTGGGATATTGTAAGTACTCAACTGAACAAAATATATAACACCGACCTGGTGTCTGTTGGATATTTTACTGCAAAAATACTACATAGTGCACCTTTAAAGTTCATGTGCATGTAAAGGCAAACGTCCCAAAACTTTTGGCAATATAGTGTATATAACTATTTTAAATTGTAATAGTATTTTATTGACAATATTGCTGTTTTTATATTTTGATAAAATAAGACAAAAGACTTCTTTGTTGTGCAATATATTGAAATTATTGAAATATCGCAAATGTAAATATCGCAATATGCATATCGCACCAGCATGCAATATCTAAATGATTTTAAAAGGCTACTTCATCATTGTGAAAAGGGTTCCTTTTTTGGTCGACGCATATCAGAGAATAGACTGGGCACACGACTGTTACTTATGGGACTTGCTTGATGTTAAAAAGAGTTATTAAACACAATAATTTGCGAAAAACAATAACTTGCAGTCTTAGGCTGTCTGACACACACACAAAGACCGAAAAGTGAACGACACTGCTGGTCACTTTCAGAAGTTGTAGCGTTGCTTTATTTTCCCGGAAAGAATGTGAAACACAAATGGTTTAAAGGAACTGTATGTAAGAAATGTATTTTAATGAATCATAAAATGTCCCTGATACGTCACTAGACATTAAGAAATGTTAATTTCAAACACTTATATCACTGATAACAGTAATCCGGCTAGGATATTGTGATTTAAAAGTTGTTGTTGCAGCCCTCAACTGATGTTGATGTTGACATGTTGTGTTTTGTCCTGAAGCTCCACCCTCCACCTATCTACCAATCACAAAGTCAATAGTGTTTCGGGATCCGGGGGGTTGCCAGCTCTGCGCTAGTTACCACAGCTGCAGCTACAAACGTTCCTGCTGATCCTGCAGCATATCTGGCAACCTCGAGTCAGGGGGAGAGGGAGAGGGAATACAGCGCTCTACAGTCATTTGAAAGTGATTGCAGTACCAGTTTTGGCCACAATCTTACATTCATTTCCTTTAATTCTCATTT